>NC_086105.1:86944046-87563546 GCF_963921235.1 Mobula hypostoma | reverse complement strand
TCACTAGCAGCCAACCAGTTGGATTTGTGTTTGGACTTTTACTGATTTTCTTTGTTACTTAAATAAACGTTGTCTGCAGTTTCTATGAGCTGGGGGTTGGAGGGCAGGGGTTAGTAGTCAGATATTAACGATTGAACCTCATTAATGCAGAAAATACAGGAAGCATTTGGCAGGCCAGGCAGCATCTCTGGAGAAAGAAACATGACTCAGTTATACCCTCGGGCAATTTATGGTGATAAATTAACCTACCAACCTTGTGATTAATGAGGAAATGTGGGTATTCAGAGACGCACACACGATCACAAGGAAAACATACAACACGTAATACTTGAGGTTAAGACTGAATGCAGGTCACTGGAGCTGTGAGTCAGCAGCTCTACCCACTATGCTGCCCCTGTTGAAGACTTACTGGAAATGCGAGAGTCATTGTGTGAGGGAGTAAGCAGAGTAGTTCTTCGCACTGATGGTCCAGGTTAAAAAGATGCAGTAAAGGTTCTGGTATGCGAAATTTAGGAAGAGCCTTGATGCTGCAGTTCCCTTATGAGACTTTACCCATGTAAGAATGTAAATATACAACCATTGTTGCTAGCTACACAGAATAAATTTTATAACAATGCTATTTCTGAACATAAGCTAATGCTTAATTAGCCCCATATTTTCCATTAATATTGCACTCCATCTATTGATAAGTGCCCTGCTATTATATGGATTCATTTAATTGGAGTTTAAGGGAACTTATTCTTAAATTAGCTTTTCCAAGGCATTGGGTATATTTACAATCAAAACATTGTAGAAAATAAAATCAATTTGACTTCTAAAATACTGATAGGCAATTACCCACTTATTCCTGTCAATATACTAATAATATTGATTGTTCCTCTGCCTCACACATGCTGCCTGACCTGTTGAGTTTTTCCAGGAGTTTGTTTTTAGTCAACTAATCCAACTCCATTCCTCTAACAAGTTATCTATTGCTGAAGTTCTCATCTGGGGATTTGTTACACCGCCTGGCTGCGCTTATTATTTCTCTGTAAACATGCCACTGTTCCCTGTGTCCTAAGTTGCATCAAATCATCTTCACTCATCATCCCTGTATTTGATGATCCATATTGGCTTTAATCTAAGCTTTGTAAGTTTTTAAATTCTCTTCCATGCTCTCAAATCATTTGTTCTTACCCTTTCCTATCTTTCGCTACAGCTATACCCTTCCTAGATAGCTTCACACTTATGCTTCTGGTAGCTTTAGCATACCCAAATTAATGTTTTCAGCTGCCAAAATCTGAAGTTAAATATATTCCCTTGCTAAACATCTTGGCCTCTCTTTCCATCTGTTGAAATGCCCTTGAGACTCCTTGGGCAGCACTTTCCAAACCCACAGCCTCTACCAACTAGAAGACAATGCAGCAAAAACATGGGTACACAGCCACTGGAAGTTGCCCTCCAAGACGCTCACCACCTTGACTTGGAAATGTACTGCTACTCCTTCACCAGCTCTGGGTCAAAATCCTGGAGCTATCTCCCAAACAGCATTGTGGTATACCCGTACTACAAGGACTGTGGTGGTTTACATAGGCAACACACCACCTTCTTAAGGGCAACTAGAGATGGGTAATTAAAGAAACACATCTGCCTACCGACCTGAACTTAGCAGGTCAGGCAACATACGTGGAAATGAATATATAGTCGACATTTCAGGCCATGACACTTCTTCAGGACAGAGAAGGAAGGGGGGCATTACCAGAAAAAGTGCGGGAAGGGAAAAGAGGCTAGCTGGAATGTGTTCGATGAATCCAGGTGGATGGGAAAGGTCAAGGGCTAGAGAAGAAGGAATCTGATAGGAGAGGTGAGTGAACCATTGGAGAAAGGGAAGGTGGTGGCGGCCCAGGGGGAAGTAATAGGCAGGTGACAAGAAGTAAAAGGTCAGAGTGGGGAATAGAGAGGGGTGGGGTATGGAAATTTGTCTGCCGGAAGGAGAAATTGATATTTATGCCATCAGGTTGGAGGCTATCCAGACCGAATACAAGGAGTGGCTTCTCCACCCTGAGGGTGGCCTCATCTTGGCATAACAGGAAGACATGAACCAACAGGTTGGAACGGGAATTGTAATTTAAATGTTTGGCCACTGGGAAGTCCCGCTTGTGGCAAATGGAGCAGAGGTGCATGACAGAGCAGTCTCCCAATTTATAGCAGGTCTCACCAATGCAGAGGAGGCCCCATTGGGAGTGCTGAATACAACAGGTTCACAGGTGAAGTATTGCCTCACCTGGAAGGACTGTTTGGGCCCCTGAATGGAGGTGAGGGAGGAGGTGTAGGGGCAGGTGTGTAGGTTTTTGCAAGTAAAATAGTGGAAGCATTTTATATTTTAGAGGAGCCATGCCAACTTATTGAACACCAAAAAACTGAACTCAAAATGTGTTTAAAAAGCTTTCACTTTGTTATGTCAGACCAGCCTCTTAAAGTGAAACCACAACTCAATGCCAATGATTGTGAATTAAGGACATTTTCACCAATTGCACTACCCACAGAGGCCCCCCCACCCCCCAGAATTCACTAAAACCGGCATTGTTAGCCTGTCTGAAGCTCAGACGAGCAGCCCAGCTCGGATCCTATCCTCCTGGATGGAGGAACAGCAGGTGCTTCTGGCTCGCCAACAGCAGCATTGACATACTCATGGTCTCGTCAGGGGCATAGTAGCAGAATGCTCTAAACCTTGGTAGGTTGCTGTAAGGCAATCTACTGAAATACATTCAGGTTTACCCCTCTCATCTATGATAAGTCTTTCCTCCTTGTTCCAAATACGGAACGGACCACCGTAAGGGGGCCTAAGGGGATGTTGTTGTGCATCATGGCACACAAAAACAAACAGGATGAATGTAGATCAACAGGAACCCAAGAGTGCTATATGGCATGATGGGAGATAAGAATAGGTGCAAAGGAATTGAATTTACTGAGGAGGGTAGAATGCTGTTGTGAGGCCAACCAGGTGATTGGATAATTGTGGCATCAGGAATGGGATCACCTGGCACTCATAATGTCTGTCCGTACACCAACTCAGCCACAGACGACTATAGATCCTCTTTTTGAGCTGTTTTGAGCCCCACCAGTACCTACACGAGACGATCATGCCAACACTCATCAGTCAGGGAAACCCTCAGAATAGTCTTTAAAGGAGAGGTGAAACCACTTGCATAGGCCATTGGACTGTGAGTGATGCCATGGTGTGATGTAGCCTAACACCGAGGATCTGGGCTATTGCAGCCCATAGATTTGATATGAATTGAGGATCACTGTCAAAGGAAATATCAGATAGGGTGTCAAACCAAGCAACCCAGATGCTGATGAATGCCCAAGCTATGTCTGCGACCATCATTGACACTAGGGGGCAACCTCTGGCCACCTGCTGGTATGGTCCATCATGGTAAGGAGGTGCATGAAACTGTGGGATGGGTGGGAAGAGGGCCCACAAGATCCACGTTGACAGGTCAGACCATCAGGGACTTCAAAAGGTGCCAATGGCGCATGAACATGACAGTTAATTTTTGCCCTCTGGCACTTCACACAAGCTGCAGTCTAATTATGCACATCCTTTCTGAGGCAGTGCCAAATAAACTTTAGTGCAATCAGATTGTGTGAGGCCTTCCAGCCCGGATGTGACATGACATGTATGGAGGCTAAATCGGCCCACCTCCAGTTTGCAAGCATGATGAGATAAGGGCAACTGGTTGCGACATCACACAGGAGAGAAGCCCCAGCTTCTCGGAACTTAACGGCAGCCAAATGCAGGCCAGTGACTGCTGTTCTGTCAGCCTGGGTTAGTACCTTGGTCAGCTGCCATGCCGGCATAGTTAACCCTTATGTGTATGGCCTTGATGGCTGGCCGTGAGAAGCAATAAGTTATGCCATTATTTTCCCCCTTGATATATGGCATATCAGTTGTGAGCTCAGATATGTAGGGCCACCTGCTGCCATACAGACCAAGGGCCTGATCTTTTGGCCATCACATGCATGATGACTATTTCAATGCGTGCTATGAAATGGTGACCCTCTAAAAGAGAACAAAAACAGTGGGCAGCCAGATAGAGACAGAGAAGCTCATGGTCAAATACGCTGAACTTCCTTTCGGGGGATGGAGCTGGCAGCAGAAGAGGGCGATCGGCTGCCACACAGCTCAGTCAGGTTTATTATCACCAGCATGAGACGTGAAATTTGTTAACTTAGCAGCAGTGGTTCAATGCAATACATAATCTAGCAGAGAAAAAAAATAAAAATAAATAAGTAATTCAATTACGTATATTGAACAGATTTTTTAAAAAGTGCAAAAACGGAAATACTGTATTTTCAAAAAAAGGTGAGGTAGTGTCCAAAGATTCAATGTCCATTTAGGAATCAGGTGGCAGAGGGGAAGAAGGTGGTCCTGAATCGCTGAGTGTGTGCCTTCAGGCTTCTGTACCTCCTACCTGATGGTAACTGTGAGAAAAAGGCATGCCCTGGGTGCTGGAGGTCCTTAATAATGGACATTACCTTTCTGAGACACTGCTCCCTTAAGATGTCCTGGGTACTTTGTAGCTCTGACTGACTGTTCGTGCACAGCACCCACAGCACAGTCTGAGACGTCAGTAGTAATGGCTATAGGTGCATTGGGAGCGGGTGCTTCAGTTAGGGTTGCATTAGAAAGAGCTTGTTTGGCATCATCAAATGTCCTGGTCACGTCTGCTGACCAGTCAAACATTTAATTTAGGGGTATTGCCTTTAAGCACAGTAAACAGGGAAGCACAAGTTCAGCAGCTTGCAGAATGAAGCTGTGATAGAAATTCACCATACGTAAAAACGCCTTGTAGTTTTTTAGTAGTGTAGTGTGGTGGGAAATCCATAATAGCAGCTACATTTGATGGGAGGGATTTCAAACCTTTTGCAGAGGTGTGATGACCAAGAAACTCAATGACTGACAACCCAAACTGGAATTTTGCAGGGTTACTAATCAACCTGTGTTGGCTTAAGCTCTCAAAGTGTGTGGAGATGGGATACATGGTCTGATTTGGATGCACTGATGACAAGTATGTCATCCAGGTAAACAAAAAGCAAACCTAAGTCTATCAGCTATTGGAAAGTCTGTGCTGAATTTTTCAGCCCAAAGGGCATGCACAGAAACTCAGAAGCCAAATGGGCTTATCACAGCTGTTTTGAGAATGTTCTCTGAGCACACAGGCACCTGATGGTAGCGTCTAACTAAATCTACTTTGGAAAAAAATAGATTTTCTGGCTAAACGTCCTGAAAAGACTTGGAAGTCTGGGACCGGGCAGCAATCTGTGGTGGTGAGTTCAATAAGGTGTCGGTAATCACCACATGAGAGGCAACCGACATTGGACTTGGGGATTATATGGGGGGGGGGCCAAGTCCAGGGGCTATTCAACTGGCATACAATGCCAAGTCTTTCCATGTTGGCAAACTCAGCCTTCATGGTTGCCAGCTTTTCTGGGTCCTGTCTACGCAAGGGCATGGACTGGAGGACCAGTTATGGAAATGGTGCTCAGCCCCTTGTTTTATGACTGTCGTGGAGAATGTGGAATTGGTGTGGTTTGAGAATTCACCCAGCAGTTGAGTAAACACATGTGGTGGTACATGCGTTTGACAGAGTCGTTGTGCGGAACTTCATGGGGGAGCAGGGCACTGACCCAAACTCCTTGACATTTACAAGCTGGCAGTTCTTAAGATCAACCAACAATTCTGATGCACACAGGAAATCTGCACCAAGCAGAAGTCTAGCCAGATTAGCCAGGATGAAGTTTCATGTGTAACGTCACCCACTGAAGTAGGGAGTCACCCACCATGTCCCACAAGTCATGGATCTTGCTGCTGTTGACAGCCTCCAGCGAGGCTCCATCACTCTTTGCCTTCTCATCAATAGTCATAGTCATACTTTATTGACTCCAGGGGAAATTGGTTTTCGTTACAGTTGCACCATAAATAATAAATAGTAATAGAACCATAAATAGTTAAATAGTAATATGTAAATTACACCAGTAAATCATGAAATAAGACCAGGACCAGCCTATTGGCTCAGGGTGTCTGACACTCCAAGGGAGAAATTGTAAAGTTTGATGACCACAGACAGGAATGACTTCCTATGACGCTCTGTGCTGTATCTTGGAGGAATGAGTCTCTGGCTGAATGTACTCCTGTGCCCACCCAGTACATTATGTAGTGGATGGGAGACATTGACCAAGATGGCATACAACTTAGACAGCATCCTCTTTTCAGACACCACCGTGAGAGAGTCCAGTTCCATCCCTACAACATCACTGGCCTTACGAATGAGTTTGTTAATTCTGTTGGTGTCTGCTACCCTCAGCCTGCTGCCCCAGCACACAACAGCCACCACAGACTTGTAGAACATCCTCAGCATCGTCCGGCAGATGTTAAAGGACCTCAGTCTCCTCAGGAAATAGAGACGGCTCTGACCCTTCTTGTAGACAGCCTCAGTGTTCTTAGACCAGTCCAGTTTATTGTCAATTGACATACCCAGGTATTTGTAATCCTCCACCATGTCCACACTTACCCCCTGGATGGAAACAGGGGTCACCAGTACCTTAGCTCTCCTCAGGTCTACCACCAGCTCCTTAGTCTTTTTCACATTAAGCTGCAGATAATTCTGCTCACACCATGTGACAAAGTTTCCTACCGTAGACTTGTACTCAACCTCATCTCCCTTGCTGATGCATCCAACTATGGCAGAGTCATCAGAAAACTTCTGAAGATGACAAGACTCTGTGCAGTAGTTGAAGTCCGAGGTGTAAATGGTGAAGAGAAGGGGAGACAAGACAGTCCCCTGTGGAGCCCCAGTGCTGCTGATCACTCTGTCAGACACACAGTGTTGCAAGCACCCGTACTGTGGTCTGCCAGTCAGGTAATCAAGAATCCATGACACCAGGGAAGCATCCTCCTGCATCGCTGTCAGCTTCTCCCCCGGCAGAGCAGGGCGGATGGTGTTGAACGCACTGGAGAAGTCAAAAAACATGACCCTCACAGTGCTCGCTGGCTTGTCCAGGTGGGAGTAGACACGGTTCAGCAGGTAGACGATGGCATCCTCAGCTCCTAGTCGGGGCTGGTAGGCGAACTGGAGGGGATCTAAGTGTGGCCTGACCATAGGCCGGAGCAGCTCCAGAACAAGTCTCTCCAGGGTCTTCATGACGTGGGAGGTCAATGCCACCGGTCTGTAGTCATTGAGGCGATGTTGGCAGCATACTCACTTGAGGAACTGTGTCAGACAGGAAGCATCACCCTGAAAAGTTGTCTGTAATGAACAGTAGATGACCCTGGTGGCTGGAACCTGTGGTGTTCACAAACCTCCGATGTCCCAATACACTGGCACTGTTGAAACTACAAGGTGGTCAGCACTTCCTAGCTTTCACACTAAAGCGAACGTGGTTGAAGCACAGGCCCGACAGCATCTGTTTCACAAGTGCGAGCATCCTTGCGTTGGAGACCTTGCTGAAGGGCTTAATGAGGTAGAGAAAGGAGAAGGAATGATGCATTCCTGCCCGGCTAATTGTAGGCTATCAGCCATTGTAGCAAGCTCTCTATCGTCTATCACGAGTGCATTAGTGAGGACTATGCGAATTTGACTAGGCATTTGCTGCATGAAGAATTCCTTAAAATTAAAAGAAGGATCGTTATTTCCCAAGAGAGACGGCATGTGGGCCATTAGCTCAAAAGGCCAAGCGTCGTCAAGACCAGGCAAGGAGAGCAACTGTTTGGCGCGCTCAGACTCCCAATAATCCATGAATTTTCAGCAATTGGTATTTATCATGGTCAGGAAGGTGTTCTAGTAAACTCACCACTCTCACAGCCGTGGGGTTGCTGAGCGAAACCACTACATAGAAACATTTAGTGTTGTCGGCAGTGATTTCTCAAAGTGCGAATTGAGCCTTTACTTGAATGAACCAAGTAATGGCATTTTGCACCCAAATCTCTGGCAGTTTCAAAGCAATTGTGTTAGCCAATATGTTTAATAACTCTAGAATGGTCCTAAAGCATCAGGGTCACCAATATAGAATTTTGCAGAGGAGTTTTAAGTTTTAGAAAAGCTGTAGCAATTCACTTATTAAGCACAAAAAAATTGAACTCAAAGTGTGCTAAAAGGCCTTTACTTAATTACATCATCACGTCAGACCAGCCACTCAATGTTGGTGGTCGTGAATTATGTACATTTCCACCAATTATGTTGCACTTGGGCCTTCTTGCAGGGAAAAGTGGCTAGAGAGAGACTACTGGGGAGGGACAAATAGATGACAAGGGTTTCTGGGAGGGAGCAATCCCAGTGGAAGTGGGGTGGAGGGGAGGTTAAAGATGTGTCTTGTGGTAGGGTCCCTCTGGAGATGGCAGAAGTTGTGGAGGATGTGGGGTGGTAGGCAATGACAAAAGTAACTCAATCACTAATATGGTGGGAGGGAAGATGGAGGAGATGTGGGTGAGGGCAGCATCAATAGTATGAGGAGGGAAATCTTGTTCTTTAAAGAAGGTCATCTTGGATATTCTGGAACAGAAAACCGCGTCCTGGGAACAGATGTGGTGGAGGCAAAGAAACAGAGAAGGGAATAGCATATTTAACAAGTATAGTCAAGATAACCATAGGAATCAGTAGGTTTATAAAAGATGTCAGTTGACAGTTTGTCTCCAGAGATGGTGAATTTAAGGCCAGGGTGAAAGAGGCAATGTTGATAAAATTGACCAGCTCAAAGGAAGCGATAGAAACATAGAAAACCTACAGCACCATACAGGCCCTTCAGCTCACAAAGCTGTGCCAAACATGTCCTTACCTTAAAAATTACCAAGGGTTACCCATAGCCTTCTATTTTTCTAAGCTCCATGTACCGATCCAGGAGTCTCTTAAAAGACCCTGTCGTATTCGCATCCACCACCCACACCGGCTGCCCATTACACGCACTCACCACTCTGTGTTTTTCAAAATAAGACGTACTCCTGACGTCTCCTCTGTACTTACTTCCAAGCACCTTAAAACTGTTCCCTCTTGTGTTAGCCATTTCAGCCAGGGAAAAAAGCCTCTGACTATCCACATGATTAATGCCTCACATCATCTTGTACACCTCTATCAGGTCACCTCTCATCCTCCGTCACTCCAAGGAAAAAAGTCTGAGTTCACTCAACCTATAAGGCAAGCTCCCCATACCAGGAAACATCCTTGTAAATCTTCTCTGCACCCTTTCTATGGTTTCCACATCCTTCTTGTAGTAAGGCGACCAGAACTGAGCACAGTACTCCAAGTGGGGTCTGACCAGGATCCTAAAGAGCTGCAACATTACCTCTCTGCTCTTAAACTCAATCCCAAGGTTGATTTTTTTAAAAAAGGTTTGTCCATCGTCATCGATGAAGACCTCGACAACTTTAGTACTTTTTACAAGGTCAAGTTGCTAGCTCGACACTTAACCTGGCACGGATGGAAAGCGTGCCTGGGAACGACTCGACTGGATTCGAACTTGGGAACCTTCACTCCTGGAGTCTGGCGCTGATGTCACTGCACCACCAGCCGGCTTGCCTGATGCCAAGACTAGCGCTTGATTTGGATTTAAGTGAGGGAGAGTTGTGCAGCGAAAGTCTCACTCTCTCTTCCCAATTCCCATCTGGATCCAGTGGCAAGACAAGAGTTGAGATGGCTGGAGATGGGACTAGGCACAGTGGATGACCAGGACATCTTTTGTGTCTTGTCGTGCCCTACGCATTCCACGACGCTTGCAGAGACTGCCTTCTTGACCATTAGACCTTACATTGGTCTCGTCCGCTTAATCCGCCGGAGTCTGTCTTCACATGCCGGGATAGACAACTCCCTATCTCACCGAGAGTTTGATACCCGTTGGCTACCCTCACCTGGTTTAGCCGGCTTGTCGAAGCCGTTGCCCGGGGTGTGGCCGCTGTCGCATGCAAACAGCTACGGGGAGCCACAGGTGAGAGCTGAGTTCCAGCTGGGGACAAACTGCCCTGAAAGGGATGTGACATGTTCCCCTACCAGAGGTGCTACCCCTCCCTGACACCTGCGAAGCAGTTTTGAGTGTCCTATGAACTCAACCCCAAGATCCCTCTGATCCTCCACACTGCTAAGAGACTTAACATTAATGCTATATTCTCCCATCATATTTGACCTACCAAAATGAACCATCTCACACTTATCTGGGTTGAACTCCATCTTCCACTTATCAGCCCAGTTTTGCATCCTATCAATGTCCTGCTGTAACCTCTGACAGCCCTCTACACTATCCACAATATCCCCAACCATTGCATCATCAGCAAATTTACTAACCCCTCCCTCCACTTCCTCATCCAGGTCATTCATAAAAATCACGAAGAGTAGGGGTCCCAGAACAGATCCCTGAGGCACACCACTGGTCACCGACCTCCATGTCTGCATCTACAGCCACTCTTTGCCTTCTGTGGGCAAACCAGTTCTGGATCTACAAAGCAATGTCCCCTTGGATCCCATGCCTCCTTACTTTCTCAATAAGCCTTGCATGGGGTACCTGATCAAATGCCTTGCTGAAATCCACATGCACTACATCTAAGGCTCTACCTTCATCAATGTGTTTGGTCACATCCTCAAAAAAAATTTAATCAGGCTCTTAAGGCATAGATAGATAGATATACTTTATTAATCCCGAGGGAAATTTGGTTTCGTTGACCTGCCTTTGACAAAGCCATGCTGACTATTCCTAATCATATTATTCCTCTCCAAATGTTTATAAATCCTGCCTCTCAGGATCTTCTCCATCAACTTACCAACCACTGAAGTAAGACTCACTGGTCTATAATTTCCTGGGCTATCTCTACTCCCTTTCTTGAATAAGGGAACAACATCCGCAACCCTCCAAACCTCTGGATGCTCTCCCGTCCCCACTGATGATGCAAAGATCATCGCCAGAGGCTCAGCAATCTCCTCCCTCGCTTCCCACAGTAGCCTGGAGTACATCCCGTCCGGTCCCGGTGACTTATCCAACTTGATGCTTTCCAAAAGTCCAGCACATCCTCTTCCTTAATGTCTACATGCTCCAAGCTTTCCAATCCACTGCAAGTCATCCCTACAATCACCAAGATCCTTTTCCGTAGTGAATACTGAAGCAAAGTATTCATTAAGTACCTCTGCTGTCTCCTCCAGTTCCATACTCACTTTTCCACGGTCACACTTGATTAGTCCTATTCTCTCACGCGTTATCTTCTTGCTCTTCACATATTTGTAGAATGCCTTGGGGTTTTCCTTAATCCTGTCCGCCAAGGCCTTCTCATGGCCCCTTCTAGCTCTCCTAATTTCATTCTTAAGCTCCTTCCTGCTAGCCTTATAATCTTCGAGATCTCTATTATTACCTAGGTTTTTGAACTTTTCATAACCTCTTCTTCTTGACTAGATTTACAACAGCATTTGTACACCATGGTTCCTATAGCCTACCATTCTTTCCCTGTCACATTGGAATGTACCTATGCAGAACCCCATGCAAATATCCCCTGAACATTTGCCACATTTCTTCCGTGCATTTCCATGAGAGTATCTGTTTCCAATTTATGCTTCCAAGTTCCTGCCTGATAGCCTCACATTTCCCCTTACTCCAATTAAAAGCTTTTCTAACTTGTCTGTTCCTATCCCTCTCCAATGCTATGATAAAGGAGATAGAATTGTGATCACTATCTCCAAAATTGCCTCCCACTGAGAGATCTGACACCTGACCAGGTTCATTTCCAATACCAAATCAAGTACAGCCTCTCCTCTTGTAGGCTTATCTATATATTGTGTCAAGAAACCTTCCTGAGCACACCTAACAAACTACACCCCATCTAAACCCCTCGCTCTAGGGACATGCCAATCGATATTTGGGAAATTAAAATCTCCCACCATAACAACCCTGTTATTATTACACCTTTCCAGAATCTGTCTCACTATCTGCTCCTCGATGTCCCTGTTACTATTGGGTGGTTTATAAAAAAAACACCCAGTAGAGTTATTGATCCCTTCCTGTTCCTAACTTCCACCCACAGAGACTCCGTAGACAATCCCTCCATGACTTCCTCCTTTTCCGCAGCCGTGACACTATCTATGATCAACAGTGCCATGCCCCCACCTCTTTTGCCTACCTCCCTGTCCTTTCTGAAACATCTAAAGCCTGGGATTTGAAGTAACAATTCCTGCCCTTCAGCCATCTAAGTCTTAGTAATGGCCACAACGTCATGGCTCCAAGTACTGATCCATGCTCTAAGCTCATCTGCTTTGTTCATAATACTCCTTGCATTAAAATAGACACATCTCCAACCATCAGTCTGAGTGCATCCCTTCTCTATCACCTGCCTATCCTCCCTCTCACACTGTCTCCAAGCTTTCTCTATTTGTGAGCCAACCACCTCTTCCTCCACCACTTCAGTTTGGTTCCCACCCCCAGCAATTCTAGTTTAAACTCTCCCCAGTAGCCTTTGCAAACCTCCCCGCCAGGATATTGGTCCCCTTGGGACTCAAGTGTAACCCGTCCTTTTTGTACAGGTCACACCTGCCCCAAAAGAAGTCTCAATGATCCAGAAATCTGAATCCCTGCCCTCTGCTCCAATCCCTCAGCCACGCATTTATCCTCCACCTCATTCTCTTCCTATACTCACTGTCATGTGGCACAGGCAGTAATCCTGAGATTACTACCTTTGTGGTCCTGCTTCTTAACTTCCTTCCTAACTCCCTGTAGTCTGTTTTCAGGACCTCCTCCCTTTTCCTACCTATATCGTTGGTACCATTATGTACCACGACCTCTGACTGTTCTTCCTACTTCAGGATATCAATGGGGAGTATAACCAGGGAAGCCTTTGAACATGGACTGTTCTACATAACCAATGATGAGCAGTTAAATGCTTGTTCAGCCTTCAAGGCCCACAGCCCTTGAACAAATAACAAAAAATACCACTTAGAGCATGCTTTCTTGATTAAACTTTCAGTCTCTTTCCTTAATATCAGCTTGCCTCAATTATTTTGTTTGAAAATGCTCCAGTGGTATATGTTGAGACATTTTTGCTGTGTTAAAGAAGCTATAAAAGTTATTGAAGGTAAATTAATAGCTATTGCATTTAGCAGTCAGTGGTTACCTTTTGGATTATTTGTTCCCTGTAGCAGTTGAATGAATTACAACGTATTACTGACAGCTTCCTCATGGAGAATAAGATCCAACAGTTTAGAGTGAAGATTCATAAACTGTGGAACAGTCTGATGAACCTGGAAATGCAATTAGTTGACCAACTGGAGGTAAGAAGTGATAAATTTTCATTGCCAAAAAGGTATAACTAATCTACAGGAATTTAAAAATGAGATCAACACTCAGCAAACCAAACAGCATATGTGGGGAATGAAGCAGAATTAATGTTTTGGGTCAGAACAAGAAAAATAAATTTCAGATTTCATAAGCCAATGCAGACGGGGAGAAGGTTTGTAGTTAGGTGGAAGATGGATAACAACAATTTAAAACTCCTTAGTGCTGATTGGTTGTTGTGTTCCTCAGCACCATAGGTACTAGTTGGACTCCTGTACCAGATTAGTGTGTGTGTTTTCTTCAAGTGTCAACATAAGCAGACTGAGCAAAACTCAGTCAGCCAATTGTGTGGAGACACTTCTAACACACACATAAGTGAATTTTGATGCCACAACTCTAGGAAAACAATGAAGAACTGGATTTCTCATTTATTTTTCCCTCTTCAGCTCGGGATCAGTCAAATATACTACAATCTAGAATTGTTGTGGAGTTTATAAAACGATTGCCAAATATGATAGTAAATTAATGCCTGACCATTTATTTTCAGCACTGCACATTGCCATTGCTGAAAACAAATCTCATATGTACGCAAATGTGGGAATAGGTCACTAGGCTCCTCAAACCTGCCCTGCTATGCAATAAACCTAATCTGATAATAGCATCAATTTCACATTCTCAGCTCTTCTGGTAACCTTTATCAAATATCTATCCACATTTACCTTAAAAAAAATACAAAAATTCTGCATCCACCACTTTTTGAGTAATAGGGTTCCAAAAGCTCATTACTTTCTGATACAACATTTTACCATATCTCTTACTTAAATAGATGAACCTCTTACTTTTGGACAGTGTGACCACCCCGGTTCTAGATACACCCACAAGAGAGAATATCCTTCCCACCTTTACTATCAAGATATCCCCCACTATAGTTTGTGTGTCATTCAAACCAACTCTCATTTTTACAAACCCTAGCAGATGCAAGCTTAGTCCCTCCAATATTTGTGATATCTTTTCTGGATACCAATACAGAAAACCTTTCAACTGCTTCCAAAGCATACACACCCTTCCATCAGTAAGGAGATAGTGTGATGTCATCAATGAAGCATGATCTCTCTTTTGTATTCAATTTTCCTAGCAGCAAACAATAACGTTGTTAGTGTTTCTCAGTACCTGGATATAATTTATGAACCTTGCATGAGAACTAGATAGGAAAGGGATACTGAGATTGTACGTCGCCTTCCCGGTGCTCGGGTCAGGGATATCTCGGGTCCATGGCATTCTAAAGAGGGAGGGTGAGCAACCAGAAGTCTTGATACATATTGGCACCAACGACATAGCTAGGAAAAAGGATAAGGTCCTGGCTGTTTTGGTTTAAAAAAAAATCAAATCCTTAGAAAGAAGTGACATTGGATCAGAAGATATAGAATTCTTGTGGGTAGAGTTAAAGAACTGCAAGGGCAAAAAGACCCTGATGGGCATTATATACAGGCCTCAGTAGCCAGAATGTGGACTACAAATTACAACAGGAGATAGAAAACATGTATCAAGAGGACAATGTTAAGATAGTCATGGGTGATTTCAGTATGTGCTTTTTACTGTGCTCATGGACTTCTTCATCAAGATATGGTATTGTTGCACTGTTGTAACTATATGTTATAATTATGTGGTTTTGTTAGTTTTTTCAGTCTCGGTCTGTCCTGTGTTTTGTGATATTACACCGGAGGAAATATTGTATCATTTCTTAATGCATGCGTTACTAAATGACAATAAAAGAGGACTACGTGTCTTCATAATCTAAAATATGCGCATAATTTGGGAAAATCAGAGTGGTGCTGGATCCCATGAGAGGGAATTTGTGGAATGCTTATGGGATGGCTTCTTAGAGCAGTTTATGGTTGAGCCCACTAGGAGAAAGGTTATACTGGATTGGGTGTTGTGTAATGAACCAGATTTCATTAGGGAGCTTAAGGTAAAGGAACCCTTAGGAAACAGTGATCATAATATGATAGAATTTACCTTGCAACTTGAGAGGGAGAAGTCAGATGTATCAGGATTCCAGTGGAGTTAAAGGAATTATAGAGGCATTAGAGAGGAACTGGCCAAAGTTGATTGAAAGTGGACACTACCAGAGATGACAGCTGAACAGCAATGGCTAGAGTTTCTGGGAGAAATACAGAAGGCACAGGATAGGTACACCTCAAAGAAGTAGTATTCTAAAGCCAGGATGATACAACCATGGCTGTTAAGGGAAGTCAAAATCAAAGTAAAAGCAAAAGAGAGGGCACATTTAATGGAGCAAAAAATTAGTGGGAGGTTAGAGATTTGGGAAGTTTAAAAAAAAAATCAACAAAAAGCAACTAAAAAACCATAAGGAGGGAAAATATGAAGTATGAAGGCAAACTCACCAATAATATCAAAAAGGATACCCTAAGTTTTTTTAGATATATAAAGAGTAAAATAGAGGTGAGAGTAGATATCGGACCACTGGAAAATGATGCTAGAGGGGGGCAAAGAAATGGTGGATAAACTAAATAACTTCTACAACCATCTTCACTGTGGAAGACACTAGCAGTGTACTGCCCTTGCTGAGGTGCTGTGACATCAACTAGACAGTCAGCCAAACTCCATTCAAAAATGACATAAGAGGCAGGGTCAGGGTATAGCATCCTAGCTCCATGGGCTTATTGTATACTCAATGGCATGGCATAGTGAACAAGGAGTGAAACTGAAAAACATCAAAATACAGAATAGCTATTCACATGAATAAATATGCACAGTTAAGTAAGAACTTAAGTTTCCCGTAGGTAAGTATTATAAGATTCCAGCAAGCAAATACTACAAGTACTGTAAATAATGTGTGTAAACCATTCGCCTAGGTTAGTGTCTAATAAACTCAGATTACATTCTATTTCAGCAAAATCATATTGATACCTTTAGATGAACTTCTAAACAATATAACATCAACTTACAAACAATGCTTCTGTTGGGGAAGCAACAGGATGGCTTTAGATAGAAACTTCTTTCTTTCATAACATAAACCCCTGGTCCTGCTCCCGGTCCTGGCCCTCCACCACGATGATGGGTAGAGAATTGGGAAATAAACCTCCTACTAGTTCTTTATCAACTGAAAGCTAAATTACCCCATAAAGCCCTATAGTTTTTAAATAATGGAGACAATGTTGTGAATTAAATTAAAGTTACTTTCATAACTTAGTAAAGTGTTTAAATGAAAACTGTCAAGCCCCAAAGCTAGTATTGCAGCCTGCATTTGCTTTCTTTCAACCTTGTATGCTTCAGTTTGTAAAAGAGTGTGTTCAACTGTTTCATAATGATGCCAACACCTACACAACAGAGTGATGTTTTCCAACAACATACAAGGAATAATTAAGTATATTACGCCCAATTCTAAGTCAAGTCCATATAATTGCTTCCCTTCTTGTTTTACCCCCTTCTGCCATCAATCCCACAGTTTTATGTATTCTGTAAAGGTATCTCCTCTTGCGCCAATTATCCCACAGGTCTTGCCGTATTCCATTAATTCTTAGCCCTTAGCTTCTGAATTGCTGAGTGGAAGGTCCATATCGACAGATGAACTTTTAACAGCTTTTTTTGACCGAACAATCAACCTGCTCATTCCCCTCAACACCTCTATGTGCAGGGACCCATAAGAAGAGGACATGGAAACCAATACTTAAAATATCAAATGAAGTTTGAAGAGCGTCCAGCAGTAAATCAGAAAATCAGACCTACTGCTAGAACAACCTGTTTTAAGACTAATCAAAACCAAAAAAAAAAGAATCTGTGCAAATTATAACTTTGCAAGGATAGATTTCTTCCATCCACTGTAAGCCCAAAATGATGGCAACCAGCTCAGCAGTATATACTAATAAATAGTTAGGAAGACGTTTCTTTATTGTTACTGTAATTCAGGCACACAAACAGCCACACCAACATTCCCTGTTAAATTATCTTTTGATCCATCAGTAAAAATGATTAACATATCACAATAATTCTCCTTAACATACTGATGAACCAACAGACTCTCAGGCATATCAGGATCCACCTCTGGCTTCCTGCCAGCCAGTGTGCTTTTATTCTTACTACTTCCTGTCTGCACAGAAAGTGCCCGAATACAAACCAGAAACTGCTCATTGAAATAAAAGCTGAGTGTGCTTAAGCACATAGAAAAACATAAGTGAATTGCCTGAAGGGCAGAACACGCAGTATACCGGAACTTCAAGAGTTTCAGGGGACAGAAGTACAATTGCTAATACTAAGGAGAAGGTGCTTAGGAAGCTGAAAGGTATGAAGGTAGGTAAGTCACCCAGACCAGATGGACCAACACCCCAGGGTTCTGAAAGAAGTAGCTGAAGAGATTGGGAGGGCATCAGTAATGATCTTTCAAGAATCGCTAGATTCAGGCACAGTTCCAGAGGACTGGAAAATTGCAAATGTCATTCCACTCTTCCAGAATGTAGGGAGGCGGAAGAATGGAAATAAGAGGCTAGATAGCCTGACCTCAGTGGTTGGGAAGATGTTGGAGTCGATTGTTAAGGATGAGGTTTCTGGGTATTTGGAGGCACATATAAAATAGGTCAAAGTCAACATTGTTTCCTTAAGGGAAAATTTTGACAAACCTGTGGAACTCTTTGAGGAAATAGCAAGCATGACAGAGAAAGGAGAATTAGTCGACATTGTGCACTTGGATTTTCAGAAGGCCTTTGACAAGGTGCCACACATGGTTGCTTAACAAGTTAAGATATTAGCATGGATAGAGGATTGGCTGATTGGCAGGAGGCAAAGAGTGGGAATAAAGGGAGCCTCTTCTGGTTGGCTGCCCACGACTAGTGGTGTTCCACAGCAGTTGGTGTTGGGACCACTTCATTTTACATTATATGTTAATGATTTATATGACAGAATTGATGGCTTGTGGCCAAGTTTGCAGATGATACGAAGATAGGTGGAGGGGTAGGTAGTGTTAAGGAAGCAGGGAGACTGCAGAAGGACCTGGATATTTAAAGAGAAATGGCAGGTGGAGTATAGTGTCAGGAAGTGTATGGTCATACACTTTGGTAGAAGGAACAAAAGTGTAGACTATTTCCTAAAAGGGTGCAAAGGAACTTAAATGTTAACTTGCAAGTTGAATTGGTGGTGAGAAAATTCTCATTTGGAGTATTGTGAGCAGTTTTGGGCTAAGAAAGGATGTGTTGATATTGGAGAGGGTTCAGAGGAGATTCACGAGAATGATTCCGGGAATAAAAAGGTTATCTTATGAGGAACGTTTGATGGGTCTTGAGCTCTACTTGCTGGAATTTAGAAGAATGAAGGGGCTTCTCACTGAAACTTTTCAAATGTTGAAAAACATAGAGTGGATGTGGCATGAATGTTTCCTATAGTGGGGGAGTCTAGGACCAGAGGGCACAGCTTCAGAATAGAGGGACATCTATTTGAAATGGAGATAAAGAGGTATTGAGTTCATTGATGTAGGTGGCTGTGGAGACCATGCCATTGGATGTATTTAAAGCGGAGGTTGACAGGTTCTTGATTAGACAGGGCGTGAAAGGTTATGGGGAGAAAGCAGGAGAATGGGGTTGAGAAGGAAATGGATCAGCCTTTACGAAATGGCGGGACAGAATCGATTGGCCAAAAGACCTAATTCTGCTTCTCTCTGTCTCTCTCTCTCTCTCTGTCTAACTTCCTGATCCTCTGCCTTTTAGAATTTTTTGCAACTCTCTCCATTTAGGAAATATACCTTTTGTCTATTTTAGCAAGGAAAATAACAGTAATTTAACATTTTTCCACATTATATTCTATTTTCCAGATCTTTGCCTGTACACTTAATGTATCAATATCCCCTTTGTAGTATCATCACCACATTTTACATTCCTGTCTTTCTTTGTTTCATCAGCAGCTTTAATAGTGATGCCTCCAGTTGCATCATCCATGTCATTTTATAAATTGTAAAAGGTTGAGGCCCCAGCAGTGATCCCTGTTACATATCATTCTTTACATATTGCCAACCAGACAAATGCCCATTCTGCCAATTTCACCAGCCAGTTTTGTATCCATGCCAACATATTGCATGTTATACCATGAACTTTTATTTTCCACAAAACTGTATTGCACTTTATCAGGTGTCTTCACTGTTAACACTCAATCTTGGCTAAATCACTTTGCAATTATGTTCGTGGTTTAAGATGGTGTAACGAGTTTCTGGTACATTAAAAAGATGCCATTTTCATTGCCTCAAGGACTTATCTTCCAAAGTTGTAGAGGAAATCGTGTACACAAGGTGGTACAGGAAAATCACAAGATTTTTCCAAGTTATGGAACACCTGTTCTTTGGCCTTCAGTTTTAGTTTAGCCTTTTAAAGTTTGCACTGTATTTGGAGATTTTTTTTGTCTAGCGCTTTTTTTTTAAGAATAAGTTGGCTATCAATACCTCTTGCCCTAATTCAGGAGTGATCCGAAGATAACAATTAGATTAAACCAGGCTCTAATTTTAAAGCTGGATATTATAGGATAAAGAAATGGGCTGAAAGAGGTGAAGGGGGTTCCACAATGTTGAAACCCTGGAGGTGAAAGAAATAGAAGTTACGTCTGGGAACTGATTTCAATGCTGTGAGACTGTGTGTCAGTCAATGCTGTTGGTTTTAACTTTTTAAATTTGGTTTTTCAGGAAGCAAGCAGAGAATTTGAACGAAATATTTCAGAAATGGTTACAACTTATACTGAAAATGTCCAGGCTTTATATCCTTTTATATGAACATTTCATTCTCAGTGCTTTAACCTGGGGAAATCAGAGAAGTTTATTGATCCTATAAAACCAAATGTAGGTGACCTATCATGGACTGCATCCACTTCATTTAATTACTTCAGGGAACACTCTATCGATGCACAAATGATATTGCAGTAAAGCTTTAGGATATTTATCCGTTATCCCATCTACTTCATGAGTTGTCTGAATCTCACAAAATGATCATCTTGCAACCTTTAATGCTAAAGAAGTGCTTACATAGAAACATAGAAGAACTACAGCACAATACAGGCTCTTTGGCCCACAAAGCTCTGCCGAACATGTCCTCACCTTAGATATTACCTAGGGTTACCCATAGCCCTCTATTTTTCTAAGCTCCATGTACCTATTCAGGAGTCTCTTAAAAGACCCTATCGTATCCGCCTCCACCACTGTCGCCGGCAGTCCATTCCACACACTCACCACTCTCTGCGTATAAAATAAAACTTACTCCTGACATCTCCTCTGTACCTACTTCCAAGCACCTTAAAACTGTGCCCTCTTGTGTTAGCCATTTCAGCCCTGGAAAAAAGCCTCTGACTATCCACATGATTAATGCCTGTCATCATCTTAGAACATAGAATAGTGCAGCATAGTACAGGTCCTTCGGCCCACAATGTTGTGCCGACCCTTAAACCCTACCTCCCATATAACCCCCCACCTTAAATTCCTCCATATACCTGTCTAGCAGTCTCTTAAATTTCACTAGTGCATCTGCCTCCACCACTAACTCAGGCAGTGCATTCCACGCACCAACCACTCTTTGAGTAAAAAACCTTCCTCTAATATCCCCCTTGAACTTCCCACCCCTTATGGTACCACACTGTGTAGCTAGATGAAGTCCTAGCTTTCATCCAGTGTTGTGTCAGCTAAGAGCAGACACATCAGGAACAGTTAGCAGTTTAATCAACTTGCGATATGAAGACGACAAAAAAATTACTGATTCAAGTTGGCAACCTTCGATCAGAACAGGGAATATTAGAAATTACATGTTTTACGTGGCAATGTAGAAGAAAACAAAGAAAGTGTCTGTGATCGGGTGGAGACCATAATACTCTTTGCATCAGGGGTCAATACTCTTCGTATCAGCCAATCTTCTATTCATGCTAGTATCCTTTCTGTAATACCTTATATTGTTAAGCAGCCTCATGTGTAGCACCTTGTCAAAGGCCTTCTGAAAATCCAAATTCGCAACATCCAGTGATTCTTCTTTGTCTATCCTGCCTGTTATTTCCTCAAAGAATTCCAACAGATGTCAGACGTCATTCTATCATGTGCCTCCAAGTATCCCAAAATTTCATCCTTAATAATAGACTCCAACATCTTCCCAACCGCTGAAGTCAGGCTAACTAGCCTGTAATTTCCTTTCAATACACACTACATGCTGGAGGAACTTGGCAGGCCAGACAGCATCTATGGAAAAGAGTACAGTTGACTTTTGAGCCGAGACCCTTCATCAGGACTGGAGGAAAAATGATGAGGAGTCAGAGTAAGAAGGTGAGGGGAGGGCAGGAGAAACACAAGGTGATGGGTGAAACCAGGAAGGGGGGAGGGTGAAGTAGAGAACTGAGAAGTTTGATTGGTGAAAGAGATACAGGGCTAGGGAAGGAGGAAGCTGACAGGAGAGAACAGAAGGCTGTAGAAGAAAGAAAAGGGGGAGGAGCACCAGAGGGAGGTGATGAGCAGGTAAGGAGATAAGGTGAGAGAGGGAAATGTGAATGGGGAATGGTGGGGGGGGGGCTATATCGAAAGTTTGAGCAATCTAACTATCAAGTCTCCTATCGCTGTCCTTCTCCCTGACTTCAGCCTTTCCTGCCGAAACTCAGAGGCACTGGCCAGACAGCTGCTTCTGTGCCCTGATAGGTCATTCCCCGCCCCCCCCAGCAATATCCAAAGGGGTATACTTGTTGCTGAGAACATGAGTTGTAGAGTCCTTGAAAATGAGTCCATAGTATGCCCACTGTGAAGAAGTTTTCTCTCTCTCTTCAACAGTAGTTCTGAGACCTCCCTCTCACTCTGTGGTTTCTACTTCTCACCTGCTCATGAGGTCTTGTACACCTCTTATCAGGTCACCTCTCATCGTTCGTCACTCCAAGGAAAAAAGGCTGAGTTCACTCAACCTATTCTCATAAGGCATGCTTCCCAATCCAAGCAACATCCTTGTAAGTCTTCTCTGCACCCTTTCTATGGTTTCCACATCCTTCCTGTAGTGAGGTGACCAGAACTGAGCACAGTACTCCAAGTGGGGTCTGACCAGGGTCCTCTATAGCTATAACATTACCTCTCTGCTCCTAAACTCAATCCCACGATTGATGAAGGCCAATGCACCGATGCCTTCTTAACCACAGAGTCAACCTGTGTAGCAGCTTTGAGTGTCCTACGGACTAGGACCCCAAGATCCCTCTGATCCTCCACACTGCCAAGAGTCTTACCATTAATGCTATATTCTGCCATCATATTTGATGTACCAAAATGAACCACCTCACACTTATCTGGGTTGGACTCTATCTGCCACTTCTCAGCCCAGTTTTGCATTCTATCGATGTTCTGCTGTAACCTCTGACAGCCCTCCAAACTATGAACAACACCTTTGTGTCATCAGCAAATTTACTAACCCATCCCTCCACTTCCTCATCCAGGTCATTTATAAAAATCAAGAGAAGGGGTCCCAGAACAGATCCTGAGGCATGCCACTGGTCACCAGTCTCCATGCAGAATATGACCTGTCTACAACCATCCTTTGCCTGCTGTGGGCAAGCCAGTTCTGGATCCACAAGCAATGTCCCCTTGGATCCCATGCCTCCTTACTTTCTCAATAAGCCTTGCATGGGGTACCTTATCAAATGCCTTGCTGAAATCCATATACACTACATCAATGGTTCTACCTTCCTCAATGTTTTTAGTCACATCCTAAAAAAATTCAATCAGGCTCATAAGGCACAACGTGCCTTTGACAAAGCTTTGACAAATGCTTTCATTGTTATCAGTGGTGGTTTTCATTTAGCAACATTGCCATTAGGCCACTAGTCCAAAACAAAAGCCCTTTTCATCTTTTGACATTCTTCAGTTCAGTTAACTTTGAGCTTTTAATTAACTTTAATTCTGCCCTTGTCATCTGAATCAGCATTACACCACTTTAAAATTTAGGTATGTAATAACCACCTCCAAAACTCTCTATAACTATTAGATATCCAGCTTATATTAAGTCATTTTAATTCAGCAGTGTATTTGGCTGAATGCTATTCTCTGAGGAGTGTCATATTTAGTTCTGATTGAATTACAGCTTGGGAACATATTTTTGTTTCTTTTTTTCCCAATACAACTATGTTAAAACTCATTCAATTTAAGAACATTTGAATCCAATATCATTTTGGTTCCATGCAAGTTTTATCTTTACCCAAAATAAAAAGTATAAATGCATTTATTTTTCTGTGTGCCTGCTGTTTAAAGTCATTCTGTTTAATGCAGCTTTTATTACAAAGTGCTGAAGCAGTACAGTAAAGTATGTGTAATCAGAAAATTTTAAAAATAATCAGCCTGTGCTGGAAATCTGAAATACTGTTAGAAAGTGCTGGAAACACTCATCACATCAGGCAACTTCAATGCAGAGAGAAGCACAGTTCAGGTCTGGGACCCCTTTGGTGAAAGAGAGGACGAACATTACAGTATTTAATCGCACAGGAGGTAGGAGTGCTGGGCGGCGGGTCGGTGGGGGGTGGGGGGTTGGATTGGATAGGCAAACATCTGATAATGTGAGACCAGGGCTGCATGGGGTTCAGCTGTAAATAAAGTCATCTACATTGGTTTTAAAAAAAAAAAATCTTTATTCAGACCAGAGTACTGAGAACAAGGTGGGTCCCTTATTTTTAATCAATATACACAGCTCTAATTCTCCCCCATCTCCTCGACTCCCTGGCTAGAGATGGTTCTCCACAATCAGAATCAGATTTAGTATCAATGACATATCATGAAATGCATTGGGTTGAGGCAGTACAGTGCAATACAAATTACTATGGGTTACAGTAATAGTGCAAAAAAGAGTAGTAAGCTAGTGTTCATGGACCAAAGATCTGATGGCAGAGAGGAAGAAGCCATTTCTAAAATATTGAACATCGGTCTTCAGACTTCTGTACATACTCCCTGCTGGTTGTAATAAGAAGGGGACATGTCCTGGATGGGGAGGGTCCTCAGTGGTGGAGTGGACTGGGCTGTGCCAAATCTGACTATGTCTACATCCTTCTGCAGCCTCCTTCAATCCTGTACCTCCATACCAGGCAGTGATGCCCTCTGACTCCTGCTCCTGGCCGGGGTGGAGAAGGAAATTGGCCAATCAGTCCAAGCTTTTTCCACTATTCAGAGCACAGTCAGAGAGTTACAGCTTAGACAGGCCGAGCCCTTGCCAAATAAGATCCCCATCTAAGCTACTCCCATTTGTCCACATCCCTCTACACCTTTACGATTCCTATACTAGCCTCAACCACTTACTCTGGCATATACTGACCTCCCTCTGGCTAAAAGAATTCCCCCTAAGGTTGCAGGTTGGTTGTTTGTCTGCACTGTAGGTGTGGTCTTTCGTTGATTCTGTTGTGTTTCTTGAATTTACTGTGCAGGCCCACAAGAAAATGAATCTCAGGGTTGTACATGGTGATCTACAAGTCCCTTGATAATAAATTTGCTTTGAATTTTAAGGTTTCTATTAACTCTCAATATTTTCACCAACCCCATGTCCTCTCATTCTCAAAGCTGGTTCCCTTTCTCCAATGCCTCAATAAAGTTCCAACCTTCTCAACGTCTCCATAACTCCAGCAACATCCGCAAATGTCCTCATCACTGATCATGGTTCATGAAATCTTGGATTCATTTTGCCCAAATCCTGCATTCTCATTGTCAAATGACAGGACAATCCACCTCCATGGGTTAGTAATCCCTCACCTTAAATGGGGTCAATTAGAGGGAGAGAAAAGAAACATAAAAGCTATGGCATTATTGGGTAATCTAATGGAAGAAGGATAATCCAATATCCCAGATGGAGTGGCCATCTCCAATACAGATAAATTGAGCTGCCTTAAATTGTAGAAATCAGAACAGTCTAGAAGCAAGCCTACAGTGTGTCCAGATTGAAGGTGAGGTGCTTTTCCTCGGGTTACATTGTAACAGTGCAGGAAGTCACAGACAGAAAGGTCAGAGTGGGAGTGGAACAGAAAGTTATAGTCTCAGGTAGCAGGAAGCTTAGGGTTACCCTGTGAAGCAATCATCATTTGCAATGTAAAAGAGATCAGATTGTGAAGATTGAAAGCAGTTCATCAGTTGATAAGTGGAGTACCAGGATTCTTCCAGAAGATTAAAACATACACGAATCACAGATCCCCATCTTGTAGCAGAAGCCTGCTATATTGAACCTGAATAAATAAAGTTCTATTTCATTAAAGCAAGAGTACAAATCTACAACACACACACAAACTGCTGGAGGAACTCAGCAGGCCAGGCAGCATCAATAGAAAAGAGCATAGTTGATGTTTTGAGCTGCTGAAGGGTTTTGGTCCTAAACGTCAACTATACTCTTATCCATTGGATACATGCTTCCTTCATGATCAGTTTGAAGATGGCACTGTCACCTATTTGTGACAATTAAGATCTGTTGCCCAAGACCACACCACTAAAAATCAATTCATTCAGGAAAAAAAATGTAACACTGTTTTTTGAATTAAATAATAATTTATTGTATTTGCAACTTTAACATAACCTACAATAGCCCAGTGCCGGGACATGGAAAACCGTAACCATGAGAACATGTTAGAAATTGCTATGAGCAGTTACGACAAGATGGGAAAGAGTGATGGGGATGAGGAAATGCCAGAAGAACTTCGAGCTGTAAGAGTACTTTCATGTTTGTTTCTGGGGAAAAAAAGCAAAAGTTCTATTTTGTACAGCTTTTGTTACTAAATATTAATCATAAAATTCAATGTTTGATGTTCTCTCTTCCATTCCCTTGAATATGGGTGACTTATATTTACATGCCTCTTATGTGTGAATACAGTTAAAAGTGCGGCACGGTGGTTAGCACACACTTTACAGTACCAGTGACCGGGTTCAGTTCAGGAGTTTGTACATTCTCCTTGTGACTGTGTGGGTTCCCTTGGATGCTCTGGTTTCCTCCCACAAGTTGAACTGGTTGGTATGTTAATTGGTCTTTATAAATTGTTCCATGATTAGGCTAGGATAAAACTGGGAGACTGATGGCCAGCAAAGCTCGAAGTGCCAGAGGACCCACTCTGTACTGCATCTCAATAAAACTTTAAAAAAAGAGTGCACCATCTTATACCACCCCCCCCCCTTTCCATAGCATCACTCTAACACAAGAGTCCACAAATTGGTAGGTTAATTCACTACTGTAAATTGTCCTTGGTGTGCAGGTAAGTGTACAACCCAAGATGGGTTGATGAGAACGTGGGAAGAATAGAAAATAGGATTTATGTGGGATTGGTATAAATTAGTTCTTTATGGCCAACGTTGACTTGATCAGTCAAAGGACTTGTTTCTGAACTTGTCTGTGACTCTGAACATTAAATAGTGACTCCAATCATATTAATCAATTTACTAGGGGAAACCAGGAGAAGCTTCTTTCTATAGAACAGTGAGAATGTGTAAACTATTATTAGTGTAACACACATCAAAGTGTCCTGACGAAGGGTCTCAGCCCGAAATGTCGACTCTACCTCTTCCTAGAGATGCTGCCTGGCCTGCTGCGTTCACCAGCAACTTTGATGTGTGTTGCTCGAACTTCCAGCATCTGCAGAATTCCTCCTGTTTGCAAAACTATTATTAGTAGTAAGTTGAGGCTAATGGCAATAGATGCTCTGTAAGGAAATCTAAAGGAACTGTCACGGTGATAAGAGAAGTGTTTGCTGACTACATTAGATGAAAAAGGGTGAAGGGAGGTTCATGTTGAACAATTTGAACACCTTGCAGAGAAATGTGTGCTTTGTAACTTTTCAGTTTTTCAAATCCAGCCTCATTCTCTCCGAATCAGTCAGATGTAATATCGCAGGATCTATAAGTAAACACTTTTATTCTATTCCTGTACTGTTATATATTCAAGTCCAGCCACCCTATTGTCCATTGTTGTCCTAATTACACACACGTCCCCACTGAGCAACAACACAATATTGCAGCTGTAACTACTACCTATGATCTTAATTCAGATTCCAGGGCTTTCAGAAGCTTTTGAGTAAGGTTAGCCAGTTTAGCCCTACTGAAGATTAGCAAAAGGTAAAGATTGGGTGACCATTCAAATACTGTTTAATTAGAGAGGAGGAGGGATTGGGTGTAAAATGTTGGCCATTACAAGGATGGCTGGTTAGTCACTGGTAATTATGTGATCAAATTAATTGCCAGTCACATGGTAAGCATCAGAATCAGGTTTATTATCACTGACTTGTTTGATGTGAGATTTGTTGTTTTGCAGCCATATGGTACAAAGACATAAAATGACAACAATTAATAGCACATGGGAAAGAAATAACAAGGTAGTGTTCAAGGGTTTGTGGACCATTCAGAAATACGGCAGAGGGAAGAAGCTATTTCTGAATCGCCCAAGAAGAGCAGAGTATACTGCCTCAATGCCTATTACCCTGTAGCAGTGTGATGGCATGCTTTTGAAAGGCTTGTAATGGCTTGAATTGATTCCTGTCTGAGCAAGGACCTGGAACTACTACATTTTGCCTATTGCCTCAACAGGTTCACAGCAGAAGCCATCTCACTGGCTCTTCACGCGACCTGGGAAGACCTGTGCAACAGCAATACCTAAACAAGGCTGCTGTTTAACACCATCATCCCTTCACTACAAATTAATAAGCTTCCAAATCTGGGCCCCTGCAACGGGATTCTTGACTTCTTTATCAGGAGATGAGTCAGTGTGGATTGGTAATAACATTCCTTGCTGACAATCAGCACAAATGCATCTCAAGGATGCATGCTTAGCCTACCACTCTACTCTTTCTATACTCATGACTGTATAGCTAGGCACAGCTCAAATGCTATCTATAAATTTGCAGATGACACCACTGTTAGCAGAATCTCAGGTATGAGATGGATCAGCTGGTTGAATGGAGTTGTAACAACAACCTTGCACTCAACGTCAGCAAGACCAAGGAATTGATTGTGGACTTGAGGAAGGGGAAGTCTGGAGAACACATGCCAGGCTAATAGAGACTTATCCAAAAAGACTACCGGCTGTAATAGCTGCGAGAGGTGGTTCAGCGAGGTACTGAGCAAAGAGGGATGAATACTTTTGAACTGCTGGCATTTCAGTTTTTGAGTTTTAATTTTACATGCTTTGCAATTTTCCCTGTTTTGGGGCCCTGTTGTTGAAAAAGGAACATGTAATACACAAATAAAAATTCTCAGTTAAATTGATCAAAATCCCTGGTTATAATACTCAACACCATCATCTCCTCACTACTAACAAAGAGTTGAGGTTCAAGGCACTGTAAATAATTTGCATGTGGTATATACTCCTTTGAAACATCAGTAACACTCACTTTCTTTATGGATAACTCTTGATATGAAACAGATTGCTTTACCACTAGCAATATCACAAAACATGCTCTAACATAAGATTTTATTCACGTGCCTTGATTTTGAATGAATTACCATGGTAAGTATTGTTCAGATTATTATTGGATCCTGTGCAGGTTAACAATTTATAATGAACCCAACTATCCTCTCTTTAATCCCATAGCCAATGGCAAACTAAATAGAATATACCAATTTCCAGAAAAACACCTATTGGGACTTGATGTTTAAAAATGCAAGTTTAGTTGAACTTGGCAAAGATGCTTTCTCAACACATTTTGATTTTTTTTATGCAGCTCTTTATTGATAAAGATACAGTTATGAATACAATTAATGCATCACATGACTTACATCTGCTTAAGATTGACAACCAAGAAGACAAAATGGTTACAAAGGCAAATGCCTGGCTCAGAGACATGATTGAGAAGGTAAGGATGGATAAAATGCTTTAGTTCTGCAAGTTATTTTTCTAGAGTTAAATTCAGATGAACAGAAAACACTGAGGATAGTGAGTGGTAATGAAAGCTTAATGTAATTTGTTTCATTTACAGTAATTCCTATGACAAATCAGCAAAATATACAGAAATATGCATTTTAACGAATTCCTTTCACAATCTATAGACTTCTAAAATGAAATTCTCTTTTAGTTACTTCTGTAAATATATAAAACCGGTTTCCATATTGTTAGATCCCACTGCAATAATGTACTTGATCAGATGTATTTGAGAACCTGGTAATTGAGGAATGGATATTGGCATGGAACTACAACTCTGCTTCTCTTCAGAATAGTGTGTGGAATTTGTTAAATCCCATTTCTCAATTTAGTTTGTCTGAACTTCAGACAGTACATATATGACAGGTAGCACTCCCATAGTTCTTTACTCAAGCAGAAGATTCCATGGTGCAAATTTAATGCAAAAACTTTTTGATGATAATTATAGCTGGTTAATGTAGTATCAGCAGGTTTATGGGGGAAATACTTATTCCAGGGCTTCACTGGACAAGGAACAGCAAACACTCATTCTCTTAAAAACTATCTTGGTAGAGCCTTGGTAGAGGAACTTATCTCAGGTGAGGATAAAATCAGATTGGGTTATGACACCTCATATACCTGAATAGTCCTTCCACTCGAGCTGTATATTGGGTGTGCTGGTGGAAAAAAAAACATACAGCATCTGTAACCAAATGTGCAGTCCATTAGTTTCAAGGGTTAAAAGAAAATTGAGGATAGGGAAAAGAAGGGAAAAAACTGATCTAGGACCAAAGGGCAACTCAAATGTTCAAACAGATGAGAGAAGAGTTCAATGAAGCAAAACTAGAAATTGCCAAATTTGTTACCTTCATGTCTTAGAGCTAAGGTGCCCATTATAGCACTGTATTAGTCTGCTTTCTGACAGGATGTGAGGGCTTAAACTCACATTCCACAGTGAGTGTACTTGACATTCTCCAATTCTGTCCTGCTGTTTTTCTTCCATGGCCAGTTAATTTCTAGTCTGAGCTAGGAACGTTTGCTTACCATGCTGGGAATAAAGGGGCAGGAAAATGAGAAAATCAGGGCAATTATAAATAATTGGGTATCTCTTACTAATTTATAACAATTTTGGTAGTATATGGCACATACCAAATTGAGGAGATGCTCCATCAAATCTCAAGGTGTTTAGTCTTCTTCCCCCTGTAACCTTCTAGAAGCGTTAAAAGATACAAGGCTAGTAACGCAAAACCGCCGAGGATCACTTGGCCTACCTTCTCAAACAGGTTAAAGAAAATTAGGTGGGAGGAATATACAGTCGGCCCTCCTTATCCACAGGTTCCGCATGCGCGGATTCAACCAACGCGGACGGGAAAACCTGGAAGTTCTCTCTCCAGCTCTCGTTGTTTGAGCATTGTTCGCCTCGCGTCTCGTTCAGTCGCTACTTTTGTTGTGGGGGAGAGGAAGGAGTTTAAAGCTAGTAAGGGATGGCTGGCTAGCTATGCAAAGCGCTACAGCCTCAAGAACTTAAAGATCACAGGAAAATCGGGATCGGTTGATGCCGAGGCAGCATCAGCATTCCCAGAAGAGCTATGATGGTTGCGTCTGTACTGAACATGTACAGACTTCTTTTCTCGCCATTATTCCCTAAACAATACGGTATAACAACTATTTATGTAGCATTTCCATTGTATTAGGTATTATAAGTACTGTAATCTAGAGATGATTGAAAGTATTACTCGTTGTTTGAGCATTGTACCTCAGAAAACAACAGTGATGTTTGAATTTGCAATGTAGTAACATACTTTTTGTTTGGCAGCTGCACATGGATGAAATAGCCCGCAATCGTAAACGAGTTCTGGAAATTAATGTTTATGTCAATCACTGGCGGGAAGAACTAGATTTCCTTGAGCTTCAGGATGTGTAAAGTGAAGGAAGAGTGGTTTGTATTTTTGTGAGAGTTGTATTCTTTCAATTTTCTCAGATCACCTCAGATCATTTAATCAGAAATATTGTGATTTAAATGTGTTTCTACAGCTAGATAGCTTCTCAACATCCATTATTGCCTCTGATTGTTTGCAACCATTGTGTCTCAAGATCAATCTCTACAACCTAATGATGCAAAGCAAATTCATTACAGGTGTCCCTCCAATTAGTCAGCCAGTACTGGATTATTTCCTGAAAACTTGTTTTACAAAACGTGTCTGGTTTACTTTAAAGGTTCAATTAGAATGTAATAAATAAGCACGCTACATCTTTTTTAATAAAACCATTCTTATAAAGAAAGTGCAGTTACTTCCTTTCAGTGACCTTACCAACTTATTTTTCAAAATTATACATGATTGTGTGTGTGTGTGTGTGTGCGTGTGGTCCCTAGTCAAGATGTGAGGTGGTTGAGAACACTGGCAAAGATCTTGCTGCGATAGACAGCAAGGATACTCCCTGACAGTTGTCGCAGGACCGTCGGTTTTGCTTTCTCTTATACAGGTGGATGATGGATGCAAGTTTAAATTCCTGAGGAATTGTCTCTTGCTGCCACATGAGTTGGAAGAGTTGGTAGAGCTTTTCTGTCAACACTGCACCATATTCCTTGTAGGTCTCAGCTGGTATTTTGTCTTTTCATGCAGTGTAGAAGTTCTTCAAATCATCCTATCTGCATATGCCCGAATCTCATCGGGTCCAGGAATCCTGAATCTGGCAAAGTTTGTGTTGTATTGGCCTTTATATATTGTAGGTATTTGAAATGGACTTGGGGTCACTGTGGAAAGCTTTGTGGAGATGATCCAGCAATTTGATGTTGACAGTTTGCATCAAACCAGTCCTCGTGCTCTCTGGTAGCAGGCCCCAGAATCTTTGTAGCAGAGTAGGAGTTTAAGTTGTCTTCCAAAGTGTCAAGAAAAGCCCGCTTTATGTTGCTGCTTTTCAGCTTGAAGCTGTCCTGGGGCTTTCTTTCCTTGGCTGGATATGGATGCTCAATTTAGATGAGACAGTGGTCTGTCCAACGTTCAGCACCACACATAGATTTTGTCACCCTTGCATCCTGCCTGTCTGATGATGAGGATGTCAATTAGATGCCAGTGCTTAGGGTGGGGATGCATCCATGAAGTTCTGTTACAGGTGAGAAGGTAGAAGATGGTGTTGGTGATCAACAGTTCATGTTTGGCGCATGTCTGGAGTAGTGAAAAGACTGTTGCAGCAGCCAACACCATATTTCCCATCCCAGGAAGTGCTGTCAGAGCCTACTCTTGTGTTGGAAGTCTTGCTTGTCCACTTGGGGAAAAGTGGCAATAACTGAGTGCCGTTTTTCATAGAACTTGTCCTTGACATCATCTGGGTTACTCCATGTGACAGGGGAGGTTTCATGGTCATGAGCCAGTAATCCACACCTTTTGGAGGTCCAGCAAGCTTGTCAGTGATCACAATCTTCACTGCAAATTCAACCCCAGCCTCATGTCAGTTTTGATGTCCTCTGCCACTCCAAAAGAATGTGCATCTCTCACCCCTTTTACAAAGTTTGCCCTCTCCTGCAAGCCAGGTCTCGCTCAGGGCTGTGGTATTGATGTTATATTTATTGGGTTTAGCTCTCTTCGCATTAGAGCAGTGTCTGGGGCCCTGAATGGTGGTGAGGGAGGAAGTGTAACACTTGTGTAGCACTTGTTCTGCTTACAAGGATAAGTGTTGGGAGGGAGATTGGTGGCAGCACATCTATCCTCCCCCCCCCCCCGACCTTTTTCTGCTTTCCGCAGGGATCGCTCCCTAAGCGACTCCCTTGTCTATTCTTTGCCCCCATCCCTTCCCATCAATTTCCCTCCAGGCACTTATCCTTGTAAGCGGAACAAGTGCTACATATGCCCTTACACTTCCTCCCTCACCACCATTCAGGGCCCCAGACAGTCCTTCCAGGTGAGGCGACACTTCACCTGTGAGTTGGCTGGGGTGATATACTGCGTCCGGTGCTCCCGATGCGGCCTTCTATATATTGGTGAGATCCAACGCAGACTGGGAGACCGTTTCGCTGAACACCTACACTCTGTCCACCAGAGTAGGCAGGTTCTCCCAGTGGCCACACATTTTAATTCTACGTCCCATTCCCATTCTGACATGTCTATCCACGGCCTCCTCTACTGTAAAGATGAAGCCACACTCAGGTTGGAGGAACAACACCTTATATTCTGTCTGGGTAGCCTCCAACCTGTTGGCATGAACATTGACTTCTCTAACTTCCGTTAATGCCCCCCCTCCCCCTCATACCCCATCCGTTATTTATTTATATTCTTTTTCTCTCTCTCCGTTTTCTCCGTCTGTCCCTCTCACTATACTCCTTCCCCTGTCTTTCTTCCTGGGCCTCCTGTCCCATGCCAATCACCTGTCCAGCTCTAGGCTCCATCCCTCCCCCTCCCACTTTCAAATCTCTTACTATCTCTTCTTTCAGTTAGTCCTGACGAAGGTTCTTGGCCCGAAACGTCGACTGTACCTCTTCCTAGAGATGCTGGCTGGCCTGCTGCGTTCACCAGCATTTTTTATGTGTGTTGCTTGAATTTCCAGCATCTGCAGATTTCCTCGTGTTTGCGTTCCTAATGAGATATAGCTGCTGGTGTGCCTTCTTCATAATTGCATCAATATGTTGGGACCAGGGTAAATCTTCAGCAATGTTGACACCCATCACTTGCAGAACAATATCAGGAAATAAGAGTTGGAGACCAGGTGACTTGTTCAGTATTTCCCCTGCTTTTCAGTCATGGTTCAAATGAATGATCAACTTGAAATAATAAGTTTCTCTTTCACAAATGCTGAGACATGCAGATTATTTTTAGTGTTTTGTGTTTTTATACCAAAGTTAAAGATGAAGGTTTGAGGCTGAGAAGGATGGATGGTTGAAGTTTAAAATCCAAGATTATATGGAAATAAATCTAAAATGCAGTTCTCAAGTCTCTGGAATGAAAGTTTACATAAGCTTTTGATTGCATACAATGGTAATTTTGAAAAAATTAAGGACATAAAAGAGAATATCAGATTTTTTAAAAATCCTGCATCACTGATACTGACAAAAACAGAGGGGAAAAAGGCAAGTTCCTGATGAAAATGCCCTAATCATTAATGAAATATAATACCCCTTGGGCTGATAATGATGGTTTGCTAACCAGCTGGAAATGACAAATAAATCAGTTATCACATATATGATGAAATGATAAATTCCATTATTATAAGGCTACATTATTGTGAAGAGTTTGTAAACCATGGCTTTTGCTGAAATAAGACCAGCAAAAAAATTTCCACAAAACGTTCTAACATTCATACTATTCATGCTGCTCAGCCATGTATCAAGCGGGATCTCCCAACAGTCACCCATTTTAATTCCATTTCCCATTCCGATTTCCATACGTACAGCCCTGGCCGTCTCCACTGTCGTGATGAGGCCACACTTAGGTTGGAAGAACAACACCTTATATTCTATTTGGGTAGCCTCCAACCTGATGGCACGAACATCGATTTCTCAAACTTCTGGTAATGCCTCCCCCCCCACCATTGCCCCCCCTCTGGTGCTCCTCCCCCCTTTTTCTTTCTTCCATGCCTTTCTGTCTCTTTCACCAATCAACTTCCCAGTTCTTTACTTCATCTTCCCTCCTCCAGGTTTTAACTCCCACCCGGTGGTTCTCTCCCCCCCCCACACACAACTTTTAAAGCTACTCAACTTTTTTTCTCCAGTCTTGCCGAAGGGTTTCCGCCCAAAATGTCGACTATACTTTTTCCCCTCTTGCTGCTGCCTGGCGTGCTGAGTTCCTCCAGCATTGTGTGTGTTGCTCGGACTTCCAGCATCTGCAGATTTTCTCGTTTGTTAATGAGGCCTGTGATGGGGTCCTGAATTACCCCTATGAACTGTGCTTTTGAAAAGAGAGAGAGAGAGAGAGGTATTTAATACCGACATCTTGTTTTTAAGAGAAAGGGGGGGGGGGAAGAGGGGAACGAAGACTGCTCACAGTTTTTTTATACTTTCCCAAGGACATCGTCTGCATGTACGTTCTTACAGACAGAGAAGGGGAGAGCTGTTTGAGTGACAGTTGGTATCCAGCATAGGGAGATTAAATAGAAGGTCGGATGATAGACCTCAGACACATGATTTTGGACACTGAATGAGCTTTGTTGTGCCCACAGAAAAAGTGGGTTTTGGAGGATCGATCAGGTGGATCCATCAGTGGCTCTCACAGTGTGAACAGGGCATGACCGGTGGGAAGTTGTTTGTGTGTCCAACCCTCGCCTGCATTGACAGCTCCACCACAGAAGAACTGTCCCCTTTGTTGTGGTCACAGGTGGTGACTTCTAAAGGATTTTGGAGGACAACGGGAAGATTGATGGCGACAGCTCACCTGAAGACTCAAATCTCTCCCTCTCTCTCTCTCTCTGCATCAGTACTCAACTCAATACCACGAACTAAACTGAACTTTACTCATCATCGTAAGACTATTTATTTACCCCTAGACTTGAAGAAGCTTGGTTTTCATATATTTCCACACTTATTGATGGAATCATTGCTAACCTGTTTGGTTTACCTGCATTTATATTACTGTATTGCATAGTTACTGATAAATATCGTTAGTTAATAGCAATACCGGACTCCAAAGTGTTTTCCATTTCTGCTGGTTCTTTAACCCGTCACAGGGTACGTGATAAAATTGGGGCCTGCATCCGTAATATGAACAAATTGCTTGGGAGGCTTGTTTGAATTGATTGGGGAAGAAATCCCTTTTGATTTGGTTGTGTGGAAAAACGGCAGAAATGGATGTTAGGGAATTTCTGGCATCGCCAAACCCTGTGGTTTTGAAGAGAGCTAAAAAGGATGATGTGCGGGACATTGCTAAAGAATTGAGGTAAAGAAGGGTATGACTAAGGTAGAGATTCAAAGAAAAATAGTTGAACATTATATTTCGATGAAGCAATTTACTGAGGATGTGTTGAAAATGTTGGCTGAAGGTAAAGTACTTACTGAGGCTGAGCTTCAGCTTCAGTTGGAAAAATCAAAAATGGAGCATGAGTTGCAACTGAAAGAGCTCGAGGCTAGAGAGGCAGACAAACGGAGTGAAGAGGCAGAAAGACAGAGACAGTTCGAGAGGGAGATGTGGCAGCTGAGAGGTTTAGTGTCAGACCCTGATTTTTACAGCTCGGAAGAGCTTGTTTTGTTTGATGAATTTAAAAGTTGTGCCCACTATGATGTAAGGGCATACCTAGATGAAGAGGATGTCGCCACCCTGCGGGGGTCTGCTAAGAAAACAGATGAAGTTGTTTTGACCCACGAGGTTGAGTTTACTCCCGATGAGAGTTACCCAGAGAGTAGCTGGGAGGTTCGGGGTGACCTTGAATTTGAAACTGGGACAAGTGATGACAGCCCAGAAGGGGCAGCTGTCCCGATTGCCTGTGTTCAGGTTGTGGAAATACCTGTGGATTCACAGGGTACTGAACCTTGTGTTTAAACTCAGTTAAGGTCCGAGGTGTCTGACTTGGTTGGAAAGGAATGCAGTTCTTTTGTGTCAGATGGTTTTGGTTCGGTGAATAAGGGGTTAACCTTGGTATCAGTAGAAATTGAGAATTCTCAGTCACTTGTATTAGACAATGCTCTAAAAGTTAGTGATGAGATAAAAATTGACAAGGTAAATGACACTGGAAATAATGGGAAAAGTGTTGTTCCTGGACTCTTGAATAAAGTACTGGGAAAGGTTGGATTGGTTGCACGACCTTTGACCCTGCTTGCAGGACAAAGGCCTGCAGAGGAAGTATGTCCCCCTCTGTTGAATTTCGTTTGGACATTTGGAGGTAAACACCTGCAAGGTTATGATGTTATTCATGATGATGTTGTGGAGAAGAAGGATTGTTATGGGTTTGAGACGCCATTGGTAGTTGACGTTATGGAGATAAGTCGAAGTAAAGGTCATAGAAATTTGATAAATGGATTGTTTGGCCTCTTCCACAATGTATACATGGTTCTTATAAGTCTGGTGATGGTGCTAAGTTTAGTAAACAATGTGGGGAGGTTGACACCTCTCCAAGATAAGGGTGATTTAAAAATTCAACTAATGAGCAAAGCTGTTACTAATGAACCACACAGAAAGACTGATGTTTATCCCACATGCGCAGATACTCAAAGCATGTTTAGGAAGTCTGCTGAGGCCCCTGATAGCAAAACCAGAGGTTTAAATTATGATGATGTGTCACAGACTTTTCTACCTTCCAGATTCCAGCAGGACTTAGAGGGTAGTAAAGCTGATGAGAGTAAGGTGTATGAGAAAGGTTTGTCCTTATCCAGGAAGGAATTTATAGAGGAACAGAATAAAGATTCTGAAATGGTGGCTTTAAAGGAGACAGCTCTCACAGAAGAGGAGGTTCAGAGAGAGTCAGTTGGATATTATCTTAAAGATGGGGTGTTGATGAGGAAGTGCAGACCAGCTACTGTGCCTGCTAGTGAGGATTGGGCCATCAAGTAGTGATTCTGAAAGTTTACAGGGCTGAAATTTTAAACATGGCTTACAGTATGCCTTTAGGTGGACATTTTGAAGTGAGAAAGACAGTGAACAGGATTATGAAGGAATTTTATTGGCCTAATTTAAGAAAGGATGTTGTAAATTTTTGCAGGACTTGCCGTACCTGCCAGGTTGAGGAGAAACGTAATCAGGTTATTCAGGTAACATTACTTAAACTGATACCCGCTTTTGGTGAACCTTTTTCTAGGGTCATAATGGATTGTGTAGGCCCATTGCTAAAGACTGCAGCTAGTCATCAGTATCTGTTAACAATTATGTGTGCTGTGTCTAGGTTCCCTGAAGCCATGTCTTTTGGAAACATCAAGGCCAAGACTGTGGTAAAAGCATTCAGTAAGTTTTTCACACTGATAGGTCTGCCCAAAGAAATTCAATTTGACCAGGGTAGTAACTTTACTTCGAGAACATTCCAGGGGATAGTTGGAGAACTGGGAGCTAAGCCCATTGGGTCATCTGCATATCACACAGAGTCCAAGGGAGCCTTGGAATGGTTCAACTCCACTCTTAAGACCATGATTAAAACATATTGTGTGAAAAAGGGGAAAAACTGGGATGAGGGGGTTCCCCTACTCTTATTTGCTGTTGGAGATACGATTCAAAAATCATTGGAGGGTAGTCTGTTTGAACCTGTTTTCGGTCACAGGCCAAAAGGACCTTCGACCCTACTCAGAGAACTGTGGTTTGATGTGGAAACATATGTCAGTGTGCTTAATTATGTTTTAAGATTCTGGGAGAGACTTAATACGGTTTGTGACCTTGCAAAGGAAAGTTTGTGGAATATTTTTCAAATTAAAATAAAACACTTGTTTGATAAGGTAGCACCTGTGGGTACTGTTATAGAAACAAATGGAGTCGTAGAGGCTGAAAATGAGATGAAAAATCATTTTACCAAAATCTGGTATCAATAAGATGTAAGATTTCCATTGTTTTGGAAAATATTACTGATAAGGTCCATCAGTTGGAACCTACACTGCAAAAACAAGTGAAGGAATTAATTAGCAAGCATAAAGGTTTATTCCCTGACATTCTAAGATGGTGTACAGCTGAAGGGCATGACATCATTGTAAATTCAGCCCAGCCCATCAGAGAGCATCCTTACAGAATAAATTTAGAGGGAAGTAAAATGGTTGAAGAAATTGGAAACAAGAAGGAACAAGGAAAGAGAGTGGATGACTGTATTGATGGAGTGGGGAAGGCTAAATACCTTACAAAGATTGACTTTTTAAAAGGATACTAGGGTGTTCCTTTAACAGAGAGGGCTAAAGAGATATCAGCATTTGTGACACCATTTGGACTGTATGAATATAACGTTTTACCCTTCAGGATGAAAAATGCTCCAGGGACATTTCAAAGAATGATCAATTCTGTGATTAGAGGTTCAGAAAACACAGGGGCTTATATCAATGATTTAGTAGGCTGGAATGACACGTGGGAAGAGCATATTGCAGTAGAAAAACTGCTTGACAAACTTTCCGAGGCCAATCTTACTGTGAACCTTGCTAAAAGTGAGTTTGGCCATGCCTCAGTTACGTATCTTGGCTATGTGGTAGGCCAGGGCCAACTAGCTCCTGTACAGGCCAAGGTTCAAGCTATTGCTGAGGTTCCTGTTCCCACCAGTAAGAAAGCTTTAAGAAGGTTTTTAGGAATGGTTGGGTATTATCGTAAGTTTTCTAAGAACTTTGCTGACATTGCTCTCCCCCTAACAAAACTTCTAGGGAAGAGTGAAAGATTTATATGTAGTGATCTTTGCCAGGAGGCATTTGAACGTCTGAAAACCATCCTGTGTTATTATCCTATGCTCAAAACACCTGATTTTTCCAAGCCATTTTCTATAGCAACAGACACCAGTGACGAAGCTGCTGGGGCAGTACTGTTACAGAAGGGAGTGGATGGCATTGAACACCCAGTAGCTTATTTTGCAAAGAAATTTAATGTGCACTAGAAAAATTATTCAACTGTTGAAAAGGAATTACTAGCACTTATTCAGGCTTTACAACATTTTGAAGTCTATGTTTGTCCTGCCCAGAGACCACTTGCGGTTTACACAGATCAGAATCCGTTGGCATTTCTAACTAAGATGAAGGATAAGAATAGAAGGTTGTCAAGGTTGTTGGAGTCTGCTATTGCAAAAATATGACCTGACAATCAAATGTGAAAAATACTGACAATATTATAGCTGATTGTTTATCCAGATGTTAAGTTAGAAATTGTACATGTTTTTGCTCTGTCATCTGATGATTATACATGTATTGTTTCAAACTCAGAAATTTCCAGTTAAACAAAAATTTTGCCTTCGTCAAAATTTTTTTCTCTGAAGGAAGCGGGTGTGACGGGGTCCTGAATTACCCCTATGAACTGTGCTTTTGAAAAGAGAGAGAGAGAGAGAGACACACACACACACGGACGGAGACTGCTCAGTTTTTTTATACTTTCCCAAGGACATCGCTTGCTTGTACGTTCTTACAGACAGAGAAGGGAGGAGCTGTTTGAGTGACAGTTGGTATCCAGCATAGGGAGATTAAATAGAAGGTCAGATGGTAGACCTCGGACACATGATTTTGGACACTGAATGAGCTTTGTTGTGCCCACAGAAAAAGTGGGTTTTGGAGGATTGATCAGGTGGATCCATCAGTGGCTCTCGCAGTGTGAACAGGGCATGACCAGTGGGAAGTTGTTTGTGTGTCCAACCCTCGCCTGCATTGATAGCTCCACCACAGAAGAACGGTCCCCTTTGTTGTGGTCCCAGGTGGTGACTTCTAAAGGATTTTGGAGGATAATGGGAAGATTGATGGCGACAGCTCACCTGAAGACTCAAATCTCTCCCTTTCTCTCTCTCCATCACTACTCAACTCAATACCACAAACTGAACTGAACTTTACTCATCATCGTAAGACTGTATCTATTTACCCCTAGACTTGAAGAAGCTTGGTTTTCATATATTTCCACACTTATTGATGGAATCATTGCTAACCTGTTTGATTTATCCGCATTTAGATTATGAAGATACGCAGTCCTCTTTTATTGTCATTTAGTAATGCATGCATTAAGAAATAATACAATATTTCCTCCGGTGTGATATCACAAAACACAGGACAGACCAAGACTGAAAAAACTAACAAAACCACGTAATTATAACATATAGTTACAACAGTGCAACAATACCATAACTTGACGAAGAAGTCCATGAGCACAATAAAAAGTTCAAAGTCTCTCAAATGTCCCACATCTCATGCAGACGGGAGAAGGAAGAAAAACTCTCCCTGCCATGCCGACCACAGTCCAACTCTGAGATATCCGAAAACTTTGAGCCTCCGATCAGCTCTCCGACACCGAGTACTGAGCGCCATCTCTGTCCGAACGATTCGACCTTAATCTCGGTCGCCAACAGCAGGCAAAGCCGGGGATTTTGAGGCCTTCCCTCCAGAAGATTCCCGACCGCGCAGTAACAACAGCAGCGAACTGGCATTTCAGAAATTTCTCCAAATGTTCCTCTGTGCTTTCACGTCTCCATCAAATCAGAATTGTCCACGGCCTCTATTTAACGGATACGATATCATTTTTCACCGGAGGGCTGCGCACACGCAGCGCGCTGCTCTCTCTTCTCCCGTTCTTATATTACTGTATTGTGTAGTTACTAATAAATACCATTAGTTAATAGCAATACCAGACTCCAAAGTGTTTTCCATCTCTGCTGGTTCTTTAACCCGTCACGGGGTACGTGAGAGGCCCACTTTCTTTTGCATGGTTATTAATTCCCAAATGTATGAAATCAGTGAATTTAGTACTTAGTTTTTAAATAAAGCATTCAAGTGATTTTCAAAAATTCTCAATGGACAAAACTGATTTATTTTAATGATTTTATTTGTACGTTTTTAAATTACATTCTTACACAGCCAAAAAAAGAATCTCAGATACAGAAAGGAACTAAACAGTCAGTCAGTCAGCTCAGTCTTGCAACAGCTTATGTTTCACAGTGGAGCTCTCCGAACATAGATGGACAAACAAGGCTCCCGCTGCAGTCCGCGATCGTAGTTCATAGAGATCGTAGTCATGAGCCCATTCAACATTTCCCCAAACCTCAATCTACAAGCAAAAGAAATGGCATCATATTTACAACACAGACATGAGGAATTCTGCAGATGCTGGAAATTCAAGCAACACACAAAATGCTGGTGGAACGCAGCAGGCCAGGCAGCATCTATAGGAAGAAGTACTGTCGATGTTTCGGGCCGAGACCTTTCATCAGGACTAACTGAAAGAAGAGATAGTAGAGATTTGAAAGTGGGAGGGAGAGGAGGAGATCCGAAATGAGAGGAGAAGACAGGAGGGGGAGGGATGGAGCCAAGAGCTGAAAAGTTGATTGGCAAAAGGGATATGAGGCTGGAGAAGCGAGAGGATCATGGGACCTAGGGAGAAAGAAAGGGGGAAGGGAGCATCAGAGGAAGATATAGTGAGAGGGACAGAGGGAGAAAAGAGAGAAAGAAAGGGGGAAAAATAAAACAATAAATAAATAAGGGATGGGGTAAGAAGGGGAGGAGGGGCATTAACAGAAATTAGAGAAGTCAATGTTCATGCCATCAGGTTGGAAGCTAATACTGCATCCGGTGCTCCCAATATGGCCTTCTATATATGGGTGAGACCCGACGCAGACTGGGAGACTGTTTTACTGAACACCTATGCTCTGTCCACCAGAGAAAGCAGGATCTCCCAATGGCCACACATTTTAATTCCACATCCCATTCCCATTCTGATATGTCCATCCATGGCCTCCTCTATTGTCAAGATGAAGCCACACTCAGGTTGGAGCAACAACACCTTATATTCCGTCTGGGTAGCCTCCAACCTGTTGGCATGAACATTGATTCTCATTCTCTCTCTCTCTCTCTCTCTCTCTCTTTTCTCCCTCCGTCCCTCTCACTATATCTTCCTCTGGTGCTCCCCTCCCCCTTTCTTTCTTCCTAGGCCTCCCGTCCCTTCTCCAGCCTCGTATCCCTTTTGCCAATCAACTTCCCAGCTCTTAGCTCGATCCCTCCCCCCCCCCGTCTTCTCCTATTATTTCGGTTCTTCCCCTCCCCTTCCCACTTTCAAATCTCTTACTATCTCTTTTTTCAGTTAGTCCTGACGAAGGGTCTCGGCCCAAAACGTCGACTGTACCTCTTCCTATAGATTGCGGCTTGGCCTGCTGCGTTCACCAGCATTTTGTGTGTGTTGCCCATATTTGCAACAGATTGATTCCAGTGTAAAAGGTCAGCATAGTTTGTCTAAAAGGGTATTGCAGCCAACTATTCCTACCAGTTGCCTGTTTTTTAGGTTAAATGTAAGGCACTTCTTTACTCCAACAGATAAACCTGCAACTCATACATAGAACATTACAGCACAATACAGGCCCTTAGGCCCATAATGTTGTACTGACCTTTTAACCTAGTCTAACATCATCTAGTCCTACATATACCTCCATTTTTCTATCATTTATGTGCCTATCTAAGAGTTTCTCAAATACCCATAAAGTTTTTGCCTCTGACATCCTCCCTATATTTTTCTCCAATCACTTTAAAATTATGCCCCCTTGTATTAGCCATTTCCACCCTGGGAGTAAGTATCCGGCCATCCATTATCTGTGCCTCATCATCTTGTACACCTCTATCAGGTCACCTCTCATCCTCCTTTCTCTAAAGAGAAAAGCCCCAAGTTCACTCAACCTATTCTCTGCAGTCCAGGCAGCATCCTGCTAAATCTCCTCTGCACTGTACTTCCTTCCTATAATGAGGCAACCACAACTAAAAACAATATTCCAAGCATGATGTAACCAGCTTTTACAGAGCTGCCACATTACTTCACAGTTCTTGAACACAATTCCCCATCTAATGAAGGCAAATGCGCCATACGTCTTCCTAACAACCCTATCAACTTGTGTGGCAACTATGGACTTGGACTCCAAGATTCCTCCGTTCCTCCACACTACTAGAAATCATGCCATTAACCCTGTATTCTGCCTTCATATTTGAGCTCCCAACGTGTATCACTTAATGATTTTCCCAGTTGAACACCACCTGCCACTTCTCAGCCCAGTTCTGCATCTTATCAATATCCCATTGCAAACTATGCCAACCCTCCACACTACGCACAATTCCACCAACCTCCATGTCATCTGCAAACTTTACTAATCACCTCTATACTTCCTCATCCAAGTCATTTAGAAAAATCACAAAGAGTAGTTCCCTGTGGTCACCCACCACCGTGCAGAATACTCTCCATCTACAACCACCTTCTGCCTTCAATGGGCAAGCCAATTCTGTATTGACGCAGCAAGTTTTCCTGGATCCCATACCCCCTGACTTTCTGAATGAGCCTATCATGGAGAACCTTATCAAATGCCTTACTAAAATCCATATACACCACATCTTCTGCTCTACTTTCAATATGCTTTGTCACATCCTCAAAGAATTCAATTAGACTCGTGAGGCATGACCTGCCCCTCATAAAGCCATGTTGACTATCCCCAATTAGGCCATGTTTCTCTAAATGCTCATAAATCCTGTCTCTAAGAATCTTCTCCAACAATTTGCCCTTACTGAAGTAGGACTCACTGGTCTATAATTCCTAGGGTTATCCCTACTTCCTTTCTTAAACAAAAGAATAATATTTGCCACCCTCCAATCTTCTGATACCACTTATATGACCAGTGAGGAAGCAAAGATAATTTCCAAAGGTGCAGCTATCTCTCCCCTTGCTCAGCATTGTATCCAGGGTATCCCGTCCAGCCCCAGGGACTTCAAAGTTCAAAGTAAATTTATTATCAAAACACACATATAAAACCATGAAATTTGTTTTCTTGTGAGCATACACTAAATCCAAGAAACACAATACAGTCAATGGAAGACCACACCCAACAGGACGGACAAACAACCAATGTGCAAAAGACACAAGCTTGTGCAAATACAAAACTCTCTACCAAACTGAATATTTTCCAAAAGTTCCAGCACATCCTCTTAAACTACAAGTTGCAGGATATTTCTGCTTTGAGGCATATTGTCCTTCCTCTCTGCATGAGTAAATCTACAAGATTCCACTGTGAAAATAACAATTGCAATTCAATCTGCAACTTAAACTTGTGTATCTTTATATATATATTTCTGTAAGGTGCATGTATGTACACACACAGACACACCCCTAATATCCCCAGTTTCCATATGTACGGAACACTCTTACTTATTTACTTCCCACAGGTACATTACATTACTTGCATGTACAGTATTAATGCACAAGTCTAGCACAAGTCTAGGGAGTTCCCAGGTACTTGTCTCTAATTATCAGGCACGTATGAAGGTTATTGCAGGCATCCATACATCATCCTAACTCATGTCACCTTCCTGTCATGTTTCAAAATCCCAGAATTCCCTTTCTAAAAACTTATCATTTGTCAGCAAATTGACTACTGCAGGAAGAAATCAGAGGTCCATGGTCGATAAGCCTCTTCATCAGAGGATCGGAGGTGCAGAAGGTCAGTAACTTTACACTTCTTGGCATTTTCATTTCAAAGGTTCTGTCTTGGAACCAGCACATCAGTGCCATTACAAAAAAGGCACTGCAACGGTAGATCCTTATGAAATTAATAAGATATTTATAGATTTCTACTCTGATGTCTACGAGTCTGAACTTTCAGATATTACCTTTATGAATAGTTTTTTACAAAAATTGAATATACCTAAAATCTCTATTTAAGATATGAATACATTAGATGCACCTATTAAACAAGTGGAAACAGCAAGGGCGATATCCTCTCTCCAATCAGCTAAGGCTCCGGGACCAGATGGACATACAATGGAATTTTATATTACTTTTACTGATATACTTACACCTCATTTATGTCAAATTTTCACTAATTCTAAGTCCTCTGGGACTCTCCCGAAAACTTTCTATGAAGCTTCAATCTCTCTAATTCCCAAAAAAGATAAAGATTTATCTGAATGCGCCTCTTATAGACCAATTTCTTTATTGCATGTGGATTTTAAGATTCTCTCTTAAGATTTTGGCTAATAGACTTGAGAATATTTTACCTACTGTTATTTCCAATGATCAAACTGGATTTATTAAAAATAGATGTTCACATTTTAATATTCAAAGATTATTAAATATTATTCACTCTTCACCATCTAAAGAATCTGAACGTGTTGTTTCTCTTGATGCAGAGAAAGCTTTTGATAGGGTAGAGTTGTCTTACTTATTTGAGGTTTTGGAAAGATTAAACTTGGCCCGGGATATATTTCCTGGATTAAATTGATCTATCATGCTCCTATGGCTGCTGTTATAACTAATAATCAAAAATCTCCTTATTTTAGATTACATAGGGGTACTTGACAGGGATGCCCTCTTAGCCCTTTATTATTTAACTTGGTCTTAGAACCCCTTGCTATCGCTCTTAGAGATTCTAACACTGTTCAGGGTATTAAGAGAGGGGACAAAGTACTCACAGTTTCGTTATATACAGATGACCTGTTAGTTTATATTTCAGATCCTAGAAAATCTATTCTTTCTATGTTATCTATATTTTCTGAATTCAGTAGTTTTTCTGGGTATAAATTAAATTTACAAAAAAGTGAGTTATTTCCTATTAATAATTACTCGGATCCAAATCATCAAGTACCTTTTAGTATTGCTAAAAATTACTTCACCTATCTTGGTATTAAAATTACTAAAAATTTTAAGGATCTCTATACATATAATTTTTCCCATTAATTGGCTACAGCAAACAAATGCTTTCTAAATGGTCGCCTATGACATTATCATTAATAGGTTGAATTAATGCTATTAAAATGATAGTTTTACCAAAATTTTTATATATATTTCAGGCAGTTCCTTCCTTTGTTCCTAAAAAGTTCTTCAACAGAATAGATTCTATAATTTTATCTTATATTTGGAACAATAAGAATCATAGATTGAGTAAACTCTACTGCAGAAATTAAAAAAGAATGGTGGTATGGCTTTGCCTAACTTTAGAATGTACTACTGGGCAATTAATATTCGATATATTACTTTTTGGATTCACTATTCAGATATACATGAATGCCTTCTTGGTTGGATTTAGAGGTAAACTCGGTGAAAGGTTTCTCTTTGGCCTCTTTACTGGGAGCTCCTCTTCCCTTTTTGTTTTCTAAGATTAGCAGACAAGAATTTAATCCCATTATTAAACATATATTAACAATTTGGTTTCACTTTTGTAGATATTTTGAGTTAAATAATTTTATTCTTTCTAGTAGTAACCATCAATTATTTTTTAAAACCATCAATTTTGGATAAGGCCTTTTTAATTTGGAAAATCAAGGGAATAATAACTTTTTCAGATTTGTTTTTAGGGGACTGTTTAACGTCTTTTTCTCAGTTAGTGGATAAATATGATTTATCTAATGTACACTTTTTTAGGAATTTTTTACGTGGTTTGTTGCCAAATTAACCGTTTCAAAAGGTTTGATAGCTATGATCTATAAACGGTTATTGAACTCACGAATGATATCTAATGATAAAATTAAACGTGCTTGGGAATCGGAACTTCAAGAGTCATTTTCAGAAAATCAATGGAGTAAAATTTTTCATTCGGTTAACAACTCATCTATTTGTGCCCGTCATTCCTTGATACAGTTCAAGGTAGTGCAGGCCCATATGTCAAAGGATAAACTAGCGTGTATTTTCTCCAATATCAGTCCTATTTGTGACAGATGTAATACTGAGCTGGCCACTTCAACTCATATGTATTGGTCTTGTATAAAACTTTTGGAGAGATGTTTTTAAAATACTATCAAAAGTTTTGGATCTGGATCTACAGCCTAATTTGCTTACGGCAATTTTTGGGATTATCCCATTGGAAGCAGGAAATATTCTTGTTTCCGCTCAACGTATGACAGCTTTTTCGACCTTACTGGCTAGGAGAGCCATTTTATTGAAGTGGAAGGATTCTAATCCACCTACTGTCTTTTTTCCTCCATTACGTCCTGTTTAAGTTTAGAGAAAATAAGAAGTCGGACATTTGATACATCCTTTAAATTTGAGCAAATCTGGTGACCTCTTATCCAATATTTTCATTTAATTTGATTTATTACCTTTTCAATCTATTTTTTCGAAGTTTTAGATTTGATCAGAAAGTTTCTCTTTTTTTTTGGTTGTATCCTCAAAATGGACTGCCCAGTCCCCTTTTTTTTTGGTTTTTTTTCTATACGGTAGTGGGTTTTTTTTCCTTCTCATTTAAAACCCAATGTTTTTTCTTTTTTTTTCATAAACTGATAAGAAGAGAATTATTATTTTCATTTTTAAAACTATATATTTTATACTAGTTTAACAATATCTATGATTTTGACAATGTCTATCTTAATCCAGGTTTATATTGTTACTGATATATATATCTGAGATAATTCTCCTCGACTATATTTATGCTTCTTTTAAATCAATAAAAAGATGAATAAAGACAAAAAAGGCACGGCAGTTCCTTCACTTTCTCACAAGTTTGCACAGATTCAGCACATCATCTAAAACTTCTATGCATGCACAGTGGCAAGTATCCTGACTGGTTGCATCACGGCCTGGTATGACTATAATGACTATATAATGACCAATGACTATAAACTGAAAAGCCTATTAAAAATAGTGGATACAGCCCAGTTCATCAGAGGAAAAGACACCTCCACCCTCCCAACACCACCACTGAGCACATCCACAAAGGGTGCAACTGCAAGGAAGCAGCATCCATCATCATCACCCCCACCATCCAGGCAATGCTCATTCTCACTGCCACCACACCACCAGGTTAAGGAACATTACACCCTTCAACCATCAAGCTCCAGAACCAGTGTGGATAGCTTCACTCACCTCAACTCTGAACTGACTTCACAAACTATGGACTCGTTTTCAAGGACTCAACAATTCATTTTCCAGATATTATTGCTTATTTATTATTATTTTTGTACTTCCACAGTTTGTCTTTTGCACATTGGTTGTTTGTCCATCTTTGTGTTTAGATTTTCATTTTGTGTTTCTTTGTATCTACTATAAATGCCCACAAGAAAATGAAATTCAGCGTTGTATATGGTGACATATATGTACTTCGATAACAAATTTACTTTGAAATTTAATGTAGTAGAATTGTCATAAGAATTTGTATTGTTTAAATAAGCCATTCCTCCTTTTCTCAAGAGTAAATTGGTTTGGCAATAATTACAGGACAGCAGCTGATGCTGGGAGTTTTGCTGACTCTTCCCTTCTTGATATCTCCATCTGAGGCTACGTCCACACTACGCCGGATAATTTTGAAAATGCCGGTTTCGAGTAAAAATGACAGGCGTCCACACTAAGCGTTTTTCAAAATATCTCTGTCCACATTAGATGGATATTTGGGCGAATTTCCTCCTACTGGGCATGCGCAGGACACACAGAAAACAAGCGAAGAGGAAATGGTATACCTGGTGCGCGTTTGTCCAGTTACAGAGTAGAAAAACTTAAAAGGAATTGCTCTTGGCTCTCGCGCAGAAGGACTTAAAACTAAAAAAAATACTGGAGCGTATGGAGGCAACCGACAGGGAGTTCACGGACAGTATGACCAAGCTGACGACGAACATTGGAAAACTAACTCTGTTGCATTAATAAAGCACCTTGTTAAATGTATAAAAGATGTCTGAATCAGTGTTATCTTGTATTTCCATACAATGTTACATTAGGCTGTTACACATCTATTGTCAGAGAAGTACTTGGATAAATAGGTAAACCACCTTCATACAAGCAAGGACAGAAAATAGGGCAAAGTGAGTATACTTATTTATTCAGTTAACTTTGGGTCAAAGTATTTGGTGAGAACATTTCTAAACTCTTCTGGCTTTAGTCTCGTTGCCGTCTGTTCTGCAATTGTTAGGTTCTGCGAAGCGCAGAATCAAATATCGCTGTGATGATTTATGCTCTAGTATCAATTGTTTGGCGACAATAAAGTAGTAATAATAAGAAGAAGAATAACAAGAAGAAAACAATGAAATGCCGCACTGTCGCCATCTGTTCCAGCACGTCATGACAGCGGTTTTAAAAAGCTCCGGTTACCCCTGTACACACTGCAACGGATATTAGGCGTTTTCAGATTTATTCGCTCTGGAGACCGTTTCTGAAAATCTCCATTTTCGGGGGATGAAAACACTGTTTCAGTGCGGACGGAAGGTCAAAACGAAGAGAAACAGCCTTGTTTTCAAAATTATCCGGCATAGTGGGGTCGTAAACTCAGAGGACAGTTGTGCAACAATATCCACTTTTAACCTAATAAACTCACACAGCTTTAATTACACCCCACCCACCCTGATCAACTCACACAGCTACTTTAATCACACCTCCCCCCACCCTAATCAACACACACAGCTACTTCAATTACAACCCCACCCTGATCAACTCAGACAGCTACTTCAATTACAACCCCACCCTGATCAACTCACACAGCTACTTCAATTACACCCCCACCCTGATCAACACACAGTGACTTTAATTACACCTCCCCCCACCCTAATCAACACACACAGCTACTTCAATTACAACCCCACCCTGATCAACTCAGACAGCTACTTCAATTACAACCCCACCCTGATCAACTCACACAGCTACTTCAATTACACCCCCACCCTGATCAACACACAGTGACTTTAATTACACCTCCCCCCACCCTAATCAACTCACACAGCTACTTTAATCACACCTCCCCCCACCCTAATCAACTCACACAGCTACTTTAATTACACCTCCCCCCACCCTAATCAACTCATACAGCTACTTTAATTACACCTCCCCCCACCCTAATCAACTCACACAGATACTTTAATTACACCTCCCCCCACCCTAATCAACTCACACAGCTACTTTAATTACACCTCCCCCCACCCTAATCAACTAACACAGATACTTTAATTACACCCCCACCCTAATCAACTCACACAGATACTTTAATTACACCCCCACCCTAATCAACTCACACAGATACATTAATTACACCTCCCCCCACCCTAATCAACTCACACAGCTACTTTAATTACATCCCCACCCTAATCAACTCACACAGATACTTTAATTACACCTCCACCCACCCTAATCAACTCACACAGATACTTTAATTACACCTCCCCCCCACCCTAATCAACTCACACAGCTACTTTAATTACACCCCCACCCTAATCAACTCACACAGATACTTTAATTACACCTCCTCCCACCCTAATCAACTCACAGATACTTTAATTACACCTCCCCCCACCCTAATCAACTCACACAGATACTTTAATTACACCCCCACACTAATCAACTCACACAGATACATTAATTACACCTCCCCCACCCTAATCAACTCACACAGCTACTTTAATTACATCCCCACCCTAATCAACTCACACAGATACTTTAATTACACCTCCCCCCACCCTAATCAACTCACACAGATACTTTAATTACACCTCCCCCCACCCTAATCAACTCACACAGCTACTTTAATTACACCCCCACCCTAATCAACTCACACAGATACTTTAATTACACCTCCCCCCACCCTAATCAACTCACACAGCTACTTTAATTACACCCCCACCCTAATCAACTCACACAGCTACTTTAATTACACCCCCCACCCTAATCAACTCACACAGCTACTTTAATTACACCCCCCACCCTAATCAACTCACACAGCTGCTTTAATTACACCCCCACCCTAATCAACTCACAGCTACTTTAATTACACCCCCACCCTAATCAACTCACACAGCTACTTTAATTACACCCCCACCCTAATCAACTCACACACCTACTTTAATCACACCCCCACCCTAATCAACTCACACACCTACTTTAATCACACCCCCACCCTAATCAACTCACACAGCTACTTTAATTACAACCCCACCCTAATCAACACACACAGATACTTTAATCACACCCCCACCCTGATCAACACACACAGATACTTTAATCACACCTCCCCCCACCCTAATCAACACACACAGCTATTTAATTACACCCCCACCCTAATCAACTCACACAGCTACTTTAATTACACCTCCCCCCACCCTAATCAACTCACACAGCTATGTAAATACACCCCCACCCTAATCAACTCACAGCTTCTTTAATTACACCTCCCCATCCTAATCAACTCACACAGATACTTTAATTACACCTCCCCCATCCTAATCAACTCACAGTGACTTTAATTACACCCCCGATCAACTCACACAGCTATTTAATTACACTCCCACCCAGATCAACTCACACAGTGACTTTAATTACACCTCCCCCCACCCTGATCAACTCACACAGCTATTTAATTACACCCCCACCCTAATCAACTCACACACCTACTTTAATTACACCTCCCCCACCCTAATCAACTCACACAGCTACTTTAATTACACCTCCCCCCACCCTAATCAACTCACACAGATATTTAATTACACTCCACCCTGATCAACTCACACAGCTCAGTTGCTGGTGAACGCAGCAGGCCAGGCAGCATCTCTTGGAAGAGGTACAGTCGATGTTTCAGACCGAGACCCTTCGTCAGGACTAACTGAAGGAAAAGTTAGTAAGGAAGGAAAAGTGGGAGCTGGGGGAGATACAAAATGATAGGAGAAGACAGGAGGGGGAGGGATGGAGCCAAGAGCTGGAAAATTGATTGGAAAAGGGGATATGAGAGGATCATGGGACAGGAGGCCCAGGGAGAAAGATGGGGGGGGGGACCCAGAGGATGGGCAAGGGGTTTTGTAAGAAGGACAGAGGGAGCAAAAGGAGAGTGAGAGATAGAATGTGTGTATAAAAATAAATAATTGATGGGGTACGAGGGGGAGGTGGGGCATTAGCGGAAGTTAGAGAAGTCAATGTTCATGCCATCAGGTTGGAGGCTACCCAGACGGAATATAAAGCGTAATTCCTCCAACCTGAGTGTGGCTTCATCTTTACAGTAGAGGAGGCCGTGGGAACGGGATGTGGAATTAAAATGTGTGGCCACTAGGAGATCCTGCTTTCTCTGGCGGACAGAGCGTAGGTGTTCAGCGAAACTGTCTCCTAGCCTGCGTCGGGTCTCACCAATATATAGAAGGCCACATCGGGAGCACCGGACGCAGTATATCACCCCAGCCGACTCACAGGTGAAGTGTCGCCTCACCTGGAAGGACTGTCTGGTGGTAAGGGAGGAAGTGTAAGGGCATGTGTAGCACTTGTTCCGCTTACAAGGATAAGTGCCAGGAGGGAGATCAGTGGGGAGGGACGGGAGGGAGGAAAGGACAAGGAAGTCGTGTAGGGAGCAATCCATGCGGAATGCAGTGGGGGGGGGAGGGAAAGATGTGCTTAGTGGTGGGATCCCTTTGGAGTTGGCGGAAGTTACGGAGAATAATATGTTGGACCCGGAGGCTGGTGGGGTGGTAGGTGAGGACAAGGGGAACCCTATTCCTAGTGGGGTGGCAGGAGGATGGAGTGAGGGCAGATGTGCGTGAAATGGGGGAGATGCGTTTGAGAGCAGAGTTGATGGTGGAGGAAGGGAAGCCCCTTTCTTTAAAAAAGGACATCTCCATCGTCCTGGAATGAATGGCCTCATCCTGAGAGCAGATGCGGCGGAGATGGAGGAATTGCGAGATCTCCCCATCCCCCTACTACTTTCAAATCCCGTACTAACTTTTCCTTCAGTTAGTCCTGACGAAGGGTCTCGGCCTGAAATGTCGACTGTACCTCTTCCTAGAGATGTGCCCGGCCTGCTGCGTTCACCTGCAACTTTGATGTGTGTTGCTTGAATTTCCAGTATCTGCAGAATTCCTGTTGTTAACTCACACCGCTACTGTAATTACACCCTGCATCCTAATCAACTCACAGCCACTGTAATTACACCCCCACCCTAATCAACTCACACAGCTACTTTAATCACACCCCCAGCCTAATCAACTCACACACCTACTTTAATCACAGCTCCCCCCCACCCTAATCAACTCACACGACTACTTAATCACACCTCCCCCCACCCTAATCAACTCACACAGCTACTTTAATTACACCCCCACCCTGATCAACTCACACAGCTACTTTAATCACACCCCCATCTTAATCAACTCAGCTACTGTAATTACACCCCCCACCCTAATCAACTCACAGCTACTGTAATTACACCCCCCCACCCTAATCAACTCAGCTACTTTAATTACACCCCCCACCTGAATCAACTCACACAGTTATTTAATTACAGCCCCACCCTGATCAACTCACAGCTACTTTAATCTCACCTCCCCCCCCCACCGCTTTTCCTGTCAGGACTCCATTTCATTCTTCCCCATTTGTCCACCTCACTGCTGATGAAAAGACATCCATTACTAGCATCCTTAGTCATAGTCATAGTCCGGGGGAAATTGGGTTTCGTTACAGTTGTACCAGCCAAGAATAGAGTATAAATATAGCAATATAAAACCATAAATAATTAAATAATAATATGTAAATTATCCCAGATGGAACTAAGTCCAGGACCAGTCTATTGGCTCAGGGTGTCTGACCCTCCAAGGGAGGAGTTGTAAAGTTTGATGGCCACAGGCAGGAATGACTTCCTATGATGCTCAGTGTTGCATCTCAGTGGAATGAGTTTCTGGCTGAATGTACCCCTTCTTCCTTCTTAGTTGACAGAGCCTCAACTGTCTTTAATCTATTGCCTGCATGTCTGCTTTTACTCTTCAGAGAAAGGATCAACCTCCACATTCAATAATATCTTCCATAATTTTCATCACCTTATGGGATTCTGTCATTGAACACATCTTTCCCGCCCAAGATATGACAAATGGATTTGTGGATTGTGTAGAAGACTGGCAAAAAAATACAGTGTGATATAAATCAGTTGCAAATATGGGCAGATGAATGTGAGGTGTTGCACATTGGGAGGGTAAATGCAAGGAGACAGTACACTGATAAGGGCAAGATCCTGAACAGTGTTGCTGAATAGAGATCTTGTGATCCAGGTTGATAGCTCAATGAAAGTGGATACAGTACACAGGTCGACAGGGTCTATAAGAAGGCTTATGGAATGCCTGCTTTTATTAGTCGACGCATTGAGTTCAAAAGTCAAGAGGTTACATTGCAACTTTATAAGACTCTGGCTAGGCCACATCTGGAGGATTACATACATTCTGGTTGCCCCACTATAGGAAGAACATTGAGGATTTGGAGAGGATGCAAGTTTACCAGGGTGCTGCCTGGTTTCGAGGGCATGAGAGGCTGGACAAACGTGGGTGGTTTATTTTGGAGCAGTGGAGGCTCGGGGGGAGATTTGATTGAGGTTTATTAGATTATGAGAAACAGATAGAGTAGACAGGGAGCATCTTTTTCCCGGGGTAGAACTGCCTGATACCAGAGGGCATGCATTGAAGGTGAGAGGGGGTAGGTTCAAGGGGGATGTGAGGGGTAAGTTCTTTTTTACTCAGAGTGGTGGATGCCTGGAATACACTGCCCGGTATGATGGTAGAGGCAAATGCATTAGAGGGTTTTAAAGACATTTAGATACGCACACGAATATCAGTACATATATATTGTACATGCATACTTCGACAATAAAATGAACTGTTTAATATGAGGAAGATGGAGGGATATGGACATTGTATAGGAAGGAGGGATTTGTTTTTAGGGGATTTTTGATTTATATTTTAGCAGGTTTGGCACAACATTGTGGGCCAAAGAGTCTGTTCCTGTACTCTATTATGTATGTTCTATGTTCTGGTCAAAGAACACTGAGGCTGTCTACAAGAAGGGTCAGAGCCGTCTCTATTTCCTGAGGAGACTGAGGTCCTTTAACATCTGTCCGACGATGCTGAGGATGTTCTACAAGTCTGTGGTGGCCAGTGCTATCATGTTTGCTGTTGTGTGCTGGGGCAGCAGGCTGAGGGTAGCAGACAGTAACAGAATCAACAAACTCATTCATAAGGCCAGTGATGTTGTGGGGATGGAACTGGACTCTCTCACGGTGGTGTCTGAAAAGAGGATGCTGTCCAAGTTGCATGCTATCTTGGACAATGTCTCCCATTCACTACATAATGTACTGGGTGGGCACAGGAGTACATTCAGCCAGAGACTCATTCCACCGAGATGCAGCACTGAGCGTCATAGGAAGTCATTCCTGCCTGTGGCCATCAAACTTTACAACTCCTCCCTTGGAGGGTCAGACACCCTGAGCCAATAGGCTGGACCTGGACTTATTTTCCTGGCATAATTTACATATTACTATTTAACTATTTATAGTGTTATTACTATTTATTATTTATGGTGCAGCTGTAACGAAAACCAATTTCCCCCGGGATCAATAAATTATGACTATGACTATGACTAACACATGTTCACCTTTTTCCACATATGATAAAGAATCCTTGGGCTGAGGTATCATCTCTGCTTCTTGCCAATATGCTGAGAGCTTTCAGTATTATATTTATTGGCCAGCATAAGTAGGAGTTTGTGGTTCGGAGAACATGACACAATATGCTCTGTCACCAACATATATCATACCTGAAATTGTTCCTCTAGCCGAGACAGCCACACAGCCTTCTCTACACTGAGGTTTCGATCAATTAAATTTAGGGAAAGAACCACTGATTTAAGTTGTTGGATGACATACTCCAGACCTTAAAAAAAAGTAAAAAAGTAACAAAGGTAACAATTTCAACAAGGTTTTTCTCACCTTTTCAAAGGCAGTTTTAATTACAAAGGAAGCTATATTATATACTTAATGAACAAGATATTCTTCCTCTACATAATCTCCCTACAAAAAAATCTTTTGAAAGAGAATCTGTCCTTGAAAGTAAAGGGAAGCAACTCCTTCATTTTACACATTGTGGCCGGGGGGGGGTCAATAAAATCCACAGAGCATATCCGATGACACCCTCTAATGACCAGCAGAAAGTCAACTAAGATCATGGCAAATAGGTTCACATCTGTTATGTTCAGTCATTCTTCCACTACATAGTGTTTTCCAAGGAAGTACCACAAAGGTACAAAGACAGCGACACATCCTTAGACTCGGAGCAATACAGCGCAGATACAGGCCTTTTGGCCAACAAGTCCCTGTTAACCCAGCTCATCCCAATTTCCATATCCCTCCGAGTTCCACCACCACATGCTATCCAAGTGCCTCTTTAATGATACTATTATATCTGCTTCAACCACTATTTCTAAGCAGCTTATGCCATATACCACCCTCTGTATGAAACACTTTCCCCTCTCATACACATCTATGTCCCCTAGTTTAGAACTCCCTTACCGGGGGTAAAACACTGTTACAGGGCTTCATTAGTCAGGGGATTGAACTCAAGAGCCGTGAGGTAATGTCGCAGCTCTATAAAACCCTGGTTAGGCCACATGTGGAATATTGTGTTCAGTTCTGGACACCACGCTATAGGAAGGATGTGGAAGCTTTACAGAAGGTGCAGAGTATATTTACCAGGATGCTGCATGTCTTATGAAGATAGGTTGAGTAAGCTAGACCTTTTTACTTCGGAGTGAAGGAGGATGAGAGGTGATTTGACAGAGGTGTACAAGATGATAGAGTGGATAGCCAGAGATTTTTACCCCCGGGGTAGAAATGGTTAACACAATGGGGCATAATTTTGAGGTGACTGGAGGAGAGTATGGGGGGGTGGGGGTGGGGGTGGGGGGAGTGTCAGCGGTAAGTTCTTTACACAGACAGTGGTAGATGCGTGGAACATCCTGCCAGGGGTAGTGGTAGAGGCAGACAGTAGCAGTATTTAAAAATATCTTAGACAGGCATATGGATGATAGAAAAATGTCCGGCTATATAGAAGGGAAGGATTAGATTGATCATAGAGTAGGCTAAAAGGTTGGCACAACATTATGGGCCAAAGGGCCTGTACAATGCTGTAATGTTCTATATTCAATCAACACTGCTCATACCCTTAAGTATTTCTAGAAGGTCGTACCTGTACAACAGCTCAGGCAGGGTATGCATCCCATTAGTACCTATAAGGTGAAACTTATCAGCATAAATGGCAGCAATGCTTCACTCTCTGATAAGCTCAACACCTTTTATGCATGCTGTGAAAGGCAGCATAAAACTATATCCCTGTCTCAAAGACAAACGATAACATCCTTCAAGAGGATGAGTGAAGTCTCACAAGGCATCAGGCCTTGATCAGACCCTGCCAGAGTTGCTGTGCATTCAATTGTGTCATAGAATTAGCTTTTCACTTTAAGAATTAAGCAAAAAGGTCATTGAGGGTCGAGCAGTGGATGTTGTCTATTTGGACCCAAGCAAGGCCTTTGATAAAAAGTCCCAGTGTTAGACTGGTTTGGCAGGTTAAGTTACATGAAATCCAAGGGAAAAATAATTCAAAATTGGCTCAGTGATAGGATGTACTTAGCAAAGTACTGAAAACCTCTGTCAAGCAACTAGCTGGAGTGTTCAATGGCATCTTCGGTCTCACTGCTGCAGGTTCTCACCTGCTTCTAAACGGTATCAATCATATCAGTGCACAAAAAGAACCTCAACAACTAACCCACAGTAACTCTCAGACCTACTGTGAAATGCTTTGACAGGATGGTGATGGCTAGAATTAATTCCTGTTTGAGCAAAGACCAGGGCCCACTGCAATTCGTCGATCGACACAACAGTTCACAGCAGATGCAGTCTCACTAGTTCTCCACTCTGCCTTGCACCAGCAATACACATATCAGGCTGCTGCTCAGTGTTCAACACCATCATCCCCTCGATACTAATAAACAACCTTCAAAACCTGGACCACTGTACCTTCTTCTCCAACTAAATCCTTTTCTTCCTCGGCAGGAGACAAGAGTCAGTGCAGATTGGTACTAACATCTCCTCCTTCCTAATCAACTCAGGCACACCTCAAAGATGTGAGCTTAGCCCACTGACCTACTCTCTCTGCACATGACTGTGTAGCTAGGCACAGATCAAATGCCATCTAATCATTTGTCAATGGCACCACTGTTGTTTGCAGAATCAAGGATGGCAATGAGGAAGCATACAGGAGTGAGATAGATTCGCTCATTGAGTGGTGTTGCAACAACAACCTTGGACTCAATGGCAGCAAGACCAAGGAATGGATTGTGAATTTCAGGAAGACCAAGGGATGGATTGTGAATTTCAGGAAGACCAAGGAAGTGATTGTGAATTTCAGGAAGACCAAGGGATGGATTGTGAATTTCAGGAAGACCAAGGGATGGATTGTGAATTTCAGGAAGACCGAGGAAGTGATTGTGAATTTCAGGAAGACCAAGGGATGGATTGTGAATTTCAGGAAGACCGAGGAAGTGATTGTGAATTTCAGGAAGACCAAGGGATGGATTGTGAATTTCAGGAAGACCGAGGAAGTGATTGTGAATTTCAGGAAGACCAAGGGATGGATTGTGAATTTCAGGAAGACCGAGGAAGTGATTGTGAATTTCAGGAAGACCAAGGGATGGATTGTGAATTTCAGGAAGACCGAGGAAGTGATTGTGAATTTCAGGAAGCCCAAGGGATGGATTGTGAATTTCAGGAAGACCAAGGAATGGATTGTGAATTTCAGGAAGACCGAGGAATGGATTGTGAATTTCAGGAAGACCGAGGAATGGATTGTGAATTTCAGGAAGAGGGACTCAGGAGAACACACACTAGTCCTCAGTGAGGGGTCAATGGCAGAAAGCGTGAACAGATGCAAGTTCCTAGGTGTCAATATCTCAAGAGGATCTGATATATTGATGCAATCAAGAAGGTGGCATACCAGCAGCTATACTTCTGTTCAGTTTTCTGGTTCTGAGTCAACTGGAGCCCAATTTCTGAACAGAGTACCAAGCAGATTCTTGTAGATGCTGAAAATAAAGTCACTGGTACCCAATAAGGGTGCGCTAGAATTTCTTGGCATTGCTATCTCAAGAAACAAGCTTTCAAAACTATGTATGGCAATAGGATGAACAACAAGTTTTTCAGCTCATCATTCATGTGTTCATAAACCTTCAGCTCTCCATTTGATGACTGCCTATTCTTTGTCCTCCAAAATATTGTGGAGTAGATGAAGCAATACAGCGATGCAAATTATGACTGTAGCTCCTGGTACGAAGACAACTAAACCACAATAATTCTCATTTATGTCACACAATAGATGCAGCAAAAAGTCCCAAAGAACTCTCATTGAAGCACTATCCAATAAAACATAAAACTGAACCACAAAATGACAAATCGGGTGAATGACCAAAAGATTATCCAGAGAGGAATGCCTTAATGGAGAGAAGCTGAAGAAGTTTAGGTGGGAATTCCAGAGTTTAGGGCCAAGACGACCAAAGATGGACAGACTAAAGTCAAGGCTGTGCACTGACTGGAAAAATGCACACTCACCCACGTGCTCCAAGGCTGAACGAAGTGATAGAGAGATGAGACAATGAAGGGACTTGGAAACAAAAGGATTTTTAAAATCAATGCAGTGCCAGTGTTTGAGCCAGTGCAGGAGTGAAAGAGAACAGAGCCTTGCAAGGGTTAGAAATAGAACAGCAGAATTGTGGATAACCTTAAGCTTATGAAGCACAACAATAGTCCATTTAAAGAGGACAGAATGAATCCTCATTTTATATTTTGTCACTTGATCAAGAATACACAACAGAGGCCAAGGATTAATTAATCACATACCTATAAGTGCCCAAAAGTTATATGAAGAGAGATGTTTTTCAAAGGTCTCCTTGGACTTGCTTGGAATGTTTGGTCCCAAAATATTTGTGGAGAAGCCAATCTCAACATTATATCTGTTAGGAAAAAATGTGTCAAGCAATTTTAAACAGAAGGAATCAGAAATGCTTGTTCTTAGACTACTACTGCTTAGAGCACGTGCCCCAACTTCCCTGCGGCCTCACAAATTTCTTTTCTCACCTTCCCAATTCTGATAAAAGGTCTTCAACCTAAAACATTAACTCCATTTCTCTTCCATAGTTGCAACTTGATCTGCTGTGTTTTCAAAAATTTGCTATTATTTTACATTTCCAGCATCTGCAACTTCTTGTGATATGTTTTAAACATTTGCTGATGAAATGTAGCTACTCTTGTTTAAAGGCTGTTAATGCACCAATTGTGCAGAAGTTTTAAAACCCCTTTCAACTCTAAGGACATATAGTCAAACCAAACACATATGAAGTACTATATTGACCAACACACATCAAAGTTGCTGGTGAACGCAGCAGGCCAGGCAGCATCTCTAGGAAGAGGTACAGTCGACGTTTCAGGCCGAGACCCTTTGTCAGGACTGACGAAGGGTCTCAGCCTGAAACGTCGACTGTACCTCTTCCTAGAGATGCTGCCTGGCCTGCTGCGTTCACCAGCAACTTTGATGTGTGTTGCTTGAATTTCCAGCATCTACAGAATTCCTGTTGTTGTTTACTATATTGACCAGCTGTGGTTCCACAGAGAATCAAACCTTACCTGTTCTCTATCCATTCAACAACAGGATCCCATTCGTTTTTCTGGAGCTCCACTAAGCCAGGTGGCTCCACCACTCTGTAGCTACACAAAAATGAACAGGTGCAGAGCAGGGTCAGTTAAGACTCATTATTTAAGATCCTGAAGTCACCCCATTACTTCAATTGTACTTTAACCTGGACTACCTTTTTAGTTAAAAAAAAATCATCAAAGCAATCTCAATTAATATCAATATTAACAATCAGCAATTAAAACATCTTTAGTTTCTAATGAAACTCCCAAACCTCTCCCTTTTACATTTCACCAATTAATATTTACTTTGCTGGTGAGTGGTACCATGAAAGAAAAGCTGAAAGGGGACAGATGAAACTTAATAGTTTGAGGTGACATGTGGCCTGCCACTAATTCTATGCATTGATGCCTAAACCTTATGCTTCACTGAACTGCATTTGCCATTCAACTGGCCACCCAGGCAATCATCCGTTTTTCTAAAGTCCTAGTCACATTTACTCAACCCTATCCAACAAGTCATTGTCTGCTTCTCTCCCATCCCAACCCAGTGCTGCACATGCCAAATTTAGTGCTTGGAAGATAATGTCAGAGTTTAATTCGTTAACTGAATTAGCTTCATTTATATGTGAAGTTCACACTCACATGGAACAACTAACAATTTCACCTCAGCAAATGCCACTCACCAAACCATGTCTGTGTCCAGAAATTTGAGAGCTGACCTAATCAGCTGTTCCTTTGTTCTTTGTGTTGGATTATCCAGTGCAGTGTTACACAACGTTGTCTAATCAAAGAAAATATTTTGCAGTTTAGCTTCAAAAATCAACAACCATTCATTGCTGTATGAATCCAATGTCACTTTTGAATGAGCTACTTTTAGATAAGATGTTAAACCAAGTAGGAAGCTGAAAGGAAAGACTAGGAGAACTATCGTGCTAGGAGACTATATTGCAAGTGGAGCAGGTAAGCAGTTCATCAGCCATGAAAGAAATTTCAAAATGATACAATTCCGTACTGGTGCCAGGATCAAGAATGTCTCAGAGCAGTCACAGGGCATTCTAAAAGGGAAGGAGAGAAATTATGGTCCACATCAATAGGTAGAAAGGCTGATGGTATCCTGCATCAACGTGATGAATGCAGGAAGTGAGGACATTCATTGACTAAAAGAGCCAGACCTCCAAGGATGTGATCTCTGGATTACTTCTTGTATCATGTGCAAGTGGATATCAGAATAAGAGTTTGGTCTGGCTACATAACTATTCTAAAGCTCAAAAGCACATTGATACCAGAAGTAATCAATCACACACTTAGATGATTTAGAAGAGAGGACTTTCAATCTTTCGATCATAGGATTATTATAGAGTAAAATAGGGCTGTACAAGCAAAGCATGTTGCACATGAAACAGAATGGGATCAACATCTTTGGAGGAAGGTTTGCTCAGGGGAAATGGCCTACAATGTAAGTGTACAGTTATGTATGTTGTAAGGAGGTACAAATATACACAGTGGCCACTTTATTAAGTACTGAGTGTTTCTGCTGCTCTAGCCCATCTACTTCAAGCTTTGACATGTTGTGCATTCAGAGATGCTCTTCTGCACACCACTGTTGTAGCTCATAGTTATTTCAGTTACTGTTGCCTTCCTGTCACTTTGAACCAACTTGGCTATTCTCCTCTGACCTCTCTCATTAACAAAGCATTTTCACGGACGTTTTTCCACACCATTCTCTGTAAGGTCTAGAGCAGGGGTAGGCAACCTACCAGATCCGGCCTGCGAAGGTACTTTGACTGGCCTGCCAGCAAATATTGGGATACTATGCTGGTCTGGCCCGCAAGCGATTTTTCCTTATTCTGAGTGTTTCATGCGACCATACTGATGGACAGTCTTGTTACACTGGCCCCAGGTTCCGTTTTGTTCCAAACCAAACACTGGTATATACGAATGACAGGAAGGCAGACTACCTTAATAATATGTATTAGATGCAGTATTCTTCGTGTACATGCAGATTTTCAGATGGGATCATTCAAATTTGTAAACAGAAACAGCGTCACTATGTTTTAACAAGAAATCCACGCTAAATATCCAGATATTTACATGTGCTACAATACTTGTTGAATAACTCGCGTTTCGAAATAAAATCGAAGAAAAAAATTCTAATGGCAATGAATGCGAAACACAGGAAGGGAGACCTGAGTGTCGAAATTTCCAAGACACTTGGACACTAGGTTACTCCTTCATTGAGCAAGCTGGGAAACCAGTTTGTCTCATTTGCCTAGAAAATGAGACAAAGGTCCAAGAATTGAGAAAAGAGTTTTCATCTCGTTTTGCCGATTTTCGCTTGCATGCAAATGAGTTCAAGCTGTTTGCTACTCCATTTGATGTGGAAGTGGACACTGCATCAGAAATTTTTCAAATGGAATTGATTGAGATGCAGTATGACGACATACTGAGATCAAAATTTCATTCTGAAGATGTGTCAGTGCTTGACTTTTATAGAAAATATATTCATCCAAGTGGGACGTATCCTAACTTAGTAGACCATGCAAAAAAGATGCCATCATTGTTTGGCAGCACTTATCTGTGTGAGCAATTATTTTCAGAAATGAAGCACACCAAGAACCATTTGAGAACAAGATTGACTGATGCCCATCTGGATAATGTCTTGCTCTTGGCGTCAACAAGTCTGACACCCAATATTGAGAAGCTTTCAAGCAACAAACAGCAGCAAGTTTCACATTGATTTATCGACTGTTTGCATTAAAATTTTCTTTTTTATTATACTTAATTTACCACCATTCAATGCATCATGTTCATACGTTTTATGTGTAAAGATTCTTTGTGTCCTTTTAATAGATTCAAAAGATGCCTTGACTAAAATAATTTGCAACTAAACTGAGTTCTTTGATTACTAATTGGCTTCCTTGCATAAGCACAAATGATTTTCTAGCATGCATTATTCATTAATTTGAGGCAAAACATAACTAGATGTATTTAAATGGATAATTCCCATATTTCAAGTTTTTTATGGCATTTATCTGGCCCACCGTCCGCTCATTATTACGCGATCCGGCCCACAGAGGCATAAAGGTTGCCAACTCCTGGTCTAGAGACTGTTCTGGTGAAAACCAAAAGAAATCAGCGGTTTTTGAGATACTCAAACCAACCCGTAAATCTAGTCAGCTCCATCTTGAGTACTAGCTTACAAAGTACTCAGTACATCTTCAGGGAGCAGTGTCTCAGAAAGGCAGCGTCCATTATTAAGGACCTCCAGCACCCAGGGCATGCCCTTTTCTCACTGTTACCATCAGGTAGGAGGTACAGGAGCCTGAAGGCACACACTCAGCGATTCAGGAAGAGCTTCTTCCCCTCTACCACCTGATTCCTAAATGGACATTGAACCCGTGAACACTACCTCACTTTTTTAGTATATATTATTTCTGTTTTTGCACAGTTTTTAATCTATTCAATGTCCATATACTGTAATTTATTTATTCTATATTATGTATTGCATTGAACTGCTGCTGCTAAGTTAATAAATTTCATGACACATGCTAGTGACAATACACCTGACTCTGATTCTGAACCCATCCAGCACCCATCTTCCACAGTCAAAGTCACTTTGATCACATTTCTTCCCCATTCTAACGTTTGGTCTGAACAACAACTGAACCGCCTGACCACGTCTGCATGCGTTTATACATCGAGTTGCTGCTACACGATTGGCTGATTAGATGCAAACAACAGGAATTCTGCAGATGCTGGAAATTCAAGCAACATACATCAAAGTTGCTGGTGAACGCTCCACATTCGAAGTGATTGCGCAACCACCAACTGCGACTCCAGCCTTGAACTCCAGGCCGGGTCTTTATGTGCTGCTATTGTGACTCCCGTCTCCCCTTCCCCCACCACCACTCCGCAGCCCCGTCTTCCTCAGATCCCACCGTCAACTCCTGGGCCCTCAGAGGCTCCACCTTCCTCTCACCCCAACCCTCCCCTCTCCATTGACACACCCAGCCTCCCCCCTCCCCCCTTTGATCCCAGCTCTCATCTGTGCCGGGTCTTTACCATCCCCTCCGACCTTCAACAGTCAGAGGCAGAACGCTCTGTTCTCAGTAAGGGCCTCACGTTTGTCCCCTTTCGCCCACACCTCAGCGAGTTCCGTGTTCGCCACGATGCGGAACTTTTCTTCCGCCGTCTCCGTTTCCGAGCCTACTTCTTCGGCAAGGACTCTTCCACCCCCACCGATGACCCCTTCTCCCGTCTTCAACCCTCCTCTTCTTCATGGACACTCCGCTCTGGTCTTCTGCCTGCTCTGGATCTCTTTATTGCTAACTGCCGACGGGACATCAACCGTCTCGACTTCACCGCACCTTGTCCCCATTCCAACCTCACTCCTTCGGAACGCTCTGCTCTCCACTCCCTCCGCACTAATCCTAACCTTATTATTAAACCCGCAGATAAGGCGGGTGCTGTTGTAGTCTGGCGTACTGACCTCTACCTTGCCGAGGCACAGCGACAACTCGCGGATACCTCCTCTTATTTACCCCTCGATCGTGACCCCACTAAGGAGCACCAGGTCATTGTCTCCCACACCATCACCGACTTTATCCGCTCAGGGGATCTCCCATCCACTGCTACCAACCTTATAGTTCCCACACCCCGCACTTCCCGTTTCTACCTCCTACCCAAGATCCACAAACCTGCCTGTCCTGGCCGACCTATTGTCTCAGCTTGCTCCTGCCCCACTGAACTCATTTCTGCATTCCTCGACACGGTTTTATCACCACTTGTTCAATCCCTTCCGACCTATGTTCGTGACACTTCTCACGCTCTTAAACTTTTCGATGATTTTAAGTTCCCTGGCCCCCACCGCTTTATTTTCACCATGGATGTCCAGTCCTTATATACTTCCATCCCCCATCAGGAAGGTCTCAAAACTATATGCTTCTTTTTGGATTCCAGACCTAATCAGTTCCCCTCTACCACCACTCTGCTCCGTCTAGCAGAATTAGTCCTTACTCTTAATAATTTCTCCTTTGGCTCCTCCCACTTCCTCCAAACTAAAGGTGTAGCTATGGGCACCCGTATGGGTCCTAGCTATGCCTGCCTTTTTGTTGGGTTTGTGGAACAATCTATGTTCCGTGCCTATTCTGGTAACTGTCCCCCACTTTTCCTTCGCTACATCGATGATGCATTGGCGCTGCTTCCTGCACGCATGCAGAACTCGTTGACTTTATTATCTTTGCCTCCAACTTTCACCCTGCCCTCAAGTTTACCTGGTCCATTTCCAACACCTCCCTCCCCTTTCTAGATCTTTCTGTCTCTGTCTCTGGAGACAGCTTATCCACTGATGTCTACTATAAGCCTACTGACTCTCACAGCTATCTGGACTATTCCTCTTCTCACCCTGTCTCTTGCAAAAACGCCATCTCCTTCTCGCAATTCCTCCGTCTCTGCCGCATCTGCTCTCAGGATGAGGCTTTTCATTCTAGGACGAGGGAGATGTCTTCCTTTTTTAAAGAAAGGGGCTTCCCTTCCTCCACTATCAACTCTGCTCTTAAACGCATCTCCCCCATTTCACGCACATCTGCTCTCACTCCATCCTCCCACCACCCCACTAGGAATAGGGTTCCCCTGGTCCTCACCTACCACCCCACCAGCCTCCGGGTCCAACATATTATTCTCCGTAACTTCCGCCACCTCCAACGGGATCCCACCACTAAGCACATCTTCCCCTCCCCCACTCTCTCTGCATTCCGCAGGGATCGCTCCCTACACAACTCCCTTGTCCATTCGTCCCCCCCCCATCCCTCCCCACTGATCTCCCTCCTGGCACTTATCCGTGTAAGCGGAACAAGTGCTACACATGCCCTTACACTTCCTCCCTTACCACCATTCAGGGCCCCAAACTGTCCTTCCAGGTGAGGCATCACTTCACCTGTGAGTCGACTGGGGTGATATACTGCGTCCGGTGCTCCCGATGTGGCCTTTTATATATTGGTGAGACCCGACGCAGACTGGGAGACCGCTTTGCTGAACATCTACGCTCTGTCCGCCAGAGAAAGCAGGATCTCCCAGTGGCCACACATTTTAATTCCACATCCCATTCCCATTCTGACATGTCTATCCACGGCCTCCTCTACTGTAAAGATGAAGCCACACTCAGGTTGGAGGAACAACACCTTATATTCTGTCTGGGTAGCCTCCAACCTGATGGCATGAACATTGACTTCTCTAACTACCGCTAGGCCCCACCTCCCCCTCGTACCCCAGCTGTTACTCATTTTTATGCACACATTCTTTCTCTCACTCTCCTTTTTCTCCCTCTGTCCCTCTGAATATACCCCTTGCCCATCCTCTGGGTCACCCCCCCCCGTCTTTCTTCCCAGACCTCCTGTCCCATGATCCTCTCGTATCCCCTTTTGCCTATCACCTGTCCAGCTCTCGGCTCTATCCCTCCCCCTCCTGTCTTCTCCTATCATTTTGCATCTCCCCCTCCCCCTCCAGCTTTCAAATCCCTTACTCACTCTTCCTTCAGTTAGTCCTGACGAAGGGTCTCGGCCTGAAACGTCGACTGCGCCTCTTCCTATAGATGCTGCTTGGCCTGCTGCGTTCACCAGCAACTTTGATGTATGTTGGCTGATTAGATATTTGCATTAACGAGGTGTACAGGTGTAACTAATAGGCCACTGAATGTAGAAGGAAAACTAGGTCAGTCCGATAGATGGTGCAGGTGAGGGTATGTAAAGGCACGAGAGGAATTGTCTTTATTGTAATGCATAGAATCTGACTGGATTATATGACCCTGTAATTTCAGTCTCTGAGGCTGATGTGAGAGCGTCCTTCAGGAGGGTGAACCATGGAAAACATCTGGCCCAGATGGAGAACCTGGCCGAGTACAGAAGACCTGTGCTAATCAACTGGCTGGAATGTTTACTGATATCTTCAACCTCTCACTTCAGCAGGCTGAGGTACCACCTGCTAAAAGCAGGTTTCAATCACACCAGTGCCCAAGAAGAAAGTGATAACCTGCCCCAATGACTATCTTCCAGGAGCACTTGGATCCACAGTGGTGAAGAGCTGTGAGAGACTGGTTATGAAACATATCAACTCCCACCTGAGGAGTGACTTAGATCCTCTCCAATTTGCCTATGACAAGTCAACAGCAAATGCCATGTCATTGGCTTCTCACTCAGCTCTGTAACGTCTGCATAGAGAAGACCCAAACATCAGAATGCTCTTCATTGACCACAGCTCTGTATTCATCACTATCACCCCCTCAAAACTAATCACCAAGGTCCAACAACTAGGCCTTGATACCTCCTTAGAAACATAGAAAAACCTACCGCACAACACAGGCCCTTTGGCCCATAAAGCTGTGCCGAACATGTCCTTACCTTGGAAATTACCTAGGGTTACCCATAGCCCTCTATTTTTCTAAGCTCCATGTAACTGTCCAGGAGTCTCTTAAAAGACCCTATCCTATCCGCCTCCACCACCATGGCTGGCAGCCCATTCCACAAACTCACCACTCTCTGCATAAAAAACTTACCTCTGATATCTCCTCTGTACCTACTTCCAAGCACCTTAAAACTATGCCCTCTCTTGCTAGCTATTTCAGCCCCGGGAAAAAGCCTCTGACTATCCACACGATCAATGCCTCTCATCATCTTATACGCCTCTATTAGGTCACCTCTCAACCTCCGTTGCTCCAAGGGAACAAAGCCAAGTTCACCCAACCAAAGCAATGTCCCCTTGGATCCCATGCCTCCTTAGTTTCTCAATAAGCCTGGCATGGGGTACCTTGTCAAATGCCTTGCTCCTTGTATAACTGTTTCCTTGATTTGCTTACCTTTACACCCCAGTCAGCATGTATTAGCAACCTCTCCTCCACAATCACAAACAGCACAAGTGCACCACAAGCCTGTATGTTTAGCCCCTGCACTACTCACTTTATACTTATGGCTGTGTGGCCAAGTTGACTAATGACACCACTGTTTTTGACTAAATCAAAGGTGGTGTCAAATTGGCAGGTTGAAAATCTGGTTGAACAGTGTCACAACAATAACCTCTGTCAGCAAAACCATAAGACCATAAGGTATAGACCAGAATTAGGCCATTTGGCTCATCGAGTCTGCTCTTCCATTTCATTATGATTGATACATTTTTCCTCGCATCATCAACCTCTACCTTAAATATACATAAAGACTTGGCCTCCACTGCTGCCTTTGGCAATGAATTCCAGAGATTCATTACTCTCTGGCTCAAGAAACTCCTCCTCATCTCCATTCTAAAAGGACATCCCTGTATATTGATGTTAAGGATACTATCAGAACAAGCTATTCAAGTGCAAAAAGATTTGTTTGTTTTATCGACGACACAAAAGCATTTGATAAAGTGAAGCACACTAAATTATTTGAAATATTACAGAAAACTCCAGATCTAGATTCGAAAGACCTCTGTCTAATCAGAAATCTGTTCTGGGAACAAACTGCCGCTGTAAGAATAGATGGAGAAGTGAGTCAGTTTACGAAAATCAAGAGAGGCGTTAGACAAGGGTGTGTTTTCTACCAATTTGTTTAATGTGTACAGTGAAACAATATTACAAAAAATAAGAGACATCTTGGGAATCAAAGTTGGTGGTGAAAACATCAATAATTTTAGATATGTGGATGACACTGTGTTAATTGCAAGTACGGAGGAAGAACTACAAAACTTAATTGATATAGTTGTTGAAGAAAGTGCAAAAATGGGTCTATCTATCAATTGCAAAAAGACAGAATGTATGGTGATATTCAAAAAGGAGAATCCTATCTGCAGGCTGAGAATAAACGGGGAAGACATAATACAAGTACAGAACTTTTGCTACTTAGGAAGCTGGGTGACATCAGATGGCAGGTGCGACATGGACATCAAAAGAATAGGGATTGCAAAAGACATCCTTACGAGAAGAGTATACTGACCAATACTAAACTAGGCATGACAACCCGCCTCACGAGTACTGAAATGTTATGTTTATCCAGTTATGTTATATGGCTCAGAATGTTGGACAATATCTAGTAACATGAGGAAACGAATTGAAGCAGCAGAGATGTGGTTTTTGAGGAGGATGCAAAGAATATCATGGATGAAATGAATATCTAACGAGGATATCATGAACACAGCAAACGCAAAAAGAGAAATAATGTATGAGATCATGAATAGGCAACGTAACTTCATTGGGCATGTGATTAGGAAAGAGGAGTTAGAATGCACGGTAATTATGGGAAAGATTGAAGGGAAGAAAACAAGAGGAAGACAAAGACAAATGATGATGGAGACAGCAGCCAGAGAACTGGAAATGAATACCAATGAATTGATCCACTTCACCTGAAACAGGAATGTGTGGCCCATGGCAGTCAAAGCTCAAACTGGACATGGCATGGCACCTGATGATGATGATGTATTCTGATGCTGTGTCCTCTGGTCTTAGGAACTACCACATAGGAAACATCCTTTCCACATCCACTCTATCAGGGCCATTCGATAGGTTTCAATGAGGTCACCCCTCATTCTTCTGAATTCCAGTGAAATCAGGCCAGAGCCATCAAATGCTCTTCATAAGACAAGCCATTTAATCCCGGAATCATTTTTGTGAACCTCATTTGAACCCTCTCCAATTTCAGCAAACTCTTTTTACAATAAGGGGCCCAAACCTGCTCACAATTCTCCAAGTGAGGCCTCATCAGACCTTTCTTTACATTACGTCCTTGTTTTAATATTCTTGTCCTCTTGAAATGAATACTAACATTGCATTTGCCTTCCTCCCTCAGACACAGCCTACAAATTAACCATTAAGGGAATTCTGCATGAGGATTCCCAAATCCCTGAGTCTCAGATTTTTGTTTCTCCCCATCTAGAAAATGGTCAACCCTTTTATTTCTCCTACCAAAGTACATGACCATACGCTTCCCAGCACTGTATTCAACCTGCCACTACTTTGCCCATTCTCCAAACCTGACCAAATCCTTGTGTTGCCAATTTCCTCAAAACTACCTTCCCCATCCACTTATCTTCATATTGTCTGCAAACTTTGTAACAAGACCATCAACTCCATCATCAAAATTATTGACGTATAACATTATCAGCACCCAACTGCCCACCATTGAGAACATCTACCATAAATGCTGCCTGGGCAGGGCGAAAAGCATTATCAAGGATGCATCTCACCCTAACCATGGACTTTTTACTCTCCTCCCATCCGGTAGGCGCTACAGGAGCCTCCGCTCCCGCACCAGCAGGCATAGGAAGAGCTTCTTCCCTGAGGCTGTGACCCTGCTGAACCTCACATCACAGTGCTAAGCAGTATTGCACCCATATTGTACTGTCTCAGTACTTTTATATTTGTGTACTGTAGCACTTTTTATTCGCAGTTATTTTGTAAGTAACACTATTCTTTGCATTTCTGGTTAGATGATAACTGCATTTCATTGGCTTTGTATCTGTACTTGGCACAATGACAATAAAGTTGAATCTAATCTAATCTAAAAAGAAGTGGTGCCAACATAGATCCCTGTGGAAAACCACTAGTCACCGGTAGCCAACCAGAAAAGCTCCCTTTATTCCCTCTCTTTGCCTCCTGCCAATCAGCCACTGCATCGTCCATGCTCGAATCTTTCTTGTAATACCATGGGCTCGTAGCTTGTTAAGCAGCCTCACGTATGGCACCTTGTCAAAGGCCTTCTGAAAATCCAAGCACACATCAACTGATTCTCCATTGTCCATCCTGCTTGTTATTTCTTAAAGAATTCAAACAGATTTGTCAGGCAAGATTTTCCCTTGAGGAAACCATGCTGACTATTGCCTATTTTATCTTGTGCCTTCAAGTACTCTGAAATCACATCCTTAACAATCAATGCCAACATCTTCCCAACCACTGAGGTCAGACTAACTGGCCTATAGTGTCCTTTCTTCTGCCTCTCTCTCTTCTTGAAGAATGGAGTGACATTTACAATCTTTTAGTCTTCTGGAACCATTCCAAAATCTAGTGATTCTTGAAAGATCATTACTCACGTCTCTACAATGTCTTCGGCCACCTCTTTCAGAACCCTGTGGTGTAAACCATCTGGTCCAGGTGACTTATCTACCTTCAGACCTTTCAGTGTCCTAAGAACCTTCTCCCTAGTAATGGTAACTTCACAAACCAAAGAGCTGATTATTGACTACAGGAGGAAGAAACCAGAGGTCCATGAGCCAGTCCTCATTAGGGGATCGGGGGTGGAAAGGGGGTAACTTTAAATTCCTTGACATTATCATATCTGTCCTGGAACCAGCACATATGTCATCATGAAGAAGGCACGACAATGCCTCTGCGTCTTAGAGGTTTGCACACATTTGGCATGCCACTAAAGCTCTAGATAAACTTCTATAGATGCAGAGTGGAGAGTATTATGACTGGTCGCATCATGGCCTATTATGGAAACACCAATGCCCTTGAACATAAAACTGGTGGACGCAGCCCAGCCTATCATGAGCAATGGAAGACAGAGAAGATATGCAAGTAAATTAGGTATTGAGCACATCTACATGAAAGCAAGTCATCCACCATCCAGCAGACACTTTCTTCTCACTGCTACAATCAGGAAGGAGGAAAAGGGGTATTAGGTCCCACACCACCAGGTGTAGGAACAGTTAGTACCCTTCATCCAACAGGCTCCTGAATCTGTGTGGATCACTTCACTCACCTCAGCACTGAAACTCATTCCACAACTTATGGACTCACTTTCAAAGACTCTACAACCTGTGTTCTCAGTATTATTTATTAATTTATTTGCATACTTTGTCTTCTTTTGCGCATTGTTTGTTTGTCAGTCTTTGTGTGTAGTTTTTTTATGTTCTACTGTGAATGCCTGCAAGAAAATGAATCTGAAGGTAGCATATGGAGAAATATACGTACTTTGATAATAAATTCATTTTGAACTTGTTTTGGCAAGGACAGATGAACTTGGAGCATTGATCTGTATATGGGAATGTGATATAATTGCAATCACAGAGGTATGTTTGAAAGAAAGCCAAGATTGGTAATCATTATTCAGGATATAAAAAGCTTCAGGTTGATAGGGAGGTAAGTAAAAGAGAGGACATTGCAACATACAGTAAGACCATGAAATTACCTTAGAGAGCTCTTCTTATGGCTTCTTATTTAGAAATAAAGAGGGAATCACTTAGCCAGGTGCATACTACAGGTAGTGGCAGACAGAGAAGATATGTGGGTAAATCCAGTATAAATGCAATAGGCTATATAGAAGGAGAGTTTAACTCGCCCAAATATTGAATGGGTTTGCATCAGTGTGAAAGGCCAGGAGGAGTTAAATTTTAAAGTGGGAAACTTTAAAAAGTGAAATCGCGGAAATTCAGGTCCAATGTGTTCTTGTTAGGGTGAAAGCCAAGGAAGGCAAATCCAACGAGTTCAACGTCAAGGGATATTGTGGGCTTAAGAGTGGATGAAGATATCACTGGCAGGAAAGTTTAAGAAAAAAGTCACAAAGATCCTACAAGTAAATTAAGAGCACAGTGCAAAGAGTGAGGCCCATGAGGGTCCAAATTGGCACTGTGTGTGTGGAGCCAGAGGATGTGGGTGAGACCTTACCCGTATTCACAAAGAAGAAAAATATTGCAGTGCCGACTTCAAGGAGGGGGTGCGGAATATTCTAGATCATGTTCTAGGGACATTAAAAAGGAAGATGTATTAGATGCCTTAACAAGCACAAAGGCAGAAGAATATCCAGGACCGAATGAGATCTGCCACAGGCTACTATGAGAGTCAAGGCAGAAATTGGTGGAGCCATGACAAAGCTTTTTAAAACTTTGCTGACTATGGGCAAGGTGCTAGGTGACTGAACAACAACAAATATGATATTTTTATTCAATAAGGGCAGCAGGAATAAACCAGGTAATTACAGGCAAATGATCTAACAGGATTAATGAACACTTGGAAAGTCAAGTGTTGATCAAGGGTGATATCACTGGGTACATAGAAAAAAAAATCAGGGTAATCAGGCAAAGGCAACACAGTTTTGTGAATGAAGGATCATGTTTGCCTGGTTTTCTGGAGTTCTTTGAAGTACCAACATGTGTGGTGGATAAAGGGGAAGTGGTGGATACGCTATACTTTAATGTACATATTTGACAAGCAGCCACTTCAAAAGATTAATGTAAAAAATTACAGATTGTGGTACGTAGTACTGTGCAAAAGTCATACGCGCCCAAGACTTTTATATAAATTTTGTTTTTGATGTTTATTTTTTATCTTCTGCATTAGTGTGTCAGTAGAAAAGAGCAAATTTTAGATTTTCAAACATGCATTCTCCAAAAAAAATTAAGTGTTGGAGAAATGTTTGTACGAGGAAATCTGCAGATGCTGAAATTTCAAGCAACACACATAGAAGTTGCTGGTGAACGCAGCAGGCCAGGCAGCATCTCTAGGAAGAGGTACAGTCGACGTTTCGGGCTGAGACCCTTCGTCAGGACTAACTGAAAGAAGAGCTAGTAAGAGACCCTGATGAAGGGTCTCGGCCCAAAACGTCGACTGTACCTCTTCCTAGAGATGCTGCCTAGCCTGCTGTGTTCACCAGCAACTTTTAGAAATGTTTGTATTTCATTAATGAAAGAAACATATTAAGTAATAGACCACTTTTCAAATAGAAACTTGTATGTATCTAACCCAGTGAAACAAAGATAACAAACAGGTGCTAATGAGTTGATTGAACTAAAGTGATTAGCTAAAACTTAGAGGAATCAAAGTGAGTGAAGGACAACCAACTAAAAGGTGAGGGTGTGGCAGACGTGACTGTTCAAATCATCAATTCTGACAAAATGGCACAGCAACAAGACACAAAGCTGTAGTGGAGCGTGTATCAAGCTTCAAATTCCTTGGTGTCCACATTTCCGAGGATCTCACCTGGTCCCTGAACTCCTCCATCCTGATCAAAAAGGCACAACAGCGCCTTTATTTCCTGCAGAGCATGAAGAAAGCTCACTTCTGTCCCAGGATACTGACAGACGTTTACTGCTGTACCATTGAGAGCATACTCACCAACTGCATCTCAGTGTGGTATGGCAATTGTCCCATATCGGACCTCAAAGCACTCCAGCGTGTGGTGAAAACTGCCCAGCGGATTATCGGCACCCAATTGCCCACCATTGAGAATATCTACCATAAACGCTGCTTGGGCAGGGCGAAAAGCATTATCAAGGATGCATCTCACCCTAACCATGGACTTTTTACTCTCCTCCCATCCGGTAAGCACTACAGGAGCCTCCGTTCCCGCACCAGCAGGCACAGGAAGAGTTTCTTCCTTGAGGCTGTGATCCTGCTGAACCTCACATCACAACGCTAAGCAGTATTGCACCCATATTGTACTGTCTCAGTACTTTTATATTTGTGTGCTGTAGCACTTACTTTTTATTCGCAGTTATTTTGTAAATAACACTATTCTTTGAATTTCTGGTCAGATGCTAATTCCATTTCATTGGCTTTGTATCTGTACTTGGCACAATGACAATAAAGTTGAATCTAATCTAATCTAATCAAAGAAGTTATCTTGGATCAGCAAGATCTCTCCCAAGAAGAAATTTTGCTACAGACAGGAGTTCAAAATGTGCTGTCCAAGCTCTTCTGAAGAATCACAAAGAAACAGGCAAGATTGAAGACCAGAAACACAGTGGTCGGCCACAGAAACTGAGTGCAGCTGATGAGAGATACATCAAACTGACATCCCTTCTAAATCAGAAGTCGTCCCACACTGCTATCAGTTCTGAACTCATAGGAACAAATGGAACCCAAGTACACCCCTCTACAGTCTGGAGAAGTCTTATCAGAAGTGTTCTTCATGGAAGAGTTGCTGCCAAAAAGCTGTTCCTCTGGAGTGGAAACAAGCCAAAAGGTTTACCTACACAGAAAAACACAAGGATTGGGTGCTGAACAGTTGCAGCAAGTGCTCTAGACAAGTCATAATTTGATTTTTTTTTTGGCTCAAACAGGAGGCATTTTGTTCATAGAAGAGCTGGAAAGCACTACATGGATGAGTGTCTGCTGCCAACCATGAACATGGCAGAGGTTCCTTGAAGGTCTGAGGCTGTATTTATGCAAATGAAGTTGGTGATCTGGTCAGAATTAATGGAATTCTCAGTGCTGAGAAATAGAAGCAGATTCTCATCTGTCACGCAGTACCCATCAAGAGAGGCTTCTGATCAGTCCCCACTTCATTCTGCCACAGACAATAACTCCAAACACACTTCCAAGGTCATAAAGAACTATCTTTAGCAAAAAGAAGAACAAGGAATTCTGCAACAGATGGTACGGCCTCCACAGAGCCCTGTTCACATCATCGAGGCTGCCTGAGATTACCTGCAGAGACAGAAGCAATCGAGACAGCCAAAGTCTTGCACAAGAACTATGGAAGTTGTCCAAGAAGTTTGGAGCAACCTACCAGCCGATTTTCCTATAAGACTGCATGACAGTGTACCTGAGAGGATGGATGCCGGTTTAAAGGCAAAGGGTGGTCACACCAAAAATTGATTTGATTTAGTTTTTTTATTGTTTACTACTGTTATAGTTTTATTGATATTCAGAAACTTTTCATTTATGAAAGCTTCTTCACTTTACAGTAACACACATCAAAGTTGCTGGTGAACGCAGCAGGCCAAGCAGCATCTATAGGAAGAGGTGCAGTCGACGTTTCAGGCCGAGACCCTTCGTCAGGACTAACTGAAGGAAGAGTGAGTACTTTTTTTAACACGTGCCTAAGACTCTTGTACAGTTCTGTAGAGGTAACAAATTGGCATGGATAAATGATTGATTATCCAACAGGAAGTAGTAGGCAAAACCGACCATTTTCTGCTTCAATCACTGTACAACTGGATCAGTTTCTGCACCTCATCTCCTTATAATTTATACAAATGACTCAGTGGAAGGTATTAAAAGTACACTGATAAATTTGCTGATTACATAAAAGAAAGGTGGGAAAGCAAGTTGAGATGAAGACAAGGCTAAAGAAGAAGTTGAGTAGACAAAGATTTGGCAAATGGAGTATTATGGGAGGGAAAATGTAAAACGGTCCATTTTTGCAAGAAGATAAAAAAAATCATATCATCTAAATGCTAAGAATTGGAGATTATGCAACAAGGAAAGAGGAGCAGGAGTATGCATACAGCCCTTCAAGCCTGTCCCACCATTTAATGTGGCTGATTTACAATGGCCTCAACTCTTCTGGCATATGTCAGAGTGTTTTGAAATACCAAGGGACCAGGGTGGCCTAATGTTTGATTTGCAAGAAGGCTAGCATACAGGCATTAATGGCTAGGGGCACCAAATACAAGAGTAGAAAGGTTATGTTTCAGCTTTGTAGAAGTCTGGCAAAACCACATCTGCACTGCCATGATTTGAACTGGTCTCCTTACTTAAGGAAGAATGTGTTGGAAGTAGCTCAGAAGATTTACTAGAACAATACCTGGAATAAAGAAAAGTTTTAGAAATTTAGAACAGAAGTGATTTTTGAAGATCTTTTCATAGATAATCGTTTTGCAACTTTTGAACAATTGCCTGCAAAGTTTGACCTACCTAATACTCATTTTTTTAGGTATCTTCAATTTAGACATTTTATTAACCTTTTAATACCAAACTTTCCTGAGATGCCCGAAAAAAACATTGTGGACTCGTTTCTTTGTATAAATCCATTGGGTAAGGGTTTAATATCTACTATTCGCAATAAGTTAGCGACCTTGAGGCGTACCCCCTTTGATAAAGTTAGAACTGCCTGAGAGCATGATTTAAATATTTCTCTGTCTGACGAGGTTTGGGATTCAATTCTTAAGTCCGTTAACTCAACCTCTTTATCTGCTCGCCACTGTCTTTTGCAGTTCAAGGTTGTACATAGGGCTCATATGTCTAGAACTAAATTATCGCTGTTCTATTCTGATATTAGTCCCTTTTGTGAATTCATTATTTACTTCTTAATTCGGACATGAAGTTCCATAAGGTGTGGGGACCTTTTCTTGAGTATTTTCATAACCCCTCTTTAGATTAAAGGTTTATCCTCCTTTTTTTTGTATTTTATTCCCTTACTTTCAGCTTTTTTTTCTGGTTAAGTTTTACGGTTTTTTTCATGTGAAATATATTACAGTTTACGTAGTAGGCAATATACTTTTTTAATATTTACAGCTCTGTGGTGGCAAAAGCTCTGTTTAACTTTACATCAAAATGGTTGGCTTGGAGTTGTGCAGTGGGACGGTGGGGAGGATACTAACTTAATACGATTTTATTTTGGGTGCTTTTTCTTTACTGTTATGAACTGTATATTAGACATGTTCGTTTTGCACTGTATAAATCTCTTTTTTGCTGGTGAGTTTTTTTCCTGTTGTATTGTAGAAACTCATAAAAAATAATTTAAAAAAGAACAGGAGTGATTGAAATATATATTATCCTGAGATCTTGACCGGATAAAGATTTTTTTTCTCACATGGAACAAACTGGAATTAAGGAGGTCACTGTTTAAAAATTATTAGCTGTCCATTTAAGACAGAAGAGGCAACCTTTTCTCTTGTAAGGTCAAGTGTCTTTGGTACTCTCTTTCTTAAAGAGCAACAGAATCAAATTCTTTTAACTTTCTCTTTTAAAAGACAGAGATATATATGAGGGGTGTTTGATAAGTTCGTGGCCTAAGGTAGAAGTCAATTTTAGAAAACCTAGCACATTTATTTTTCAACATAGTCTCCTCCTACATTTACACACTTAGTCCAGCAGTCGTGGAGCATACAGATCTTGGACCTCCAGAAAGTGTCCACAGATGGGTGATTGATAAGTTTGTGGCCTAAGGTAGAAGGAGATGAGTTATACAGCTCTCGTTATATGCACATGCAGGTCAACTGTTTGAGTGATTATGCAGAAAGGTTGAAGTTAATAACTCATCTCCTTCTACCTTAGGCCACAAACTTATCAAACATCCCTCGTATATATCTCTGTCTTTTAAAAGAGAAAGTTAAAAGATTATGAAGACACACAGTCCTCTTTTATTGTCATTTAGTAATGCATGCATTAAGAAATGATACAATATTTCCTCCGGTGTGATATCACAAAACACAGGACAGACCATAACTGAAAAAACTAACAAAACCACATAATTACAACATATAGTTACAACAGTGCAACAATACCATAACTTGACGAAGAAGTCCATGAGCACAGTAAAAGTTCAAAGTCTCTCAAATGTCCCACATCTCATGCAGACGGGAGAAGGAAGAAAAACTCTCCCTGCCATACCTGACCACAGTCCGACTCTGAGTCATCCAAAAACTTCGAGCTCTGATCAGCTCTCCGACACCGAGTACTGAGCGCCATCTCTATCCGAAAGATTCCACCTCCTTCTCAGTCGCCAACAGCAGGTAAAGCCGAGGATTTTGAGGCCTTCCCTCCGAAAGATTCCCGACCGCGCAGTAACGACAGCAGCGAACGAGCGCTTCAGAAATTTTTCCAGATGTTCCTCTGTGCTTTCACGTCCATCTCCATCAAATCAGAATTGTCCAACTTCAAACTTAGTGCATAATCACTCAAAGAGTTGAACTGTATGTGCATGTAACGAGAGCTGTATAACTCATCTCCTTCTACCTCAGGCCATGAACTTATCAATCACCCCTGCTGCGGACACTTTCTGGAGGTGCAAGATCTGTATGCTCCACGACTGTTGGACTAAGTGTGTAAATGTAGGAGGGGACTATGTTGAAAAATAAATATGCTAGGTTTTCAAAAATTGACCCCTCCTACCTTAGGCCACAAACTTATCAATCACTCCTCATACATACTTGATAAGCACGGGAGCAAAATGTTTCCACAGGTAAACAGGACTAAAGAACTGAGGTTACAATCAGATTAGCGGTGAGTTTGTTAAATCATGAAAGGAACCTGAGGGCTGTGGCCTACCGCTGTTCCCAACGGGCATTTTCCTAAATGCCCAATATATTAACTACTTGCTTCCTGCCCATTTCAACAGTTTGACTGAGTCATGCATTTCAAATTCATCTTTTTTTCCCTCTCCAAGTGATTTTTAGATTGATACGCAGGTTAAAACTCTCTGCTCCAGCAACTTTCATGGTCTGGCATATCTTGAATCATAGATCAGATTTATACTAATTAACTATATCTAACCAGCACCTAAAATCAACTACAATCTGTAATTAACCTATAGGTAATAAATCCAACATAGTCATAGTCAAACTTTATGACTTTGTGGCTCTATAAGGCGCTGGTGAGACCTCATTTGGAGTATTGTGGGCAGTTTTGGTCTCCTTATTTAAGAAAGGATGTGCTGACGTTGGAGAGGGTACAGAGAAGATTCACTAGAATGATTCTGGGAATGAGAGGGTTAACATATGAGGAACGTTTGTCCGCTCTTGGACTGTATTCCTTGGAGTTTAGAAGAATGAGGGGAGACCTCATAGAAACATTTCAAATGTTGAAAGGCATGAACAGAGTGGATGTGGCAAAGTTGTTTCCCATGATGGGGGAGTCTAGTACGAGAGGGCATGACTTAAGGATTGAAGGGCGCCCATTCAGAACAGAAATGCGAAGAAATTTTTCTAGTCAGAGGGTGGTGAATCTATGGAATTTATTGCCACGGGCAGCAGTGGAGGCCAAGTCATTGGGTGTATTTAAGGCAGAGATTGATAGGTATCTGAGTAGCCAGGACATCAAAGGTTGAAGGCGGGGGAGTGGGACTAAATGGAAGAATGAATCAGCTCATGATAAAATGGTGGAGCAGACTCGATGGGCCGAATGGCCGAGTTCTGCTCCTTTGTCTCATGGTCTTTATTGATCCCAGGGGAAATTGGTTTTCGTTACAGTTGCACCATAAATAATTAAATTGTAATAAAACCATAAATAATTAAATAGTAATATGTAAATTATGCCAGGAAATAAGTCCAGGACCAGCCTATTGACTCAGGGTGTCTGACCCTCCAAGGGAGGAGTTGTAAAGTTTGATGGCCACAGGCAGGAATGACTTCCTATGACGCTCTGTGTTGCATCTCGGTGGAATGAGTCTCTGGCTGAATGTACTCCTGTGCCCAACCAGTACATTATGTAGTGGATGGGAGACATTGTCCAAGATGGCATGCAACTTGGACAGCATCCTCTTTTCAGACACCACCTTCAGAGAATCCAGTTCCATCCGCACAACATCACTGGCCTTACAAATGAAATTTCAGTGAAATTTCTGTGATCGCAGCCAGCGTTTCTGACTTAGGGAAACTTGGGGTTACCTACAATTCTCAGAACTCTTACGTGATTCAGAATTGTCTAAATTCTCAAAGAATATTTCTCCTGCTCAGAGGGCAATTTCTATGGTGCAGATTTTCTGTCAGGCAGGCACCAGTCAGGCTCCAAGGATGGCAAAGAGGATAATTTTAACATATACTTTTATTTTTTAATAAAATGTCGTACATAAATTTTCTGAGACACTCAAATTCTCAAAGATATAAACGCATACTAGAAATATCCTATATTAATGACCAAAACATATCAATACAATTTTTCCTCAACATCTGTTCAGAAAACAATAATTAATCTTTTCACAAATCCTGCACCATCATTCTTTGTTGTTTAATCATCACCTTCAACGCTATCCAAGTCCTTACAATTCTGTTTTTTGCCTACCTCCCTCCATTTTCCTGACTACTACATTTGCTTAAAAACCTATGACATGTCAAACTTTATTTTCCTGAAAATCTAATTTAAGACACAAACCTGAAACATTAATGCTCTGGGGGACTTCTGGGTCATCAAGGGAATGGCGGCGTAAGGAAAAGGTCTCTTGACAAAAAAGAAGGTAAACTGCCCCAAAATCGAATTTAGACAAATACTTAATATTGCATAACTATATTAATAAAAGGGGCAAGGATGATGTCTAAGAACAAGAATAAAAAGTCCGCTTCGAAGGCTAATAAACATAAAGAGATGCAGCAAGGCGACGGGCCTAGCTCCCCCACGGCAAGCCAGGACGGAGATAATGAGGGGGAATCGGTGACTCTGTCTTTGATTCTCGGAGAGATTCGCGAGTTCCGACAAGATAACAGCAAACAGCTGGAAGATATTAAAGGAGAAATAGTAAAAACTAGCTCGCGGATAGATGAAGCCGAAGCGAGGATTGTTGGAATTGAAGAGAAGCTACAAAACGCAGAGGAAGTGATAGCAGAAATGCTGAAGCTACAAGACCAGCTCCAGTGGAAACTAATAGATCAAGAAGGCCGCTCGAGAAGGGAAAATGTGAGGATCTACGGAGTTCCTGAAGGAAAACCCGGATTGATGATTCCCTTCGTGGAGAAGCTGCTTAGAGAGAACCTTGATATACCGGCCGCAAAAGACCTACAGATAGAAAAGGCTGATCAGAATCGATCTGGGCTGGGCGCCTGCCGGAGGCTGTGGTGCCTCCGGCAGGCGCCCAGCCCAGATCGATTCTGATCAGATTTCTCAGTTACAGAACGAAGGAAGAGGTGCTTAAAAGAGCATGGCAAAAGAAAGGTTTCATGTGGAACAACTGCAAAATCAGTTTAGACCACGACTACGCACCGGGGATTCTTGCCAGACGGAAGGAATATACGGAAACACGGAGAGTCCTGAAGGAAAACAACATCAGATTCCAGACCCTGTATCCAGCTCGGCTGAGAGTCTTTTACGACGAAGGGACAAAAACTTACGCTACGGTGGAGGAGGCAACGTTGGACCTGGCGGACCGGGGACTACCTATTAAAGTTATCACCCAACCGGAGTCGCTACTGGAGAGGATTCGGCAGAAGTCGTGGCAGTTAGTGGGGCGAGGACGCTCCACTCGAACCAGAGTGTCAAACTACAAGGAAAAGCTGCAAATATTCAGACGCGAATGTACAGAGAATACAGATTAATTAAGAGAAATGACTGAAAAGAGTAAATCGGACTTAAAAGTAAAATGAAAACTGGTAACTGAAAATAAACTAGGCGGAATAACTTGAATGATAGCAATATGGTCGAGACATAAATAGGAGAAAATTCTCTATGATTATTCAAACTGCTGAGGGCCCTCTAACACAGGGTGAAGATAGAGGTTATCCCTCTGAACTGAGGCGGGTCGGTGCTCAGGCCTCACTGTGGGAAGTCGGGGAAAATTTTCAAATGTTATACGTTCAGAAATGTCTAGGGTGTGGTTATATGTCTTGGTTTACTGTTGAGAAGGGATTGCTTACTGTTTGGTTAGAAAAGGAGAGTGCTTTTTTTCTACTAGAGAAAAATGCAAACTGAATTGGTAAAAATAATTTCCTATAATGTTAATGGGGTTTTGAATCCAATTAAAAGAAATAAGATTATGTCTAAATTGAAAAAAGAGAGGGCACAAATAGCTTTCCTCCAGGAAACACATATGAGCCAATCTGAACATGGAAAATTAAAAAGAATGGGCTTTAAGCATGTATTTTATTCATCATATAAATTGAGTCACAAAAGAGGGGTAGCTACTTTAATATCAAGTACTCTTAATTATGAACATATTTCAGAGACTAGAGACAAAGAAGGACGGTTTGTAAAAATCACAGGAAGAACAGAAGGTACAGAAATAACATTGCTGAATGTTTATGCTCCTCCAGGTAGTGAATGGTCATTTTATAGACACATTTTTGACCTAATGGTCAGTTCTCGAGGGGTAGTAATTTGTGGAGGGGATTTTAATATTAGATTAAATCCTATATTAGATTCTTCAAGAATAGTTAGAATAAACCTCTGACTCGGAAAGTGAATTCATTGATGGAGGAGTTGGGAATTATAGATGTCTGGAGGGAATTACACCCTACTAGTAAAGATTATACATATTACTCTTTCCCTCATTCAGCCTATTCAAGGATAGACTATTTCTTTATCTTTAATACAGATAGACTCAGGATAAAAAACTGTAATATTGCAACAATCGATCTGTCGGATCATAGCCCAGTCTCTATGTCTCTAATCCTGGAAAGGAAAATGAGGAAAACACTATGGAGGCTAAACTCACATATACTCAATAACCCGAAAGTAATGGAGAGATTAAGGGGAGAAATCAAAGAATATCTAGACCTTAATGACACGGGAGAAACATCACCAGTGATTTTATGGGATACATTGAAAGCTGTACTGAGAGGGAAAATTATTTCCATTACTACTCACATGAAAAAAATCAATGCACAAAAATTAGCAGACCTTCAAGGAAAATTAAAACAACTTCAAGTTGTAGATAGCAACAAAAGTAATTCAAATCGAAAACAGGAAATTAGGAAATTGCAAAGTGAAATTGATGATATTTATACGTTGGAAACTCAAAGAAATTTTCTTTACCTGAGACAAAAGGATTATGAAGTAGGAGGTAAATCAGCTAGATTATTAGCATATAAATTACGAAAACAACAAGCAGACAATACAATTCATAAAATGAAGAATCCAAAGACAAAGCTTGTGGAGAGTACAATAGGGAAAATTCAAGAGAGTTTTGAAACATATTATCGAGAGCTGTACTCCCAACCCCGGGCCCCCAATGAGCCCTATATAGACAGTGTATTGAATTTTTTAGATCTACCTAAACTTACAGATTTACAAAATGAAAGTTTATTAGAACCAGTAACTGTCAAAGAACTGAACATGGCCATCTCTAGGTTAAAGGCTGGAAAGTCCCCGGGTTCTGATGGGTTTACCTCAGAGTGGTACAAGTCCCTGAAGACACAGTTAGCCCCATTACTACTTAACACCTTTAATTGGATCTTGCAGAGAGGAGAAACTCCACCTTCCTGGAGAGAAGCGATTATTTCAGTTATTCCTAAAGAGGGTAAAGATAAACTAGAATGTGGCAATTATCGGCCAATTAGTGTTCTTAATTTAGATTACAAACTATTTACATCTATATTAGCGCGCAGATTGGAAAAGCTTTTACCTGGCCTAATCCATTTAGACCAGACTGGATTTATTCAACAAAGACAAACACAGGACAACATAAGGAGATACATCAAAGTTGCTGGTGAACGCAGCAGGCCAAGCAGCATCTATAGGAAGAGGCGCAGTCGACGTTTCAGGCCGAGACCCTTCGTCAGGACTAACTGAAGGAAGAGTGAGTAAGGGATTTGAAAGCTGGAGGGGGAGGGGGAGATGCAAAATGATAGGAGAAGACAGGAGGGGGAGGGATAGAGCCGAGAGCTGCACAGGTGATAGGCAAAAGGGGATACGAGAGGATCATGGGACAGGAGGCCTAGGGAGAAAGACGGGGGGGGGGTGACCCAGAGGATGGGCAAGAGGTATATTCAGAGGGAGAAAAAGGAGAGTGAGAGAAAGAATGTGTGCATAAAAAGGAGTAACAGCTGGGGTACAAGGGGGAGGTGGGGCCTAGCAGAAGTTAGAGAAGTCAATGTTCATGCCATCAGGTTGGAGGCTACCCAGACGGAATATAAGGTGTTGTTCCTCCAACCTAAGTGTGGCTTCATCTTTACAGTAGAGGAGGCCGTGGATAGACATGTCAGAATGGGAATGGGATGTGGAATTAAAATGTGTGGCCACTGGGAGATCCTGCTTTCTCTGGCGGACAGAGCGTAGATGTTCAGCAAAGCGGTCTCCCAGTCTGCGTCGGGTCTCACCAATATATAAAAGGCCACATCGGGAGCACTGGACGCAGTATATCACCCCAGTCGACTCACAGGTGAAGTGATGCCTCACCCGGAAGGACTGTTTGGGGCCCTGAATGGTGGTAAGGGAGGAAGTGTAAGGGCATGTGTAGCACTTGTTCCGCTTACACGGATAAGTGCCAGGAGGGAGATCGCCTACTGACTCTCACAGCTATCTGGACTATTCCTCTTCTCACCCTGTCTCTTGCAAAAACGCCATTCTCTTCTCGCAATTCCTCCGTCTCCGCCGCATCTGCTCTCAGGATGAGGCTTTTCATTCTAGGACGAGGGAGATGTCTTCATTTTTTAAAGAAAGGGGCTTCCCTTCCTCCACTATCAACTCTGCTCTTAAACGCATCTCCTCCATTTCACGTACATCTGCTCTCACTCCATCCTCCCACCACCCCACTAGGAATAGGGTTCCCCTGGTCCTCACCTACCACCCCACCAGCCTCCGGGTCCAACATATTATTCTCCGTAACTTCCGCCACCTCCAACGGGATCCCACCACTAAGCACATCTTTCCCTCCCCCCCTCTCTCTGCATTCCGCAGGGATCGCTCCCTACACAACTCCCTTGTCCATTCGTCCCCCCCCATCCCTCCCCACTGATCTCCCTCCTGGCACTTATCCGTGTAAGCGGAACAAGTGCTACACATGCCCTTACACTTCCTCCCTTACCACCATTCAGGGCCCCAAACAGTCCTTCCAGGTGAGGCATCACTTCACCTGTGAGTCGACTGGGGTGATATACTGCGTCCAGTGCTCCCGATGTGGCCTTTTATATATTGGTGAGACCCGACGCAGACTGGGAGACCGCTTTGCTGAACATCTACGCTCTGTCCGCCAGAGAAAGCAGGATCTCCCAGTGGCCACACATTTTAATTCCACATCCCATTCCCATTCTGACATGTCTATCCACGGCCTCCTCTACTGTAAAGATGAAGCCACACTCAGGTTGGAGGAACAACACCTTATATTCCGTCTGGGTAGCCTCCAACCTGATGGCATGAACATTGACTTCTCTAACTTCCGCTAGGCCCCACCTCCCCCTCGTACCCCAGCTGTTACTCCTTTTTATGCACATATTCTTTCTCTCACTCTCCTTTTTCTCCCTCTGTCCCTCTGAATATACCTCTTGCCCATCCTCTGGGTCACCCCCCCCCGTCTTTCTCCCTAGGCCTCCTGTCCCATGATCCTCTCGTATCCCCTTTTGCCTATCACCTGTCCAGCTCTCGGCTCTATCCCTCCCCCTCCTGTCTTCTCCTATCATTTTGCATCTCCCCCTCCCCCTCCAGCTTTCAAATCCCTTACTCACACTTCCTTCAGTTAGTCCTGACGAAGGGTCTCGGCCTGAAACGTCGACTGCGCCTCTTCCTATAGATGCTGCTTGGCCTGCTGCGTTCACCAGCAACTTTGATGTATGTTGCTTGAATTTCCAGCATCTGCAGAATTCCTGTTGTTTACAACATAAGGAGAACTCTGCACATATTAGAACAGGTTAATAAGAACGAGACAGAGACAATGGTAGTAGGATTGGACGCTGAGAAAGCTTTTGATTCGGTTAGTTGGGCATTCCTATACAGAGTGTTAGGAAGATTCGGCTTTCAAGAAAGGTTTATTAAAGTAATTCAGACTCTATATGACAGCCCTACAGCCCGAATTAAGATAAATGGGGACCTCTCTGACTCCTTCATTTTAGAGAGAGGCACTAGACAGGGATGCCCAATTTCTCCTCTCCTTTTTGCGCTATATATTGAACCACTTGCCCAACTAATAAGACAGAGCGAAATCGTAAAAGGTATCAAGGTGGCAGGGATTGAACAGAAAGTGGCGTTATTCGCAGATGATGTTTTGGTCTATCTGAGTGAACCAGAAAAATCATTTATAGGATTGTTTACACTGTTGGATGACTTTGGGAAAATATCAGGTTATAAAATAAATGTAAAGAAAACACAGGTTATGTCTCTAAATTATACACCATCCAAAAAATTGCAGGATACATACGATCTTAAGTGGGAAGCTAAATCATTAAAATATTTAGGAATAACCCTGCCGAAGGATCTTTCAACACTGTCACAGGTAAATTATGGGCCATTAATCTCAGAGATAAAAGCAGATATGCATAGATGGAATCTTATCCCCTTTTTAAGTTTAAATTCAAGGATAAATACTATAAAAATGAATATTCTTCCTCGGTTATTATATCTTTTCCGTACTTTACCAGTGGAGGTGGATGATAATCAATTCAGGGAATGGGACAAGTGGATTTCCTGCTTCATTTGGCAAGGAAGGAAACCTAGAATTCGATATAACACCTTACAGTTAGGGAAGGAAGGAGGAGGTATGGTTCTTCCTTGCCTGAGAAATTATTTTTATGCCTCACAGATAACCCCTCTGTTATATTGGTGTAATAGGGAATATAAGGCTAGATGGAAGGAAATAGAATTTGGATTAGTTGACAGTTTTCCTCTTCAGGCCTCAATAGCTGACAAAGGATTGATGGCCCAGTTGGAAAAATTTAATAATGCTTGGATAAATCTTACATTAAAAGTATGGCAGAAGGTGGTTAATTCATGTGGAATTAATAACATGCTAAAACTCTTTAGATGGTGTGCATATGATACCGAATTCCTTCCCAACAGAGGAGATAAAAGATTTGAGCTATGGATAAAGAAAGGTCTTACAACCTACCTCTCATTTATAGATAAAAGAGTATTACAAAGTTTCCAAATCCTGCAGGACAAACATGGCCTAGAACATAATGACTTTTTTAGGTACCTTCAAATACGAAACTATGTTAACCAGAGTTGTAGATATACAGATCTATCAACAGTAGAATTAGAATTTTTCAAGATTCTGAATTCGGCTTGCAGTTCAATACCTAGTAAATCAGTTTCTCGCCTATATAATGCACTCTCCCATGCTAAAAATGTAAATACACTGTATATTAAAGAGAAGTGGGAGAAAGAAGCGGGGTTGGTACTTTCAGAGGAGGCTTGGGGGAAAATCTGCAGCTTTCAATGGTCCTCGACTAATTCTCTGACTTGGAGAGAACATTGTTGGAAAAACATTATAAGATACTTCAAGACCCCATATCAGGAAAAATATAAAGATACAAATGTGATGTGTTGGAGAAGGTGCGGCTCCAAGGAGGCAAATCATTTTCATATTTTCTGGGATTGCCCTAAATTAAGTCTATTTTGGGAAGGTATTCATAGAACATTAGTTAAGGTACTTAGGTCCCAGATACCTCTGAACTTTGAGACGCTCTATTTGGGGCATGTATTGTTCCTTGAACAGAAGGAAGATATAAAGTTGCTGCAGGCCCTCTTAGCGGCAAGTAAGAAATCAATCACTAGAAAATGGCTAAATCCAATACCACCTACATTAGAAGATTGGTACGAAATTATCTTGGAAATATTTAAAATGGAAAAGTTGACTTACTCCCTGAGAACTCAAAAAGAAGCATTTTATCAAATCTGGAATAAATGGATTGAATATATAACCCCAATGCGAGCAGACTTTAGATGACTCTCCTAATGATTTATAGTGCTCTTCTCATCAACACAGTAATATTGCTAATGTAAGCACCCCTAGTCTAAATGTTTGTTTTTTTTTTGGAAAATAGAGAATTAACACAAGTAAAGGGAAAGATTTGGGAAAGGGATAAAAAAAAATGAAAAAATTAAGTAAATAAGTACATAGGGATTGGATAATTATGTCTGCGGGCAGGAACAAGCACGAACAAATTGGGATATAAACACCTACAATGGTTGGTATATAGGCTTGTATGCAACATTTTGGACCAGTGGAAATGGTCCAGAAGGGTTGTATGGAAACTATTATTACTATTTTTCTTAACAACTAATTTCATTACTTAGCCTAATAGGTTCGATTTACCACAGTACATAATTATCTATTTAAATGTTTATTTTGCTTTTATATCATCTCAATGTGTACTTAAGAATGTATAAATAATTGTAGTTTTATACATATAAAAAAATGGAAAAGGTTATATGTGTGAAAAAAGTACATGATAATTGTGAATTCCTTATCCAAATAAAAATAAAAAGAAAAAAAAACATTAATGCTCTGCAGAGGCAGCACTTTCTGATTTGATTTCAATTTCACTTGCCCACAATGCTAACTTTAAGAATTTTATAAGCTCTGGTTGATATCAACATCATTAAAAAGTAGAGCCTACCAGATGCATGGTGAAGAACTGCAGTACATCTCCTTGGGACTGCCATTCTGTGGCAACAGCGATCGCCAGAGATTCACTGGGAACCGTGAACAACTTGCCCTGAGGAGTCTTCAGCTTCCTGCGGTCAAGATTTATCTCAAATGTACCTCCTGTGACATGCAGAGAAAAAAAAGGCCTTACAAATAGTGGCCTTCAAGCAATGGGACAGTTTACACTTTAACCAAGAACTTTCAATGCTGCTTGAAGAGAGTCTGGTCAGCACAAGAATTTCATATTGGCATTGCCAATCCATGAGACATGCACTTTAACAAATTAATAAATACACAAACCGCAACAAGGGCAGCACAAATTCCATACAATCATATACAAAATTATTTTCCAAATTATTTTATTTGTTGGCACAGATTATGTTTAAATTGACCAAACATTAAAACAGTTTGCATTTATTTTAATAATATAACTGCTGTACAATGAACATGAACTATTTTAGAAGACTAGAAATACAAATAAGACCATAAGACATAGGAGCAGAATTAGGCCATCTTGCTCATTGAGTCTGTTCTGCCATTTCATCATGGTTGATCCTTTTTTCCTATCTCCTCCTCCACCTCAGTTCCTGGCCTTCTCCCTGCAACCTTTGTTGCCATGTCCAAACAAGAACCTCTGCCTTAAATACACCCAATGAACTGGCCTCCACAGCTGTATGTGGCAACAAATTCCACAAATTCACCACAATTTGGCCAAAGAAAGTTCTCTGCATCTCTGTTTTGAAAGGGTGCCCCTCTATCCTGAGGCTGAGGCTATGCCCTCTTGTCTTAGACTCTCTCACCATGGGAAACAACCTTTCCACATCTAGTCTGTCTAGGCCTTTCAACATTCGAAAGGTTTCAATGAGATCCCCCCCGCCATCCTTCTGAAGTCCAGTGAGTACAGACCCAGAGCTATCAAACATTCCTCATATGATAACCCTTTCATTCCTGGAATCATCCTTGTGAACCACTTCTGGGTCCTCTCCAATGCCAGCACATGCTTTCTAAGATGAGGAGCCCAAAATTGTTCACAATACTCAAGGTGAGGCCTCACCAGTGCCTTATAAAGCCTCAGCATCACATGCTTGCTCTTGCATTCTAGACCTCTTGAAATGAATGCTAACATGGCATTTGCCTTCCTCACCACCAATTCAACCTGCAAGTTAACCTTCAGGGTGTTCTGCACAAGGACTCCCACGTCCCTCTGCATCTCAGATTCCTGGATTTTCTCATTTAGAAAATAGTCTGCACATTTAGTTCTACCACCAAAGTGCATGACCTTGCATTTTCCAACATTCTATTTCATTTGCCACTTTCTTACCCATTCTCCTAATCTGTCCAAGTCCTTCTACATCCTACCTGTTTCCTCAACACTACCTGCCCCTCCACCAATCTTCGTATCATCTGCAAACATGACAACAAAGCCACCTATTACATCATCTAAATCATTTATATACAGCATAAAAAGAAGTGGTCCCAACAATGACCCCTATGGAACACCACAAGTCACTGGCAGCCAACCAGTAAAGGATACTTTTATTCCCACTCCTACCAATCAGCCAATGCTGTAGTCATGTTAGTAATTTTCCTGTAATATCAGGGGCCCTTAACCTGGTAAGCAACCTCACGTGTGGCATCTTGTCAAAGGCCTTCTGAAAGTCCAAATATACAACATCCACTGCGTCCCCTTTATCTGTCCTACTTGTAATCTCCTCAAAGAATTCCAACAGGTTCGTCAGGCAGGATTTTCCCTGTACTCCATCACCTTGTCCTTAACAACTGACTCCAACATCTTCCCATGTTTCCATTCGGTCAAGTATATAAATCCATTCAGTTTTGTAGCAGTTTACATTTACAAAGCATCAAGTATGACCAAAGCCTTCAGTTAAAACTTCTCCTCCGAAATAGACTCTCTGTCTGGATCTACATCACAGAGCAGAAATGTTTCCACAATCCTTAAAGTTGGAGCAAAGTTATAGAAATCTTACATTAGAAATGTTCACAAAAGACCTAATATCTATCAGCACCTACCACAACAGAAGCTGCATTTTCAGAGAGCTTTCACAACTTCAAGATTTCTCACAGTTTATTACATTTCTAATATTGCTGAAGTTTCAAGATTGAAAACAAAACAAACAGATTTAGAACAGCGTGCAAATTAAAGGGGAATTTCCACGGCAGGTTGTATAATTCTCAGGTAGCTGTTACCTATTATCCTCTTGATGTGTTTGATGGTGTTTTTATTGAAGAAACCATTACATTTTACAGCAGTAAGTTTTGACCAATGCACAGATGGTAGTTACGGTCCATCAAAAGTGGAAAGAGTAGAAATTCTGAGTACCAATCAACTGGGTTGCTTGATGCTTAAGGTTGGACTTTTTCAATGTCGTCAGAGCTGCATATACGCAATAACTGGATTACGCAAAAAAAAAACCCAGAAAATACTTCAAAAGCATAGATCAGGTAGCATCTGTGTCAGAAACAAAATGGATCATACCCTTGACTTACACTTGGAGATAGTGGAAAGTTTTTAAGGAGTTAGGAAATAAGTCACCAAAATGAAACCCAGTTTTGATCTTCCAGTCAATGGTCCAGCTAAATTTCAGGTCAATAATGACTGTTGAGCATGTCAGTATAGGGGCCCAGTGAAAATACTTCCACTGAACAGTTGTCGCCTGTGTTCTCTTTTTGAAAATAGTCAGCTTCTATGGAGTTGATGAACCAAAGAGAATAAAACTATTAAAATTTTTAGAAAATTATCTTGATTTACAAATATCTTACCTTCCCCTTGTGAAATGCTTACGTTCTCATAAAATTTCTTCCGTTCTACAAAAAAAAGACAAATTTTTTTTCTTATGAACAAAGTCTGCTGCAAACTTGTAAGAAACAGTTAGCAGTTAACTTCCACCCCCCCTCACTTCTTATCAAGGATCAACCTACTTCTGCCTTAAGAATATTTAAACCCTCCGTTTCTGTCATTGTTCGATGAAGTGGCCCAGAGCTTCAAAAGACAAATCCACCTCAGCTCTCCCCTAAGTTGGTGACACTGTATTTTTCAGCAGTGACCCCTGATCAGAAACAGGTTTGATATCACTAAATTCTATGATGTGAAGTTTGTTTTGCAGGAGCAACACAGTACAAAAACATATTATTACCAATGACAAAAATATATAAATTGCACAAAAAAGGAATAACAAGGCAGTGTTCATGAGCTTACATTCAGCCAGTCAAAACATCAGGGTTCTTATACTGCCTCTCACTCATCTAAACTCCAATGCATATAAGCCTGACCCATCTAACCTTTCAATGACAACTTGCTCATCCCAGGCATTAGTCTAGCTTTGTAGTCTAATTTTAGAAACAGAAGAATACCATTTAACCACTTGAACTGCTCCAACATGACTGATCTCTTACCTCAGTGCCACTTTTCTATATTAATCTCATACACTTGATATCCAAAAATGTACTGATCTCCACCCTGAATACACCCAGTAACTGAGCTTCTGATATAGTGAATTCCAACAATTTACTACCTTCAAGGTGAAGAGATAGCTTTTCATCAAGATCATGAATGACCACTTTCTGAACGTGAGACTGAGGGCTCCGGCTCCAAGTACACCAAAGCAGCAAAATATCCCGGTACGGAGACACTCTTTAATGTGGCAGCACTCTCTCTTGCCACAGGACAATCATCCCCCACCCCCAGTAATGAACCTGGTGAATCTTCCTCACTATTCCCTTTTTTAAAAAAATCAGCACTACCACTCTTCTTCCATTTGCCCATTTCTCCTACAAGTTAATTATCTTGGTACATCATATTCATTTTCCAATAGTGCTTCTGTAATGGCTATTATAGCCTCCCTTACCATTATCTAGTTTAAAGTATTAGTTACAGGCTATTTTATTTGATTTACATACAAGCAACAATGACTTACTGGGACTTTTCACTGTTCTGAACTCCGCTTCAGAGGAATATGGCAAGATCAGTTTGCTGAAGTAACAACAGTGTGACTTGTCACTTACAACAATGCAGAAAGACAATCAACATCGATCAGTTGCTCAATTAATTGTCTTAGCATCTTCAATCTTCCCCACAAATACAATCTTCATAATGATGCATTTAGTTATATGTTAAATACACAGGAAGTTATGTATAAACATGCCCCTTAGTAACATTATACAGATTAACATTTTATGAGTTTGTACAGCAAAATAAAACATAACTATGAATCATGCACAGTTCAGGAGACATTAAAAAAGCTATTAATACTAATTCCAACAAAGTATTTATAAATTTCCTTTCATAGATTCAAAGAACATTTAACTTTATCAAGTCTACATTTGACAAACACAACTGTCCAGATTAATTCCACTTTCTAGCTTTTCCTCCATAAATTATAGTAAATGAAGTAGCTTAAGTCAAGTCAAATTTACTTATATAGCACATTTAAAAAACAACCCACGTTGACTAAAGTGCTGTACAGATCAGAGCAGACAGCTGAAATCACAAATACAAGAAACACAGACATAACCAACAAGGCAAACAGCTTATAGGCACAAAAGAAACAACACAAGGGCCTAGGCACAAGCCAAAAATCAGCCACATCAGGAGAATTCAAACGCTAGTGAATAAAAGTAAGATTTGAGCCTGGATTTAAAAGAGTTGATGGAGGGGGCAGATCTGATAGGGAGGAGAATGCTGTTCCACAGTCTAGGGGCTACAATAGCAAAGGCACGGTCTCCCCTGAGCTTAAGTTTAGATCGCAGGACAGCCAGGAAACCCAAGTCAGCCGACCTGAGGGACCTGGAAGTAGAATAAGGGGTTAGAAGGTCTGTGATATAAGGGGGTACCAGCCCATTTAGGGCTTTATAAACAAACAGGAGAACCTTAAAATCAATTCTGAACCACAATGGCAGCCAGTGGAGGGAGGCCATTATAGGAGTAATATGGTCCCTCTTCCGGCACCTGTCAGGATCCTGGCTGCTGCGTTCTGGACCAGTTGCAGACGGGACAGGGACGACTGACTAATCGCAGTACACAGGGAATTGGAGTAGTCCAAGTGGGAGGAAATAAGGGCGTAGATGACTTTCTTGAGATCTTTGAAAGAGAGAAACTGCTTGATTTTGGCAATAGTACGAAGCTGGAAAAAAACTGGCTTTTACTACTGCATTAACTTGCTTGTCAAACTTAAAGGTGGAATCAAATATCACACCAAGGGATTTAACATGGGGTTTGACAAGGGTGGACAAGTTACCAAGACTGTTGGTAATCACTTTGATGGAGTCAAGGGGGCCAAATAGGACAACTTCAGACTTGCCTTCATTCAGCTGTAGGAAGTTTTGTGCCATCTACACTTTAAGTCCTCAAGGCAGTTCATGAGGCTGGCTAGATTTGACTGGTCGTTTGGTTTCACGGGGAGATAAAGCTGTGTGTCGTCAGCATAACAGTGGAAAGAAATGTCATATTTTTGAATGATTTGGCCGAGGGGAAGCATATATATATATATATATAGAGAGAGAGAGAGAGAGAGAGAGAGAGAGAGAGAGAGAGAGAAAAGAATGGGACTTAGGATGGAATCTTGTGGGACCCCGCAGGAAAGACTGGCTGAGGAGAAGAAAATTTGCCTATGTTGACAGAGAAGCTTCTATTTTTGAGGTAAGATATAAAGCAGTTCGAGGCAGTGCCATCAACACCAGGCCCGTACTGGTATTTTAAATGTGATTATATTTTCTACTTATCAATGCCAGGCAGCTAATTTCATATTTCTACTGTGCTCTGGTGGAAAAGCTTTAAGAGAAACATAGACAGCAGAACACCTGTGAATCATTCGTCTTCTAGCCTGATCCGCTATTTAATTTGATCATGTCTAATCCACTACTTCAATACTGTTACTAAATACAAAAGACAACCAATCAATGCCGTCTATGTTTAGAAATTACTTCAAGCTCCTTAGAGTTATGAGCTTTCTGCTATCCCGCAACTTCTGGAGTTCCCAAAACCGTTTACAGTCAAAGGATTGCTTGTTTTAATATTAAGGTTGACCCCCATCCCAAGATTTGTAAGAGGTATCTGGAGATAACGGATGCCTGGTTAATACAACTGAAATGAGTGTTTAAAATGTTAGCCAATATACACACACCACGATCCTAATGACAGCAATGCATTAATAACACACTAATTTTACTATCATGCTTATTAAAGAATATAGTGGCCAAAACGCTCGAGAGAACACGCCCATCCTTTCTGAAGAACATGCTGTGGGATATTCTACATCCACCTCTCGGATACTACAAAAACGCCTCAGCCACAGTGGAAAGACAACACAGTTTGCGTCCAACCACTCAGAATGGAACCTGAACTCCAAAACCATGTACCAAGAGATGCTCGGCCCATTTCTTAGTCCTGTTTTATGCACCAGATCATCACTGCCGCTCACCTGCTGCCAGGTATCGTCGCCTGCACTCCACTCTGCAAACAAGCCCGAATCTGAGGGCGGCCGGAGCCCGGGCCCAGCAGCGAGCCAACATCCTCGCTGTAAGTATCAATATCTCTCACATCAATCACATCCCCTCCTGGGCGCCGCCATTTTCCCCACCTTTCACCTCCACAATCAAACACCGCCCATTTCGTCATCACGCAATTGAATGACATTTCTGTTATCCAATCACAGCACAACCTTTCGGTATCCATCACACCCTCAGGGAGGCGGGATATTTTCCAGCCCTTTTTGTAATATGTTGTGTTTTAATCGGGAATAGAAAGAGAGTAATGTCCCTCATTTAGATGTCCAGTTGTTATTTTTGGTGTGGCTGCTGTACCCTGTAAACCCAAGAGGTGCTGGGAGCCGGGGTCTTGTGTTTTACTAAGTGTGCTGAAGGATGGGTCAGGTCATGTCGCCACTGAACTGAACCGTACAGTTAGGTTGCCAACTATCTCACTCCCAAATAAGGGACAAAAGGTGGCGTGCCGCGGCGGTGTGGGTATGGTGTAGGCCGGGATGGAGTGACTGAGGGGGCTGGCAGCTAGCAGATGGTAACAGGGGCCGAGAGAGAGAGAGAGAAAACAACAACCCTGACTAGGTAAACAAATCCAATATATGAACCATGTATACATATCTTCAGTGTTATATATGAAATGTAACACCAAACTATAACAGAGCATAATCTGACTACCAGTCAGACATGAAATAACACCAAATTACCCTATCTGTATGTGCCTATAGAGTAGACATATAGTCACTTCCTGGCTTTGCTTCATCTCTCCCCTCCAAGTTTCATCTATTGCCTGGTGTTTCTCTCTCCCCTCCCCCCACCTTTCAAATCTACTCCTCAGTTTTTTTTCTCCAGTCCTGCTGAAGGGTTTCAGCCCAAAATGTCAACTGTACCTTTTTCCACAGATGCTGCCTGGCCTGCTGAGTTCTTCGAGCATTTTGTGTGTGTGGCTCAGATTTCCAGCATCTGCAGACTTTCTCTTGTTTGTGATTTGATCCACGCTTTCTATGCTCACTTTGACCTATAAACATAGAAGCTCCCACATCCCTCGATGATCCTATGATTTCAGTCTCTGAAGCTGACATGCGAGCAGCCCTCAGGAGGGTGAACTGAGGAAAAGCATCCAGCCCAAATGGGGTAGAAGGCCAAGTAATAAAGACCTGTGCTGATCAACTGGTCAGAGTGCTCACTGAGATCTTTAACCTCTGGCTTCGGCAGTCTGAGGTACCCACCTGCTTCAATATACTGGTGCCCATAAAGAGTGTGCTAACCGGCCTCAATGACGATCACCCAGCTGCACTTACATCCACAGTGATGAAGTATTCTGAGAGGTTGGTGATGAAACATATCAACTCCTGCCTGAAAAGTGACTGAGTTCTGCTCCAGTTTCCCTACCAGAGCAGCAGATCCACGGTTGATGCCATTACATTGGCTCTTCACTCAACCCTGGAACATCTGGACAGCAAAGACATCAGGATGCTCTTTATGGACTACAGCTCAGCATTCTATATCATCATCCCCAAAAAACTAATCAATAAGCTCCAAGACCTTGGTTCAATACCTCCTTGTGCAATTGGATCCTGTATTTCTTCACTTGCAGACCTCAGTCAGTTTAGATTGGCAACCACATCTCCTCCATGATCTCCATCAGCACAGGTACACCATAAGGCTGTGTGCTTAGCCCCTGCTCTACTCTCTTTACACTTATGACTGTGAGGCTAAGCACAACTCCAATGCCATATTCACATTTGCTGATGACACCACTGTCATTGGCCGAATCAAAGATGGTGATGAATCAGCATATAGGAGGGAGATTGAAAATCTGTCAGAGTGGTGCCACAACAATAACCTCATTCTCAAAGTCAGCAAGACCAAGGAGCTGATGATAAACTTATGAGAAGCAAACCAGAGGTCCAGGAGCCAGTCCTCATCAGAAGGTTGGAGGTGGAGAGGGTTAGTAACTTTAAAGTCCTAGGTGTTACTATTTCAGATGATCTGTCTTGGACCCAGCACAAAAGTGCATTTACAAAGAAAGCACAGCGTCGCCTCTACTTCCTTAAGAGCTTGTGGATAATCAGCATGTCATCTAAAACTTTGACAAACTTCTATAAATATGTAGTGCAGAGTATACTGACTGGCTGCATCACAGCCTGGTATGGAAACACCAATGCTCTTGAATGGAAAAGCCTACAAAAAGCCCATCATGGGTAAGGGCCTCTCAACCAGTGAGCCATCTACATGATACACTGTCACGAGAAAGCAGCATCCATCATCAGGGTCCTCCACCACCAAGGTCACGCTCTCTTCTCATGCTGCCGTCAGGAAGAAGGTACAAGAGCCTCAGGATTCACACCATCTGGTTCAGGAACACTTATTACCCCTCAACCAACAGGCTCTTGAACCTAACGGGATAACTTCACTCAACTTCACTTACTCCATCATCGAAATGTTCCGACGATCAATGGACTTACTTTCAAGGACTCTTCACCTCATGTTCTCAATATTTATTGTTTATTTACTCATTATTATTTCTTCTTTTTGTATTTGTACTGTTTGTTGTCTTCTGCACTTTGGTTGAACATCCTGGTTGGGTGGTCTTTCATTGATTCCGTTATGGTTAATATTCTAAAGATTAATTGAGTATGTCCTCAAGAAAATGAATCTCATGATTGTATAATTACTTTGATAATAAAGTTTACTTCAAACTTTGAACTTTAAGTTACAGCCTTCCAATCACAACCCTCAACCATCACAATCTGCCATCTATCCCCATGGTAATTTCAGATCCAGTTTGCCAAACTGCCATGGTTTCAATGTTGTTACCCTTACTGCTATCCACATAGACACACTTGGACACCAACTCAAAAACTTCAGGCAGGATATCCCCTTCAATACACACAAAATGCTGGATGAACTCAGCAGGCCAGGCAGCATCTATGAAAAATAGTACAGTCGATGTATCGGGCTGAGACCCTTCATCAGGACGTCCTTTCAGCAAAGCTATGCTGACTTTCCTGCCTCTCCAAGCAGAATTGTCCTCATATAATATTTTCAAATCATAATTCTCTCCATGCAGATTTATCCCCATATAGTACTTTCAAATAATGTCTCTACTACTAATATTAAACTCACTGGCTTGTAATTGCTGTCCACCAATGTTAGACTCACTGCTTTCTAATCATATGGCACCTCATCAGTGGACAGATAATATCTGAAAATTTCTATCAGAGCCCCAGCAATCTCCTCCCTTCCTCTCCTTAGAAGACTGAAATAAGTCTCACTGGGCCATTCAGATTTTTTCATGTTTAGGTCCAGTAAAATATCCAACATATCCTCCTTTTTTAATCATAATTGTTATCATATTTCACCAGTCCTCTCCCAGAATTATCCAATTACAGTGTCATTGAGGAAAAAGGAAAGATGATGGACCCTATTGAATGGCGCATCAAACAGGCTGTCAAAGTCATCTGGCATTGTGCTTTGTCACTGGAACTTTCAAACAAGTATCAAGACCTTTGATAGAAGGTGATGAGATCGGTCTGCCTGTCACACAAACCAAGAGTCAGCACTAGCACACATTGCCACTTAGACCAACATCCAACTATTTCTGAAGCATCAGCCTGCCATGGAGTTCTGGAAAGAGAATCAGTTACAGTACTGTGCAAAAGATTTCAAAAAATACTGTTCAAAAATTTTTTGATGAGGTTACTAGGAAAGTTGATGAGGGTAAAGTGGTGGATGTTGTCTATATGGACTTAGGTAAGGCCTTTGACAAGGTTCCACACGGAAGGTTAGTTAGGAAGGTTCAATTGTTAGGTATTAATATTGAAGTAGTAAAATGGATTCAACAGTGGCTGGATGGGAGACGCCAGAGAGTAGAGGTGGATAGCTGTTTGTCAGGTTGGAGGCCAGTAACTGGTGGTGTGCCTCAGGGATCTGTACTGGGTCCAATGTTGTTTGTCATATACATTAATGATCTGGATGTTGGGGTGGTAAATTGGATTAGTAAGTATGCAGATGATACTAAGCTAGGTGGCGTTGTGGATAATGAAGTAAGTTTTCAAAGCTTGCAGAGAGATTTAGACCACTTAGAAGAGTGGGCTGAAAGATGGCAGATGGAGTTTAATGCTGATAAGTGTGAGGTGCTACATTTTGGTAGGACTCATCAAAATAGGACATACATGGTAAATTGTAGGGCATTGAAGAATGCAGTAGAACAGAGGGATCTAGGAATAATGTTCCCTGAAGGTGGAATCTCATGTGGATAGGGTGGTGAAGAAAGCTTTTGGTGTGCTGACCTTTATAAATCAGAGCATTGAGTATAGGAGTTGGGATGTAATGTTAAAATTGTACAAGGCATTGGTAAGGCCAAATTTGGAGTATTGTGTACAGTTTTGGTCACCGAATTATAGGAAAGATGTCAACAAAATAGAGAGAGTACAGAGAGGATTTACTAGAATGTTACTTGGGTTTCAGCATCTGAGTTACAGGGGAAGGTTGAACAAGTTGGGTCTTTATTCTTTGGAGCATAAAAGGTTGAGGAGGGACTTGATAGAGGTATTTAAAATTATTAGGGGGATAGATAGAGTTGACGTGGATAGGCTTTTTTCATTGAAAGTAGGGGAGATTCAAACAAGAGGACGTGAGTTGAGAGTTAGGGGGCAAAAGTTTAGCAGTAATACGAGGGGGAACTTCTTTATTCAGAAAGTGGTAGCTGTGTAGAACGAGCTTCCAGTAGAAGTGGTAGAGGCAGGCTCCATATTGTCATTTAAAGTAAACTTGGATAGCTATATGGACAGGAAAGGAATGGAGGGTTATGGGCTGAGTGCAGGTCGGTGGGACTAGGTGAGAGAAAGCATTCAGCACAGACTAGAAGGGCTGAGATGGCCTGTTTCCGTGCTGTAATTGTTATATGGTTATATGAAAGACTTGGCCATATATATATAGCTAGGGTGCACAGTACTGGTGTAATTTTATGTATTGCACTGTACTGCTGCCAGAAAAAAAACACAGATTTCAGTGAGTGAAATGTGAGTGATGATAAACTTGATTCTGATGTGGGTCTCTATTGTGGATTGAGAGTGGGAAGGGGGCAGGGAGAGGGGAATCATGGTTGGGAAAAGGGGAAGGGAGAGGGGAGGGAGTAGGAAGCACCAGATAGACATTGTGTAATGATCAATAAACTAACTGTTTAGAATCAAGTTACCTGGCCTAGTGTCTCAGGGCAGGTGTGTCTGCACCTGTACCACCGCCCCCCCCCCACCCTGGCACTCCTTTTCTGCCACCTGACCCTACACTTACTGCGGCACCACCTGACCCTACACTTCCTGCGGTGCAACCTGTCCCTACACTTCCTGTGGTGCTCCATCCTCGCCTCTGATCTGGGCCGACATTTATGTGCCACTCGGCATGTAACTTATTAGCTTGTTTATTTCAGCTTTTTTTCTTAAAGATGTGCTGGGTGCGTTCTGACTGCCGCTGCACCACTGCATTCTTCGCGGCTCGGTATCGGTCCGCAGCCCGGAGGCTGGGGACCACTGATCTACTGCACATGGACTGAAAATGGCAACGCGTGAATCTACGGCACACGGACTGATGGTGTTGGCCTCAAGTTGACAGGGCAGGTGACAAAATTATCTGGAACACTGGATGATTCCTTTTCAGGCTATTTACTGACGTCCACAAGCCCACATACCCTGAACGCAACAATGTTGGGTCGTAGACTAAGCAGTGCTGCAGGGAAACGGGTGATGCTGGGTAGGGGAGACCAAAGCAGGTGAGGAGTATAAGACTAATTTACTCTCTCACCTAAGACTGGACCTTCCTCTGCAAGCTCATACTGTCCCATTGCCCACAGCATTTCCTCGGAGACCTGTCAATTTGTCCAGCCACTGTCCTAAGAAGCTTACGTTCAGCAACACGCTCGCTGAAGAAATTGCACAAAGGGGTAGCGTGGGTGAGGTATCATGGAGCTGGAGAATGAGGGAGGTCTTAGGGAGGACTTCAGAGAAGGAAAAGGTAAAGATGATGAAAAGTAGATAGATGAAGGAAAAAGAGGGATGGAGGGGGGTCCTAATGCGGGGACCCAGCTCCAAGATGAAAGAAAGTATGGAGGAGAGTATGAGCTGGGGGAAAGTATTTCAAGAAAATTGGGAGGGGGACATGGACTATGGGAGCATGGAAGAAATAAATAACTCAAGGATGGAGAAGATTGATGGAGTGAAAAGTCAAGGAAAGGATGGGAGAACGTAGGGTGGTCAGGATCAAAGGGGAGGCAATGGACAAGTGAACAATGTTTGGCCACGTCTTTTGGACTGTGTACATGCATATCTACATGTCCACATCTGCATTCTTGTTAATGTACCTTCAGCAGAACATGATCTCTAGTAGGCTTGAACCCTCTTGCCTTTGGATCAAGACCATGTAGATACATGAAAATTGGTGTTGTTGTGAATACCTTACATTGTAGGTAAGTTGGAAAGTTGGTGATCAGCATGTTCCTCAGTTTATCAAAATGAAAGACCACATGACAGTCTGTACTGACTATGCCATGACTTTTGGTCTGACTATTACCTCATCCACTCTGCAACTCCAGCAACTTTGTCCCGAGATAATGAGGGCAACAGAAAAGTTACCTTGAGAAAAAGAAACTGATCTGGAAGTACCTGAAATCCAGGTCCAACAGTAAACCTGCTGCCTAAAGAATAGATGGTGAGTGGATGAATTCAGGAGATCCATGGTAACATGCAAAGATTCTTCTGTGCTGTCAGAACCAGCCATGCCCAACTAACCCAAGATCCAAGAAAGAAATGTATTTATCAAAATTATAACCAATTAACATTCTGTGGAAGAAACACGTCAAAAAGTGATTAGTCTGCTCTGGACATTGATGTCCCTGATTCTATTCTACAGCAAACTATTTTGTCCAGCCTTGTCACAATACCTAATCAAAAAGAATCATAAAAAGCATAGGCTAAATTATAACAAAAAATGCCCCAGGACTAAAACTTTACAGAGATGAATTTCAATAACAAATATCACAACCTCATCTGATTGCAGTAACAACAGGGGTCCTCCTTTCTGTTATCATGGAAAATTAATCACCAAGGTCCTCCTCAAATGCTTCTCTCCAGTGGCCGAAGAGCTGCTCCCAAAGACACAGTGTACTGCCGCTGATCTAAAAGCAGAGTGCATGTGACTTTCACCAAATGGCAGAAAGAGAAATTCAGGCCGCAAAATTAACCACCATACATGCTCTATGTTTGAGCTTCCAGAAGCGTTTGATGGCATCAGATGAAAAGCCTAAAGACAAGAAGATGTAAGAGCAGAATTAGACTATTCTATCATGACTAATTTATTTTCCCCTTCAACACAATTCTCCTGCCTTGTCCAGGTAACCTTTTACACCCGTACATTTCAAGAAACCTCCTAATAACTTGGGCTCCATGGCCATTCATAGCAATGAATTCCACAGATTGACCAAGCTCTGGCTAAAGAAATTCCTTCTCACCTTTCTTCTAAAGGGATGTCCTCATATTCTGAGGTATCATCTGGTGTCTACATCCTCCAACTTCCATAAACTAGGCAGAATTCAGTTTAAAAATTAATCTAAGACACTGCCATCTGTATAATGACTTGTAAAGTTCATAGAACAGTGAACAGTACAGTACAGGAACAGGCCCTTTGGCTTGCAACGTTGTGCCAAACCAGCCAAAAAATAAATTTTTAAAAAACCCAAAACGAGTCCCTCTTCCCGCACAAATCCCATATCCCTCCATCTTCCTCATATTCATGTGCATATCTAAATGTCTCTTAAAGGCCTCTAATGTATTTGCCTCTACCACCATACCAACAGGCATCCACCACCCACCGAGTGAAAAACTTACCCCTCACATCCCCCTTGAACCTAACCCCTCTCACTATCAATGCATGCCCTCCGATATTAGACATTTCTACCCTTGGGAAAAGATACTCCCTGTCTACTCCATCTATGCCTGTCATAATCTTGTAAACCTTTGTCAGTTCTCTCCTCAGTCTCCGCCGCTCCAAAGAAAACAGCACACTTGTGTAGCCTCTCATGATAGCACATGCCTTCTAAACCAGGCATCATCCTGGTAAATCTCTTCTATACCATCTCCAAAGCCTCAACATCCTCCCTACAGTGGGGCGACCAGAACTATATGCAATACTCCAGATGTGGCCTAACCAGAGTTTTATAAAGTTGTAACAAGACCTCTTGACGTTTGAACTCAATGCCTCGGCTAATAAAAGCAAGCATTGCATAAGCCGCCTTAACCACCTATCGACCTGTGTAGCCACTTTCATGGAGCTATGAACTTGGACCCAAAATCTCTCTGCTCAGCAGCACGGTTAAAGGTCTTACCCTTAACATTGTACTGTCTCCTTGCATTTAACCTAACAAGGTGCAACATGTCACATTTATCTGGGTCAAACTCCATCTGCCATTTCTCTGCCCATATCCACAACTGATCTATTTCAGGCTGTATTTTTGCCAGTTATCTACACTATCCACAACTCTACCAATCTTGGTATCATCCACAAATTTACCAACCCACACATCTGTATTTTCATCCAGGTCATTTATATACATCACATACAGGAAAGATCCCACCACAGATCCCTGCTGAACACCTCTAACTACTCCAGCTTGAATAAGTCCCTTCAACCACTACTCTCTGTCTTCTATGTGCAAGCCATTTCTGAATCCAAATAGCCAATTTGCTGTGGACCCCATGTATCCAAGTCTTCTGGATTAGCCTCCAATGAGGGACTTTGTCAAACGCCTTATTAAAATCCACGTAGACAACATCCACTGCTCTACCTTCATCAATTGCTCTCATCACCTTGTCAAAAAACTCAATCAAGTTGGTAAGGCACGACCTGCCCTGCACAAATTCAGCCTGACTCTCCCTAACTAGGCCATGGGTTTCCAAATGCTCATATGAGATGATCAACTGACATGACACTCACTGGTTTACAGTTCTCAAGATTTCCCCTTGTTTCCTTCTTAAATAGAGTTACAACATTAGCCAGTCACCAGTTGTCCAGGAGCTTGACTGTGCCATAAGAGGTCTTGAAAATATTGGTCAGGGGCCCAGCAATCTCGTCTCTTGTCTCCCTCAATAATCTGGGGTAAATTCTATCAGGCCCTGGGGACTTATCCACCTTAATACTCATTAGGAAACCCAACACTTCCTCCTTGACCTCTAAACACCCAAACATATTTATACACTCAGCACTGATCTCCTGGTCCTCCATATCCTTTTCTTTGGTAAATACTGAAGCAAAGTACTCATTCAGTATCTCACTCGCATTATCCACATCTAAGCAGATGTTCCCCCCTTTATGTCTCCCCTGAGTGCAGTCGTGATATTGTCCCTGATTAGTAGTGCAACTCCACCTCCCACCCCTCCCTCCCCCGCTCCTTCATCTCCTTCTCAATCTTTTCTAAAACTTTGAAAACTTGGAACATTAATCACCCATTCCTGCCACTCTCAACTAAGTTTGAGTAATGGCAACAACATCATAGTTTCATGTACTGATCCATGTTCTAAGTTCATCAACTTTACCCATAATACTCCTCGCATTAAAATACACATTATACAAACCATCATACCTGTTATTTCAATTTTGCCGATCAATACTTTTCCTTACATCTACCTTCATATCTGATCCTTCCCTTAGTGGCCTAGTGCGCCGGTTCTCAGTCCCCTGCAGCCCTAGTTTAAACACTCAAGGGCAGGATATTTGTTCGCCTCCAATTCAGGTGCAACCCGTCCCTCTTGCACAGGTCACCCCTTCTACAGAAAAGGTTCCAATATTCCAGGAACTTGAAACCCTACCCCCTGCACCATTTCCTCAGCCACTAATCCATCTGTGCTATCATCCCATTCCTACCTGCACTGACCTGTGGCACTGGGATTAATCCGGAGATCCTTCACTCCAGCTTCTTTCCTAACTCTATATACTAACCGTGAAGGACCTCTTCCCTTTTTTGCCTCTGTCATTGGTGCCAATATACACCACAAACACTGGCTGTTCCCCCTCCCCTTGAGAATATCCTACAGTCACTCCGATACATCCTGGACCCAGCACCCTGGAGGTAACACACCATCCTGGTGTTTCTTTTGTGGCCACAGGATCTCCTGTCTGTCCCCCTAACTATCAAATCTCCTATTACTACTACACTGCCTGACTTTACCCTTCCCTGCTGAGACTCCGAGCCGGCCACAGTGCCACCAGCCTGAATGTTACTGCAGTGCCCTGGTGGGGGGTCCCCTCCCCAGCAGTATACTTGTTGCTGAGGAGAGTGTCCACAGGGGAGCCCTACGCTGACTGCTTAATCCTCTACCTCTCCTGGTGGTCACCCATCTGCTGTCTGAAGACGGAACTCTGGGTGTGACCACCTCTTCAAAAGTCTCATCTATAATGTCCTCAGCCTCGCAGTACATTCTTCATCTAACGTTCACTAATCTCCATTTACTCCCAGAAACCTGAAACTCTGTCATTTAGATTTCACCTTTCAACCTATTTGCCCATTGTTTCTGTAATAGATTAGATTATGAGGACACTCAGTCCTCGTTTATTGTCATTTAGAAATGCATGCATGCAGTAAGAAATGATACAATGTTCCTCCAGAGAGATATCACAGAAAAAACAGGAGAAACCAAAGACTAACACTGACAAGACCACATAATTATAACATGTAGTTAAAGCAGTGCAAAGCAATACCATAACTTGATAAAGAGCAGACCATGGGAACAGTAAAAAAAAGTCTCAAATTTCCGATCGACTCCCAATAGTCCCTGATAGCAGGCGGCAGAAGGAGATAAAGCTCCATAAAGCTGCCATAAAGCTCCAGGCGCCGACAGCTGTCGATGCATCGGAAGCACCCGACCACAGCCGACTCTGAGTCCGTCCGAAAACTTGAAGCTTCCAACCAGCCCTTCGACACCAAGCACCGAGCACCATCTCTGCCAACCGCTTTGATCCTGACCCGGCTGCCGAGCAACAAGCAAAGCCGAGGATTCGGGGCCTTCCCCTCCGGAGATAATAGATACAAAATGCCAGAGGAATGCAGCATCCATGGAGAGGAACAAAGTGAGTGCACAACATAATTTTGAATTTGGTGGCCTAGAGAAATTTGGCTTCTTATTATGTTTGTGACATGATGGCATATACTTCCATGATCTTAACCAAATAGCCCACAAAAGACCCAATCTCACTGCAGACTGGTGACAAGCAAGGCAAGATTGTCACTATAGTTGCGTATTTAATATTTCAGTAATATTTGAGTAATCTTGTAAATATGTTGTTAAGCATTTTTGTTTGTTTAAATAATTAATTATGGATTACTTGTAAAAATAAGTGAATTGCATACATAATGATGCCACCATGTGACATGTACACACCTCACTTTAAGTAAAAAACAAAGTACACGACTGATTTCCCGACTCTCTTACTTTCCTTTGAAGTAGTTTAATGCTTTGAAGTTACAAAACATAACAGTCGTGATGAGGTATTTGTACCGAGCTGGCTTCCAACATGTTAAAGTGGAGCGAGACGTTCAAGTTTTAAAAAAGTGCAGTGAGGAGTGGTCAAGTAAAAAAAAAAGCAGCACAGCATGTGCAGAGACAGTCGAGATTAAGAAAAAGGGCAGGAAATGGAAGAATTCATGGATTCATAAACAGTAAGCACTCAGTGATAATAGTCATAAAAAAAACGAGCAGAAATAAGTAGCTATATCTGAAAGATTGATGCTTTTAATTACACAACAGATAACTGGATTTTATATACTGAGCAAATTGAACAGTATTTTGAATGTAACCTTTAGGTTCAGCCAGCATGTGTTTGTCTAGGGGAAGACAGCCTCTGGCCCAGCCAAACTGAGAAATCTTGTTTGTGTGGATGCTGCGTGATGTGCTGCCCAGTTACTAATCCGAACCGCAAAATATCAGACAGTACTCCATATGCAAATAAACAATTAAGCTTTATAAATCTTAATCTGACTATAGGGTTAATAAAGTAAATAAAAAGAAAAAGGTCCCATTTTAATGAAACAGTCTAATGTTCACATTGGAGCTCACGAATTTGTCCTTTCATTCCCCATCGACCTCCTCCGAGCATCGCTGACTGTCAGACCCTTGCCTCGAGCCCACTCTGTCCGCCAGTCTACCAACTCTTTCCATCCACATCTTCTCTCTTCATCTCTCACTGACAAGAGACCACGAAATCCCTGCTCCCAGCCCCACAAGAAAGAACAACATCCTTCTCATTGGACGGCACACATTCCATAGCCCCCGTTATCTCTAGTCATAACCCAAACATTGCTGCTACAGAGAAACCATTACATTAGCAGTGAAACCTTACAGAGCATTACACTCTCCCCCCACCAAATTTAGTCATGTCCTCATGACGTTGAGATAATTCGCCAACCCTTTCTGCAAAACATAAAGGCCAATCCAGGTGTAAAAGGCAGTGACAAAACTCCCCAAAACACGCTCTGTCCCCCCAGTGCTACATAGGCCAGCCTTTGCGGTGGTCTTCTAATTCTCTGAGACCTCCGTTCCCCTTTACCTAACTCTTGAGGTTCAGACACGACTGGGGATACTTCTGGTCTACCTGGCGATGCTTCCCCAGCCTATCACTTGTGCCCACCTGCAACTCAGACCCCTCTGCCCGTGGCCAAACCCCACTTCATCCCTTGCAGGGTCCCGCTGCAACCCAGGCTGTCCCCCCACTTCACCTGACTCAGCGGAATAAGGACTGGAAGTCTCTTCCTCAATCAATGGGGAGTTAGCAAAAGGCATCATATACCACACATCCAGGTCCTCATCCTCCAAATCAGTATTCCTCTCAGGGGTGGGGGCCGGCCTAACCTCGCCTGCTGTGGGCCCTGCAGTTGCTCCGCGTTTCCACAGAGTCCTTTTACTCGGTGTAGGCTCCAAGTTGGGCTCTGGGTCTACCTGCACCTCTTGTCCCAGAGGCAGAAGGTGGTTCTGACGGAGAATCTCAACAGGCCCATTCCCCTCCTCTGGTTTCACCCAGAAAACTGGTAGGCCTGGCATCTGACTCTCCACCACATTGCGCGTAGCCGCCCAGCAGTCAGCCAACTTATGTTTCCCAGGCAGCCCCAAGTTTCTTATGAGGACCCTGTCTCATGGCGAGGTTTATTAATTATTGTACTACCCTGCACTGTTTTGTGCACTTTATGTAGTCCTGTGCAGGTCTGTAGTCTAGTGCAGTTTTTATGTTGTTTTACGTAGTCTAGTGTAGCCTTGTGCTGTCTCACATAGTCTAGTGTAGTTTTGTGTTGTTTCATGTAGCACCATGGTCCTGGAGAAACGTTGTTTCGTTTTTACTGTGTACTGTACCAGCAGCTTATGGTCGAAATGACAATAAACTTGACTTGTCTTGAGTTGGGAGAACCTCACCTTTTGATCGTACCTTCTCTTATTCCCTTGATTCTGCTGGGCAGCTGCAACCCCAGATAATTCATAAGCCCTTTTCAGATCTCATCTCATGACAGACACATGCTTCAGATAAGTCTTTGGTGTAAGTCACCCTCATCAGTACCAAAACAAAGGTCAATGGGCAACATCACCTCGCGCCCAAACATCAGATAATGTGGCGAGTACCCAGTTGTGTCATTTTGAGTACAGTTGTAACTGTGAACCAGATTTCCAATATATTGACTCCACCTGCTCTTCTTGCTGATCTCCAGGGTCCCGAGCATGTCTAGCAAGGTCTGATTAAACCTCTCGGGCTGGGGATCACTCTGTGGGTGATAGGGTGTGGTCCTCGACTTCTTGACTCCAAGCGTGCCCAGTAATTGATGGATGAGTCTGCTCTCGAAATCCTGTCCCTGATCACTATGTATCCACCTGGGAAGGCCATAATAAATGAAATACTTCTCCCATAACACTTTGGCCACTGTGGACCCCCTCTGGTCCTTGGTAGGGAAAGCCTGCGCATATCTGGTGTAGTGATCCATGATGACTAAAACATTTGCTGTGCTGCTGGCATCGGGTTCTATTGACAGGAAATCCACACACACCAGGTCCAGGGGCCCCGCACTCTGCAGGTAGGACAAGGGAGCTGCCCGCGTAGGCAGCGCCTTCTACCGTATGCATCGAATGCACAACCTGCAGTATTCTTCAACTTCAGACTTCATTCGGGGCCAGTAAAATCAGTCTCTGAGCAATCCACAGGTCTTTTCCACTCCCAAATTTCCAGAATCATCATAAAGTGACTTCAACACAACCCTCTGAAACTTCTCCGGCAGAACCAGCTGGGAACGCCGAGGTCAGTCCGGGGGTGATGTGACCCGGTATCAAGTATGGCTTTAGCATAAATACCCTCTGTCCATCGCAGCACACTGGAGCATGGTCCCACTAAGCTTTCTGGAACAGGGTCTTTTGCTTTCTGTTGTTCCTTGGTATATCGCTGAGAACGTGTTCCCCCAGAGACACCAGGCCGTCCCCTCACTGGGTCTCCACTGTTTTCCCAACGACACTCTCTCTCTCTGCTTAGGTACTCGGGGGCTCACTCTCCTTCTCGCGTGAATCCAGCTGCTAGCCACCTACCGCATTGTTCATCCTTTTAGGGGATCCGCGCCCCCCCCCATCAGCTCCATCATATGGGGGTCACACCCACTGATAACAACCGAGACATCTGAGTTCTCAACTCTGCCACAATCTCCTCTACCGCTCTCCAGGGCAGGCTATCTGTGGTCACTTCACCGCAGGGGACCACTACCGAGGAATGTTTCCTGCTGATGGACTAATGGGGCCTTCCGGCGCCTCCTCCTATACCTCTCTGATCAGCTCAACAAAAGAATGTCAGAGACTCCAAGCGATCAGGTCCTGGGACTGGGCACCCTTGGCTATCTGGTCCATTCTTAACTGATCACCTCAGCTGCCTGAATAACCCCTCTGTGCTGTAAGCAATTTAGCTGCCTCTCTGGCCTAAAGATGTAAGCAGAAAGCTTCTCCCCCTTCTCCTGATGCATGTTCTGAAACCCCGCCATGAGCTCCAGTGGGCTTCCCGTCGTACCGTGCTAAAGGGATTAGGATTCATAGACAAGAGGGGGAGAAAGGGAGGGGCTATTTGGCTGTTGATGGCCATCATTAAACAACAACACAAGACAATCTCTCAGAAAGAAGAGGAAATAAGGAATCTTAGACAGAAGGAGGAGGTACTGGCTCAGTCAGTGCCAGTCTAGGCAGGAGAGATGGAGGAAAAGAGTGTCGACATCACCTGTCACTTGGCTAAGGTCCAGCAGCAGAGAGCAGCCCAAGGAGCTAATTGGCAACCAGACCCAATGAAGGTCTGAGCTCTTATCTTACAGGGAGGTGACCCGGACATCTGAGATAGCGATATTGGTTTGATGGAGAGGATCAGGAGGAGGGAGTGAAAAGTTGTCCTCCTCTCTATGCCTACCAGCCCTTGAAAGCATGACCCAAAGTTCAAAGTAAATATATTATCAAAGTAAGTTACCACATATAACCCTGAGATTCATTTTCTTGCAGGCATTTGCAGTAAATACAAGAACTACAATGACAGCCATCCAGTGTGCAAAAGGTAACAAACTGAGCAAATACAAAAAGAAAAAAGGAAATAATAACACAAATAGATAGATAGATAAATAAATACATAAATAAATAAATAAGCAATAAATATTGAGAACATGAGGTAAAGAGTCCTTAAAAGTGAGTCCAGAGATTATGGGAACATTTCAACGACGAGGAACCATAGAACCATAGAACATTACAGCACAGAAACAGGCCTTTTGGCCCTTCTTGACTGTGCCAAACCATTTTTCTGCCTAGTCCCACTGACCTGCACCTGGACCATATCCCTCCATACACCTTTCAACAATGTACCTGTCCAGGTTTTTCTTAAGTGTTAAAAGTGAGCCTGCATTTACCACTTCATCTGGCAGCTTATTCTACACTCCCACCACTCTCTGTGTGAAGAAGCCTCCAACTAATGTTCCCTTTAAACTTTTCCCCCTTCACCCTTAACCCATGTCCTCTGGTTTTTTTCTCCCCTAGCCTCAGTGGAAAAAGCCTAATTGCATTCACTCTATCTATACCCATCATAATTGTATATACCTCTATCAAATCTCCCCTCATTCTTCTACACTCCAGGGAATAAAGTTCTAACCTATTCAACCTTTCTCTGTAACTGAGTTTCTCAAGTCCCAGCAACATCCTTGTAAACCTTCTCTGCACTCTTTCAACCTTATTAATATCCTTCCTGTAATTTGGTGACCAAAACTGAACACAATACTCCAGATTCGGCCTCACCAATGTCTTATACAACCTCATCATGACATTCCAACTCTTATACTCAATACTTTGATTAATAAAGGCCAATGTACCAAAAGCTCTCTTTACGACCCTATTACCTGTGACGCCACTTTTAGGGAATTTTGTATTTGTATTCCCAGATCCCTCTGTTCCACTGCATTCCTCAGTGCCCTACCATTTACCTTGTATGTTCTACCTTCGTTTGTCCTTCCAAAATGTAATACCTCACACTTGTCCGTATTAAACTCCATCGGCCATTTTTCAGCCCATTTTTCCAGCTGGTCCAAATCTCTCTGCAAGCTTTGAAAACCTTCCTCACTGTCCACTACACCTCCAATCTTTGTATCATCAGCAAATTTGCTGATCCAATTTACCACATTATCATCCAGATCATTGATACAGATGACAAATAACAATGGACCCAGCAGTGATCCCTGTGGCACACCACTAGTCACAGGCCTCCACTCAGAGAAGCAATTCTCTACTACCACTCTCTGGCTTCTTCCGTTGAGCCAATGTCTAATCTAATTTACCACCTCTCCATGTATACCTAGCGACTGAATCTTCCTAACTAACCTCCCATGCGGGACCTTGTCAAAGGCCTTACTGAAGTCCATATAGACAACATTCACTGCCTTAACTTCGCAAACAACAGGAATTCTGCAGATGCTGGAAATTCAAGCAACACACATAAAAGTTGCTGGTGAACGCAGCAGGCCAGGCAGCAACTTTTATGTGTGCTGCCTTACCTTCGTCCACTTTACTGGTAACCTCCTCAAACAACTCTAATAGATTGGTTAAACATGACCTTCCACGCATGAAGCCATGTTGACTCTCCCTAATAAGTCCCTGTCTATCCAAATAGTTGTAGATCCTATCTTTTAGTACTCCTTCCAATAAATTACCTACTACCAACGTCAAATTTACCGGCCTATAATTTCCCGGATTACTTTTAGAGCCTTTTTTAAATAACGGAACAACATGAGCTATCCTCCAATCCTCCGGCACCTCACCCGTAGACACTGACATTTTAAATATATCTGCCAGAGCCCCTGCAATTTCAACACTAGTCTCCTTCAAGGTCCAAGGGAATACCCTGTCAGGTCCTGGGGATTTATCTACTCTGATTTGCCTCAAGATAGCAAGCACCTCCTCCTCTTCAATCTGTATAGGTTCCATGACCTCACTACTTGTTTGCCTTATTTCCAGAGACTCCATGCCAGTTTCCTTAGTAAATATAGACACAAAAAAACCATTTAAGATCTCCTCCATTTCTTTTGGTTCCATACATAGCTGACCACTCTGATCTTCAAGAGGACTAATTTTATCCCTTACTATCCTTTTGCTCTTAATATCCCTGTAGAAGCTCTTTGGATTACCCTTCACTTTGACTGCCAAAGCATGTCTTCTTTTAGCCCTCCTGATTTCTTTCTTAAGTATTTTTTTGCACTTTTTATACTGCTCAAGCACCTTATTTGCTCCCTGTTTCCTATATATGTCATACATCTCTCTCTTCCTCTTTATCAGAGTTCCAATATCCCTTGAGAACCAAGGTTCCTTATTCTTATTCACTTTGCCTTTAATCCTGGCAGGAACATACAAAGTCTGCACTCTCAAAATTTCTCCTTTGAAGGCCTCCCACTTACCAATCACATCCTTGCCAGAGAACAACATGTCCCAATCCACGCTTTTCAGATCCTTTCTCATTTCTTCAAATTTGGCCTTATTCCAGTTTAGAACCTCAACCCGAGGACCAGATCTATCTTTATCCATGATCAAGTTGAAACTAATTGTGTTATGATCACTGGAACCAAAGTGTTCCCCTACACACACTTCCGTCACCTGTCCTAACTCATTCCCTAATAGGAGATCTAATATTGCTTCCTCTCTAGTTGGTACCTCTATATATTGATTTAGAAAACTTTCCTGAACACATTTTACAAACTCTAACCCATCTAGACCTTTAACAGTATGGGAGTCCCAATCAATATGTGGAAAATTAAAATCCCCTGCTATCACAACTTTATGTTTCCTGCAGTTGTCTGCTATCTCTCTGCAGATTTGCTCCTCCAATTCTCGCTGACTATTGGGTGGTCTATAATACAACCCCATTAATGTGGTCATACCTTTCCTGTTTCTCAGCTCCACCCATATGGCCTCGGTAGACAAGTCCTCTAATCTGTCCTGCCTGAGCACTGCTGTAACATCTTCTCTGACTAGCAATGCCACCCCCCCCCCAACCCTTCATTCCTCTGCCTCTATCACGTCTGAAACATCGGAACCCTGGAACATTAAGCTGCCAGTCCTGCCCCTCCTGTAGCCAAGTTTCACTAATGGTTATAATAATCGTAATTCCATGTGTCAATCCATGCCCTCAGCTCAACAGCCTTCCCCACAATACTCCTTACATTGAAATAGACACACCTCAGAAGATTTTTACCACCACACACAGCCCTTCTATTTGTGACTTTGCATGAACTTTTAACATCATTTATTTTCACCCCTGCTCCACTATCTGCTCTGGCAATCTGGTTCCCATCCTCCTGCAAATCTAGTTTAAACCCTCCCTAAAAGCACTAACAAACCTCCCAGCAATGATACTGGTCCCCTTGTGGTTCACATGTAACCCGTCTCTCCTGTATGGGTCCCACCTGCCCCAACGTGAATTTGAGTGAAGTTATTCCTACTGGTTCAAAAGCTTGATGGTTGAGGGGTAACAATTGTTCCTGAACCTGATGGTGTGGGTCCTGAGGCTCTTGTAACTTCTACCTGATGTCAGCTATAAGAGAGCATGACATGGGCGATGGGAGCACTTGATGACAGATGCTGCTTTCCTTTGATCGCACTCCTTGTAGATGTGCTCAATAGTGGTGGGGGGGGGGCGGATTTACCTGTGATGGACTGGGCCATATCCATTACTTTGTCAAAGGTTTCCACCATTCAAGGGCACTGGTGTTCCCATATCGGGCTGTGATGCAACCAGTCAATATACTCTCCAACACACATGCTGAATCTTTGCAAACTTCTAAGAAAGTAGAAGTGTTGTAATTAAGTACTGGACCCAGAACAGATCCTCTGAAATCTTCGCATTGAAGAATTTAAAGTTACTGACCCTCTCCATCTCTGATCCTCTGATGATCACTGGCTCATGGATCACTGGTTTCCCTCTCCTGAAGTCTACCATCAGCTCCTTGGTCTTGCTGACATTGAGTGAGAGGTTGTTGCTGTGGCACCACCCAGCTAGAGTTTCAATCTCCCTCCTATGTATATGATTATTCATGACCACCTTTGATTCAGGTCATGACAGCGATATCATCAGCACTGGAGTTATGCTTAGCCTCACAGTCGCATGTATAAAGATTGTTGAAGAGGTGTTTTTGTCAATTTGAACTGACTTGGGTCTTCAAGTGAGGAAATCCAGGATCCAATTGCACAAGGGCTTATTGAGGCCAAGGTGTTGAAGCTTATTGATTAACTCTGAGGGGAAGATAGTATTGAATGCCGATCTGTAGTCAATGAGGAGCAGCCTGATGCATACATCTTCATCATTCAGATGTTCCGGGTTTGAATGAAAAGCAAATGAAATAGAACCTGCTGTGAACCTTTTGTAATGGTAGACAAGTTGCTTCTCAGGCAGGAGTTGATATGTTTCATCACCAGCCTCTGAAAGCGTTTCACCACAGTGGTTGTGAATGCTACTGGACGATAGTCATTCAGATAGGTTACATAGAACATACGAGTGCACAGCACAGAACAGGTCATTCAGCCCACAATGTTATGTTGAACTAGCTAAAAAGCAAATCAAATACACCCAAACACTAATCCCTTCATCCTACTTACATTCTATCTAAACGTCTGTTAAAAGCCTCCAATGTATTTGCCTCTGCTACCATCATACCAGGCAGTGCATTCCAGGCATCCACCACTCTGAGTGAAAAGCTTAACCCTCACATCCCGCTTAAACCTACCTCCTCTTCTTAGGCACAGGTGTAATTGAAGCCTCAGACTGCCAAAGTGAGAGGTTAAAGATACTGGTGAGCACTCCAGCCAGTTGATCAGCACAGTTCTTTAATAGTCAGCCTGGTACCCCACCTGGGCTGGATGATTTCCATGGGTTCACGCTCCTGAAGGATGCTCAGAGACTGAAATCACAGGGTCATCGGGGACTGTGGGGGATTGTGCCATGTTTTGACGCTCAAAGCGAGCGTGAAAGGCATTGAGTTTATCTGGGAGCAAAGCCTTGTTGTCACCTATGTCACTTCATTTTGTTTTGTAGGAGGTGATGGCATTCAACATCTGCTACAGATGTTGAGCATCCTTCAGTGATTCAAGTTTAGTCTGGAATTGCCACTTCGCATGTGAGATGATTTCCGGAGATGATACCTGGACCTCTTGTATTTTACTTGGTCACCAGATTTGAATGTCATTGATCTGGCCCTCAGCAGATTGCGGATCTCATGGTTCACCTCTGGTTGGGCAAGGCTGAATGATTTTTGGGGACACACTCGTCTATGACTGTGTTTAGAAGGTCTGTGACAACTGTGCTGTGTTCATTCAAATCCTCTGATGAGTCCTTGAACATGGCCCAGTCCACTGACTCCAGGCAATCCCAGAGTTGCTCTTTTGCCTCCCGTGACCACTTCTGTTGTCCTTGTCTCTGGAGCCTTGCTCTTTAGCCTCTGCTGTATAAAGGTAGGAGGAAAAGGGAAAGGAGTGAGGGTCCTCCATGCTGGCAGACCTGGTGGCCATAACCCTGCCCCTATGTGAGGTAACAGGCCGGTGTGAAAATACACCAACTCCTGGACCATGGCGAATGAGATGGTCTTATGGATACACCAATAGCATGGGCAAAACTGGGAGATACAGGGACCGGTCCTTTGGAGGCAATCCCATTGGAAAAATATATGGAATGACACCCAGCAGCAGATCACTGTCTATCATGTAGATGCCCAATTCATGGGATGCAGAGGAAGATTGGGGTTGTTTGGCTGTGTGGGCACATTAGAAGAGCAGGCATCTAGGCATAAAAGGAGTTAGGAGGTGGACAAAGCCCCGAGGGGCGGTGCTGACATGTGAAGAAGTCAAAACAATGGCAGAGTTTGCCCAACATGCCAGCAGGTGAAGCCAAGGGGATAGCCACCAGGCCCTTGGAGACGAATCCAGAGAGGCAGAGTGGCAAGTCAGATTTGGCTGCCGGAGAAGAGGGGAGATTATGGCATTGGTATATTTAAGGCAGAGATTGATAGGTTCTTGATAATCAGGGCATCAAAGGTTACGGGGAAAAGGCAGAAGAATGGGGTTGAGGAGGATGATAAACCAGTTATGATGGAATGGCAGAGCAGATTTGATGGGAAGAATGGTCTAACTCTGCTCCCCTGGCTTGTGAGGGTCATGTTTTTTGACTTCTCCAGTGCGTTCAACACCATTCGCCCTGCTCTGCTGGGGGAGAATCTGATAGCAATGCAGATGGATGCTTTCCTGGTGTCATGGATTCTTGATTACCTGACTGGCAGACCACAGTACGTGTGCTTGCAACAGAGTGATCAGCAGCACTGGGGCTCCACAGGGGACTGTCCTGTCTCCCTTTCTCTTCACCATTTACACCTCGGACTTCAACTACTGCACAGAGTCTCGTCATCTTCAGAAGTTTTCGGATGACTCTGCCATAGTTGGATGCATCAGCAAGGGAGATGAGGCTGAGTACAGGGCTACTGTAGGAAACTTTGTCACATGGTGTGAGCAGAATTATCTGCAGCTTAATGTGAAAAAGATTAAGGAACTGGTGGTAGACCTGAGGAGAGCTAAGGTACTGGTGACCCCTGTTTCCATCCAGGGGGTCAGTGTGGACATGGTGGAGGATTACAAATATCTGGGGATACGAATTGACAATAAACTGGACTGGTCAAAGAACACTGAGGCTGTCTACAAGAAGGGTCAGAGCCGTCTCTATTTCCTGAGGAGACTGAGGTCCTTTAACATCTGCCGGACAATGCTGAGGATGTTCTACGAGTCTGTGGTGGCCAGTGCTATCATGTTTGCTGTTGTGTGCTGGGGCAGCAAGCTGAGGGTAGCAGACACCAACAGAATCAACAAACTCATTCGTAAGGCCAGTGATGTTGTGGGGATGGAACTGGACTCTCTCACGGTGGTGTTTGAAAAGAGGATGCTGTCTAAGTTGCATGCCATCTTGGCCAATGTCTCCCATCCACTACATAATGTACTGGGTGGGCACAGGAGTACATTCCGCCAGAGACTCATTCTACCGAGATGCAGCACTGAGCGTCATAGGAAGTCATTCCTGCCTGTGGCCATCAAACTTTACAACTCCTCCCTTGGAGGGTCAGACATCCTGAGCCAATAGGCTGGTCCTGGACTTATTTCATAATTTACTGGCATAATTTACATATTACTATTTAACTATTAATGGTTCTATTACTATTTATTATTTATGGAGCAACTGTAACGAAAACCAATTTCTCCCGGGATTAATAAAGTATGACTATGACTATGATGGTCAATATGTTTTCAGGAGAACAGGGAATGGTGTGTCTGAACATACAATGATTAACTAAAAAGGAGTGATAGCATGCTTCTTTACATGGCAAAAATAACCACACCATTGGTGCTGCTCATCACCACAACAGTGACAGTAATCACGACTAATACCTTTCTCAGAATGTCATACGAATATGCTTATCTTCCGGACATATCGAAGTGTTGGGTGTTTTCCTGAATTCCAAATGGGAGCACTGATCCTGTCCCTCTGAATGACACTGAATATTGGACATGGGATGAATCCGTAATGAACTTGTCAGCTCAGAATGCTGATGGGACCGTAAAAGAGGGTTCATTTAAGGAATGGTATGTACCAGCATATGATCAAAGTACCAACATTGAACGTAGTATCATGATCCAGAAAGAATTATCATTGTGTTATGATGTGCAGGTTCCAGTGGGAATAGTTTGTGTACCTCTTTGCACCTCAATGGTACAGAGCAGTGCAGGACTCCTATGGTGAGAATATACAATACTATTTTGGGCCAGTTTTATCCCCCATGCTGCTCCCGGGCCGAGCCTTGGCTCCCCATAAGCTGGTCTTGCTGCTGCACTGAGCCTTGCTGAAATCTATGTAAACCACATCTACTACATCACCCCATCAATGCAGTTTGTTCAAACTTTTAACCAGATTGGCCAGGCAAGACCTACCTTTGACAAAGTGATGCTAGCTATCTCTGGGCATGCTTCCAACTGTTTGGAGCGGCTTTTGACAAGTGTGAAAAAGTAGCTTGTCATTGGTCAATATGGACACTTTGAATTCTCTGGCAGAACACTGACGACATTGGAAACAAGTTGAACATGTGTTAACCATGTTGTTCTTATCTTTGTCTGCTCCAAGTCAATAAACAATTCATTGCCACCAATACCAAACACACTATGCCAAGTTAAGGACTCACCTGGAAGTGCATCAGAATAGCCATCCTGTTAACCTCTTTAACACACCCTTGATTTGTCAGCAATATTCGTTTTCTGTCATAGGAAGGTTGGGATACCAACGTTAAATTCCTTTCATCCAGTCTGGATACATTCATATTGCTGCTCTGGAACAGCATTCATTTCAGTGGTCCTTGAAATTTCTTCAGCTGTGACTAGAGATAGTAGTGAGATGGATCAGATCACAACAACAACCTTGCACTCAACATCAGTAAGACCAAGCAGTTGATTGCAGACTTCAAGATGGAAAGTTGAGGAAACACACCAGTCGTCATTGAGGGATCAGGAGTGGAAAGGTGAGCAATTTCAAATTCCTGGGTGTCAACGTCTCTGAAGATCTATCGTTGGCCCAACATATTGATGCAATTAGAAAGAAGGCACGACAGCAGCGATATTTCATTAGGACCTTGAGGAGACTTGGTTTTCATCTAAAACACTCAAAAACTTCTACAGGTGTACCATAGAGAGCATTCTGGCTGGTGTATCTCACTCCTATACATCCTCTGATCGCCATCTGAGATTCTGCTGACAATGGTTGTATCATCAGAAAATTTATAGTTGGCATATGAGCTATGCCTCGCCACATAGTCATTGATACCTATTACACTACCTCACTATCTTCTTTTTTCTTTTTTTCTCTTTTTGCACTTATTTAATTTAATTTAAATATATACAGTATATTTCTTATTGTAATTTATAGTTATGAATTGCTACAGCAAAACAACATATTTCATGACTGTGAAGTTAGACCAGATTCTAACATGAAACATCTTGCAGCATAAAATATTATTCTTAAAGCTCTTTGCAGCCTCTTCATATTATTATTATTCTTTATTATTCTTAAAGCTCTTTGGAGCCTTGAGAGGGCATCTAAGGTGAGATTCTGTTACATACAATGAGACTTATTATCTTAAAAAGTGGACCAATGTTAGAGTGGGGAGGCTTTGGCTCAACAGGCTTGGGTGAGGTAAGTAAGTTCCTTTTTTTCACTCTTTATTCTTCATCTGATAGTACACATTTAGAGCAGTGAAAATGGTTCCAGGGGCTGTATGTGTTCTTTGTGCGAGATGTGTGAATTCTGGGAGACCTCCAGCCTCCCTGGTAACAACATCTGCACCGAGTTGCAGGTCCTCAGAGACGTGTTAAGCATCTGTATCTGCACTCAATGATCCTCAGCTCATATAGGGAACAGAGAAGGCGATAGATAGGAACTACAGGGAGGTAGTCACCCCTAGGTTGCAGGAGTATCCAGTATAGAGTACCCCTGCAGCTGTTCCCCTCCATAATGTGTAAGTAGACTGTTTTGGATACTGTTGGTGGGGTGAGGGAAGAAGCTTCCCTGACCCTGGCACCTGGGAGGTAACATACCATCTGGGAGTCTATATCACAATCACAGAGTCTTGTGTCTACTCCTGTAACTCTGGAACCCCCCTATCACTACTGCACTCCTCTTCTCCATGCACCCCCCCACCCCCCCATTCCCTCCTGAGCCACAGGCCGGACTGAGTGCCAGAGACCCAGATGCTGCAGCTCCCTCCTGTAGCTCGATTTCTGGAGTAACTTGGGATGTTACACATTTTTAAGAAGGGCTTGAGGTCATTCTTGAATTGTGTCCTGGTAGTATCTGCCATGACTGAGCTTGGAATAGAGTGTCTGTTCTGGGAATCTGATGTCAAGCATACAAATGACAAGGTTTGCACATCTGAGCCAATTAAGTTTATTAGGAACTTTGGCCTTGGAAAGGACACCAACGTTGGTTAATTTTCAATAGATCTGGAGGATTTTGTGACAGTATTGGTGGCCCTCCAGGGTTTTAAATGCCTGCTGCAAGTAATCCAGGCCATGAAAGCAGCCAGCAGGGCAGTGATCATAACTGCTAAGTAGACTATATGCTTCATGCAACACTTGAAGTCTACTTCCTAAAAAGCTTTTCTTGAAGTAGTCAAAGGCTGTCATGGCACACTCAATGTGGTTGTGAATTTCAAGATTAATGTTTTCCTTTGGTGACGACGTTCCCAAGCTCTGGAAAGGGCTACATTTTCTAAGGTCTCATCAGAAACAGCAGGGGTATGTTCATCAATGAGCATGTTTTGTGGCTGATAACTGGAAGTATGTGCTTCTAGAGAATAATTCCATAAATATTTCATTTTCTTTGATGCATGTTGAAGTTCCAATCCAAAACCATCTTTGGCTAATTAGTTCCTGGATCTCTCAGTTGTTCTCATCAAGCCAATGTTATCTAATACAGCAGCAAAGGATCTCTTCACCGGTACTAATTAGCGTAATGCAGACAGTCTTGACACCCCTGTTGCTTGATGGTAGTTGATTTGGCTGTGAGACACAGTTGAAGAAGAGCTTTCTTTGGGGAAGTTCATGGTTGATTTTTCAGTCTTTGTGTATAGTTTTTCATTGATACTATTGAATCTCTTTGTTCTACTGTGAATGCCTGCAAGAAAATGAATCTCAGGGTAGTATGTGGTGACATATACGTACTCTGATAAGGTTCTTTTCCTTTGGGCTTTGATGGAACAGTGTAAGAAGTCAAAGAAAGAAGTTAGAATTGGAGTAGAACTGAGAATTGAGGTGACCAGGGACCAAGGACTTGGAGTCAAGCAACACGCACGATTTCCAGCATCTACAGGGATTTCTCTTGTTTGTGGAAAGACTTGGAGTCATCTGCATGGACTGAATAGAGGTGAGACATTATCCAATATGGGTTTTCTTTCTAGAGGAGAACACCAGAACATCAGGAACACTAGCCTGAAAGAAACACTGCTTTATTGGACAGAGTGTTTGAGTCTCCGGTTGATGGGAAGGAATGAGATATCAGAGTAGGCTGTGCTTCTCCTGCATGAGAAGGGAATACAGCAAACTTCTGATGATTCTCCATAAGAGTACATGGAAATATCAATTGTTCACATTCCCTTCCACATATAAGAGTTCTGGACGATATGTAAAGCTGTGGCTATTGCGTCATCTGTCGATCGGTTGTGTCGATAGGCAAATTGTAGGGGGTCCAGTGTGGGAGGCAGCATGCTGCAGGTGTAGTCCTTGACCAGCCTCTCAAAGCATTTGCTTACTATTGAAAACGCAAACAACAGGAATTCTGCAGATGCTGGAAATTCAAGCAACACAATAAAAGTTGCTGGTGAACGCAGCAGGCCAGGCAGCATCTCTAGGAAGAGGTGCAGTCGACATTTCAAGCCGAGACCCTTCATCAGGACTAACTGAAGGAAGAGTGAGTAAGGGATTTGAAAGTTGGAGGGGGAGGGGGAGATCCAAAACGATAGGAGAAGACAGGAGGGGGAGGGATGGAGCCAAGAGCTGGACAGGTGATAGGCAAAAGGGGATATGAGAGGATCATGGGACAGCAGGTCCGGGAAGAAAGACAAGGGGGGGGGGACCCAGAGGATGGGCAAGGGGTATATTCAGAGGGACAGAGGGAGAAAAAGGAGAGTGAGAGAAAGAATGTGTGTATAAAAATAAGTAACAGATGGGGTACGAGGGGGAGGTGGGGCATTAGCAGAAGTTAGAGAAGTCGATGTTCATGCCATCAGGTTGGAGGCTACCCAGACAGAATATAAGATGTTGTTCCTCCAACCTGAGTGTGGCTTCATCTTTACAGTAGAGGAGGCCGTGGATAGACATGTCAGAATGGGAATGGGATGTGGAATTAAAATGTGTGGCCACTGGGAGATCCTGCTTTCTCTAGCGGACAGAGCGTAGGTGTTCAGCAAAGTGGTCTCCCAGTCTGCATCGGGTCTCGCCAATGTATAAAAGGCCACATCGGGAGCACCGGACGCAGTATATCACCCCAGCCGACTCACAGGTGAAGTGTTGCCTCACCTGGAAGGACTGTTTGGGGCCCTCAGTGGTGGTAAGGGCGGAAGTGTAAGGGCATGTGTCCTAGGGAGATGTCTTCCTTTTTTAAAGAAAGGGGCTGCCCTTCCTCCACTATCAACTCTGCTCTTAAACGCATCTCCCCCATTTCACGTACATCTGCTCTCACTCCATCCTCCCGCCACCCCACTAGGATAGGGTTCCCCTGGTCCTCACCTACCACCCCACCAGCCTCTGGGTCCAACATATTATTCTCCGTAACTTCCGCCACCTCCAACGGGATCCCACCACTACGCACATCTTTCCCTCCCCCCTCTCTCTGCATTCCGCAGGGATCGCTCCCTACGCGACTCCCTGGTCCATTCGTCCCCCCCATCCCTCCCCACTGATCTCCCTCCTGGCACTTATCCCTGTAAGCGGAACAAGTGCTACACATGCCCTTACACTTCCTCCCTTACTACCATTCAGGGCCCCAAACAGTCCTTCCAGGTGAGGCAACACTTTACCTGTGAGTCGGCTGGGGTGATATACTGCGTCCGGTGCTCCCAATGTGGCCTTTTATATATTGGTGAGACCCGACGCAGACTGGGAGACCGCTTTGCTGAACACCTACGCTCTGTCCACCAGAGAAAGCAGGATCTCCCAGTGGCCACACATTTTAATTCCACATCCCATTCCCATTCTGACATGTCTATCCACGGCCTCCTCTACTGTAAAGATGAAGCCACACTCAGGTTGGAGGAACAACATCTTATATTCCGTCTGGGTAGCCTCCGACCTGATGGCATGAACATCGACTTCTCTAACTTCTGCTAATGTCCCACCTCCCCCTCGTACCCCATCTGTTACTTATTTTTATACACACATTCTTTCTCTCACTCTCCTTTTTCTCCCTCTGTCCCTCTGAATATACCCCTTGCCCATCCTCTGGGTCCCCCCCCCTTGTCTTTCTTCCCGGACCTCCTGTCCGATGATCCTCTCATATCTCCTTTGCCAATCACCTGCCCAGCTCTTGGCTCTATCCCTCCCCCTCCTGTCTTCTCCTATCATTTTGGATCGCCCCCTCCCCCTCCAACTTTCAAATCCCTTACTCACTCTTCCTTCAGTTAGTCCTGACGAAGGGTCTCGGCCTGAAATGTCGACTGCACCTCTTCCTGGAGATGCTGCCTGGCCTGCTGCATTCACCAGCAACTTTTATGTGTGCTGCTTACTATTGAGGTGAGTGTGACAGGATGCAGTCATTCAGACACGTTACCTTGGTCTTTCTAGGTACAAGAACAATAGTGGATAATTTGAAGCAGGGGGACTCAGTACATTGGGAGATGGAGAGATTAAAAATGTCTTCAAACACACCTGCCAGTAGTGCCATGCACATCCTGAGTACCCGTCCGTCCCACAGCCTTGCGACTGTCCACTTATTGGTAACACCAGAGATGACCAAGGTGCAGGTCACTTTGGCGGCTCACCTTGTTGGCAACAACGAACTGAGCGTAAAAGAGATTTAGCTCATCTGGGAGAGAGGCAGCGATATTGGCTGCACCATTGTGCTTAGCTTTGAAGTCTGCGATGTGCAGACCTTGCCATAAGCTGCGTGTGTTGTTGGTGGAGAGTTACGTCTGGATCTTGTCCCTGTATTGTTGTCTCGATGCCTTTACAACTTTGTTTGGATCGTAGCTGCATTTCTTGAGCTCCTGCTGTGTAATCAGGAATTTGGTCTTTGAAATCAGAGTAAATTCTGGAGTGACACGCACAACGCGCTGGAGGAACTCAGCATGTTGTGCATGTTGCTTTGACCCCAGCATCTGCAGAGTATTTTGTGTTTAAATTCTGCAGTGAACTCTACAAGAAAATGAGTCATTTAGATTGACTCTGCAAACAATATGGCAACAAGAAACTGGTATGCAGGTGACAGCGTGCTTCGAGAGCCTTATAACAACAATTACTTCCCTAACCCAATTACTACTACGTACTTTCTCATCCCCCTTCCCTCTTCTTTTATTACCACTCTAGCCTCCTACCTCTTCTCCTCACCTGCTTATCACCTTCTCCTGGTGCCCCTTCTCCTTCCCCTTCTCCCATGGCCCACTCTCTCACCAACCACATTTCTTTGTCTCCACCGATTTGCCATTCCCACTTATCACCTCCCAGCTTCTTACTTCATTCCCCCTCCTCTACCTACCTACCTGGATGCACCTGTCCCTTCTAGCTTGTGCCATTTCCACTCCCTTCACCTTCTTATTCTGTCATCTTCCCCCTTCCTTTCCAGTCCCAATGAAGGGTCTCAGCCCAAAACACCGACTGTTTACCCATTTCAATTGATGCTGCCTGACCTGCTGAGCTCCTGCAGCATTTTATGTGTGTTTCTACCGCATACACACCTTCTTACATAATAAACACTAACAGGTAGTCATCTACAGTATTTTGAAGAAGAACTCTGTTGAGGTTAATTTCTTTAAACCATTAATTAAAAAAGACTATTTGAATATAGTCTCATGATTATGTATGGGGGCTTCTTGTGTTAAATTACAACTGTAAACATTCTTCAAAGGTACATATTTGGCTGTATTGTGCGTTGGGCACCCTGACGTTCTGTACGCCAAATACTATGGTGCTGGCAATCTGCAAGCAGAACGTTTTGGACATGCTCAACAGATCACAATTTCCCTGGAGAGAGAAAACAAAATCCACATTTCGTTTCAAAGAACTTTCGCCAAATTCTACTCCAATAGGTGCTGAATAATTTGCTCACAGGCTTTCTAAACTACATGATGGAAATATAACTGTCTATTTTAGAGGAGGATAATACCATAGCAACACACACAAAATGCTGGAGGAATTCAACAAGTCAGGGAGCATCTGTGGAAATGAATAAACAGTCAATGCTTTTGGCAGAGACTCTGCTTCAGGACTGGAAAGGAAGGGGAAGACACCAGAATAAAAGGTGGGGGAGGGGAAGGAGGCTAGCTAGAGAGTGATAGGTGAAGCCAGGTGGGTAGAAAGCAAAAAGGGCTGGAGAGGAAACAATCTTATTTGAGAGGAGGTGGACAAGGGGAGAAAGGGAAGGAGGAGGGGACCCAGGAAGGAAAGGGAAGGAAAGAGGAGGTGGTAGGCAGGAGAGAAGGGGTAGGAGACCAGAGTGGGGAATTGAAGAAGAGGGGAGGGGAAAGAATTTTTTTTAATGGAAGGAGATATTGATATTCATGCCATCAGGTTGGAGGCTACCCAGACAGAACACAAGGTGTTGCTCCTCTACCCTGTTGGTTGCCTCAGCTTGGCACAAAAGGAGGCCATGTACCAACCTGTTGGAACGGGAATGAAAATCAGAATTAGAATGTTTGGTCACCGGCATGTTCCGCTTTTGGCAGATGGAGCAGGCGTGCTCCCCAATTTACCACAAGTCTCACCATCGAGGAGGCCACATTGGGAGCACAGTACACAATTGACAAGCCCAGCAGATTCACAGGATAAGTGTTGCCTCACCTGGAAGAACCGTTTGGGACCCTGAATGCAGGTGACGGAGGAGGTGAATGGCCAGGTGTCACATTTTGGACTCTTGCAGGGATAAGGTCCGGGAGGTGGATTAGTGGGAAGGGACGAATGGACAAGGGAATCATGGAAGGTGCGATCCCGGAGGAAAGCAGGGGTGGGGGGAAGTAAACATATCTTTGGTGGTAGTATCTCTTTGGAGATGGTGGAAGTTGTGGTGGATGAAGAGGCTCATGGAATGGTAGGTAAGGACAAGAGGAACTCTATCACTATTCAGGTGGGGTGAGCGCGGATGTGCAGGAAATAGAGGAGATGCAGGTGAGGGTAGTATCTGTGGTGGAGGAAGGAAAACCCCACTCTTTGAAGAAGGAGGACATCTCTGATTCCTGGAAAGGAAAGCTTCATCCTGGGAACAGATGCGACGGAGATGAAGGAACTGAGAAACTCTGGGAATCGTAGGTTTGGAAAAGATGTCGGTCGACATTTCGTCTCCAGAGATGTAGATAACGAGATCAGGAAAGAGGAGGGAGGGGAGGATACTGTCATAATTGGTATCTCGTTGATGCTGCCTGTTAAGCAATTGATTTAATAAAATTGTAAAGGTTTGTGGGTTCACAAGGACAAAACTTTTAAGAAATTTGACAGGATAGATCTGATGTTGATGTTTTCCCCTCTTTGAGGGCTCTAGAATCAGGGTCACAGTCTCCAAATCAGAATCGTTTTTATTATCACCGACATATGTCATGAAATTTTGTGGCAGCTGTACAGTCATTAAAAAATTACTGTAAGTTACAACTAAAAATAAAATGTTAAGGGAGCAAAAGAGGAATAGTGAGGTCATTCTCATAGATTCACAAACCATTCAGAAATTTGCTGGTCGAGGGGAAGAAACTGTTCCTAAAATGTCGAGTATGTGTCTTCAGGCTCCTGTATCTCCTCTCTGATGGTGGTCATGAGAAGAGAGCATGTCCCAGATGGTGAGGGTCCTTAATAACCATATAACATATAACAATTACAGCACAGAAACAGGCCATCTTGGCCCTTCTAGTCTGTGTCGAACTCTTAATCTCACCTAGTCCCACCGACCTGCACACAGCCCATAACCCTCCATCCCTTTCCTGTTCATATATCTATCCAATTTAACTTTAAACGACAACATTGAACCTGCCTCAACCACTTCTGTTGCAAGCTCGTTCCACACAACTACCACTCTCTGAGTAAAGAAGTTCCCCCTCATGTTACCCCTAAACTTTTGCCCTTTAACTCTCAACTCATGTTCTCTTGTTTGAATCTCCCCCATTCTCAATGGAAAAAGCCTATCCACGTCAACTCTATCAATCCCCCTCATAATTTTAAAGACCCCCTCAACATTCTACGCTCCAAAGTATAAAGACCTAACTTGTTCAACCTTACTCTGTAACTTAGGAGATGAAACCCAGGCAACATTTTAGTAAACCTCCTCTGTACTCTCTCAATTTTATTGACATCTTTCCTATAATTTGGTGACCAGAACTGTACACAATACTCCAAATTTGGCCTTACCAATGCCTTATACAATTTCAACATTACATGCCAACTCCTATACTCAATGCTCTGATTAATAAAGCTTTCTTCACCACCCTATCCACATGAGACTCCACCCTCAGGGAACTATGCACCATTATTCCTAGATCTCTCTGTTCTACAGCATTCTTTAATGCCCTACCATTTACTATGTATGTCCTATTTTGATTAGTCCAACCAAAATGTAGCACCTCACATTTTTCAGCATTAAACTCCATCTGCCATCTTTCAGCCCACTCTTCTAACTGGCCTAAATCTCTCTACAAGCTTTGAAAACCTACTTCATTATCCACAACTCCACCTATCTTAGTATCATCTGCATACTTACTAATCCAATTTACCACCCCATCATCCAGATCATTAATATGACTAACAACATTGGACCCAGTACAGATCCCTGAGGCACACCGCTACACATCCTCCTCCAATCTGACACACAGTGATCCACCACCACTCTCTGGCGTCTCCCATCCAGCCACTGCTGAATCTATTTTACTACTTCCATATTAATGCCTAACGATTGAACCTTCCTAACTAACCTTCTGTGTGGAACCTTTTCAAAGGCCTTACTGAAGTCCATATAGACAACATTCACCACTTTACCCTCATCAACTTTCTTAGTAACCTCATCAAAAAATTCAATAAGATTTGTCGAACATGACCTTCTACGCACAAATCCATGTTGACTGTTCCTAATCAGACCCTGTCTATCCAGATAATTATATATACCATCTCTAAGAATACTTTCCATCAATTTACCCACCACTGATGTCAAACTCACAGGCCGATAATTGCTAGGTTTACTCTTAGAACCCTTTTTAAACAATGGAACCACATGAGCAATACGCCAATCCTCCGGCACCATCCTCGTTTCTAATGACATTTGAAATATTTCTGTCAGTGCCCCTGCTATTTCCACACTAACTTCGCTCAAGGTCCCAGAGAATATCTTGCCCGTACCCGAAGACTTATCCACTTTTATATTCCTTAGAAGTGCTAGTACTTCCTCTTCTTTAATCGTCATACTTTCCATAACTATCCTTCTTGTTTCCTTTACCTTACACAATTCAATATCCTTCTCCTTAGTGAATACCGAAGAAAAGAAATTGTTCAAAATCTCCCCCATCTCTTTTGGCTCCGTACATAGCCGTCCACTCTGATTCTCTAAGGGACCAATTTTATCCCTCACTATCTTTTTGCTATTAACATAACTGTAGAAACCCTTTGGATTTATTTTCACCTTACTTGCCAAAGCAGCCTCGTATCTTCTTTTAGCTTTTCTAATTTCTTTCTTAAGATTCTTTTTACATTCTTTATATTCCTCGAGCACCTCATTAACTCCAAGCTGCCTATATTTATTGAAGATCCCTCTCTTTCTCCGAACCAAGTTTCCAATATCCCTTGAAAATCATGGCTCTCTCAAACTTTTAACCTTTCCTTTCAACCTAACAGCTGCCATTTTGCCTCAGTGAGGTAGGTGTCTCTGACACCTCCTCTTACTAACCACTGGAACAGGACCCCACGATAAAACATCAAACCATTGTCTCCCGCCCTGATCAACTCCAGAGACCTTCCATCCTCAGCTGCTAAACTCATTGTTCCCACACCCTGTACCGCTTGGTTTTACCTCCTCCCAAAGATACACAAGCCTAACTGTCCCGGTAGACCCATAGTTTCTGCCTGCTCCTGTCCCACCGAACTTGTATCTGCCTACCTGGACTCCATTTTGTCACCCATAGTTCAGTCCCTCCCCACCTACATCTGCGATACATCCCATGCCCTCCACCTCTTCAATAACTTCCAATTCCCCGGTCCCAGCCGCTACATTTTTACTATGGATGTCCAATCCTTATACACCTCCATTCCCCATCAAGAAGGCCTCAAAGCCATCCGCTACTTCCTGGATAATAGACCTCACCAGTTCCCACCACCACTACCCTCCTCCGGTTGGCGGAACTGGTTCTCACACTTAATAACTTCTCTTTTGGCTCTTCCCACTTTCTTCAGACTAAGGGTGTAGCTGTGGGAACTCACATGGGACCCAGCTACGCCTGCCTCTTCGTTGGTTATGTGGTACAGTCTGTGCTCCAAACCTATTCTGGTACTGCTCCCCAACTTTACCTTCGGTACATTGACGACTACATTGGTGCTGCTTCCTGCACCCATGCTGAGCTCGTCAATTTCATCGACTTTACTTCAAACTTCCACCCAGCCCTCAAATTCACTTCTTCTATCTCAGACACTTCTCTCCCCTGTCTCGATGTCTCGGTCTCCATCTCTGGAGACAGACTGTCCATTGACATCTTCTACAAGCCCACTGACTCTCATAACTACCTTGACCATACCTCTTCCCACCCCGCCACATGCAAAAATGCCATTCCCTATTCCCAGTTCCTCCATCTCTGCCGCATCTACTCCAAGGATGAGGCTTTCAGTTCCAGGACATCTCAAATGTCCTCTTTTTTTAAGGATCGTGGTTTCCCTTCTACCGTCATCAATGATGCCCTCACCCACATCTCCTCCATTTCCCGCATTTCAGCCCTCACCCCATCCTCCCGCAACCACAACAGGGACAGAGTTCCCCTTGTCCTTACCTACCACCCCACCAGCCTCCGGATCCAGCACGTTATCCTCCGCAACTTCCACCACCTTCAACAGGACCCCACCACTAAGCACATCTTTCCCTCTCCACCCCTCTCCACTTTCCGCAGGGATCGGTCCCTCCGCGACTCCCTTATCTGCACATCCATCCCCACTGATCTCCCACTCGGCACTTACCCCTGTAAGCGTAAGTGCTACACCTGTCCCTACACCTCATCTGTTGCAACCATTCAGGGCCCCAAACAGTCCTTCCAGGTGAGACAACACTTCACTTGTGAATCTGTTGGGGTCATCTATTGCATCCGGTGTTCCCGGTGCGGCCTCCTCTACATCGGTGAAACCCGACGCAGATTGGGGGACCGCTTCGTCGAGCACCTCCACTCCATTTGCCACAACTGACAGGATCTCCTGGTAGCCACCCACTTCAGCTCTGCTTCCCACTCCCATTCAGATATGTCTATACATGGCCTCCTCTACTGCCACGATGAGGCTAAACTCAGGTTGGAGGAGCAACACCTCATATACCGTCTAGGTAGTCTCCAGCCCCTTGGTATGAACATAGAATTCTCCAACTTCTGGTAATTCCCTCCCCCAGCTCCCTCATGGTTCCGCCTCCTTCTTTACTACCCATTGTTTTCAGGGCTATGATGTCAATGCTTCCCCTCCCCCACCCCTTTGTCTTTCAAATTACTGGTCTTTCAACTGAAGCTACAAGCATTCTTCAAATCCTTCCCCATCTTTCATTCTTCAGTCCTGACGAAGGGTTCCGGCCCGAAACGTTGACTCATCGTTTCTAACTGATGCTGCCCGACCTGCTGAGTTCATCTAGTGTACTGAAAGTGTTGCTTTGATCACAGCATCTGCAGATTATTTTGTGTTTACAATATCATATTTCCAGGTATCAATCCATGCTCTAAGCTCATCTACCTTTCTTACAATGCTCCTAGCATTAAAATAGATGCATTTAAGAAACTCTTCACCTCCTACTCTCTGTTTATCCTTAATGGAGCAAACAACTTTGTTATCTTTTTCTTCCTTGTCCCCTACATCTTTGGTCTGAGTGCTTCTGATCTCTGTCCCCTGCCTATCCTTCCTCACACACTGTCTACTAGCTTTCTCTGTTTGTGAACTAACCTCCTCTCTCCTAGTCTCTTTAATTTGATTCCCTCCTCCCAACCATTCTAGTTTAAAGTCACCTCAGTAGCCCTCGCAAATCTCCCTGCCAGGACATATTGGTCCCCCTAGGATTCAAGTGTAACCCGTCCTTTTTGTACAGGTCACGCCTTCTCCAAAAGAGGTCCCAATGATCCAAAAACTTGAATCCCTGCTCCCTGCTCCCTGCTCCAATCCCTCAGCCACGCATTTATCCTCCACCTCACTCCATTCCTATTCTCACTGTTGCGTTGCACAGGCAGTAATCCCGAGATTACTACCTTTGCGGTCCTTTTTCTCAACTCCCTTCCTAACTCCCTATATTCTTCTTTCAGGTCCTCTCCCCTTTTCCTACCTATGTCATTGGTACCTATAGGTACCACAACCTCTGGCTCCTCTCCCTCCCACTTCAGGATCTCTTAGACACGATCAGAAACATCCTGGACCCTGGCACCAGGGAGGCAAAATACCATCCGGGTCTCCAGACTGCGTCCACAGAATCATCTATCTGACCCCCTAACTATCGAGTCCCCTATTACAACTGGCCTCCTCTTCCTTTCCCTACCCTTCTTAGCTACAGGGCCGGACTCTGTGCCGGAGGCATGGCCACTGTTGCTTCCCCCAGGTAGGCTGTCCCCCGCAACAGTACTCAAACAGGAGTACTTATTGTCAAGGGGCACAGCCACAGGGGTACTCTCTATTACCTGACTCTTCCCCTTCCCCCTCCTAGCCGTGACCCACTTGTCTGCCTCCCGTAGCCCCGGTGTGACCACCTGCCTGTAACTCCTCTCTATCAACTCCTCACTCTCCCTGACCATACGAAGGTCATCGAGCTGCGGCTCCAGTTCCCTAATGCGGTCTCTTAGGAGCTGCATCTCGGCGCACGTGGCGCAGATGTGGACGTCCGGGAGGATGGGAGACTTTACGACCTCCCACATCCGACACTGAGAACAACAAGCTGCCCTCACACTCATACTTCCCCCCGCTTAAGTAACAACAAAAAATGAATACCAAACCTTCCTCGCCTTGCCCGTTTCCGCCTAAGCCCATAAGCCTTCGCTCTGCTCCCAGCTCACTCCACAGCCCACAAACTACACTGCCCGCTGTATAAGGCCGTGTTCCTTTTAAATCTTCCACGCTTCACTACCCGACGTCACACGCCTGCGCAGTCCCGCCTCTCTGAACACCGATGAAAAAAAACCCGAAAAATTCAAAAAAAAGATCTCCATGATTTGCTACAACTCAGATGCCAACCTGTCTCCATGATTTGCTACAACTCAGATGCCAACCTGTCTCCATGATTTTCTGCAACTCAGATGCCAACCTGTCTCCATGATTTGCTGCAACTCAGATACCAACCTATCTCCATGATTTGCTACAATGATAGTTGTCACCTTCTTGAAACATTACCTTTGAAGATGTCCTCAATAGAGATTAGGCTGATGCCCATGATGGAGATGGCAAAGACATGCACATTCATAACTGATCTGGAGGAAGACTGCTTCACCCAAAAGGAATTCCTTACACAGAGGCTAAAAAGACTTATCCGCAAGGTACGGTAAATTAAGAAGTTTGGCAGAGTCCTCGGTAGTGATCTCCTTGGCTGAGGTGACCACTGATAACCCACCCCGGGGAGTGGTGAAGGAGCTCGTGGCAGAAATTAGGACTGAGATATCCCAGATGTTATCAGCGGGTGTGGCCCACCTGTAATACAGCTGATAGGGAGTCAGGCCCCCTCAGAGGACGAACTAGGCAAAAAGCTGTTCGTGCCAGGGTGCCATGAGAAGGGGAGTAGCCCGTATTCGCTGTTATAACTATGGTGAAGAGGAACACTTCAGGCGGGAGTGTGAATGACGGGAAACCCCTCGGAGAGTGAGCCCCCAGGTACCTAAGTGGAGAAACCCAGTGAGGGAATGGTCCAGCATCTCAGGGGGAACATGTTCCCAGCAATATATCAAGGAACACCCTAAAGCAAACAAGCCTATTCCTGAAGGCTTAGTGGGGCCAAGCTCCAATGTATTGTTACTGATTGTATGTACCACTACATACTTGACACTGGCTCTCGGGTTACTCTGCTGTACCGTTCGTTTTACAACCTGGACCTGGGCGAGATGGGGGTGAATACTCCTATTGTGAGGAGACGAGTGGGAGTCTGCAAGGAGACGGTTGGAGAGAGCTTTCTGAAAACATTGTCCATTCACCCTGTGTTCCGAGCTGCTTTCGATGTCCTGCCTCAACGACTACCGTCCCATCGCACTCACGTCCATCATCATCAAGAGGCTCGTTATGAGGCACATCAAGACCCTGCTTCCTCCATCACTGGACCCCCTGCAGTTCGCGTACTGTCCCAACCGTTCAACAGACGACACCATTGCCATCACCCTCCACCTGGCCCTAACCCACCTGGACAAAAAAGACATGTATGTTCGAATGCTGTTCATAGACTTCAGTTCAGCATTCAACTCAATCATTCCTCAGAAACTGACTGGAAAGCTGAGCCTACTGGGCCTGAACACCTCCCTCTGCAAACAACAGGAATTCTGCAGATGCTGGAAATTCAAGCAACACACATCAAAGTTGCTGGTGAACGCAGCAGGCCAGGCAGCATCTGTAGGAAGAGGTGCAGTCGACGTTTCAGGCTGAGACCCTTTGTCAGGACTAACTGAAGGAAGAGTGAGTAAGGGATTTGAAAGTTGGAGGGGGAGGGGGAGATCCAAAATGATAGGAGAAGACAGGAGGGGGAGGGATAGAGCCAAGAGCTGGACAGGTGATAGGCAAAAGGGGATACAAGAGGATCATGGGACAGGAGGTCCGGGAAGAAAGACAACGGGGGGAGGGGGACCCAGAGGATGGGCAAGAGGTATATTCAGAGGGATAGAGGGAGAAAAAGGAGAGTGAAAAAAAGAATGTGTGCATAAAAATAAGTAACAGATGGGGTACAAGGGGGAGATGGGGCCTGAGCGGAAGTTAGGGAAGTCAATGTTCATGCCATCAGGTTGGAGGCTACCCAGACGGAGTATAAGGTGCTGTTCCTCCAACCTGAGTGTGGCTTCATCTTTACAGTAGAGGAGGCCGTGGATAGACATGTCAGAATGGGAATGGGATGTGGAATTAAAATGTGTGGCCACTGGGAGATCCTGCTTTCTCTGGCGGACAGAGCGTAGATGTTCAGCAAAGCGGTCTCCCAGTCTGCGTCGGGTCTCGCCAACATATAAAAGGCCACATCGAGAGCACCGGACGCAGTATATCACCCCAGTCGACTCACAGGTGACTCACAGGGTCACAGGACCCAACCCTCCCCTTTCTATTGACACACCCAGCCTCCCCCCTCCCGCCTCTGATCCCAGCTCTCATCCGTGCTGGGTCTTTACCATCCCCTCCGACCTTCAATTGTCGGAGGCAGAACACTCTGTTCTCAGTAAGGGCCTCACGTTTGTCCCCCTTCGCCCACACCTCAGCGAGTTCCGTGTTCGCCTTGATGCGGAACTTTTCTTCCGCCGTCTCCGTCTCCAAGCCTACTTCTTCGGCAAGGACTCTTCCACCCCCACCGATGACCCCTTCTCCCGTCTTCAACCCTCCTCTTCTTCATGGACACCCCGCTCTGGTCTTCTGCCTGCTCTGGATCTCTTTATCGCTAATTGCCGACGGGACATCAACCATCTCGACTTCACCGCACCTTGTTCCCATTCCAACCTCACTCCTTCGGAACGCTCTGCTCTCCACTCCCTCTGCACTAATCCTAACCTTATTATTAAACCCGCTGATAAGGGGGGTGCTGTTGTAGTCTGGCGTACTGACCTCTACCTTGCCGAGGCACAGCGACAACTCGCGGATACCTCCTCTTATTTACCCCTCGATCGTGACCCCACTAAGGAGCACCAGGTCATTGTCTCCCACACCATCACCGACTTTATCCGCTCAGGGGATCTCCCATCCACCGCTACCAACCTTATAGTTCCCACACCCCTCACTTCCCGTTTCTACCTCCTACCCAAGATCCACAAACCTGCCTGTTCTGGCTGACCTATTGTCTCAGCTTGCTCCTGCCCCACCGAACTCGTTTCTGCATACCTTGACACGGTTTTATAACCCCTTGTTCAATCCCTTCCGACCTATGTTCGTGACACTTCTCACGCTCTTAAACTTTTCGATGATTTTAAGTTCCCTGGCCCCCACCGCTTTATTTTCACCATGGCTGTCCAGTCCTTATATACTTCCATCCCCCATCAGGAAGGTCTCAAAGCTCTACGCTTCTTTTTGGATTCCAGACCTAATCAGTTCCCCTCTACCACCACTCTGCTCCATCTAGCGGAATTAGTCCTTACTCTTAATAATTTCTCCTTTGGCTCCTCCCACTTCCTCCAAACTAAAGGTGTAGCTATGGGCACCCGTATGGGTCCTAGCTATGCCTGCCTTTTTGTTGGGTTTGTGGAACAATCTATGTTCCGTGCCTATTCTGGTATCTGTCCCCCACTTTTCCTTCGCTACATCGACGACTGCATTGGCGCTGCTTCCTGCACGCATGCAGAACTCGTTGACTTTATTAACTTTGCCTCCAACTTTCACCCTGCCCTCAAGTTTACCTGGTCTATTTCCGACACCTCCCTCCCCTTTCTAGATCTTTCTGTCTCTGTCTCTGGAGACAGCTTATCCACTGATGTCTACTATAAGCCTACTGACTCTCACAGCTATCTGGACTATTCCTCTTCTCACCCTGTCTCTTGCAAAAACGCCAGCCCCTTCTCGCAATTCCTCCGTCTCCGCCACATCTGCTCTCAGGATGAGGCTTTTCATTCTAGGACGAGGGAGATGTCTTCCTTTTTTAAAGAAAGGGGCTTCCCTTCCTCCACTATCAACTCTGCTCTTAAACGTATCTCCCCCATTTCACGTACATCTGCACTCACTCCATCCTCCCGCCACCCCACTAGGAATAGGGTTCCCCTGGTCCTCACCTACCACCCCACCAGCCTCCGGGTCCAACATATTATTCTCTGTAACTTCCACCACCTCCAACAGGATCCCACCACTATGCACATCTTTCCCTCCTCTCCCTCTCTGCATTCTGCAGGGATCGCTCCCTACGCAACTCCCTTGTCCATTCGTCCCCCCCATCCCTCCCCTCTGATCTCCCTCCTGGCACTTATCCCTGTAAGCGGAACAAGTGCTACACGAGCCCTTACACTTCCTCCCTTACCACCGTTCAGGGCCCCAAACAGTCCTTCCAGGTGAGGCAACACTTCACCTGTGAGTCGACTGGGGTGATATACTGCGTCCAGTGCTCCCGATGTGGCCTTTAATATATTGGTGAGACCCGACGCAGACTGGGAGACCGCTTTACTGAACATCTACGCTCTGTCCGCCAGAGAAAGCAGGATCTCCCAGTGGCCACACATTTTAATTCCACATCCCATTCCCATTCTGACATGTCTATCCACGGCCTCCTCTACTGTAAAGATGAAGCCACACTCAGGTTGGAGGAACAACACCTTATATTCCGTCTGGGTAGCCTCCAACCTGATGGCATGAACATCGACTTCTCTAACTTCCGCTTAGGCTCCACCTCCCCCTCGTACCCCATCTGTTACGCATTTTTATGCACACATTCTTTCTCTCACTCTCTTTTTTCTCCCTCTGTCCCTCTGAATATACCTCTTGCCCATCCTCTGGGTTCCCCCCCACCCCTTGTCTTTCTTCCCGGACCTCCTGTCCCATGATCCTCTCGTATCCCTTTTGCCAATCACCTGTCCAGCTCTTAGCTCTATCCCTCCCCCTCCTGTCTTCTCCTATCATTTTGGATCTCCCCCTCCCTCTCCAACTTTCAAATCCCTTACTCACTCTTCCTTCAGTTAGTCCTGAAGAAGGGTCTCGGCCTGAAACGTTGACTGCACCTCTTCCTACAGATGCTGCCTGGCCTGCTGCTTTCACCAGCAACTTTGATGTGTGTTACCTCCCTCTGCAACTGGATCCTAGACTTCCTGACTGGGAGACCTCAGTCAGTCCGGATCGGAAGCAGTATCTCCAACACCATCACACTGAGCACGGGGGCCCCCCAGGACTGTGTGCTCAGTTCACTGCTGTTCACTCTGCTGACCCACGACTGTGCTGCAACACACAGCTCGAACCACATCATCAAGTTCACCGATGACATGACCGTGGTGGGTTTCATCAGCAAAGTAGGTCACATACAAATAGCATGTCAGGCAGACAAAATTAAATGGATTGCACAGAGAAGAAAAAAAGATAAAAAGTTAAGTTGCAGTTTCAAAAAGTGTACTAATCTGCATGCTGTTGATGAAAAATCTGATAATGATGAGAGTGACACAGGACCGTGTAGCCTTGAGATTTTCAGTGTGAAAATTAACAATAGACAAGCAATATAGTTTACGGCAGAAGTGAACAGCAAATTAATATAAAGGAACTGGAAACTGGCTCAGCTGTTTCAGTTATTCCACAAAATGAGTTTGAACAGCATTTCAAAGATAATAAACTGAAGCCTGCAGATATTCAACTAAGAACTTATACTGGAAAAAAGATAACTCCTGTGGGACTGATATTAGTAACAGTGAAATACAACAAACAACAAGCCACATTGAGCTTGTATGTGGTTAAAACAGGAGGACCAGTCTTGTGGGGGTGTGATTGGCTGAGACAACTACAACTTGACTGGAGATCCATCCACCACTTGCATGCTACATCCTCTACAATGAAGCCAACAGAAAACAAATTCAGCATTGTACTGAATGATGCCACAACTGTCTCCTTGCCAAAAACCATGAACCACTGCCTGAGAGAGGACAAGAAGGTGTTGGTGCCAATCTCTGTGCCTCTGGTGGAAAGCATTTTGGACCAAGGAAGGACCATACTGCTCAAAGGAATCATGAAAATGAGAAAATAGTGATCCGACTACAATAGTTTTTGTAGGCAACAAATCTGAGAAAACTTCTGATATGTAAATCAGGCAGTTACTTATGAAATGTGCCTCGGTTTTAAGCTGGAAGTGAGTTCAGGGCTTCAGGGAAGTTGCAAGCATTTGGGTCCAGCAGGATGAATGGTAAGCAAGAAAGAAAGGAGTCAATGGAGATATGAAAACAGAAGATTCGTCACTTGATGTTTTGGATGAAGAAACCAAGAGGAGAGATCAGGTGGTAAAGGAAGCAATAGAAGGGTTAATAAGAGAATACTCCAGTGAACTAGATGTACTTCCCAGAAAATAAGGATGCACAAAGAAAAAGGAAGAAGAAAGCTGTCCAGATCTGCCAGAACCAATTCCTGTGGTCTCAGAAACAACTCGTGCAACCACCATGTAGGAGGTCCCAGAACCGGAGATTGTTTTCACAGCAACAAGTCTCATCTGCCAAGCAGAGTGATTACTCTTGTCAGGAAAGAGGTTATTCCACAAGAGTAAGAAAGCCTCCAGAGTAATTAAATCTTCAGGCCTGAATGGAACAATTTTAAAAAGTACTACGCTGTGGATGTCTGTATATACTGTTGTAGTAGTTGTATTATGTAGTGTAATCTTTATTCTCTATTGAGTTGGGGTTTATAGCTGAGCAGGGAGGAGTGTTGTGTATTTATCTGAGTAATCTTGTGCATTTCCTTTCCTTACCAATGTCTCAGCCAATGAGTTAACCTTTAGGGAATCCTGCAGGAGGACTCCCAAGTTCCTTTGCACCTCTGACTTCTGAATTTTCTCCTCATTTAGAAAATAGTCTAACCCTTTATTCCTTCCACCAAAGTGCATGACCATACACTTCCCTGCACTGTATTCATCTGCTACTGCTTTGCCCATTCTCCAAATAAGATTGGGCAGTCCTTCTGCAGATTCCTTGGTTCCTCAAAACTACTTGCTCCTCCACCTGTCTTCGCATCATCCACAAAACTGGTCACAAAGCCATCAATTCCGTCATCCAAGTCATCGACATACGAAGTGAAAACCGACATCTGTGGAACATCACTAGTCACTGGCAACCAACCAGGAAAGGCTCCCCTTATTCCTATTCTATGCTCCTGCCAGTCAACCTATCTTTTATCCATGCTAGAATCTTTCCTGTAATACCATGGGCTCTTATTTTGTTAAGGAGCCTCATGTGCACACCTTGTTAAAGGCCTGAAAATCCAGGTAAGCAATATCTCCTTTGTCTATCCTGCCTGTTATGTCCTTAAATAATTCCAACAGATTTGAAAGACAAGATTTTCCTTTAAAGAAACCATGCTGAGTTCAGCATTTTATCATGTGCCTCCAAGTACACTGAAACTGAAACTTCATCCTTAATAATGGACTCCAACAGTTTCCCAGCCACTGAAGTCAGGCTAACTGGCCTATAATTTCCTATCAATTGCCTCCCTACCTCTTAAAGAATGTAGTGACAATTGTGATTTTTCAGTCCCCTGGAACCATTCCAGAATCCAGACTTCGTGAAAGATCACTATGAGTGACTCCATGATTGCTTCAGCTACCTTTTTCAGAATCCTAGGGTGTAGTCCTTCTGGTCTAGATGACTTCCCTGCATTCAGACCTTTCAACTTCCTAAGCTCCTACTCCTTAATATTTGTAACTAAACTCAGTTCTGCCCCCGACACTTGTGAATTTCTGGCATACTGCCGGTGATTTCTGATGCAAAATACTTATTGAGTTCTTCTGCCATTTTCCCCCCATTGCAGCATCATTTTCCAGTAGTCTGACAGCCACTCTCACCTCCCTTTACTCTTTATATATCTGAGAAAACTTATGGTATCCTCTTTTATATTATTGGCTATCTTACCATCATATTTTGTCTTTTCTCTCCTTACTGCCTTTTAGTTGCTTCCTGTTGGTTTTTAAAAGATTCTCAATCCTCTAGCTTCCCAGTATTTTTTTGATATTACATGCAAAATTGCAAATGTTACTCCGCTATGTAAGAAGGGTGGGAGGCTGCAGGAAGGAAACTATAGACTTGTTAGCCTGACATCAGTGGTTAGAAAGTTGTTGGAAGCGATTGTTAGGGATGAGATTACGGAGTATCTGGAGGCACATGACAAGATCGGCCAAAGCCAGCATGATTTCCTGAAAGGAAAATCCTGCCTGACTGACCTACTGTAATTCTTTGAGGAAATTACAAGCAAGGTAGACAAAGGAGATGCAGTAGACATGGTGTACTTGGATTTTCAGAAGGCCTTTGACAAGGTGCCGCACATGAGGCTGCTTAGCAAGATAAGAGCCCATGGAATTACAGGAAAGTTACTAGCATGAGTGGAGCATTGGCTGGTCGGCAGAAAACAGAGAGTGGGAATAAAGGAATCCTATTCTGGCTGGCTGCTGGTTACCAGTGGAGTTCCATATGGGTTGGTGTTGGGACCACTGCTTTTTACGATGGATATCAACGATTTGGACTAAGGTATTAATGGATTTGTGGCTAACTTTGTCGAAGATACAAAGATAGATAGAGGAGCGGGTAGTGTTGAGGAAACAGAGAGCCTGTAGAGAGACTTAGATAGTTTAGGGGAATGGGCAAAGAAGTGGCAAATGAAATACAATGTTGGAAATTGTATGGTCATGCACTTTGGTGGAAGAAATAAACGGACAGACTATTATTTAGATGGGGAGAGAATTCAAAATGCAGAGATGCAAAGGGACTTGGGAGTCCATGTACAAGGTAACCTAAAGGTTAACCTCCAGGTTGAGTAGGTTGTGAAGAAGGTGAATGCAATGTTGGCATTCATTTCTAGACGTATAGAATATAGGAGCAGGGATGTGATGTTGAGGCTCTACAAGGCACTCGTGAGACCACACTTGGAGTATTGTGTGCAGTTTTGGACTCCTTATTTTAGAAAGGAAATACTGATATTGGAGAGGGTTCAGAGAAGATTCAGGAGAATGATTCCCAGAATGAAAGGATTACCGTATGAGTAATGTCTGGCAGCTCTTGGGCTGTATTCCCTAGAGTTCAGGAGGATGAGGGGGGATCTCATAGAAACATTCTGAATGTTAAAAGGCCTAAACAGATTAGATATGGCAAAATTATTTCCCATGGTAGGGGATTCTAGGACAAGAGGGCACAATTTCAGGATTGAAGAACGTCCTTTTAGAACTGTGATGCGCAGAAATTACTTTAGTCAGAGGGTGGTAAATCTATGGAATTTGTTGCTACGACTGGCTGTGGAGGCCAAGTCATTGGGTGTATTTAAGGCAGAGATAGATAGGTTCTTGATTAGCCGGGGCATCAAAGGGTATGGGGTGAAAGCAGGGGAGTGGGGATGACTGGAAGAATTGGATCAGCCTATGATTGAATGGCGGAGCAGACTCGACGGGCCAAATGGTCTACTTCTGCTCCTATATGTTATGGTCTTATGGCTCTCTGTTTTGATTTTCTTCTGTCTTTGACGTCCCTTATCAGCCACAATTGCCTTATTCTCTGACATGAATCTATCCTGCATCTTCCAAATTGCTCCCCGAAACTCCAGCCATTGCTGTTTTGCCATCATCCCTGCTAGTGTCTCCTTCCAATCAACTTTGGCCAGCTCCTCTCTCATTTCTTTGTAGTCCTCTTTACTCCACTGTAATACTGATACATTTATCATTAAGTAGACTTACCTTCTCATAAGTTAATCTCTTTTTAAATCTAAGTACAAAATGCCTTAAGATTCTCCTTGATTCTGCTCACCAAGGATACTTCATGGCCCCCTTTGACCCTCCTAATTGCCTGCTTAAGCACCTTCCTGGTATCTTTATATTCCACATGGTCCCAGTCCGATTTTAGCTTCCTAAACCTTATATATGTTTCCTTTTTCTTCCTGACCAAGATCTCGTGTCAGCTGTGCAGGTTGACTCTGTGGTTAAGAAGGTGTACGGTGTATTGCCCTTCATCAATCATGGAATTGAATTTAGGAGCCAAGAGGTAATGTTGCAGCTGGTCAGACCCTGGTCAGACCCCACTTGGAGTACTGTGCTCAGTTCTGGTCACTTTACTACAGGAAGGATGTGGAAGCCATAGAAAGGGTGCAGAGGAGATTTACAAGGATGTTGCCTGGATTGGGGAGCATGCCTTACGAGAATAGGTCAAGTGAACTCGGCCTTTTCTCCTTGAGCGGTGGAGGATGAGAGGTAACCTGATAGAGGTGTATAAGATGATGAGAGGCATTGATCGTGTGGATAGTCAGTGGCTTTTTCCCAGTGCTGAAATGGTTGGCACAAGAGGACACAGGTGTAAGGTGCTGGGGAGTAGGTACAGAGGAGATGTCAGGGATAAGTTTTTTACTCAGAGAGTGGTAAGTGCGTGGAATGGGCTGCCAGCAACGGTGGTGGAGGCGGATACGATAGGGTCTTTTAAGAGATTTTTGGATAGGTACATGGAGCTTAGAAAAATAGAGGGCTATGGGTAAGCCCAGTAATTTCTAAAGTAAGGACATGTTTGGTACAACTTTGTGGGCCGAAGGACCTGTATTGTGCTGTAGGTTTTCTATGTTTCTATGTTTCATTCAAGCTTCCCTTACCTTACCACCCTTGTCCTTACTCCTTACCAGAGCATATCAAACCTGAAAACTGACCAGCCAGTCGTTAAACAATTCCCATATGTCAGACATGGGTCTATCTGACAGCAGCGGCTCCAGTCAACATCATTTAGCTCTTGTCTTATCATGTTGCAATTTGCCCTCCCACAATTTAGTACTTTACCACATGATCCAATTACATCCAACCTCATAACTAAGGAAGCATAGGAACCAGAGCTCTTATATGTGGAAGGGAATGTGAACGATTGATATTTCCATGTACTCTTATGGAGTGTTTGAGTCTCCGGTTGATGGGAAGGAATGAGATATCAGAGTAGGCTGTGCTTCTCCTGCATGAGAAGGGAATACAGCAAACTTCTGATGAAGTTTGCTGTATTCCCTTCTCATGCAGGAGAAGCACAGTCTACTCTGATATCTCATTCCTTCCCATCAACCGGAGACTCAAACACTCTGTCCAATAAAGCAGTGTTTCTTTCAGGCTAGTGTTCCTGATGTTCTGGTGTTCTCCTCTAGAAAGAAAACCCATATTGGATAATGTCTCACCTCTATTCAGTCCATGCAGATGACTCCAAGTCTTTCCACAAACAAGAGAAATCCCTGTAGATGCTGGAAATCGTGCGTGTTGCTTGACTCCAAGTCCTTGGTCCCTGGTCACCTCAATTCTCAGTTCTACTCCAATTCTAACTTCTTTCTTTGACTTCTTACACTGTTCCATCAAAGCCCAAAGGAAAAGAACCTTATCAGAGTACATATATGTCACCACATACTACCCTGAGATTCATTTTCTTGCAGGCATTCACAGTAGAACAAAGAGATTCAATAGTATCAATGAAAAACTATACACAAAGACTGAAAAATCAACCATGAACTTCCCCAAAGAAAGCTCTTCTTCAACTGTGTCTCACAGCCAAATCAACTACCATCAAGCAACAGGGGTGTCAAGACTGTCTGCATTACGCTAATTAGTACCGGTGAAGAGATCCTTTGCTGCTGTATTAGATAACATTGGCTTGATGAAAACAACTGAGAGATCCAGGAACTAATTAGCCAAAGATGGTTTTGGATTGGAACTTCAACATGCATCAAAGAAAATGAAATATTTATGGAATTATTCTCTAGAAGCACATACTTCCAGTTATCAGCCACAAAACATGCTCATTGATGAACATACCCCTGCTGTTTCTGATGAGACCTTAGAAAATGTAGCCCTTTCCAGAGCTTGGGAACATCATCACCAAAGGCAAACAATAATGTTGGAATTCATAGAAACATAGAAGCATAGAAAATAGGTGCAGGAGTAGGCCATTCGGCCCCTCAAGCCTGCACTGCCATTCAATATGATCATGGCTGATCATCCAACTCAAAACCCTGTACCTGTCTTCTTTCCATACCCCCGATCCCTTTAGCCACAAGGGCCATATCTAACTCCCTCTTAAATATAGCCAATGAACTGGCCTCAACTGTTTCCTGTGGCAGAGAATTCCACAGATTCACCACTCTCTGTGTGAAGAAGTTTTTCCTAATCTCGGTCCTAAAAGGCTTCTCCTTTATCCTCAAACTGTGGCCCCTCGTTCTGGACTTCCCCAACATCGGGAACAATCTTCCTACATCTAGCCGGTCCAATCCCTTTAGAATTTTATACGTTTCAATCAGATCCCCCCTCAATCTTCTAAATTCCAGAGAGTATAAACCTAGTCAATCCAGTCTTTCATCATATGAAAGACCTGCCATCCCAGGAATCAATCTGGTGAACCTTCTTTGTACTCCCTCTATGGCAAGAATGTCTTTCCTCAGATTAGGGGACCAAAACTGCACACAATACTCCAGGTGTGGTCTCACCAAGGCCTTGTACAACTGCAGTAGTACCTCCCTGCTCCTGTACTCGAATCCTCTTGCTATGAATGCCAGCATACCATTTGCCTTTTTCACCGCATGCTGAACCTGCATGCCCACTTTCAATGACTGGTGTACAATGACACCCAGGTCTCGTTGCACCTCCTCTTTTCCTAATCGGCCACCATTTAGATAATAATCTGTTTTCCTGTTCATGCCACCAAAGTGGATAACCTCACATTTATCCACATTAAATTGCATCTGCCATGAATTTGCCCACTGACCTAACCTATCCAAGTCACCCTGCATCCTCTTAGCATCCTCCTCACAGCTAACACTGCCGCCCAGCTTCGTGTCATCCGCAAACTTGGCTGCATTTAATTCCCTCGTCTAAGTCATTTATATATGTTGTAAACAACTGGGGTCCCAGCACTGAGCCTTGTGGTACGCCACTAGTCACTGCCTGCCTTTCTGAAAAGGTCCTGTTTATTCCCACTCTTTGTTTCCTGTCTGCCAACCAATTGTCTATCCACATCAATACCATACCCCCGATACCGTGTGCTTTAAGTTTGCACACTAATCTCCTGTGTGGGACCTTGTCAACAGCCTTTTGAAAATCGAAATATACCACATCCACTGGTTCTTGCCTATCCACTCTACTAGTTACATCCTCAAAAAATTCTGTGAGATTCGTCAGACATGACTTGCCTTTCACAAGTCCATGCTGACTTTGTCCGATGATTTCACTGTTTTCCAAATGTGCTGTTATAACTGACTCTAGCATTTTCCCCACCACCGATGTCAGGCTAACCGGTCTATAATTCCCTGGTTTCTCTCTCCCTCCTTTTTTAAAAAGCGGTGTTACATTAGCCACCCTCCAATCCTCAGGAACTAATCCAGAATCTAAAGAGTTTTGAAAAATTATCACTAATGCATCCACCATTTCTTGGGCCAGTTCCTTAAGCACTCTGGGATGCAGACCATCTGGCCCTGGGGATTTATCTGCCTTTAATCCCTTCAGTTTACCTAACACCACTTCCCTACTAACATGTATTTCCTTCAGTTCCTCCATCTCACTGGACCCTCGGTCCCCTACTATTTCCAGAAGATTACTTATGTCCTCCTTAGTGAAGACAGAACCAAAGTAGTTATTCAATTGGTCTGCCATGTCCTTGTTCCCCATAATCAATTCACCTGTTTCTGACTGTAAGGGACCTACATTTGTCTTAACCAATCTTTTTCTTTTCACATATCTATAAAAGCTTTTACAGTCAGTTTTTATGTTCCCTGCCAGCTTTCTCTCATAATCTTTTTTCCCTTTCCTAATTAAGCCCTTTGTCCTCCTCTGCTGGACTCTGAATTTCTCCCAGTCCTCAGGTGTGTCGCTTTTTCTGGCAAATTTGTATGTTTCTTCTTTGGAATTGATACTATCCCTAATTTCCCTTGTCAGCCACGGGTGCACTACCTACCCTGGTTTATTCTTTTGCCAAACTGGGATGAACAATTGTTGTAGTTCATCCATGCGATCTTTAAATGCTTGCCATTGAATATCTACCATCAACCTTTTAAGTATCATTTGCCAGTCTATCTTAGCTAATTTACGTCTCATACCTTCAAAGTTACCCTTCTTTAAGATCAGAACCTTTGTTTCTTAATGAGGAATTCCACCATATTATGGTCACTCTTACCCAAGGGGCCTCGCACGACAAGATTGCTAACTAACCCTTCCTCATTGCGCAATACCCAGTCTAGAATGGCCTGCTCTCCAGTTGGTTCCTCGACATGTTGGTTCAGAAATCTATCCCGCATACATTCCAAGAAATCCTCTTCCTCAGCACCCTTACCAATTTGGTTCACCCAATCTATATGTAGATTGAAGTCACCCATTATAACTGCTGTTCCTTTATTGCATGCATTTCTGATTTCCTGTTTAATGCCATCCCCAACCTCACTACTACTGTTAGGTGGCCTGTACACAACTCCCACCAGTGTTTTCACAATCACATCGAGTGTGCCATGACAGCCTTTGACTACTTCAAGAAAAGCTTTTTAAGAAGTAGACTTCAAACGTTGCATGAAGCATATAGTCTACTTAGCAGTCATGATCACTGCCCTGCTGGCTGCTTTCATGGCCTGAATTACTTGCAGCAGACATTTAAAACCCTGGAGAGCCACTAATACTATGACACAAAATTCTCCAGATCTATTGAAAATTAACCAACATTGGTGTCCTTTCCAAGCCAAAGTTCCTAATAAACTTAATTGGCTCAGATGTGCAAACCTTGTCATTTGTATGCTTGACACCAGACTCACAGAACAGACACTCTATTCCAAGCTCATTCATGGCAGATATTACCAGGACTCAATTCAAGAATGACCTGAAGCCCTTCTTAAAAATGTGTAACATCCCAAGTTACTCTGGAAATCTCTGACCTTTGACCGCTTACAGAAAAGCCCTGCATAAGCAGCAGAAAAATGTAACATCTTCCAAACTGCCTGCCCTGTCAAGTACCTTAACTCCCTCTTGTGGTAGAGTCTGTGGGCCCATATAGGCCTCACCATCCACCGTAGAACCAAACGAGATGAAGTGAAGGCAAATCATTGTCAATCAAGAGGAAAAAGGAGACAAATGTAACACTTCATTAGAATTAAATGTTTTGGAAATGTCCTGACATTGTGGAAGAGACTTTACAAATACAAATGACTTCTGGTAAGATCATTTGATCACAGCAGCTTCTAAAGTTCAAAGTACATTTATTATCAAAGTATGTATATATTATCCAACCTTGAGATTCGTCTTCTTACAGGTGGCCACAAAGCAAAAAACCCAAAAGAACTCAATTTTAAAAAGGACCGATGTATAGAGAAAGAGGAAAAAAGCACAAATCATGCAAACGATAAAACAGCATTCCGAGCCAAAGTAGTCCGTAGACCTGAATCCCAGAGCAGCCGGAGTAGGCCCATAGCCTCAGTCTCAGTTAATCTCTGAGTGGGGCAAATTACCGCGAGGTTGGCAGACACGGAGTGTATAGCGACCGGAGCAGTCTCACAGAGGGAGAGCGAGTAAAACATCACTCAGCAGAATGGGCTCAACTTTTGCCTCCCCCTGCCTTTCCAGTCTATCAGGCCCAGCGACAAAGCACTGGGTCCTCCTCCACACTTGGAGCTTGGACCCAGGACCCGCAGCAGCAATATGCTCAGGGCTGTTTCGGGCCCATACTCTACCTTTCCAAATCTGCTCCCAGTTTAGGTGGATGGGCTCAGAAACGTCTCCACTTCAATTTTTCTCTACACCGCTTGCTCCAACTTTATCTCCAAAATTCCACCTTCTCCGGGAATAGGCCTCAACCTTGCTCTGACTCTGTCTTGCACCTGCAAGCCTTGACCCTCAGATCAGTCTCGCCTTCTCTGGCTTCTTCATTGTTTGTGGTGATCTATTTAAATAGTGTTATTAATAGGGTATTTAGTCAAATGTCTTGCTTTGAAAACCACAGTAAAGGCTGATATATACTTGTGTGTCAAATCGACGCCGTAGGTACGGTTTAGCCGCGAACCCTACGCAGAGCCTACGCGGATCCCTATGCTGTAGCCTGACGTGCACCTCTCCCAAAATGTAACTACGCGTCGCGGCAATACAGACCGCAACAACTGTGATTGGTCCGCTTGGTAGCACCGCATTTCCTCCTACGCTGCAATAGCTTGTCATTGGGCAACTGAAGGGCAGGGAAGGAACTCTGGCTGTAATGCTTTCCATAAAACTTTACAGACCTCCGAAATTATGGAGGACACATTTCGTTTTTACGAAAACAGACGCTTGCTTTAAACTTGTTTACCCCGAAGACTACCATGACCACGAAGCCTTGCACAGGCAGGTGTGTGCGCATGCGTGACGTACGCGAATTGCACAGCGACGCAGACACACCAACGCACAAGTATAAATGCTCACAACTTGCGTAGGCTATGGCGCAAGCTGGTACGCACAAGTATAAATCAGCCTTTAGCGGTCACTTGTGTTCAATAGTGCCATCTTAAACCACAAGCCAACCAAATGGGGCCAGTCAGAGATGTTATTGTCCTTATTAAGCATACTTCTTACAATCGCAAGACATTAAGAACTTAAAGTACTGCTGGTCTACCCCATCAGTGAATTGCTCATTGGCGGATAAACTGAAGGAGCTGGACTTGGTTTGGATTGTGTTGCTGCCTGTGTCAGAGAGGTATTGGAAGAATTGGCGTGTGAAGGCTGTGTTCAGTCTGACAGTGAATATTTTTCTTGTGAATTGCAACAAACTGTTAGATGTTGTTAATGCGGGATGCTGCATTGATGACGGGGGAGCTGCATAGCCTCGGTCATTGTGAGGACTAGGCCTCAGGCTGTCTGTTTACAGCTGCCCAGGAGAGAGGCATTAGAGTCGGTGTGCTCCACCAGAGGTGGTGTGGGTGGCATCCAAGCTGGATCCCCCAGTATTTGCTTGGGAGTAGACAAGCTGTATTGCGTTCAACTGCAGACTGCTGCAATATTCATGGACTCAGGGACTTGGACTTTTTTTTTGTGTGACTGTATTTTACTGATATCTTATATGTGCTATACAGTTTGTGCCTTGTGCTGTGTATGACTCTTGGTACTGTGCTTTGCACCTCAGCGCCAGAGTAACAGTGATCCGTTTGGTTGTGTTCATGGATATTCATACATAGTTGAAAGACAATTAAACTTGAACTTGAATATTATGTAAGTCTATCCCACAAGCATGGTCTCGGCATTGCTTTCAACTTTAAAGATTGTTAAAATTCAAAAAATATTGAGGGAACTAAAACTTCTGATTTAAGAATCAGAGTCAGGTTTAACAGCACAGTGTATGTTGTGAAATTTGTTGTTATACGGCAGCAGTACATTGCAATACATAATAATAAAAACTGTGAATTAAAGTGAGAAGTATCGATATATGTATATTTATTAAAAATAGTCATAGTCATATTTTATTGATCCCAGGGGAAAATTGGTTTTCGTTACAGTTGCACCTTAAATAATAACTAGTAATAGAACAATAAATAGTTAAATAGTAATATGTAAATTATGCCAGTAAATTATGAAATAAGTCCAGGACCAGCCTATTGGCTCAGGGTGTCTGACCCTCCAAGGGAGGAGTTGTAAAGTTTGATGGCCACAGGCAGGAATGACTTCCTATGGCGCTCAGTGCTGCATCTCGGTGGAATGAGTCTCTGGCTGAATGTACGCCTGTGCCCAACCAGTACATTATGTAGTGGATGGGAGACATTGGCCAAGATGGCATGCAACTTAGACAGCATCCTCTTTTCAGACACCACCGTCAGAGTCCAGTTCCATCCCCACAGCATCACTGGCCTTACAAATGAGTTTGTTGATTCTGTTGGTGTCTGCTACCCTCAGCCTGCTGCCCCAGCACACAACAGCAAACATGATAGCACTGGCCACCACAGACTCGTAGAACATCCTCAGCATCATCTGGCAGATGTTAAAGGACCTCAGTCTCCTCAGGAAATAGAGACGGCTCTGACCTTTCTTGTAGACAGCCTCAGTGTTCTTTGACCAGTCCAGTTTATTGTCAATACATATCCCCAGGTATTTGTAATCCTCCACCATGTCCACACTGACCTCCTGGATGGAAACAGGGGTCACCGGTACCTTAGCTCTCCTTAGGTCTACCACCAGCTCCTTAGTCTTTTTCACATTAAGCTGCAGATAATTCTGCTCACACCATGTGACAAAGTTTCCTACAGTAGCCCTGTACTCAACCTCATCTCCCTTGCTGATGCATCCAACTATGGCAGAGTCATCCGAAAACTTCCGAAGATGACAAGACTCTGTGCTGTTGTTGAAGTCCGAGGTGTAAATGGTGAAGAGAAAGGGAGACAAGACAGTCCCCTGTGGAGCCCCAGTGCTGCTGATCACTCTGTCGGACACACAGTGTTGCAAGCACACGTACTGTGGTCTGCCAGTCAGGTAATCAAGAATCCATGATACCAGGGAAGCATCCACCTGCATCGCTGTCAGCTTCTCCCCCAGCAGAGCAGGGCGGATGGTGTTGAACGCACTGGAGAAGTCAAAAAACATGACCCTCACAGTGCTCACTGGCTTGTCCAGGTGGGCGTAGGCACGGTTCAGCGGGTAGATGATGGCATCCTCAACTCCTAGTCGGGGCTGGTAGGCGAACTGGAGGGGATCTAAGTGTGGCCTGACCGTAGGCCGGAGCAGCTCCAGAACAAGTCTCTCCAGGGTCTTCATGATGTGGGAGGTCAATGCCACCGGTCTGTAGTCATTGAGGCCGCTGGGCCGTGGCGTCTTCGGCACAGGGATGAGGCAGGACGTCTTCCACAGTACAGGAACCCTCCGAGCCTCAGACTCATGTTGAATACATGGCGAAGTACTCCACATAGCTGAGGGGCACAGGCTTTGAGCACCCTGGTACTGACACCATCCAGTCCTGCAGCCTTGCTTGGGTTGAGACGTTTCAGCTGTCTTCTCACCTGCTCAGCCGTGAAGCCCACCGTGGTGATTTTGTGTGGGGGAGGGGTATAGCTATGAGAGCAGGGTGGGGCACTGTGAGGAGGGGTAGAAGGGGAGAGTGGAACATGTGTTGATTGGGGGCCGACAACAGATGGCTCATGTGGGGGATGGGCAGGGGTCACAATGTCAAACCTGTTAAAGAACAGGTTAAGTTCGTTTAATATAAGGTAAAAAGTTATATTAAATAAATAGTGGAAAATAGTGAGGTAGTGTCATGAATTCAGAAATCGGATGGCAGAGGGGAAGAAGCTGTTCCTGAATCATTGAGTGTGTGCTTTCAGGCTCCTGTACCTCTTCCCTGATGGCAACAATGAGAACAAGGCATGTTCTGGGTGAAGAAGGGCCTTAATGATGGATGCCACCTTTCTGAGGCATCGCATCTTGAAGATGACCTGGATTCTGGGGAGGCTATTGCTAATGATGGAGCTGACTGAGTTTACAACTTTCTGCAACTTATTTTGATCCTGTGCAGAAGCCCCACCCCATACCAGACAGTGATGCAGCCAGCCAGAATGCTCTCAATGGTACATCTGTAGAAATTAAGGATCATTTGTAAACTTTTCCTGTATCATACTCATGAATTTGGATATTTTCTGTGAGGGTGAGGTCAAGCTGTTCAGGGAGGAGAGGCTGCATCAGTTAAGATACTCCACTAAAGGTCAGAAAGTCTAAAATGAAACAAGAACTTTACACCACCTTTAACACAGTTGTAACCTCATTCTTGGAGACTGTTTAATCAGTACAAACTAGGACTACCTCGTCATACTCAGATCTGTAATTTGTGGCTGTCTTTGCATGGTGGGGTTTCACTAGACAATACATTTTTTGAAAGAACTGCTTCCTCAGAATTTATATTGTTTATGATAATTCAGTCTAATAAACCCCGTGATTACCCAAGAACACTGTTATATCTTGAAGATTCAGAAGTTGATGCTACCAACTGATAATACTGGATAACAAATATTTTTGAAAGTGTTGCTTCCTCAGAATTTTTTTTGTTTATGATAGACCACTTGAAGCTGAAAACTAATATAATTTCAGACTACTTGTATAATGTAGGAATTTGGAGAAACAAGAAATTAACTTTTATTGAATGTACTGCAGTTAATTGCATAATGGTGCTGATGTTTTGCAATAGTTCAACTAAGATAAAAATGTTTTGTTGATGATTTTCATTTGTACTCAGTGTCTGAGGCTTCTCACTTGCTAAGTGTCCAACAATAATCAGCCAGCATTTATCGATTCCAGTTGCCCTGTTATCATTTTTCCATGATCACAATGTCCAGGTGAAACCTTTTACCATGCTCGTCACTGACAGTACCAAGATCTGCAGGGAAGAAGTCTAAATGGGAATGCAGAAAATTAATCTTTAATGACATGTTGCAAGGCTTTGTATGTTTGAAGTGTGACTTGGTTTGGTGCTCTGTAATTGCCAATAAAATTTTCAACAACATCCTTGAATGCTTCCATGCGATTTTCTCTGGTTCCACTAGAAGTTTTTTGAATTGCCTGACATTGATGACGTGTTTGATATGTGGACAACAAAAATATCTTCATTATTCTTGGCATCAGTTATTCTGACTTGAATTATGAAATGAAATAAAAAATATAAGCAATTTCAAAAAAATGGTACACTATAGGGAAATTTCATGATTCTCATGATCAGCAGCCAAGATCTCCAAGATACACCCAAAAGTATTCAGGAAGCAAGATCTTTGTTGTCTAGTGTTATTGTAACCATAACAGCCATTTTCTTTCCACAATAGCCTTTAAAGAAGCTCCAAGAAAAATATCACAATGCCAAAATTTCTGCTCCATTCTTGGGGACAATGAGATCCATAAGCAGATCCATTAAACATAGAAACATAGAAAACCTACAGCACAATACAGGCCTTTCGGCCCACAAAGCTGTGCTGAACATGTCCTTACCTTAGAACTACCTAGGCTTACCCATAGCCCTCTATTTTTCTAAGCTCCATGTATCAATCCAGGAGTCTCTTAAAAGACGTTATTGTTTCCGTCTCCACCACCACCGCTGGCAGCCCATTCCACGCACTCACCACTCTTTGCAAAAAATCTTACACCTGACCTCTCCTCTGTACCTACATTTTGTTGGTTAAAGTGTTGTCCCATTAATTGCTGATTAAAGTGTCGAGGAAGACTGAAACTTTGAGGCAAATGTGGCGAGCAAGAGTTTCAATGCCAACTGCCTGCCTTTTCATTGCTGCCACAGAAGGAGTCTGTGAACGGCCTTTCACTGTGTGGCTTGCTGTGGCAGGTAGCTAGACCTCTCAGCCTTGTGTGGTGTCCCTCTCATTCGATGAGTGTCGGTGATATCATAGGATGGTATCATGGTTCTGCATTTATGGGCTGGACTATTACATTTATGGACTATGGACTTTTTTTAGACCATATTCTATGGATTTTATTGCCTGTTCCTTTTCTGTTTTGTTGAGAGAGTGTTTGGGGGTTGATGATTTGTTAACTTTTTTGTGCTGGGGAGAGGTATTTTTTGGGGGGGGGGGTGTCAATGTTCCTGTTCCATTTTGTGTTCGGGGGAGGGTGATTTTGGGGGGTTGATGGTCAGAATGCCATTCATTTTTGTATGGGGGGGTGACTTGATGTTTCTCTTTGAATAACTTTCACATTCTTTCCTTGTTTCGTGGCTATCCGGAGAAGGCAAATTTCAGAGTTGTATATGGACACGTGCTTTTATAATAAATGAACCTTTGAATAATGTATTGTATGATACTGTTCAAGAAACTGAAAAGCACCATGTTCACCTGTGAAAGTCTGTATGATTGCTCATGACCTAGCTTCTGGTCTTCATAATTCAAATGTGAAGAAGATGTATGGAATGCTTGCCTTTAGCACTTGTGACACTGACTACAAGAGTAGGGATATCCTTTTGCAGTTCTACAAGACCGTATTGTGAGCAGTTCTCATTGCCACTCTACTTGAAGTATTGTGAGCAGTTCTGGTTATTGCTCTACAGGAAGAAAATGATTAAGTGAGAGAGGGTGCATAAAAGATCCACAAGAACATTGCCTGCAATATTTTCCCTCGAGTAAAGGAGGTTGACGGGTGCTATATAGAGGTTTATAAAATTTTACGGTACGCAATTTGGGCAAATAGCCAGTCTTTTTCCCAGAATAGGGGAATCTAAAACTAGAGGGCAGAGGTTTAAGGTAAGAGGAGAAAGCTTTAAAGGGAATCTGAGGGGCATGTTTATCACACAAGGTGCTGGTTACATGGAACATGCTGCCAGAGGAATGGTAGAGGTACAGTTATGTTTAAGAAGACACTTAGATGGGGACATGAATAGTCATAGTCATACTTTATTGATCCCGGGAGAAATTGGTTTTCGTTACAGTTGCACCATAAATAATAAATAGTAATAGAACTATAAATAGTTAAAGAGTAATGTGTAAATTATGCCAGTAAATTATGAAGTAAGTCCAGGACCAGCCTATTGGCTCAGGGTGTCTGACCCTCCAAGGGAGGAGTTGTAAAGTCTGATGGCCACAGGCAGGAATGACTTCCTATGATGCTCTGTGCTGCATCTCGGTGGAATGAGTCTCTGGCTGAATGTACTCCTGTGCCCACCCAGTACATTATGTAGTGGATGGGAGACATTGGCCAAGATGGCATGCAACTTAGACAGCATCCTCTTTTCAGACACCACCGTGAGAGAGTCCAGTCCCATCCCCACAACATTACTGGCCTTACGGATGAGTTTGTTAATTCTGTTGGTGTCTGCTACCCTCAGCTTGCTGCCCCAGCACACAACAGCAAACATGATAGCACTGGCCACCACAAACTTGTAGAACATCCTCAGCATCATCCAGCAGATGTTAAAGGACCTCAGACTCCTCAGGAAATAGAGACGGCTCTGACCCTTCTTGTAGACAGCCTTGGTGTTCTTTGACCAGTCCAGTTTATTGTCAATTCGCATCCCCAGGTATTTGTAATCCTCCACCATGTTCACACTGACCCCCTGGATGGAAACAGGGGTCACCGGTACCTTAGCTCTCCTCAGGTCTACCACCAGCTCCTTAGTCTTTTTCACATTAAGCTGCAGATAATTCTGCTCACACCATGTGACAAAGTTTCCTACTGTAGCCCTGTACTCAGCCTCATCTCCTTTGAATCTCCCAAGAATAGGAAAGGTTTAAAGAAATTTGGACCATATGCATTGAGATTAGATGGCATTTTGATCAACACTGATGAATTGGAGTGATGGACCTGCATAACCCAATGACTCCATAATCTATATACAGTATCTTCATCTGTTAAAATAATGTAGTCACCACATTGACAGTATGAATGGCATTGAAGGATATTCTAACAACTTGTATTTAAATTCATTAAACAACCAAAGGGCCTTTATCCTTAAACCAATTTTTATACTGAACCACAGCACATTTTAAGATGAATTTTACAGGTGCCTCAAAGGAGAAAAGAATCATAGAGAGCAAGGGAATAATTTCTGAACTAAGCTCTTGGCAACCAAAGGTATGGTGTTGGAGGCATAATGTTGGAGGAGATTAGAGAGGTCAGGAATATAAGGCAGTGCAGGGATTAAAAAGCAAGGAAAAGATCACTGGACTCAGTAACCACAGAGGCCTGTGGGTGGACAAGACTTGATGTGAATTAGGAAGTGGCTAACAGATGATGTGTAGGTAGGCTATCTTTACCAACTCTTCACTAGATAGATAGATAGATATACTTTATTAATCCCGAGGGAAATTTGGTTTCGTTACAGCCGCACCAACCAAGAATAGAGCGTAAATATAGCAATACAAAAAACCCCAACAATCAAACAACAAAATGCAAACTATGCCAGTTGGAAAATAAGTCCAGGACCAGTCTATTGGCTCAGGGTGTCTGACCCTCCACGGGAGGAGCTGCAAGTTCGATGGCCACAGGCAGGAACGACCAGTGTTGTATCACGGTGGAATGTGGATGAAGTCCAACAGTAAAAAGTTCAATATCCAGTCTGCAAACATGCTCCTCGATCATAATATAGTCCGGATTGCACCATCCATTGTTAACCAGATCAGTAAGCATGAAACTCCTTCACGCCACTTACCGCTCTCAGTGCACTTCTGGTCAGTCGGAACGGTATTACCCACCGAACTCCTCTTCTCCAAAAGTCTCTGTTGTCTCGACACGGTCCTCTTTCCTCGGCTTTGTGATCCCCCTCTGTGTGTTTTCCTCCGGATTTCAGCAGGGGATTTAGATAATAGGACAATTTACAGAATCCAAGAATTGATCTCGTGAACTTATATTGTCTTGGCTTCTTTCCCTTTCTTTTCCAGTCCTGATGAAGGGGCTTGCCCTAAAACATCAACTGTTTATACCTTTCCATAGATACTGCCTGACCTGCTGAGTTCCTGAGTATGTGTTAACTGCATGAAATTTTGTTTGCCTGTTGAATTGGTAATAAGAATAGAGATGAGGGTTTTAGCATCAGATGAGATGAGATATTACAAGATCCTGTCTAAAACTTACAGTGTAGGTTACTTGGGTAGACTAGTGGGCCATGTCATTTGCATGCGAAACACCAGATTCCATTCTATTCAGAGCTCTCTCATGGGAGTACATTACCAGACACCTGAGGAGAGAAATTCAAGGATGAGGAAGTAGAAGAGTGGGTTAGTAAGTTTGCTGATGGCAAAAGTTGAGGGTGTTGTGAATAGTCTGGAGGGTTGTCAGAGGTTACAGCGGGACATCGATAGGATGCAGAATTGGGCTGAGAAGTGGCAGATGGAGTTCAATCCAGATAAGTGTAAAGTTGTTAATTTCAGTAGGTCAAATTTGAAGACAGAATATAATATTAATGGTAAGACTCTTGGCAGTGTGGAGGATCAGCGAGATCTAGGGGCCCATGTACATAGGACACTCAGAGCTGTTGAGTGTTGACAGTGTTGTTAAGAAGGTGCATGGTGTGTTGGCCTTCATCAATTGTGAGATTGAGTTCAAGAGCCATGAGGCAATGTTACAGCTATACAAGTCAGTTAGATCGCACTTGGAGTAGTGTTCAGTTCTGGTCACCTTACCACAGGAAGGATGTGGATACTATAGAGAGAGTGCAGAGGAGATTTACAAGAATGTTGCCTGGATTGGGGAGCATGCCTTATGAGAATAGGTTGAGTGAACTCAGCCCTTTCTCCTTGGAACTACAGAGGATGAGAGGTGACCTGATCGAGATGTTTAAGATAAGAGGCATTGATCATGTGGATAGCCAGAGGCTTTTTCCCAGGGCTGAAATGGCTGACACAAGGGGGCATAGTTTTACGGTGCTTGGAAGTAGGTACAAGGGTGATGTCAGAAGTAAGTTCTTCACACAGAGAGTGATGGGTGCATGGAATGCACTGCTAGCGATGGTGGTAGAGGCGAATATAATAGGGTCTTTTATGAGACTCTTAGATAGGTACATGGAGCTTAGAAAAATAGAGGGCTATGTGGTAGGGTAATTCTAGGCAGTTTCTACACAACACAATCAAGGCTTATTATTCACTTCAATATACTTAAATCCTTTGATGACTTTTGCATCAACCTCCTGTTGAACATATTTAATGACTTGCCTTCACTACTTCACTAGTAGAGAAATTCACTGGTTCATGATCCTTTGGATCAAGTAATTTCTCTTGAGCATGGTTCTAAGTAGCAGGCCATCTATCTCGGGGATCTGAGAATAACCTTTAAGCTACCGCTTAACAATAAGTACTCCTGTTTGAGTACAGTTGGGGGAAACGGCCTACCTGGGGGAAGCAACAGTGGCCACACCTCTGGCACAGAGTCTGGCCTTGTGGCTCTGAAGGGTAGGGTAGGGAAAGGAGGAGGATGGCAGCAGTGATAGGAGTCTCTAGAGTTAGGGGGTCAGACGGATTCTGTGGACGCAGGAAAGAAGCACAGATGGTAGTTTGCCTCCCAGGTGCCAGGGTCCGGGATGTTTCTGATTGCATTCACGATATCCTGAAGTGAAAGGGAGAACAGCCAGCGGTCATGATACATATTAGGCAGGAAAAGGGAGGTCCTGAAAGCAGACTACAGGGAGTTCGGAAGGAAGCTGAGGAGCAGGACCACAAAGGTAGTAATTCATCCTCCACCTCACTCTATTCCTATACTCACTGCCTGTGCCACGTGACAGAGAGTATAGGAATAGAGTGATGTGGAGGATGAATGCGTGGCTGAGGGATTGGAGCAGGGGGCATGGATTCAGATTTCTGGATCATTGGGACCTCTTTTGGGGCAGGAGTGACCTGTACAAAAAGGACAGGTTGCACTTGAATCCCAGGGGAACCAATATCCTGGTGGGGAGGTTTGCTAAGGCTATTGGGGAGAGCTTAAACTAGAATTGCTGGGGGTGGGAACCAAACTGAATTGATGGAGAAAGAGGCAGTTGGCTCACAAATAGATAAAGCTTGGAGACAGTGTAAGAGGGAGGATAGGCAGGTGATAGAGAAGGGACAGGCTCAGACCGATGGTTTGAGATGTGTCTATTTTAATGCAAGGAGTATCATGAACAATGATGAGTTTACAGCGTGGATCAGTACTTGAAGCTATGATGTTGTGGCCATTATAGAGACTTGGGTGGTTCAGGGCAGGAATGGTTACTTCAAGTTCCAGACTTTAGATGTTTCAGAAAGGACAGGGAGAGAGGCAAAAGAGGTGGGGGCATGGCACTGTTGATCAGAGATAGTGTCACAGCCGCAGAAAAGGAGGAAGACGTGGAGAGATTGTCTACGGAGTCTCTGTGGGTGGAAGTTAGGAACAGGAAGGGGTCAATAACTCTACTGGGTGTTTTTTATAGACCACCCAACAGAAACAAGGGACATCGAGAAGCAGATATGGAGAGATTCTGGAAAGGTGTAATAATAACTGGGTTGTTGTGGTGGGAGATTTTAATTTCTCAAATATTGATTGGCATGTCCCTACAGCGAGGGGTTTAGATAGGGGGGAGTTTGTTAGGTGTGTTCAGGAAAGTTTCTTGACTCAATATAGAGATAAGCCTACAAGATGTACAAGCTGTACTTGATCTGGTATTGGGAAATGAACCTGGTCAGGTGTCAGATCGTTCAGTGGGAGAGCATTTTGGAGATAGTAATCACAAGTCTATCTCCTTTATATATAATAGCTTGGAGAAGGATAGGAACAGACAAGTTAGGAAAGCGTTTAATTGGAGTGAGGGGAAATATGAGGCTATCAGGCAGGAACTTGGAAGCATAAATTGGGAACAGATGTTCTCTGTGAAATGTACATAAGAAATGTGGCAAATGTTCACGGGATATTTGTGTGGAGGTACATTCCAATGAGACAGGGAAAGGAACCATGGCTTACAAAGGCCTTGTAAATCTGGTCAATAAGAAGAGGCTAACTTACAAGGCTATTCAGCGATTGCTGCAATTTCTCTTTTTCCAATCTATTATCCTTCAAATAATAAACCATGTTTCTAGTTTTAGAACCAAAGTGGATAACCTCTCATCGATCCATGTCAAATTGCTTCTGCTATGCATTTGTCCACCTACCAATACATTTGGCATCTTTTGATGATTGCAAGATGTTTGTTTCTCAGTTTAAGAACAATTTTGTTCTCCATTCTTTGTATTAAAGTTAATAATTTCCCATATTCCCCATATTATTTTCATTTTCTTGTCCACTTACTTAAATTTAATATTCCCTTCCAGATTTACAATCTTGCTTTGTATCATAAGACCAAAAGACATAGGAGCAGAATTAGGCCATTTGGCCCATCGAGTCTGCTCCGTCAGTCAATCATGGCTGATCCATTTTTCCCCTCCTCAGCCTTCTCCCCGTAACCTATCAAGCTCTGCCTTAAATGCATCCAATGACCTGGTCTCCACAGTTGTCTGTAATAATAAATTCCACAAATTCACTACCTTCTGGCTATAGATATTTCTCCACATCTGTTTTAAGTGGATGCCCTCTATCCCGAGGCTGTGCCCTCTTGTCCTAGACTCCCCCACCATCCTTTCCACATCGACTCTGTCTAGGCCTTTCAACGATCAAAAGGTTTCAATGAGATCCCCCGACATCCTTCTAAATTTCAGCGAGTAAAGATCCAGAGCTATCAAACATTCCGCATAAGATAAACTTTTCATTCCCGTAATCATTCTTGTGAATCTCCTCTGAACCCTTTCCAATGCCAGCACATCTTTTCTTAGGAAGAGCCCGAAACTGTTCACAATACTCAAGGTGAGGCCTCACCAGTGCCTTATAAAGCCTCAGCATCACATCTTGTATTCTAGACTCTTGAAATGAATGCTAACATTGCATTTGCTGACTCAACCTGCAAGTTAACCTTTAGGGCGTTCTGCACAAGGACTTCCAAGTCCCTTTGTATCTCAGATTTTTTGCTTTTCTCCCAGTTTAGAAAATAATCTGCACATTTATTTCTCATACCAAAGTGCATGACCATGCATTTTCCAAGATTGTATTTCATTTGCCACTCTTTTGCTCATTCTCCTAATCTGTATGTCCTTCTGCAGCCTACCTGTTTCTTCAACACCCCCTGCCCCTCCACCAATCTTCGTATTTTCTGCAAACTTGGCAACAAAACCACCTATTCCGTCATCTAAATTGTTGATATGCAGCATAAAAAGCAGTCCAACACTGCTATGGAACACCACTAGTCACTGGCACCCAACCAGAAAAGCATCTTTTTACTCCCACTCGCTGCCTCCTACCAATCAGCCAATGCTCTAACCATGCTAGTAACTTTCCCATATGGGTTCTTAACTTGTAAGCAGATTTATGTGTGGCACATTGTCAAAGGCCTTCTGAAAGTCCAAATAGAGAACATCCCCTTTATCTATCCTACTTGTAATCTCAAAGAATTCCAACAGGTTCATCAGGCAAAATTTTCCCTTAAGGAAACTATGCTGACTTTGTCCTATCTTCTCCTGTGTCACCAAGTACTCCATAACATCATCCTTAATAAATGACTCCAACATCTTCCCAACCCCTGAGGTCAGACTAACTGATCTATAATTTCCTTTCTGCGGCCTTCCTCCTTTCTTAAGAGTATCATTTGTGAACTTGGTCATGTCACATCCTTACTCTTCATTTAAGTCAATAACATAAATTGCGAATAACTGAAAATTATCACAGCTCTGAAAGCAGCCAGTTTTAACCCATTCTCTACTTTCTATCCTCTTGATAGTCTGTGTTTATGAAAGCAGCACAGCGACACACTAATTGAGCCTCACAATGTCAGAGACCCAGGTTCAATCCACATATTCAGCACTGCTGCACATTCTCCCTCTGACCAGATGGGCTTCCCTATCTTGAGGGTCGGTAGGTTAACAGGTCAGTGTAAATTGTCCCTAGTGTACAGGTGAAGGATAGAATGAAAGGGAAATTGCTGTGCGTGTGGGGAGAATAGAAGTGGGATTAATGTAGAATTACCGTAAATGAGTAATTAATAGGCATTTCAGATCCTGTGGCCAAGGATCACACTTCCATGCTGTATCTCCCTGTGCCAATCCAGAAACAATCCTTCACGTGGCATCTCAACATCTGCCTTTTAAATTGCACATACTTTACATTAAATGTATTCCTGTTCCCTGTGTTTACTCCAGTCACTGCAAACTCAAAGTTTTCAAACATATTTTTGCCTGTGTTGGCTTTATCCATTCTGATCACACCAGAAGAATGTTAAGGTCCATTACACATGCTAATAGAACATGCTGATTGGTTATGGTTTGGTACCTAACTTCCCTTTTATTTTTAAAAGGGTATTATTTTTGCTGCCCAGTAAAATACCAGGACCATTTTAGTATCCAGGAAACTTTGGAAGATCAGCACTAATGTGCCCACTGATTTAAAACTGCATCAGTGGGCTCCGTGTGACAAAAGACAAGAGTGGGTGAGGCCTGCAGATTTCCTGCTGAGGAAGATAAATGGATTCCTGTTCTTATACAACCAGTTGCTAATTCAAAGCCCTGTCAGGGTAAAATATCCTATAACCCAATGCCACAGCTAACTTTTACCTCACAACCTTAACTATAGTTCACTACATCATTCTGTCATTAGTTCTCATGAATGCTTGTTCTGTATAAATACTTGTTTTTTAACTCATTACAGGCTGTCAGTAAATTTGTGTGGCTTTTTTGTCCTTTCAATTTGTCTTTCTCTTAATGACACAAAATACTTTGTTCCTCGGTCTCACAAGACCCTTGATTTCTTTTCCTACTACTACACCTTCTGTAATGGAGGCAGAAACATTTATTTTACAGCCTCAATTATTTCACTATAGCTACATGGTGATATTATTCCCAAACAAGGTGGATGATTTCACCATCAATTACGGTGACACATTGCTATAAAGTGTGACAAAAGCCAGGGGGTGAAGGCTACAAATTTCATCCTCTGAAGAAAAAAAAATTTCTGTTTTGTACAGCCAGATGCTAATTCAAAGCCCTGCCAGGAAAAAATATCCTATAAACCAATACCACAGCCAACATTTATCTCACAACCTTTAAACTGCATTATTTTGTCATTAATACTCATCAGCGCGTGTTCTGCATAAAATGTGTTGTTAGCTATGGCAAGAGGCAGCATTAACCTCTTTAAAGTATACTGTGGATGGGTAATAAGCGCTCGACTTGGCCAATAGAACATGGATGGATAGATTAAAAATAAGCAGAAATATTAGCCTTTTCTCTTTCAATTACCCACTTCCTAAACTGCCTGAAATGTCAACACAGAACCTCGGGCGGCGATGGCGAAGATCACGTAACGGGATTATTTCAAAATAGTGGCGTGTGCGTATAAATCCACAGACACCGGCCTAAAACCTCACTTCCCACGGCATCCATGACTACATCACCACGATAACTGACAAAAGTGAAGGCAAAGGAGGAAAAATGATAGGTGCTGATTGCCTATTCCATTTTCAAAATTCTTCTAGCTAAGGACAGGCGAAAACCAAGCACCTACTCCCAGAACTGTGAAGCAGTAACAGGCGACCCAGCGCCGCCTCACCATTTACAGGAAACGCTTACAACAGGAACCGGAAGCATGGCATGCAAATTCAAATACAGCTCCTCCCAATGATGGACATGCAACCAACCAATCGGAGGAAAAACTGGATGAAAAGGAAAGAAAATTGTCCAATCAAGACAGAAAACTAGGAGGTAATTCCGGCGGCACTGTGAGTTTGTTCTCCACCTCCTGAAAAACGAAGCTTACCTGGACCGACAGCTGACGGATGGGTTGGTGACCAATCAGAGCTGCAATTGGGTCAAGGGGAGTTGGCACTGAGCCAATGAGAATAGAAGGAGTGGGCGTATTTTCCGGCAGTGCGGCTGGTCTGCTCCCCTCCCCCCCCCGTGCCGCTATCGCCTGACGACCATCATCCTTTGCCGACGCTATGGGCTTTTTCTTCATATAAATAATCGGAGCCGCGACGGCGGCGGGCGGTACTTTGGGGGGGCAGAAAACGGGTTGGCGAAGGAGGTGGCAGTGCGGGGATAGATTGTGGCCCGAGGTTGCGCGGTGGCGGCAGTGCTTGTGGTGCGGCTCCTGTCATGAGTCCGGCCGGGTGCTCCCATGTGAACAGTTTTAAGGCGGACAATTGGAAGCAGAGCCTGCGAGTGATTTACCAGTGCTTTGTGTGGAGCGGGACTGCGGAGAGCAGGAAGAGGAAGGTAAATGCTGCGCCTGGCTGGGCCGGGCCGGGCCGGGCCGGGTAGGGTAGGGCTGGGTCTGAGGGCGGTTTCTGTACGGTGAGAACAGTTTCTCTGCCCCTCACTATCCTGGTGAGTGATGCAAAGGGAGGCTTCTGCACTGGTACAAGACTAGCTACTTACAGCGACGGATGCTGGCGGAGCCTTACCTGGTATCGGGACAAATAGAGATACCATGGAAGCTCAGGGATCGATAGGCTGTTGGGCAAATATATGGTGAGGCCCTTTTGATTGGCACAGCGGTGGCCAGGTATATTGGACAGAACTCCGTTTTGGCACGTCGCTGGGCAGATGTGCGGTATATCTCCCAAGCTGAAGTCCACTGGTAATATTTGGTGCCTCTCCCCGGCAAACTGATGCATGGTGTTACAAGGGGGAGGGAAATGGGTGGAGTCTGTCACTTGATAATAATCGGCCGATGCTGGTGGAGCTCTTCGTGTGCAGTAAGTGACAGATGTAGAGGGGATGTTTCCTTCGTTCATTTAGGGATAGGTACGGTGGGCGCCCCTCACTGGTGGAATAATAGGCCTAGAAGCCTGATGTTTTGTGTAAAACGCCTGAACTTTAAAATTAAATAGTGAAAGATGATACATGCGTGGAGAAAATGGTTAATGTGACCACTTTTAAAGTGAAATGTGACAAGGTTATTTATTAGCAAAAAGTGAAGTTGGGATTGCTATCATGAAACATTTTCTTTTACAGGGGAGTTAATAATGTCTGGAACGGTTAGATGTTATTCAAGAGTAGTTTCCATAGAAGGGTCATTTTCGTGGGATGCATGACTTCCCTTCTATGCAGTTTATGACTGACATTTTTTGTGCAACCAGTAAGGCAAATGATATAATTTGTGGTTATTAGTTTTGTTGAGTCATCAATATTTGGTGGTTTTTTTTTTGCTTAAACCACCACATCCAGGAAAATTAGCATTAGCTGTATTGGAAAATATTCACACAGAATAACTTGTGTTAATGATGCTTGCATAGCAGTGTTTGTGCATCCCTGACAAGACAAAGGAAACTGACTAGCTAACTGAAGAAGTTTGGAGTGTGAGCTTTGACAGTTTTCGAATTTCTCAAACTTCCTACTTGGGTGAGGTAGATCCGGGATATTTGTCCCATGGGGATCAGTGTATGATGGTGCAGCAGTATAATTTGGAATGTAATGGGGGAGGGGGTAGATCTGAGAGGGGTGGCTTTGGGGGTAGATAGTTTATAAAAATTGTAATTGCATCTGAAATTTTGTGTACATTTTTTACATTTCTGCGTAACTGCTGTATTCTAATAACAAAAGTAAAGGAGAGCTGTGCGGAAGGCTTATTTGAAGGAAAGCAATTTATGTTGTACAGTTTATTGAGAGATGCAGTGCAGTGCGGAATAGGCCTGTTTAGTCCCTTGAGCTGTACTGCCAGTAAACCCCATTTAATCCCAGCCGTTTTACAATTGCCCACCAACCTGTGTCTTTGGACTGTGGGAGGAGACTGGAGCACCCGGAGGAAACCCATGCAGTCCACAGAGGACGCTGGGCTTGAACTCCAATGCCCCGAACTGTAATAACATAATGCTAACCCCGGGTTGACTGTGCTGCCTTTGGGGTGTATTTGGAAGGAACTTTTACATGCTTGGTATATAGGTTAGTTTTGAGTGGTATATGCCAGGAAGTTGAAATGTGATCTCTATTGACCTATTGCATTCTTAGAATAGGGAAAAACAAGTCTTGGAATTGTGCCAATATATATATAATTGCAAGCCCTTTTAGTAATGTTTAAGTTCTGTAATTTAATGTTAAACTGCGCAAATGAATTTCTAGTTCAGATACGGTTTGCAAAGCATCACCACCCCTCTCCTCACCTACAATGTATAATGAGCCTTTTTTTTATCTTTGAATACTCTAACAGATTTATGGAAGTAGATCTCTTCAGAGAATGCTTTGTACTTTCCTGCATAGTTCATGAATAAATGTCTCTTACATAATGTTGTAATTCCTTTATATCTCTTGTATTGATTGTACATTTTACTTGTGATCTGTGTGTATCTACTTAAGAAGAAACAATTGTTTTGAGGCGAATTAACGTCTGCGGATTGGGAGGAAATCAAGGTAACATGGCGGGTATAAGTAATTGGGATTGAGGGAGGCTTTAGGAAATGCAGGAAAGAAATTGGAGATTTGAAAAAAGGTCAAATTGGCAAATAAGATCAAGGAGAATCCCCAGACCTTCCAAGTTTAGCAGGAAGGTGGCCAGGGAAAGAGCACTTCTCCTTGGGATCAGAGGGATAACCTGGAGCAACTTGGTAATTAGAAGATTTTGGATAGTTTTGGACGTGTAGGTGATGAATTCCTAGGGCTGGATGTGATCTTTCAGGTTGTTATATGATGCAAGTGAGGAGATGGCTGGGGCACTGGCAGATAGTTGTATCTTTAATAGCTATTGCCAAGGTACAGATGCTTGGAGGATAACTAGTCTTTTCCTTTAAAGAGGCAGCAAGGATCAGCCAGATAACTGTACTGGTAGGAAAACTGTTGCAAAAGATCCAAAGAATTGGATTTGGAATGGTAGGGGGTCAATCATGGAGTAGGGCTTTGTGTGTGGGGGGTGGGGGGGAAGTCCTGTCTCTCTAATTTGCTTGAGTTTTTGTTTGAAGAGGTCAGAGAAGGTTTAAGAAGGGATACTAAATGAGTCAGGTGCTTGTGTAAGGAAGCCAGTGGGAATGAACCTAATGTGGGCAGGCAAATGGATTTGGTGTAGATGGGCAAAAATGTTGGCAGGGCTGATGTGAGCCAAAGGTCCAGTTTCTGTGCTGCTGGATTCTGTAGTATAATCTCACCAGACTAAGTTTTCTAATTGTCCCAACAAATCTGTCACATCCAATTGACCTGTAATTTTTTTTAAATTTGTTAATGGAAAGTAGTTGGCCATTTGCAAGTAGTAGGTCTGTGTGCTTATTTAATGTGAGACTAAGTTGAAGCAAGCCTTTTGTTTTGTTGGGGGAAGGTGTACTTTTAATTATTCCATCAGATTTTTAAAAATTTGAATCTTCTGTCATTACTATTTAATAGCTGTCAAATTTTTTCTCTGCTTTGTCTGGGAGAAACAGTTTCGGGCATCAACTCTGAATGTTTGAAGTAATGGCAAGTAAGGGGCTTTTGTTATATGCTTACAATTCTAGTCTCAGAAGTTTTACCAAGGCTTTGTATTCCATTTGTTTAGTCATCCAGTGTGTTCCTCCTGTTTGTTTCAGTGTATCTATTTGTTAAAAACATACAATGTAATATACTAGAAACCTGATCTTGCACTAACAATATGTAGAAAGCCAGCTCTTATGGCTGGGTGGTGAAATCTCTTTAATGAGTTTTGCTTGACTCAGCAGACTTGTGTAGATTCCAATTTTTACAAAGTGCTCCTCATTTGGCATTGGTGTAGTATGGGACAAAGACATTCTAGTGGGGGTTCCTTTAATTTGGTAAAGATTGTGTGTATAGTGTATGCACATTTTCATAAGATTTTCCTTTTTTTAAAAAAAACACAATTCCTCAGCAGTTAATCCTCCTGGCTTTAGTTTCCATTGAAGATGGGAAATGTGCATTTTTTCACTAATGAAATCTAAATTACACTTGAAGGAATTGTAATTTTTGAGACAGTTTCAGAATTTTCCACGTGTTGGAATCTTTTGTGTCAATTGCTATTTGAAAATTGGCATGTCTTACTTCATTTAATCCAATTTTTACACAATAGTTGTCAAAAATGGTTGAAATTTTGTAAGCAGTTTTGTGACCCAACCAGAGTCACCCTGATTTTTTAACTTTCTAGAATGCTCCTAATTCTTGGTTTTGAGCCACCTTTTGGAATCTCTTGAGTGCTGTTGGGTAGAAGGTTCTGAATTTGGATTTGGTGGATAGGAGCAGTGTTACATTTGCTAGTAAGGAGAGTATAATTTTGAGGAGCTTGTACGTGGTTGTGTTAGTGTTCCCACATACCTGCTCATAAATAAAGTACTGAATTATTCTGGGGCAGAATCCTTGGTGTTCCTTGTATTGACCTGGCCAGCAGGCCACCATCCAGTGGATGTGCATGGGAAATTTCTCCTTTTGAAGTACATATACCCAGTCTCTTATGGGTAGGATGATAGTGTGGAAAGCAAGATAGAGCAGAACAAGTTTGAGCAATTTTCTTTGAAGATTCTATTGACCGAGAATTGTTTCAGTATAAATGTACTCATTCAGATTTGTGCTCACAAATCAATCACTTGATTATGAGCTTCAATTGTGATGTTAAATGAATAAAATTGCCTCAGAACCATTTGAGAGATACTGGCGTGGAGCAATCTGATTGTAGCATTTAGATCTGACCACTTCTATAGTGATATTTAGCATTTGTAACTTGCTGTATCTAGCTAACTGAACAGAATTTTTCTTTATTTCAGATTTCCAGCATCTGGAAATATTCTTAAGTGAAAGATTAAGGAGTTGACAATTGACGAAAGTCAGTCAAGATGCCATGGTAGCGTAGTGGTTGGAGGTGTTCCCGAGTCCAGAGTTCAATTCCAGCGCAATTCTGTGAAGTCTCCCTGTGGAATGTCTAGGTTTTCTCCAGGTCCTTGGGCTTCCTCCTATAGGCTGGGTAGGTTAGTAGGTCATTGTGAGTTGTCCTGCGACTAGGCTCGGGTTTTTGGGGTTTGCTGGAGTCACTTGGCTGGGATGGCCTGTTCCGTGCTGCATCACAAAATGTAAGACTGCAGTGCGTGAAGCTTCTATATTATGGAGGATAATGCTAAATACTAAGTAAACAAGAAAAGTCTACTTTTCCAGTTTAAGTTCATTGACTATTGCTGTGTTGTGGCTACTTTAGTAAAATACCAAAAATACTCAATGGAGATATTACAGTCATGCAGTTTGGATTGGGAAAACTCTTGGATAGACCTTTTTGTGTAAAATAAAAATGACATGACTGATGCAATTGAATTGTAGGTCAGCTATTTCTATATTCTATTTCATAGTGGTTGGGGAGGGGGTGAAGAGTTGCTAAATCAGCAGTGTCCAACCTGGGTTCCAGGGACCCCTTGATTAATGGTAGGAGCCCATGCCATAGAAAAAGTTGGAACCCCTGTATTAAATGAATTCCACTTTTAAGCAGCTCTATTACCTATATCACATATGCATCTTAAGTTGCACTAAGGTTTTCTCCTGTCTCAGTTTTTATTCCTGTCCCACTCAAGATTTTTTTTGAAAACAGAAGTCTTCAAATCCTGCTTAATTGCTTAAAGCAATTCTCTTTAGTTATTGATGTGAAGGGAAGTAACATAGAAAGCATAGAAAACCTACAGCACAATACAGGCCCTTCGGCCCACAATGCTGTGCCAAACATGTACTTACTTTAGAAATTACCTAGGGTTACCCATAGCCCTCTATTTTTCCAAGCTCAATGTACCTAACCAAGAGTTTCTTAAAAGACCCTATCCCTATCGTATCTGCCTCCACCACCGTCATTGGCAGCACTCCACACATTCACCACTCTCTGCATAAAAAAACTTAACCCTGACACCCCCTCTATACCTACTTTCAGGCACCTTAAAACTGCGCCCCCTCATGTTAGCCATTTCAGCCCTGGGGAAAAAGCCTCTGACCGTCCACACGATCAGTGCCTCTCATCTTGTACATCTCTATCAGATCACCTATCATCCTTCATCACTCCAAGGAGAAAAGGCCAAGTTCACTCAACCTATTCTCGTAAGGCATGCTCCCCAATCCAAGCAACATCCTTGTAAACCTCCTCTGCATTCTTTCTATAGTTTCCACATCCTAGTGGGGTCTGACCAGGGTCCTATACAGCAATAACATTACCTCTCAGCTCTTGAACTCAATCCCACAGTTGAAGGCCAATGCACCATATGCCGCCTTAACCACACAGTCAACCTATGTAGCAGCTTTGAGTGTCCTATGGACTCTTAATGTATTAAGTAACTTTTTTTTACACAAAGCTGCTAGTAATAAGATAAATCAACAAACCGCAGTTGTCTTACCTCGTAGTTCTCTAGGATGCTGGTGAATATTGGTGGCTCGGGTTGAGGTGTTTGATGTTGTGGTGTTTGCCAAGCTTGGCAACCAATCTGCAGACGCTTCATCACCAGTCAAGGAGACATCCCCAGTGCACAGATGCCGGTGCCTCCCTCCGGGAGTGCCCACATTCACATAGTCCCCCCAACCCCCATTTGCTTGCCCCAGTCCTGACTAGCCACCTCCCCACCTGTCCTTCGAACTCTACCAGCTCGCACTTCCCTGGCTCCTAAGTGGCATCCACCCTGACATGTTTGTAATGGAGTTATCAGAAGAAATTCAGAATCAGGTTTATTATCACCGGCATGTGTTGTGAAATTTGTAAAACACTCAACTCACTTGCAGTACATGAGGACTGAGAATGACACCACTTTAACTGGGACATCAGAGGTTCTGGCGAAGACAAACAAAAAGCAGGAACACAAATTTTTATAAGTATGTTTCTACTTCCTTCTCATTTGATCTAGATCTGACATAATTCTAGACACGTCTCATCTTGGTCTTCTCTGTTCCAACACATTTCCAGGCTTGGCAATCTCCTCATCAGACAAATGTAATGGTATTCGTAGTTGGCGGAGAGTTTTAGTGATATTTTCATTATTAGAACTATACATGTTATGGAAATCACAATCTTGCAGATGTTGAAATATAAAATAAAAACAATGCTGGAAATGCTCATGCAGCTTCTGTGCAAAGAAACAAGTTAAATCTTCATATTGACCTTTTATCAGTCGGAAAAATAGTTAGATTTAAGCTGATGTGTGTGATGGGGCTGTTCCATATGAAGCCCAATTGTTATTTTGTGTTTAAAATACAAAGGCAGACTGATCATGTTGTGCCTTAGCCAATAAAGGAAAGTAAATTGTAGAATCGTAGAGCACTCACAGCACAGAAACAGGCTCTTCATACCATCCAGTCTGTGCTGACCTGTTCTTCTGCCTAGTCTCATCTGCCTGGACCAGAGCCCTCTATACTATTCTCATTCATGCAGATATCCAAACTTAAATGCTGTATTTGAACCTGCATCCACCACCTCAGCTGGCAGCTTATGCCATACTTTCACTACTACTGAGTGTACAACTTGGCTGTTGTCCTTTTTCTTGTGCTGCTGCACCTCTGCAATGAGCTTTTGACTTGTGGAGCTCATTTACTTGGAAAGTAGGAAATGTTTCAGCCTTCATCACTTCCACCACAGAATAACTATGACCTCAACATTTGTTGAAGCTGTCTTGTGCTGATGTATATTTGAAAGATTAAGCTCCAAGTTATCATGTTTACTGACACACGAGACTATTGGCATTGCGTATAATGTCTGCAATCAAATCAACCTTTCTGTTCAATCCTTCTCCAACAGTAAGGTTCTAATGAGGAAAATGTGGATGTCATTGAAATCTCACTCAATTTCTTTAAAATGTCTTGCTAATGATTATACTTGTTCTTTATCACCTGATTGGTGTTACTTTTTATTTATTGAGAAATAGTGTGGAGTTGGCCCTTCCAGCCACTCCACCCAGCAATCCCCCAACTTAATTCGGCCTGATCATGGGACAATTTACAGTGACCAATTAACCTGCCAACAGGTACGTCTTTGGAATGTGGGAGGGAACTGGAGCACCTGGAGGAAACCCATGCGGTCATGGGGAGAAAATACGATCTCCTTATAGGCAGTGGTGGGAATTGAGCCTGGGTTGCTGAAGCTATAAAGCGTTGTGCTAACTACTATGCTACTACTAACTACTATGGCCACGACTGAATAGCAGAGCAGACTTGATGTGCTAAATGGCTTAATCCTGCTCTTGTATCTTATGGAGTCTGCTTTACCATTGAATCATGACTTTTTTTCTAAACTCATTCTCCTACCTTCTGCATCTCAGTGATCAAGAACAAATCAACCTCTGCCTTAAATATACCCAATGACTACCTCCGTGATCATCTGTGGCAATGAATTCCACAGATTCACGATGATCTGGCTGAAGAAATTCCTTCTCATCTCAGTTTTAAAGGAGCATCTCCTTATTCTAACACTGCTTGGATCAGACTATTCTCCCCCCCCCCACCCCCAATCCATCTGAAGGCCTAAGAACATCAAACACTTTTTCACCTTAGTTCTGAGGAAGGATTAAGGATTGCTGATCAAAATGTTGACTTGTTTCTCTTAGCACAGCTCCTGGTTGACTAGTCGAGTTCATTCTGCATTTTTGTTTCTGACATAAGTCAATTGGCTTGTTAAACGAACCTATTGATAAGTATTGGCAACTTCACACTCTGTTGTCGCAAGTGTTAGAGATCAATTTTTACTTTGGACAAATCATTCCATATACACATCATCAGTCTATCAAAACCGATGCTTTATTTGAAGCTCCATTACAGTAAGTGTACCTGTTGTACAGAAGAAGTGATTCAAGGATGTTCTCAAAATCTTAAGCATTGCATCTCCTTTGTCTCATGAGATTCCCTTACCCATCACTATACAATGAAGAAGAATTTCGGATAGCATTGTGAACCTCATTCATTTTTCAGGAACACAAAGAAGCTCAGTGCAACTGATAAATTACCTCCTGGTGTCTCACCTGTGGCAGAAGCTGAGTAACCTCCTCACACACACATCAAAATTCACAGATCTGAAGTGAAAGCAAGTCATCTTTGACTGTAGAGGGTTGTCAAGAAGAGGTGTCTTTTGGTTCTTGACTCCCTTTGTATTGGGACTGGTTTTTCACAACCTACACTACCCTGGATGGATTTTTGATGTTTCCTACCACATCTTATAATCTCTCTTGTTTGAACAATAGTAACCTTAGTGTATCCACAGAACTAATTCATTGCTAGAATCCTTTTGGCAAACTTCTTCCACACATTGTCGCTCCAGAAGTATAGTACCTAGAATCAGACCTATTATTCCACATGTGGCCAAGCCAGTGATTTGGGGAAAAAGTCTTATGACCTCCTTGGCATTGTATTCCTGGACATTATTTTAACAGCTCAGGATTCCATATACTATTAACAGCTTCCTCAACCTGCCCTGCAATTTATGTTGAAGTTGTACTCCCTTTGCTCTGTGTGCCTTTTTGAATTGTCCTTCTCGCCAAGCAGTTCTGTGTTCATTTTCATGCTGTGATTTGCCTATTCTATCAACTAGCCAATTTCTGTCTATCCACACATCTGCAAACTAGTAGATTGTACCTCACAGACAAGATGTAATTGACATGAAACTATTAAATTAGCAAAACATTGTGTTTCAGTCATCTGTTGGCATCACCCATGTTGATGCCATTGCCCCAGCATACCACTGCATAGAAGCTTGTACTGGCGACAACAGACTGGTAGAACATATGAATGAGAGGCCTGCATACTCCAAAGGACCTCAGTCATCTCAGGAAGTAAAGATGACTCTAGGCTTTCTCATACAGTCTTTATATTGATGCTCCACTCAAGTCTGTCATCCAGGTGCACCCCCAGGTACTTGTAGGTCCTCACCACATCCATGTCCTCACCACCAGTGGTAACAGGGAGCAGTGCAGGCTTAGTCTTGTTAATGTCCATCACCATCTCCTTTGTCTTACTGATGTTGAGCTGCAGATGATTCAGCTTGCCTCCACCAGGGCCCTGTATTTATCCTCCGGTCCTCAATTGTAGAGCAATGTTGTGGATCTTTGGACCTGGACCCCAAGATGTCTCTGTTACTCCACATTTTAAGAATTCTGCTATTAACCTTGTAGTCTGCTTTCAGGTTTGATCTTTTCAAGCTTGTAGTGCATCTGGCACTCTGCCCAGCTTTGCAGCCTGCCTATATCCGCTGTAGCTTATGACATCCTTCTACACTATCCCCAACACCAGCAACTTTGTGTCATCTGTAAATTTACTAACCCACCCTTCGCTTCCTCATCTAAGTTCATTATAAAAATTACCAAGAGCCGATCTTGGTGTTGCTGACCATCTACTCCCACACTCTGCCTTCTATTGGAAAGCCAATTATTTTTTTAATCCATGTGGTCTATTTTCCAAAGATCCTATGCTAATGACTTTCTGGATGAGCCTACCATAGGGATCCTTGTCAACAACTTAAGATACAAATGCATCACCTTCACTGCTTTGCTTTAATCAGTTTGTTTGTCACCTTGGAAATAATTCTCAGGCTCATAATTTCCCACTCCTAACTACCTGCAACCTAGGTGCAGCTGCCTCCCTGTAAGTCCTCTATCAGCCCCTCAGCCTCCTGCATGATCTTGGGTTCATGTAGCTCTAGCTCCACTTCATTACTGTAGTCTGCAAGTATACATGTGTAGCTGGTTGCACTTGCAGGTGTAGTTGTCAGTAAAACGTGAGGCCTCCCTATCTTCCCATAATCTGCAGGAGAAGCGTTCAACTGCGCTGATTGCCATTCCCACTGCTCTAACTCTGAAATAAAAGAAAGTGCTTATAAGAACCTCACCTTAGCCCCTGCTCACTTACTCTATCACTTCATGCTGATACTTCTTGAGCCCATTTCCTATATGCATTTTTAAAGCATAATCTTTGCACTAAAATGGCACTTTGTTTTCCATGATTCTTAATGTTTTTTTTCTGGCAATAATGCTCACCATACAACTCTGGACCCAATTTCTGTGTCAGGACCCATCTCTCAATGACGGCAGTGATAAAATTCACTACTTCTGCATCAGCACAACCCTAAACCTGTAATGAAGTTCATCTGCTCTGCTTCAATTCCATAAGACCATGAGACAGAGAATTAGGCCATTTGATCCATTGAGTCTCCAAAACCATTTGATCATGGCTGATTTATTATTCTTAACCCCATTCTCCTGCCTTCTTCCTGTAACCTTTGACATGGTTACTGATCAGAAACCTATTAAACTTCACTTTAACTATATTATATGACTTGGCCTCCACAGCCATCTGTGGTAATGAATTCCACCCTCTGGCTAAAGAAATTCCTTCCCACCTCTGTTCTAAAGGGACATTCTTGTTTTCTGAGGCTGTGCCTTCCGGTCCCAGTCTCTCCCGCTATTGGAAGCCTCTCCATGTCCACTCTGTCTAGGCCTTTCAATATTAAATAGATTTCAGTGAGATTTCTCCCCCCCCCCCCCCACCGCCTCATTCTTCTAAACTCCAGCAAGTACAGGCTCAGAGCAATCAAACACTCCTCATTCCCTTTTCATTCCTGGGATCATTCCCATGAACTCCTTGACTCTCTCCAATGCCACCACATCCTTTCCTAGATAAGGGACCTAAAACAACTCACAATGCTCCAAATGCAATCTGACCAATACCTTATAAAGCCTCCGCATTACTTCCTTGCTCTTAAAGAATGCAAACCTTGCATTTGCTTTTCTTGCTACCGCCTCAATCTGCAAGTTAACCTTTAAGGAATCCTGTATGAGGACTCCCAGATCCCTTTTGCTTTATTTCTGAATTAGCTCACTATTTAGAAAGTGGTCTCTGCCTTTATTCCTAATACCATACACTTCCCTGCATTTCCCAATTCTTGGCTCATTCTCCAAATCTGTCAAGTCCTTCTGCTGACTGTTTCCTCAGTACTTCCTGCCCTTCTACCTATCCTTGTATTATCTGCAAACTTAGCCACAGGCCCATCAATTTAGTCATTCAGATCAATGACATATATGTGAAAAGAAGCAGTCACAAAAGCTTGGGGAACAGCACTAGTCACTGGCAGCCAACCAGAAAATGCCCCCTTTATTCCCACTCTTTGCCGCCTGCCAGTCAGCCAATCATCTGTCCATGCTAATATTTTTTCACCATAGGCTCTGATTTTGTTTTAACTGTCTCATGCATGTTACCTTGTCAAAGGGCTTCTGAAATTCCAAGTAAGCAACACCCACTGACTCTCCTTTGTCTGTTCTGCTAGTTATTTCCTCAAAGAATCCAACGGATTTGTCAGGCAAGATTTCCTCTTAAGGGAACTATGTTGACTAGGGTCTATTTTATCAGGTGTCTCCAAGTACCCCAAAATCTCATTGTTAATAAACTGTTGCTAACTATTGAAGTCAGGCTAACTGGTCTATGGTCTATAATTTTCTGTCCTTTAAATCCCACCCTTGAAGAGTGGAGTGACACTTGCAATTTTCCATTCCTCTGAAACTATTCCATAATCTAATGATTCTTGAAAGATCACTGCTAATGCCTCTACAATCTCTTCAATTCCCTCTTTCAAAACTTTGGGGTGTAGTCCATGTGATCCTGGTGACTTACCTACTCTTGTACCTTTCAGTTTCCCAAGCATCTTCTCCTTTGTAATAGCAACCGCACTCAATTCTCCACCCGTCACTCAAATTTCTCACATACTGCTGGTGTCTTCCACAGTGAAGACTGATGGTCATCTGCTATTTCTTTGCCTCCCATTCCTGAGGAGACATTGGATTGTGTAGAGGGGGAGAGAGTTTAAAAGCAAGCGGGGACAGTTGGCATATTTTGTGCACTACATTTCTTGAGGAGACATTGGATTGTGCATAATTAGGCACTTGGCAAGATCCAATGGGGGAAAAAAAAATTAGATTTCAGCTGATTTCAGTGTGATTGGGCCAGTGTTAGTGGGGAGTTGAGGCTTTAGTGAGGAGAGGCATAGGCTGTAGGTAGGTTTTCTTCTGTTATTTATTTTCTTTCTCATTGCGCATCTAGAGTAGTGGGGATGCCAGATAGGATAGTGGGATGTGGGAAGACTTGATGACTACACCCACAAGAAGTGCATCCAACAGCAGGTTCTAACAGACTGTGTTAAGGAGTGGGAGCTGAAACTGGATGAACTCCAGATCATTTGGGAGGCTGAGGGGTTGTTAGACAGAACATGCAAGGGAGGTAGTTACACATGTGCAGGACATGGGTAACTGGGTGATGGCCAGGAGGGGGAAAGGGTATAGGCAGCCAGTCCTATTTGGGAGGTGGGTGGAATGAAGCAACAGAGAAAAGCCACAATGCTCAGGAAGATCATGCAGTTTAATAAGAAGCTAAGTAGATGATGGGAGAGGGAGGGCTTCAGATTTTTGAATGATTAGGCTTTCTTCCAGGAAAAGTGGGACCTGTACATAAGGGATGGCGTGCATCTGAACTAGAAGGGGACTAGAGGGAGGGTTGCTAGTGCTGCACGGGTGGGGGGGGGGTTAAACTTGAGCTACAGGGGGATGGGAACCAGAACACCAGAACAGATAGTGGAGTGGTTGTGGAGAAAGATGTTAAGCCTACATACCAAGTCAGGAATGGAAAGTTTGAGCATGGTGGGACTAATATTCTGAGTTGTGTATATTTCAATGCAAGGAGTGTTGTAGGAAAGGCAGATGAGCTTGGGCATGGATCAGCATGTGCAATTACGACATTGTGGTCATTAGTTGCAGAATATTGGCTGGCAGCTCAATGTTTCAGGGTTCTGTTGTTTTAGACGTGATGGACTAGATGATAGATGTGATAAGGAGGTGGGGTCGCATTACTAGTTAGAGAAAATATCACTGCTGTACTCAGACAGGACAGACTGGAGAGCTTGAACTGAGGCTATGAGCGGAACGGAAGAATAAGAAACACATATCCATGTTAATGGGATTATATTATAGATTACAGTTTGCGGGATTTAGAGGAGCATATTTGTAGAAAGATTACAGACTTTTGCGAGAAACAAGGTAGTGATAGGTGATTTTAACTTTCCACATTGATTAGAACTCATGTACTGTAAAAGGGGTTGACAGGAAAGAGTGTGTCAAATATGTTCCTGAATCAGTAGGTAGAAGAGTGCAATACTAGATTCCTTGTTAGGGAATGAGTTGGGGCAGGTGACAGATGAGTTGGGGAACACTGGATAATGATTATAATGCCATTAGTTTCAAGGTAATTATGGAAAAGATAAGTCTGGTCCTCGGGTTGAGGTTCTGAATTGGCAAAAGGTCAATTTTGATGACATCAGAAAGGATCTGACAAGTGTGGATTGGGACAATTTTTTTCTGGCAAAGCTGTACTTGGCAAGTGGGAGACCTTCAAAAGTGAAACTTCAGAGGTACAATTTAATGTCAGAAGTGTATACGGTATGCATACTGAAATGCTTTTTCTTCACAACCATCCATGAAAACAGAGGAGTGCCCCAAAGAATGAATGACAGTTAAATATTAGAACTCCAAATCCCCCCACCCCCAGCTCCCCCTCCTGTGCAGCAAGCAACAATCCCCCCCCTCCCCTCCCCTCCCCACCGGCAAAAGAAAACATCAGCATCACCACTGAGCACTCAAGCGTGCGCAAAGCAACAGCAAAGACACAGACTTGCAGTTACCCCAAAGACTTCACGTTTCACCCAGTATTCGACATACCACAGGCTCTTTCTATCTCTCCCTGATAAGGGAGAAAGAGGTGTCTCCATTTTCCTAGCGAGCGGGGAGACATAACAAACAACTTGCTGGTTTATGATGTTAAAGGTCTGCCATGTCGCTTTTTCAAGCTCTGTGCCCAAAATTCTGACTCTCCCGACGACACATGGGTCTCCTGTCATCACACCAACCCTCGATCCACCTGTCTCCAGAGCCCCGTGATCCTAGGCTTCCACATCAGAGGCAGACTCTTAGGCCGAACCCTTGGGGTGCCGAACAACAATGGCCGGTTATGAAACACCGAGAATGGGTCCCATTCCGGCAAAGAACCCTAGTCAGTGTGTAACTCCAGGTCAGGGTCTTCAAAAGACCCCTGAAAGGGAAAATCACTCTGCTCCACCTTTTGAGAGTATTTTAGATGTTCCTGTTAGAATAAGAGGATAACAGGTTTATGGAACCTTGTTTTATGAGCGATATTGAGGCCCTGTTGAATTAAATAAAAAAAGGTACGTGAAAGGTACAGACAGGTAGGAACAAATGAGGTACTTACGGAGTACAAGAAATGCACGAGAACATGAAGGAAATCAGGAGGGATAGAGGAATGTACAAGGTTGCTGTAGCATCAAGGTGAAGGATAATCCTAAGGGTATATTAAGAGTGAAAAGAGAGCAAGGGACAAAATTAGTCGTCTGGAAGATCAGAGTGGTAATCTATGCCTGGACCCAAAAAAAGAAGGGGAAGATCTTAAATGAATCTTTTGCATCTTTATTTACTCGGGAGATGGACGCAGTCTGTAGAAGTGAGGCAAAGTAGCAGAGGTCATGAACCCTGTAAGGATTACGGAGTAGATGTTTGCTGTCTTGAAGGCCAACTAGAGTGGATAAATCCTCAGGGCCTGATGAGGTGTTCCCTCAGACTCTGTGGCACACTAGTGTAGAAGTTGTAGGGGCCGTAGCAGAGGTATTTGAAATTACATTAGCCAAAGGTTCGGTGCTGGAGGATTGGAGGATAGCTAATGTTCCATTGTTTAAGAAAGGCTCAAAGAATAAGCCAGAAAATTGGGCTGGTGAAGCTGACATCAGTAGTGGGAAAGTTGTTGGAAAGCATTCTATTATTTGGAAAGACAAGGACTGATTCCGGATCGTCTGCGTGGCCTTTTTTTACCAGAAAAATTGAAGACAAGGTGGTGGATGTGGATGATGTTTACATGGACTTTAGGAGGTTGATAACGTCCTACATGGGAGATTAGTCAAGAAGGTTCAGTCGCTTGGCATTCAAGATGAATTAGTAAATTGGATTAGATACAGGCTACGTGGGAGAAGCCGGAGCATAGTAATAGATGGCTGCTTCTTTGACTAGAGGCCTGTTGCTGGCGGTGAGCTGCAGGGGATTGGTGTTGGTTCCATTGTTTGTAATCTATATCACTGATCTGGATTGATGTGGTAAATTGGATCAGCTAATTCACATAAGAGTTGCTGGTGAACGCAGCAGGCCAGGCAGCATCTCTAGGAAGAGGTACAGTCGACGTCTCTGCCTGAAACGTCGACTGTACCTCTTCCTAAAGATGCTGCCTGGCCTGCTGCGTTCACCAGCATTTTTTGTGTGTTGCTTGAAATTCCAGCATCTGTGGATTTCCTCGTGTTTGCGTTTTTGGATCAGCTAATTTGTGGATTACACTAAGATTACGATGTAGTGGCAGTGAGGAAGACTATCAAAGCTTGCAGTGGGATCTGGATCATCTGGAAAAATGGGCTGAAAAATGGCAGGTGGACTTTAATGCAAACAAGTGTGATGTGCTGCTCTTTGGGGGGGCCAACCAGCATACACCTTACACTGAGTGGTAGGGCACTGAGCAGTGTGATAGAACGGTGATCTGGGAATACTAATTTTTGCTATATTGTATGCCCTCTTTTGTTTGTTTTTGGCTTCCTTTGTCAGCCACTGTTGCCTCATCCTCCCTTGCTGCTGCTTTGGGATGAATTGATCCTGTATTTCTGAATTATTCCCGTAAATTTCAATCACTGCGTCAACCACTTCATTCATGCTAATGTCCCCTTTTAGTCAACTTTGGCCAGTTGCCTTTGTACAACTGTAATACCTGTGCATCTGATTTTAGTTTTTCACACTCAGAATTCACCCTGCATACTGTCACTTCCTTCTTTACCTTTTGCTCCTTTGTCTTGTCCTCTTGTGTGATTCAGAGACGAAGTACTTGCTGCAGGCACCCTGTAGCCCTGGACAGAGGCCATCAACACTGCCTCCTTAATTGTCCAAATCTACTAGCAGGGTAAACATTGTCAATAAAAGCTTTCTAGGTTTACATTTCAGCAATGAGGCCCTAGTTGCATTTGGCCATGTCTATTGGCCAGTCCATGTCATTCGCTTAACTTGACACTAGACTCCTTTCAGCAGGAACTCGATTCTTGGCTTGGTTACAAAGGTTACCAAGTGGACAAGGAAAGCAGTTTAAGTGTGTTCTCAAAGTCTTTTAATGTGTATGCATGTTGTATGTACTAGTCCTTGCCTACTCTTGGAAATTCCCAGCCCATAACTGTGAGTAAAGGAAGTTCCTCAAGGCCATGCTTCAGAAACACATTTGGGTAATGAAAACAGTGGAAGAAGGTATACTCCAAATTAACCAGCTGCCTGCCACATTTATGGCAAGAGTTTACAGGTTCAATGTTGGCTTTAGCAGTCATTTCAGAACCAAGGAAACAGGAGTTGTACTGGACCATATTAATACTGAGTGACTGGCTGAGAGCGATTTAGTGCCTGCATGTATTGAATAATGCAACATTGTTGAATGGTTCTGAGAATGTTTTATCTGATACTGTTCACAGCGGAAAAGATGTTGTGTTGACCTTTTAACCAGTTCTAACATCAATCTAACCCTTCCCTCCCCCATAGCTCTCCATTTTTTCTTTCATCCATGTGCCTATTATCTTAGTCCCTTAAATTTATGGTGTTCTCAAAGCAAAGTACAGTTGCAAGACAATTTGTGAACCCTTTGCAATTACTTGGTTTTTATAGAACATAGAATAGTACAGCACAGTACAGGCCCTTCGGCCCACAATGTTGTGCCGACCCTCAAACCCTGCCTCCCATATAAGCTCCCACCTTAGATTCCTCCATATACCTGTCTAGTAGTCTCTTAAACTTCACTAGTGTATCTGCCTCCACCACTGACTTAGGCAGTGTATTCCACGCACCAACCACTCTCGGTAAAAAAAACCTTCCTCTAATATCCTCCTTGAACTTCCCACCCCTTACCTTAAAGCTATGTCCTCTTGTATTGAGCAGTGGTGTCCTGGGGAAGAGGCGCTGGCTATCCACTCTATCTATTCCTCTTATTATCTTGTACACCTCTATCATGTCTCCTTTCATCCTCCTTCTCTCCAAAGAATAAAGCCCTAGCTCCCTTAATCTCTGATCATAATGCATACTTTCTAAACCAGGCAGCATCCTGGTAAATCTCCTCTGTACCCTTTCCAATGCTTCCACATCCTTCCTATAGTGAGGTGACCAGAACTGGACACAATACTCCAAGTGTTTCTGCATTAATTACTTGTAAAATGTGGTCTGATTTTCATCTAAGTCACAATAATACACACACTCTGCTTAAACTAATAACACACAAACAATTGTACTTTTCATTATTCAGTCCAGGCTAGAAAAAGTATGTAAACCCTTGTATTTAATAACTGATAGAAGCTCCTTTAGCAGCAATGGCCTCCAACAAATGTTTCCTGTAGCTGCTAATCAAACTTGCACAATGGTGAGGAGGAATTTTTGACAATTCCTTCATACAAAACTTTCAGTTCATCAGTATTCTGGGATACCTTGCATGAACAGCCCTCTTTGGGTCATGCCACAGCATCTAAACTGGATTAAGGTCTGGACTCTGACTTGGCTATTCTAAAACACACATTTTCTTCTTTTTAAATCATTCTGTTGATGATTTACTCTTGTGTTTTGGATCATTGTCTTGTTGCATCATCCAATTTCTATTAAGCTTCAGGTGACGGACTGCTACCCTGATTCTCCTGTAAAATGTCCTGATACAATTTTGAATTCGTTGCTCCCTCAACGATTACAAGCTATCCAGTCCCTGAGGCAGTAAAGCAGCCCGAAATGATGGTGCTCCTTCCACCATGCTTCACAGTTGGGATGAGGTTTTGCTGTTGGTGTGCAGTGCCTTTTTTCTTCCAAACATAGTGGTGTGCACTTTTGCCAAAAAGTTCAATTTTTCTCTCATCTGCCCACAGACCATTGTTCCAGAAGTACTGTGGAACATTGAGGTGGTCTTTTACAAACTTGAGACATGCAGCAATGTTTTTTTTTCTCTGGAGAGTACTGGTTCCTCTGTGTCCTTCCATGAATGCCATTCTTGTTCAGTTTTTCTCGTAGTGGACACAAGAACAGAAACTCCAAGTTTCAGAGATTTCTGCAGGTCATTTGCTATTACCCTTGGGTTCTTTTTCACGTCCTTCAGCATTGCACATTGTACTGTTTAGTGTGATATTTGCAGGATGCCCACTCATAGTGAGAGTAGCAACAGTACTGAATTTCCTCCATTTGTAGACGATTTCTCTTACTGATGAACATGCAGTCTTTAGAAATGCTTTTGTAGCCTTATCCAGTTTCAGGTATCTCTACAATTCTAAGATCCTCTAAAAGTTGTTTTGAATGAGGCATGGTGCACATAAACAGATTCTTCTTGAGAAGAGCAGGCTCTGTCAGTAACCTGACTTTGTCTTTTTTTCAATAGGGCAGGGCACCTCTACAACAGACACCTCTAATCTCATCTCATTGATTGGAACACTTGACACCAAATAGCTGTTGTAGAAGGCATTACCCTAGAGGTTCACATATTCTTTTTGACCCCAGATTGTGATTGTTCAAATAATGTACTCAGTATTGACAAGTGCAATTGTTTGTGTGCTATTAGTTTGGGCAGATTGCTTGTCTATTATTGTGACTTGGATGAAGATCAGACCTCATTTTATGAGTAATTAATGTAGAAAGCCAGGTAATTGCAAAGGGTTCACAAACTTTTCTTGCAACTGTATTAGTGAGAAAATAGTTTGAAGGTAATGAAGCAGGAAGCACTAAAATTTGTAGAGTAGTAAATATTGGTATCCTTGGAGGTTGACATTGACAATAATAATGGCCGAGATTTGTAGCAAATATTGATCTTGGTAGAAGAGGCTGCTAGTAATAGAAAAAAATAGTTGGTAACCAAAAGGAGAAACTTTATGCATTCATTGAAGTGAATTAATAATAACTTGATAATTTAACCACAGTACCTGGAGTACCTGAAATACTGCACTCATTTTTGGTCTTGAATAATGCAGGGCCATAAGAAGGAGGGTTATAATTGATGGAATGGAGCTAGATTATACCCTGGTGTAAAGAGTTACCTTGAGGGGAAAAAATGAGCATGCTTCGAAAACAGAAATGAAGAAGAAAAATTGAGGCCTGTAAATATTTGGAATTCTGTATTTTGAAAGTTGAAACAGTGGCTGTATTCAGAGCTAACATGAACAAGTTTTCAAACTAAAGTAAGGTGGGGCTGGGATGGAGGATGTTTCTTGAGCTAGAGGGAATGAGTGGGAAGATGGAGCTGAGCCCAAGGTTAGACTATGAATGGTAGACTAAATTTGTGGGCTAGTAGAGACATTTGTCTTAAGTTGCTGCATGGGTTGTAATTTGTGCTCTTTGAAAATGGATTGACAGTTTGGGTGATGTTTTGGCTAAAAAGCCAAACTTGAAGTAAGTTGTGACAGCAGAAAATTGAGTGTTGATTGGAAAGTGGATCTTTTTATCCTGCACATTTTGACCTGCTGACTATACGATGTATGTAGTTGTGTTCCCTTAATTGCAGATAATCTTATGTCTCAGTTTTTCTGGGCTAAATTCAATTTGAGGTTTTTTTTTGGTGGTATGCAAATTGCCTGTCTTCCTTTTTGGTTTCCTGCAATCTGCCTCTGGGTGAAGTTTGAGACAAGGTCCAAGTCCTGAGGTATGTAAGAACGAGTTATAGTTTCTATTTTATTACATCAGAGCATGGTGCTTGACAATTTATGAATTGTTCTGCAGAAAGCCAGGAATCTTTAGCTTTGCACACAAAATGTTATTTGCAAGGGTGTTTCACAAATCTGTCCCACCTTTTAATATTGCCTTTTAAAGTGGTATATTTTTTCAGTCCATTTTACTTTAAACATTTGAATTTTAATAATGCCTTGTTCAAAGGTTAATTCTTCAGTAAATTACATTAGCTTGAAGAATATTGATACAGGAAAAGGCTTTAGTTTTTCCTCAAAAGTGCTATTCCTGTGGTAATGAATGTGACTGAGCAGAAATCTCTTGATGTTTGTCTCTCATTCCCTGACCATGTTTTTGATTGCACAGAAGTCTATTTACTTGATGTCTGACTTGCATGTTTTAAAAATAAGCAGTGACAATTAATCAAAGTGCCTTTAAATCAGAAACCAACAGCATTTGTAAATCCAAAAGCTGTAAATAGAGTATCTGAAATAAAACTAGAGGGTGCTGGAAGCATCTTGGAATGAGAAACTGTAAAAATGCTAATTCAGTCTCTTTCCACGGATTCTCTTCAACCTTCCAGTATTTTCTGTTTCATTGCTGCTCACTGATGTATAAAGTAGACAAATTCCATCCCATGAATTTAGAATTGAATTCTGGATTTAAAAACAAATTGGAATTGCTGTCAAAGCTATAAACTAATTCCCTCTACCATTTTCAATTGTTTTTATTATTGCTGCTTGATTTTGATACAAATTTGTGGCTGTTAATACGGACTGGTTAGAGATGAGTCACGGCTGTATACTTTGGAAGTGATATAAAACATTGTTACTGTCCTTTTCTGAATAAGTAACGTGCCAGTAATTTTAAGGAGTTCAGCTTGTTGGATTTAATCTGTGTAGCAAAAGAATAGCACCTTACAAATATTTGAAGTGGGCATTGAATGCTTACCTGTATTTCTGTAAGAGCTGGGATAAAACCAGGTTTCCAATTTGATACGGGCAGAATAATTTGCATATGGAGAGTAGAGTGCTCTGAAGGATTTGTCATTTTGAGTGGTTAACAACAAATTTCAACTTGTAACTAAAATCAATGCAGGTGTTATTAAGTTGTTAAAGTAAGACTTTCGATCGTTGGGAAAATAAATGACGATATTTCCTGGGAATAGGTTGACTTGTGTCAAGGAAGGGGTGAGATTAATGTTAGATTAATTTCAATTATGTGACCAATTATGATTATGAAGACACGTACTCCTCTTTTATTGTCATTTAGTAATGCATATATTAAGAAATGATACATTATTTCCTCCGGTGTGATATCACAAAACACAGGACAGACCAAGACTGGAAAAAAAACTGACAAAACCACGTAATTATAACATATAGTTACAACAGTGCAACAATACCATAACTTGATGAAGTCCATGAGCACAGTAAAGTTCAAAGTTTCTCAAATGTCCCACATCTCATGCAGACGGGAGAAGGAAGAAAAACTCTCCCTGCCATGCCGACCACAGTCCGACTCTGAGTCATCCGAAAACTTCGAGCTCTGATCAGCTCTCCGACACCAAGTACTGAGCGCCATCTCCGTCTGAACAATTTGACCACCTCCTCAATCGCCAAAAGCAGGCAAGGCCGGGGATTTTGAGGCCTACCCTCCGAAAGATTCCCCACCACACAGTAACGACAGCAGTGAACGTGTGTTTCAGAAATTTCTCCAGATGTTCCTCTGTGCTTTCATGTCCATTCTCCATCAAATCAGAATTGTCCACGGCCCCTATTTAACAGATACAATATCATTTTTCACCGGAGGGCTACCCTCAGGCAGGCGTGCTGCCATCTTCTCCTCCCGCCTTTTGTGATGGGCTGAATCTATAATGGGGGCTTTCCCAACCTTTTTGTTTGATTGCTTCACTTTGGGCCATTCTATCAGAAAGGAAGCTCTGTTGTTTACCTATTCCCACACAGGCATCCGGAAGACAAATAAAGAGGCTGCAAAGTGATACAGAAGTCAGTGATGGGAAGTTCAATAGGCATGACAGGTAGGGAGTGAGGAAAGCAAGTTGGATTATTTTGATGCAAGAGGTAAATTTGGGGATTGAGTAGCTGCATGGGATTATATTATAGCCATTACAGAAACGTGGCTGAGGGAGGGACAGGACTGGCAGCTTAAGGCTGATTTATACTTGTGCGTTAAATGTACACCATAGGTACGGCGTAGCTGTGAACCCTATGCAGTATCTACACTGAACCCTACGCTGTAGCCTAACGTGCACCTTTCCCAAAATGTAACTACGCATCGCGGCGACGCAGACAGAAACAACTGTGATTGGTCCGCTTGGTAGCATCGCATTTCCTCATACGCTGCAATAGCTTGTCATTGGGCGACTGAAGGGCAGGGAAGGAACTCTGTTTGCAATGCTTTCCATAAAGCTTTACAGACCTCCAAAATTATGGAGGACCCTGTGCTTGACGCCAGTTTGTAGCTAGCTGCTACAGCCTGTTGACTTCCACTTGAAGCTAAGACTCAAATAGTGATTGCCAGTCTCTGAGTATACTGTGCGTACACTGATGCGAAATAAATGATTGGAGACGGTGAACCAAATCGTCAAATCTACCTGCCGACATCCGAAAATATTTGAAATGCATTCCCTCGTCCATGTCTCTCAGTGGCCGGACAAGCACAGAAAATTCACCCTCCTTCCTTTTCAGTCGCCAATATTTGAAGTTTGAGTTTCTTTGTGTTGAGTTTCAAAACGAAGAAACTCAACACAGTGGCATAGAAAGCCCACTGCCAACTAGCGTTTTGGCGGTGAATTGCAGAGCAACGCAGACACACCAACGCAGAAGTATAAATGCTCACAACGGCGTAGGCTGCAGCGTAAGCTGGTACACACAAGTATAAATCAGCCTTCAGTGTGCAAGAGCTTGAAGTGTGATAGAGGCAGAGGAAAGAGGAGAGGAAGTTGCACTGTTGATTAAGAGGAATGTCACAGCATTAGTCAAGTGAAATTACTGTGTGCACTACTGTGAGGTTTTACAGTTGGAACTGAGAAATGGGGGGGAGGGGGGTAAATCATTGTTCAGCAATCATGGTCCCAAGAAGGGGGGTATTCACATTGACACGACACATGATGGATCACATTGTTGGGATTTTAATACAAGCTCCCAAACAGTGGGATTTAAAAGAATATGTGCACGAATATTGGAGAGTTGTTAGAACAATATGGTTGTCAACAAAGACGGAGACTGCTGTAATGTTAAAAGCTTATGAGTTCAAATTTATTAAATGCATTCAGGAGCGTTTCTTTGGGTAATAAATGGAGTTCCTTACAAGGGAGAGGGCAAAGCTCACCACTCTTGTAGGCAATGGGACAAAGCAGGTGATTGAAGTGGCAGTATTGGAGTACTTTAGGTTCAGTGGGCAGAGTTTTGTTTTGAAGTGGGTGTAGATTCGGACAGAACTGGTCCACAAGTTTAAGTTCTAAATTGGGGCAAAGCAAATTTTGGTATGAGGTAGAAGCTTACAAAATTTGATTAGAGTAGGTTGGTTGTGGGCAAAGGGACCACAATCAAGTGGGAGGCTTTTAAAGGTGATATAGTGAGGCTGGTAGGAGTAGGGAACCTGGATGATGTGTGGCTGGGCAAAGGCAACAATGGAGTATAAGCAGCTGTGATCAAATGAATACCTGAGGGAGTATAACAGATGCAGGAGTGTATTCAAGAAAAAATCAAAGGCAAAAGGGCATGAGATTGCTTTGGCAATGAATTACAGGAAGATGTTCTTTCCTGCTTGGCATTGAGGCGAATCCAAAGAGAATTTATAAGTATATTATGGATGAAAGATGAACTGGATAGAAAGAGCATAACTTCACAGTGCAAGCCCTTTATCCCTGATATTATGCTGACCTTTTAATCTACGTGAAGATGCATTTAATCTTTCCCTCCATTTTTCTAACATCAGTGTACCTGAGCTTAGATGACTAATGTAGGTTCCACAGCCCATGTCAGTGCATTCCATACACTCACTACTGTGTTAAAAAGAAACTCAAGAATCTGGTTTATCACCGGCATATGTTGTGAAATTAGTTAGCAGTAGCAGTACAGTGCAATGCATGATATAGGAAAAAATAAGCAAGTCAATTACAATAAGTATATATGCCTGTTAAATTAAAAGGTGCAAAAACAGAAATACTTGAGGTAGTGTTCATGGGTTCAATGTTCATCTAGGAATTAAATGGCAGAGGAAAAAGAAGCTGTTTCTGAATCACTTGTGTGCCTTCAAGCTTCTGTACTTCCTAAGGGCATGTCCTGGGTGGCGGAGATCCGTAATGATGAGGCACTGTTCCTTGAAGATGGGTTGGAGGCTAGTGCCCAAGGTGGAGCTGACTAACTTCACAACTTTCTGTAGCTTCTTTCTCTGATGCCCTCTAATTTCTTCTAATCACCTTTTAAAATTGTACTATTTGTATTAGACATTTCTACCCTGGGAAAGTTTTTCTGGAAAAATTCTATTATATGCCTTGTATTGTCTTGTACACCTGTTAAGTCATCTATCATTTTCTTCTCCAAGGGGGAAAGTCCTAGCTCATTCAACTTTTCCTCAAAGACCTGCCCTGTAGTCCAAGTAGCATCCTTGTAAATCTCCTCTGTGCCTTCTCTAAGCCAGTGGTCCCCAACCACCGGGCCGCAAAGCATGTGCTACCGGGCCGCGAGGAAGCAATATGATTTGGTGATTTGAGTCAGCTGCACCTTTCCTCAATCCCTGTCACGCCCACTGTTGAGCTTGAATGCACGCAAGGTCATCAGTGACCCAAGACGTACAAAGGAATGGGTCCATGACCCATTTGTGAATGTCCCCAGTGAATCATCCATGTCAGCGTGGGGAAAAAAAATCAACTCCTCGAGCTTGTAAATGACGGTGGGCTGAAAAGTATGTTTGACATAACATCTCTGCCGGCATTCTGGATCAAAGTCAAGGCTGAATATCCTGAGATATCCACGAAAGCACTGAAAACGTTGCTTCCATTTCCAACACCATATTGCTGCGAAGCGGAGTTTTCTGCAATGAATGCAACGAAAACTAAATTGTGGAATAGACTGGACAAAAGAAACCCCCTTTGGGTATCGCTGTCTCCCATCACCCCTCGATGATTTTATATGTTCATACAATGATGCAATGATTTTATACGTTCATACGAGGAAAATATGCGCTTTTTAATATCCACACGTTACTTAAATGTTATGATGCTATTGACTTGTAAGTGACTTATAATTCAGTGGTCCCTAATCTCCGGGCCGTGGGCCGATATATTGCGGTGAAGAATGCAGTGGTAGCTGGAACGCACCCAGCATATCTTTAATTAAAAAGCTGAAATAAACAAGCTGATTAATTAGGTGCTGCCGGGCACGTAAATGTCGGCCCAGATCGGAGGCGATTGCGAGGCATATTCATGCGAGGAAAATATGCGCTGTGTGTTTAATATTAAATTTGTTGGATAAACTCTTTTAGAAATGAAATTCTGTACTAGCCACTTATAAGTGATTTATCACCTATAATCTGGTCGTGATTAACACCCCCCCCCCCCGCCCCCGGGTTGGCTGGTCGGCAACAATATTGTCAATATTAAACCAGTCCACGGTGCAAAGAAGGTTGGGGACCCCTGCTCTAAGCTTCTACATCCATCCTATAATGAGGCAACCAGAACTGAACACACTATTCCAAATGTGGTCTAACTAGGATTTTATAGAGATGCAATATTACCTCATGGCTTTTGAACTCAATTCCCCAACTAATGAATTGTTTACCCTAACAATCCTATCAACTTGTGTGGCAACTTTAAGGGATATATGGATGTGGACCCCAAGATCACTCTGTTCTTTTACACTGCTCAGAATCCTTTCATTCACCTTGTATTCTGCCCAAGTGAATCACTTCACTTTTCAGGGTTGAACTCCATCTTCCCTTTCACAGCCCAGCTCTGCATCCTGTCAATGTCCTGTTGTGACCAAAAACTATCTTCTATGCTATCAGTATCACCAGGCTTTGTCATTTGTAAGCCTACTAACCCACCCTTTTACTTCCTCAACCAAGTCGTATATAAAACTTGCAAAGTGCAGGGGGTCCCAGAACAGATCCACTGCTCACCAACCTCCAGGCAGAATATGCTCCATCTAATACCAACTTCTGCTTTTTATGGTCAAGCTAATTCTGTGTTCGCATTGCCAAGTTTTCTAGGATTCCATGCCTCCTGACTTTGAGTGAGTCTACCTGGGGAGCTTTATCAAATATCTTGCTAAGATCCATATACACTACATCCACTGCTTTACCTTCATCAATGTGTTTTGTCACATTCAAAGGATTTATTATCTATGTATGTAGCAACAACCCTGTCTTTCCCCACAGACAGCCATGAAACAAAGAACAATGGAACCTGTTCAAAGGAACAAAGACATCAAGCCCCCCTCCCCCACGTGCAAAAAGGCCAAATTGCACAAAATCAAAAGGCATATTTCAGTACAGCTCTGTTCCTCATCTGCAGGCTGCCCCAATTCAAAGTTGCCTGGACCAGCAACAAAAAAATTGAGCAGAAAAACTAGAAATGCATCATAATGTGAGTTAGCCCAATCCACCAACTGTTGATTAAACCTTGCTCCAGCACCATCCTCTGACAGCATTGAGGGAGAGAGATTATTCAAATGCAGGGACCTTCCTTGGGTGCAGAGAGACCATCACATGCAGACACCTTCCTCCCATAACAGTGAGTGAGAGACTGGTAGAGAATGCCGAGCATGCACTCGTCTTCCGCACTCGCCTTGATATTTTCAATCTTCCTCATGCTTTATTTGAAGTCAGTGAGCAATGGAGGCAATCATGGGCCTGTGCCCTGTCTTTATGTTTCACTCAAAACCTCATGGAACCCTCTCGGTGGCAGCAGAGCAACAGATCACTCGATTGGACTGAAAGCATACTGCCCAAATGTAGATCACAGGCTCCAACGATGGCAAAATTTGACATGAAAGGAAGACGCAAAAAAAATTGAGTAGCTTTAATAGCACGTTGCTCTTGGTAGCATTGTTTGCTGGCGTAATCTTACAAATACTCATAAATCATGTGTCTAGGAATCTTCTCCAATAATTTTCCTACCACTGAAGTAAGACTGATTGGTCAGTAATTCTCAGGATCATCCCTATTCCCTTGAACAAAGGAATAACATTTGCTTCCCTCCAGTCATCTGTTACTACTCTCCTGGTCAGTGAGGATGCAAATATCATCGCCAAGATGCAGCAGTCTCTTCCCCTGCTTCCTGTAGTAACCTGGGTATATCCTGTATAGCCCTGGGGACTTGTCTATCAAAATGGTTTTCTAAAAGTTCCAGCGCATCTTCATTCTTAATGTCTAAGAATATTCCTGCTTTGTTATCTGAAATGTATACAGATGTCCCCCGCTTTTTGAATGTTTGCTTTACGAAACCTTGCTGTTACGAAAGACCTACGTTAGTTACCTGTTTTCGCCAGCAGAAGGTGTTTTCACTGTTACGAGAAAAGGCAGCGCGCGCCCCAAGCAACCAAGCTCCTCCCCCGGAACTGCATTCTAGCCGGCATTGCTTAAACATGTGCCTCTGATCTGGGCCGATATTTACGTGCTGGGTGGCACCTAACTAATTAGCTTGTTTATTTCGGCTTTTTTCTTAAAGATGTGCTGGGTGTGTCCCGGCTACTGCTGCATTCTCTGCGGATCAGTATCGGTTCACTGCCCGGAGGTTGGGGACCACTACCCCACCCCAACCTCCGATGACTCAGCCTAACATACCGTCATCAGTGTGCTCGGCGCTATCTTCCCAATTCTGGTAAGTGATACTACCCTGTACGTACATTATTTCTATTTCATATAGGCTGTGTATCTTTGTGTTATTTGGTATGATTTGGCAGCTTCATAGCTTAAAGGTTACTGGAGAGAGTGTTTCTGCTGAGAGTGCTCGCGTGAGATTTTCGCTACGGAGAACAGTGCGGCAATGATTGTAGAAAAGTATTTCTACTTTATATAGGCTGTGTATTTATCATATCATTCCTGCTTTTACTCTGTTACTGTTATTTTAGGTTTTATGTGTTATTTAGCATGATTTGGTAGGTTATTTTTTGGGTCTGCGAATGCTCACAAATTTTTCCCATATAAATAAATGGTAATTGCTTCTTCATTTTACAACATTCCGGCTTACGAACTATTTCATAGGAACGCTCTACCTTTGGATGGTGGGGGAAACCTGTACTGTATTCCCACTTTTTATGTCAGCCATATGAGCCTTTGGTTCTTAGCTCGGAAGACCATCTGAATGATCCATGAGCAGGGTATTTTGATCTGAGGCCTGCTTGCACACTGCTCTCTTTCAGAACTGCTAAGGTAACAAACTGTTGGGTGTTACTTTTGTAATGTATGCACCATTGTTTTACACGGTCATCTAAGAAACTGTTAGGCACATGGAGGGCTACATAGGGGGGAAGGGTTAGATTGATCTCAGTTAAGAGGTCAGCACAACATTGTGGGCTGAAGGGCCTGTACTGTGCTGTAATGTTCTATGCTCTATGTAAACTATATGGTTGATAAAGGTAGTTACGACTATAGAGAAACCAAGGGAGAAGAAACTAAGGCACTTGCTGAATCAGATCATCTGAGGTTAAATGCAATTTGCTATCTGGTATTTGGCAATATTGATTAGCAAACTATGGTCTTGATAGCTGCAGGAACTACCTTGGTGCTCTGGAGCTCTTCTCGGCTTGTAATTGAGCGTTCCTTTTTTTTTATTATTGAGTTGCTTCAAAATTGGTCTAATTGCTATTTAATAGGGTACTCCTGCACAATATGCATATTTTAATAATCTAAAAATCTATCAATATGAAAAGGTTTTCTGTATTCATCTAACTTTTGATCTGAGTTCATATCAAAGGCTGTAAACGACGGGACTTTGTTTCTTGTCTTTCTGAAGTAATTTTTCTGTCATTTAATCTTTCTTTCCCTCTGACCATCCATCCATTTTCTTATTTGCATCTGTGATGCTTCTGATGGCATTTAGCTTATTTTCATATTCCTTGTGACAGGGACAATGAGTTGAAGACTTCTGATGGCTTGCAGAATAAATCTGCCAAACCCATCTCCCTACCTAGCTCCGTGAAACCTTTCTCTCTCATGCTCATTAATTCCTTTCCTGTTCAACTATCACAGTCTTATGAGTTCATAGCTATTTCACTGACCAGCCTTGTCTTGGGGACATGGGAAGAAACTGGGCCTTCTCTGGGGAAATTTGCAGTCACTATTTCTTCTCCCATTTAACTACATATCTAATTTTATTGACTTCCCATTGTTCGCAACTGAAACTCTTATTTTTCCACATGTTCTGATTTCTTTTTTCAGCATTCCCTTGTACTTTTTATAAATACTTTTATTTTGCAGCCGTTGAAAAGGGTTTTAAAATTGCTTTTTCTCTACATTTGGAGGTAGCAGGATGAAAATATGGTTTGCTAAATGCATCTGATAAACTTGGAATGTTGAAACAAAACGTCAGCAGGTCAGGCTTTACTCTTTACTGTGGAAAGAGAAATGAAGTCGATCCTTAAAATTCAAGAGCTTTAATCAGAATTTGGAGGAAGAGGAAATGTGCTTCTTTTTAAAAAAAAGAGCAGGGAAAGCCATGGGTAGGACAAAAGGGATAGGTGACAAATTGAGGACAGGACTGCTGTGGGAAAATTAATTGCTATTGGGACTAATGCAGTGTGGTCCAAATTACAGCCAGGTTGTACAAATGGAGGGGCTCAGAGGAAATTAAACAAAACTGAGGCAAGTGCCACTGACTGGCTTGCTTCAAATTCCTGATCAACTAGAAGTCAAAGACCAACTTCCAACTCAAATAAGGCAGCTTTGGAACAGATAGTCTCCCTACTGAAATCCTAAAGCAGCAGTGAGGAGCTTCGGTACAAATCCAAGTTCTTATTCTCCTCTTTGCAGATGTAGGCAACATCAGGTACTGTGACAAAATTCACTCACAACACACTGGAGGAACTCAGCAGGTCGGGCAGCATCCGTGGAAACGATCAGTCGACGTTTCAGGTAGGAACCCTTCCGGCCGAAACATTGATCGTTTCCACGGATGCTGCCTGACCTGCTGAGTTCCTCCAGTGTGTTGTGAGTGTTGCTTTGACCCCAGCATCTGCAGGTTATTTTGTGTTGACAGAATTCACTTGTGCAATGTGTTTAACAGTGTTACAAGAGAATCTTTCCTTTTTTGTTTAAACATTTTTGGGAATGAAATTGCATTTTGTACATGGTCTTCCATTCTCAGAGGTTGACATTTTGCCATTTCCAATTGTAAATATTCATATTGGTTTCTAGTTTTAAATGTTGATCCCAAACTTTCACATAGAATTTGTCAACCATACGCAGAAGGCTGCAGAATTCCTTGAAGTCCAAGAAAGGAATGTTGATTTGGCAAAGCATGTAGTTAATGTGGTTCTTTTATTTGGTAAATGTATTTTAAATAAGATAAATTGATTTTTTCAGAATACAATAAAACCCCTCTTGTTTGCAACTAATTCTATATTGCATACAAACCTGGAAGCAGATATCTTCTGCCTCTGTCCTGGTGATTGCTTTGAATTTTTGTTGCTTTCACTTCCCTATGAATTAATTAGTGGTATTTTGAGTTCCTTTGAATTTGGTCACAGGCTCAAACATGAATAGGGGGTTTCCTAATGTTTCAGAATTTCCATTGGAAATCTGGGTGTAAATAACTTTGTAAGGTGAGCATGTGGGACATGCATACAATATTCAGCAGTATAATTCCCCTTTTCACCAGTTGTTAAATATATTCAGCATAGTAACAGTATGACAAAATCTAAAAATCAATGTGAGATTATATTTGGGATTGTTTTCTTGCTCATTGTTATCTTCTGAGATGTACTTTTAACACACCACATCTTTGTGGTCAGTCCAATAGCTTCTGGTTGCTTGTGCCGTGATAATGTCATTCAAAGGTTGATTACTTTTTCTCCTGATATGCCACAAAAGTTCCATAAAGTGACTTAAGTTTTCTCAACTACATTAGCTGATCTCCAAACATTATCTAGGTTTTGCAGTGTGGAGTTTTTCTTCTAAAATCAGAAACAGGTTTAATATCACTGGCATATGTTAAGAACATGTTTTGTAGCAGCAGTGCAGTACCTTTTTTAAAAAAAACACTAAATTACAATAAGTGTGTATATTAAAATTAATTTAAATGCAATTTAATTAAAGAAATAATTAAGTAGTGCAAAAAGAGACCTGATGGTGATGTGACTCGTTAGAATGCTCTCTACACTGCATCTGTAGAAATTTACTGGAGTGCATACCAAATCTCCTCAAACTTCTAATGAAATATAGCTGCTTGTTTGTCCCGGGGATGTTGACACTCAAGGAACTTGAAACAACTTGCCCTTTCCAGTGCTGATCCCTCGATGAAGACTGGTGTATATTCCCTTGACTTCCCTTCCTGAAGTCCACAATCAATTCTTTGGTCTTACTGATACATTTGCTTTGTCTATATCCCTCATAATTTTCTATACATCAGTCAAATCTACCCTCAATCTTCTGTTTTCCAAGGAATAAGGGGAACATTAACTCAGACCATGAGGCCTGCGTCGGACATTTTCATGCCTTACAAGGTGCAGATTGGAAGTCTGTGTGGGATGCCACTCCTCGCACAGACTAGAGCAATGTGTGGTTAAGTGCCTTGCTCAAGGGCACAAACACGCTGCCACAGCTGAGGCTCGAACTAGTGACCTTGAGATAACTAGATGAATGCCGTAACCACTTGGCCACGTGCCCAACACAAGGACCTATTTGACCTATTTAATCTTGACCTATTTAATCTTAACCTATTTAATCTTTCTTTGCATCTCAGGTCCAGGCAACATCCTTGTAAATTTTCTTTGTACTCTTACAACCTTATTTAAATCTTTCCTGTAGGTAGGTGACCAAAACTGCATGCAGTACTCCAAATTAGGCCTCACCTATGTCTTGTGAAACTTCAGCATAGCATCTTAACTCCTATACACAATACTTTGATTTCTGAAGGCCAATGTGCCAAAAGCTGTCTTTATGATCCTTATGTACTTGTACTGCTACTTTCAGTGAATGGTGGATCTGGATTCCGAGATCCCTTTGTTCTATTTCACTCCTCAGTTCCCTACTATCCACTGTGTACGACCTGTCCTGGTTGGTTGTACTGAAGTGTGATACCTTGTCCTTGTCTGCATTAATCTCCATCTGCCATTTTTCAGCTCATTTTTCCAGTTGGCCCTGATCCTGCTGAAAGCTCTGGTCTTTCTCACTGTCCACTAAACCCCCCAGTCTTGGTGTCATCCACAGATTTCCTGATTCAGTTAACTATATTATCATCCAGATTGTTGATACAGATGACTGACGAGCAATGGACCCAGCTCGGATCTCTACAGTATTCCACTAGTCACAGGCTTCCAGTCAGAGGCAACCATCTACTACCACTCTCTGGCTCTCCCGCAAAGCCAATGTCTAATCCAATATAGTACTTCATCTTGAATGCCAAGCAACTGAACCTCCTTGACCAACCATGTGGGACCTTGTCAAATGCCTTGCTAAAATCCATGTAGACAATATCCACTGCCTTGCCTTCATCAACTTGGCAACCTCCTCAAAGCCATGCTGACTATCCCTAATCAGTCCATGTACATCCAAATACTCGTGTCCCTTAGAATATATTTCAAAAACTTTTCCATGACCGTCAGGCTAACTGGCCTTTAAATTTCTGGCTTATTTTTGCACCCTTACTTGAACAATAGACCAACATTAGCTACCCTCCAACCTTTCGGTACCTCAACTGTTGCTAAGGATAATTTAAATATCTCTGCTAGGGCCCCTGCAATTTCTGCACTTGTCTCCCACAGGGTCTGAGGAAACACCTTGTCAGGCCCTGGGAATTTATCCAGCCTAACTTGCCTCAAGACAGCAAACACCACCTCCTCTGTAATTTGTATGGGGTCCATGATCTCACTGCTGTTTTGCCTCTATCTTGTTTTCGATATTTGACGCTTATTTATTTAATCTTTTTTCTTTTGTATTCATACAGTTTCTGTCCTGTGGATACGGTGATTAATTGATTCTATAAAGTTTCTTGGATTTGCTGAGTATGCCACAAGAAGGCAGATCTCAGGGTTGTATATGGTGACATATTTGTACTTTGTTCAAATCTCAAAGTAAATTTATTATCAATGTTCCAAAATCTTACCAACCACTGAAGTCAAGCTAACTGGCCTATAATTTTTGACTGTTGCCTCTCTCCCTTCTTAGAGTGGAGTGACGTCTGTGATTTTCCAGTCTTCACAAACCATTCGTGACTCAAATGATTCTTGAAAGATCACTGGTAATGCCTCTAAATATCTTCACTACCTTTTTCAGAACATGGAATGTGGTCCATCCAGTCCAAGTGACTTGTCCATCTTCGACCTTTCAGCTTCCCAAGCACTTTACTTTTAGTAATCGTGACTAGTCACTTCTGTCCTGACTCGCTCCCATTTCTGGCACGCTGTTAATGTCATCCACAATGAAAACTAATGCAAAATACTTATTCAGTTCATCCATTATTTCTTTGTTCCCCTTTTCTACTTCTGCAGCATTATTTTTCCAGTGGTTCTGATATCCACCTTGCCCCACTTTTACTTCTAAAGACACTGCCCATCTCCCGAGTAAATACAGATGCAGAAAATACAGATACGGATCTCCAGTTGCAAACGAGAAAATCTGCAGGTGCTGGAAATCCAAGCAACACACACGATATGCTTGAGAAACTCAGGCCAGGCAGTATCTAGGAAAAGAGTACGGTAGATGTTTCAGCCCGAAATGTTGACTGTACTCTTTTCCTAGATGCTGCCTGACCTGGTGAGTTTCTCCAGTATTTTGTGTGTTGCTCACTTAAGATCTCCCCCACCTCTTTTGGCTCCATACATTACCATTCTGATCTTCCAGAGGACCAGTTTTTGTTCCTTGCAATCCTTTTGCTCTTAATATATCTAGAATTCCTTGGGATTCTCCTTCACTTTGTCTGTTAGGGCAACCTCGTGCTGCCCTTTAATCCTCCTGATTTCTTAAGTGTTCTCTTGCATTACTCCATAAGTACCTGCCTATACCTGCTAAGCATCTTTTTTTTTTCTCCTTTAACCAGGGCCTCAATATCTCTTGAAAACCACGGTTCCCTAAGCTGTTAGCTTTACCTTTTATAACAGGCTCAAAAGCTTTGTACACTCAAAATTTCACTTTTGAATACATCCCACTTACCAAGTACACCCTTGGCAGAAAACAGCTGTCCCAATCCATACTTGCCACATCCTTTCTGATATCATCAAAATTGTCCTTTCTCCAATCTAGAATCTCAACCCACAAACCAGACCTATGCTCTTCCATATTTACTTTGAAACTAATGACATTATGATCACTACATGCAAAGTGTTTCCTTACATAAACTTCTGTCACCCGTACTGTTTCATTCTGTAATAGATCAAGTATTGCACGCTCTGTTGTTTGGTTTTCTACGTACTGATTAAGGAAACTTTCCTGAATACATTTCCAGTCCTTTCCCAGTTTGGGAGTCCCAGTCAGCATGTGGAAAGTTAAAACCACCTGCTGTACCAACCTTGTTTCTTGCACCAGTCTGTCTCTCTACAACTTTGTTCCTCTGAATCCCCAGGACTTTAGGTGGTCTATAATACAACCCCATTAACATGGCCATACCTTTGTTAATCCTCAGTTCCACTCATAAAGCCTCACTAGAGAAGTTCTTCAGTCTGTCCTGACTGAGTACTGCCATTACAGGTTCCCTGACTAGTAACACAATCCCTCCCCCTTTAATCCATCCCACTTTGTTGCATCTAAAACAGAGCTCTAGGATATTGAGCTGCCAGTCCTGCCCCTCCTGCAACCAAGTCTCAATAATAGCTATAATATCATATTATATGTGAAGAACTATATAATACAACTGCTATATGGACATTCACAGCATAGTAAATTTTAAACTGTGCTATTCAAGGCTAAAGATAGAAGAACGGTCCATTTCTATCCTTAATCTTTCCAAGTAGCCACTTTTGATAACCTCTGTAGTCCCTCACCAGGACTGCTTGTCCAGGAGTGAAATATCAAACTACTTTGTTTGAGGAGCTCTCAGTTTGTCTCAGCTGCTTGTCCTGCATACTCCTGACATTGGGTTTGAAGAGATCCAAGCATGAGCACAAGGGACAACCCAGGAACAACATAGCTGATGAGATGTTGGTTGTGGAGTGTGCTGCATTGTGATATGCGAAGAGAAAATTAGTGAGCTTCTGATTCAGTGTAGTGACTTGCTGACATTGCTGGCAGTGTGTTCTTTGGACTCTGGGCAAACCTTTCTGCCATGCCATTTGTAGCTGTGTGGTGTGGTGCAGATATGATATCTTATTCCATTCATCTTCAGGAATGACAAACTGTTTCACCAAACTATGGTCCATTGTAACTAAGTGTATGAGGCTTTAGTGGAGGCCATTGGGAACACTTCCTGTGACTATATAGCTGCAACTACTACTGCCAAGAAATTTGTGCCCATGAATGTTCTGGTTAAAATCCACATCAAACCCCTGCTAGGAAAATACAGGCCATTCCCAGAGATGGAGGAGTGCTGCTCTTTACATTTTCTGGACGTGTTGGCATTCTGAATAAGCTGCCCAACCTGTCGATCTATCCTGGACCACCAGACAAAGCTTTGAGCCAATGATTTAATTTTGACCATGCATATAGCTCCTTCACTTTAGCTATAGCTTGGAAGGTACAGCAACATTCAATTCCCACACAAGGTTACTTCCGTCAAGGGCAATTTCATCCCAGCATTGGTAAAAATGGGGAAACAGGTGTTTCTGCTGCGCATTTCTGCCATGTTGGTGTTCAATTTAGACCTGACCCAATGTGGTCTTTTCTGGTTTGGATCATTTCTGTCATGATGGAGAAACTTTCAATTTGCATGAGGGAGAATTTGTGAAGGGGAGTGTCCTTGTGGAAATTTTTCAGGTGCTTCCTTTCTCAAGGGTAAACAGGGCAATCCATCAGCATTTCCATGATTGGCTGTCCTCTTGAATTTGATCTTGTAATTGTGTTCTCCAAGAAACAGTCCTTCTCTGCATTTGTGCTGCTGTTCGTGGAATACACTTCTGTGGATTTAAAATGGGCACTAGTGGCTGATGATCAGTAATGAGGATAAACTCTGTCCTGGCACTTATCCTTGTAAGCGGAACAAGTGCTACACCTGCCCTTACACTTCCTCCCTTACCACCATTCAGGGCCCCAGACAGTCCTCCCAGGTGAGGCGACACTTCACCTGTGAGTCGGCTGGGGTGATATACTGCATCCGGTGCTCCTGATGTGTCCTCCTATATATTGGCGAGACCCGACGCAGACTGGGAGATCATTTTGCTGAACACCTACGCTCTGTCCGACAGAGGAAGCAGGATCTCCCAGTGGCCACACATTTTAATTCCACGTCCCATTCCCATTCTGATATGTCTTATCCACGGCCTCCTCTACTGTAAAGATGAAGCCACACTCAGGTTGGAGCAACACCACCTTATATTCCGCCTGGGTAGCCTCCAGCCTGATGGCATGAACATTAACTTCTCTAACTTCCGCTGATGCCCCACTTCCCCCTCGTACCCCATCTGTTATTTATTAAAACCCCCCCCTCCCTCCCCGGGCCTCCTGTCCCATGATCCTCTCATATCCCTTTTGCTAATCAACTGTCCATCTCTTGGCTGCATCCCTCCCCCTCCTGTCTTCTCCTATCATTTTGGATCTCCCCCTCCCCCTCCCACTTTCAAATCTCTTACTAGCTCTTTGTTAGTCCTGACGAAGGGTCTCGGCCTGAAACGTCGACTGTACCTCTTCCTAGAGATGCTGCCTGGCCTGCTGCGTTCACCAGCAACTTTGATGTGTGTTACCCATACGGATACTGGTTGAAACGTTTTGCACCTCAAACCAGGTTAAAGGCCTCTGTCAATCTGTGCCTATTTTTCTGTAGCATTAAGGGAATGTGATGTGAAGGCTGTGTTCACTTCCATTACTCCTAACGTGATATGACTGCACCAAAACCACAAGGCAGTGTGTCATGGCTATCATGATATGTGACTACAGTGTCTTCCTTCATTTCCTTTGCCTTTTGCAATGCCATCTCACACTACTTTGTCTATTGCCATTTTTTTTCATGATCTGTAGTAATGAGTTCAAGGGTGGAGCTTAGTCACCAGGTTTGGCAGGAACCTATTCTAGTAATTGATTGGTCCTAAGAGACCTCAGCTATTACAGTTCCTTTGCCCTTGGGGTATCCACTACTGCTTGAATTTTCTCAGCACACTTGACTAATGCTTGTGCGTCAATGGTGTGTGACCACAGTAAGTCATTCTTGGTTTAAAGAATTTACATTTGTTGTGTCGCAGTCTGAACCCACAATGTTCTAATGTTTTTAACTGTCTTGAGATTTTGGAGATGTTCCTCGTCAACCATACTGATAACAATGATGTCCTTCAGGTAAGAGCTCCTGGGCAGCCTTGCAGCACCTGGTCCATGGCTTTCTGACAGTACAGGTGCTATTCCAAAAATAAACCAATTAAAATGATAAAGCCCTATGAGTGTTTATGGCGAGAAATACTTTGGACTCTCATCTCCCTCTGTAGGCAGGCCTCTGCTAAGTCCACTTTGCAGAAAGGTTTGCAAAGATGTCCTCTATCCCAGGCAGAGTATTGAACTTCTTTTAGTAATGGGTTGATGTTAACCTAAAAAAAAATCATCATAGATCATGAAAGACCCATCCGTCTTGGCAACTGGGACCACTGGTGTATGCCCATGGGTTCCACTTAACCTTAGAAAGAATTCCTTCAGTGTCCTAGCTGAAGTGTCCTAGTATCACGGATGGTATAAGGAGTCAAATGGTCTTTGCAAAACTTGGGTGCGCCATTTTCATTTAACTCTCTTTTACCCTTGATGTATTTGAGTTTTCCATTGCCATCATTGAACACTACTATGGCATCATCCAATACCTTTTAAAATTTATTTCAATTGACTCTTTTGCAGAGGATGTGGCATGCAAGTGGTGGATGGATCGCCAATCACAACTACACAATGCTGGCCCTCTTGTTTTTATCACATGCAAGCTTCACATGGCTTGTTGATTGTTGTATCCAGGCGTGAACGCCGGAAAACCATTAAGGGCGCCAAGAGGCAATATCGAGCCAAGCTGGAAGCCCAGGCTAACCAGAGGGATGCCAGTATAGACTATGGCAGGGTCTAAATGAGATCACTGGGCACAAAGAAAAAGCTGGGAATATCAATAACTGTGGCTCTTCTCTTCCTAACGAACTTAACGTATTCTATGCAAGATTCAAACAGAAGAAGAGCGTCCCGCTCCCTCCGGATGAACCGGACCTGGTGGCATCGAGATTCATCGTCACCGAGGAGGACATTAGAAGGGCCTTCCTGAAGATAAATCCAAGGAAGGCGACGGGCCCGGATGACGTCCCAGGACGGGTTCTCCGGGCCTGTGCAAGCGAGCTAGCTGGAGTGGTTGCTGACATCTTCAACTCCTTGGTTCAGTCTAAGATCCCCTCGTGTTTTAAGAAGGCAATGATAATCCCAGTGCCGAAGAAGAGCAAGGTGGCATGCCTGAATGACTATCGACCTGTGGCTCTGACATCAATTGCTATGAAGTGCTTCGAGAGATTGGTTATGGCACACATCAACCACAGCCTACCGGTCAACCTTGACGCTTTGCAATTCACCTACTGGAGCAACAGGTCAATCGCAGTTGCCATTTCTCTGGCCCTACATTCCTCCTTAGAACAGCTGGAGAATAAAGGTGCATATGTAAGGCTCATTTTCATTGACTACAGCTCTGCCTTTAATACCATCATTCCAAATAAACTGATTCCTAAGCTCTCGAACCTGGGCCTTAGCACTCAGAGCTGCAGCTGGATCTTCAACTTCCTCACAGACAGGACCCAGGCTGTAAAAAATAGGGGACAAGCTCTCCTCTACAATCATTCTGAGCACCGGTGCCCCACAAGGCTGTGTACTCGGTCCCCTGCTGTACTTACTGTACACCCATGATTGTGTAGCAAAGTTTCCATCAAACTCAATATATGTTTGCTGATGACACAACAATTGTAGGCTGTATCTCGGGTAATGATGAGTTTGAGTACAGAGAGGAAATTAAGAACCTGGTGGCATAGTGCGAAGACAATAACCTATCCCTCAATGTCAGCAAGACAAAGGTATTGGTTGTTGACTTCAGAGGGAGTAGCGGACCGCACGACCCAATTTACATTGGTGGTGTGCAAGTGGAATAGGTCAAAAGCTTTAAGTTCCTCGGGGTCAATATCACAAATGAGCTGACTTGGTCCAACCAAGCAGAATCCATTGCCAAGGAGGCCCACCAGCGCCTTTACTTGAGAAAACTAAAGAAATTTGGCCTGTCCCCTAAAAACCACACTAATTTTTATACCGTAGAAAGCATTCTTCTAGGATACATCACAACTTGGTATGGAAGTTGTCCTGTCAAAGACCGGAAGAAGCTGCAGAAGATCGTGAACACGGCGCAGCACATCACTCAAACCAATCTTCCGTCCTTGGACTCACTTTACGCTGCATGCTGTCGGAGCAGTGCTGCCAGGATAATCAAGGACACGACCCACCCAGCCAACACACTTTTTGTTCCCCTTCCCTCCGGGAGAAGGCTCAGGAGCTTGAAGACTCGTGCGGCCAGATTTGGGAACAGCTTTCCAACTGTGATAAGACTCGTATCTGGGCTGTACCCTCCAAATATCCGGACCAACATCTCGGGTTTTTTTTTGCATTACCTTACTTTCCATTTTTCTATTTTCTAGTTATGATTTATAATTTAAATTTTTAATTTTACTATCGATTTGTAATCCAGGGAGCGGGAAGCGCAGAATCAAATATCGCTATGACGATTACAAATGGAATTTCCATGAGTTCTTTTCTCCAGTACAAGTTCTTAGTTGGGTATCTGCAGGCTTCAGATCAGTATCTTTGAAATGCTGTTCATGCTCATTTTGTAGAGTGACTGTAACAGCCGAGCCAGTATCCAATTCCATTTTAATTATTTTGCTGTTCACTTCCAGTGTAAGCCATATTGCTTGTCTCTTTATTTTTCACATTGTAAATCTCAAGGCTACTCAGTTCTGTGTAATCATTTATCATCAACAGCATGTAGATTAGTGCTCCTCTTGAAACTTTTTGTCTTTATCTCCTCCCTGTGCAGTCCATTCATTTTTGTTGCCTGACTTGTTCTTTGTATGTGTCCTACTTTGTTGCATTTTCTGTAAGCTTCACCTTTAAATCTATATCGGCTTGGTGTATATGAGCCTCTGCCACAATGGTAAGAGTTTGTTCTGACAGGCAGGTTTCTGTTTAGATGTTGCAATTTTGTTTACGTTCACTTTTATTCCTAACTGCAACTCAATTGCGTCTCTGGCTGCTGTTTCCATTGATACAGTGATTTCAACTGCTCTTTTAAGTGTGAGTTGTGCTTCAGTTAGGAGCCATTTTTGAATGCTTTCTTGTAAGATTCCACAAATTGAACAATCTCTCAGTGCATCATTAAGCCCATCACTGAACTGACAAGGCTTGGAAAATATCTTCAATTCAGCCATGTAAGCTGAATTGGACTCCCCTTTATTTTGATTCTGCTTGTGAAACCTAAAGGTTTCTGCAGTCAACAATGGTCTTGGTTCTAAATGTTCCTTCATTACGTTCACAATATCAGCAAAGCTCATTTCGATTGGTTTGCTTGGAGCAGTTCAACTGTTAAACGAACTATATGCTTTTCCACCCACTGTACTCAGCACATGTGCATTTGTTTTTCATCGACTGTTTCATTTGCTTCAAAGTACTGCTTAGTTCATTCTGTATACATCGTTACCTGTTGTGCAATCAAATGCATCAATTTTTCAGATGTAGCCAGCCATTTCTGCTTTTTAAAAGTTTATCATCATACAGTACTCACTGTTTATGAACCCATGGCCTTACTTGCTACTTAATTTCAGTCATTTTGTCTTTTTAACTCTTAAAGTCTCTCTCCCCTTACAAAGGAAAAAGTGCAGCGCTTCAACTGGTAGATAGCCCTCTTGGGTTCGTTTTTAAAACTCCCTTGTCACCACTTGTGTTTTGTAACTCCAAAAACTAATTGAGAGAAAAACAGGAGTCAGGATATTGGTCTAGTTTTTCCTTTCTAGTGAGGTGCTCCAGATATGACGTGGTGGTATAATGATGTTAGCCATTCACATACGACTTGTAATCCATAATGAATTTTGTAAACAAATGCTTAATCAAATATGTTTACAATATTACTGGAATATTAAATGCACTATAGAACTAAATGAGGTTGGGTACTGCCCTGAAGAACGCCAATGTGATGTGTGCTCAGGTGATTGACCTCTAGCAACCACAGCCATCTTTCTGCAACTTAAATACAACTAATGGAATGTTTGAAGACACGAGACTGCAGATGCTAGAATCTGGAGCAAAATAAAAACAAGTGTTGGAGGAACTCTGGGCCATGCAGCAGCTGTGGAGGCAAAGGGATGGTTATTTCTTTGGGGTGTGACCACACATCAAGACTGCAGATGAAAGATGGCCGGTGTAAAGAAGTGAAGGGAAAGGTTAGATTGAGCTGGTAGATGAGTGGAACAGGTGAAGAAGGGTTGAATGGCAGATGAGGTCTGGTGGGGCAATGGTAGTTTGGAGGTGGAGGCTGGTGGGTGATTGGTGAAAATGGATGAGGAAAATGAAAATACTGCTAGTTGGAGAGGAAGCTGGAGAAGAGACTGAAAGGTGATAACGAACAAGCGAGAATAGGCAATGGTAGGGATTGTGGAGAGTTGGCCTGGCTGAGAAGAAACCCAGGTGGATAAATGTGAGTGATGGATGGAAATGTGGAAAGATGGACAGAACTTGGGTGGATCAGTAGGAAAGGCACACTAGGGGCATACTAAGATTGGAAAATTTAATGTTCATATCATTTGGTTCTTGGCTATCTAAATGAAGGCAGTGTTTTCATTTAGATGCCCCGGACTTCAGTTTCATCAGGAATTCATTGTACATCAATTGGCCCAATTCTGCTTTTGATTTCAGTCAGTTCTGTTTTTTCTCTATGGTATCCCAGATGTCGTTTGGATAAAGCTATTCATGCAGTCTAGAACAGAGGTACTAGTGAAACTGAACAAGTTACTCATGAGGAAGTATTGCTTGATAATTCTGATGTGGCAATTACTTATGTAGGTTAACAAAGTTGCATTTAGCTGGATTTAGTATGGTCCATGTGTAGGAAGAACAAGGAAAGAAGATCTGAAGGAAATTGAGCAGCTAGGGACTGAATTAAAACACAGAACCAGAAAGGTAATCTGTATTGTTACCTGACCCATGATCAAATTGGCAGAAATTAATGATCAGTGTTAAATGAATGGCTCAAAGATTAAGGGAGAGGTAGGTTTGAATTTGTGGAACTTTGGCACCAGTGTTGGGGAAGGAGGTAGCTGTTGCAATGAGACAGGCTCAACCATGCTGGGACTAGGCACTGGCAAATATCCTAATTATGTCTGTGGATGGGGTTTTAAACTAAGTAGTGGGAGAGGGTTCAAAACCTTGGACAAGTGGATAATGTGAAAGGGAAGAAGAGTGCAGAAGTGGTTACTGAAGTCTCCAGAGTAAAGAATAAGACAGTTCAGAAAAAGATAAGAATTAGGGCAATATGGAGACAAAATTAAGGGTTGTGAAAGCAGGATGGAAGGTGTTGCATTTGTATGCGCAGTAATTAAAATAAGGTATATGATTTGTACTGCAGTTGGAAATCAGCAGTTATGGTGTTGTGGGCATCACGGTCACTGAGTTGTGGTTGAAAGAAGGTCACAGCTAGGAGTTGCATTCTATTGGAAAGATGGGTAGGTTAGAGGGTGGGGTGGCTCTGTTTTAAAAATGAAATTAAATCATTAGAAAGAAGTGACGTAGAACCCCAATGGGTAGAGTTAAGAAACTGCGAGGGTAAGACCCCGATGGGAGTTGCATAGAGGCCTCCAAATCTAACCAGCCTGTGGGGTACAAATTATAATAGGAATTAGAAAAGCCATATAAAAAGTGCAATGTTATAATGGTCATGGGGATTTCAATATGCAGGTACATTGAGAAAATTGGGTTGGTACTGGATCTCAAGAGAATGAATTTGTAGAATGAGATTCTTGTGCAGCTTGTGGCCTTTATACCAGTGGGCTTGACATTTCTGGATTTGGTGTTGAGCATTGAACCAAATTTGATTAGATAGCTTAAGGGAAAGGAACCTTTAGGCAGTTATTCTTATGATAGAATTCACCCTGCTGTTTGAGAAGAAGCTGACGTTGGATGAATTAATCTTATCATTGAGAAAAAGTAAATATAGAAACATGAGAGAGGAGCTTGCCAAAGTTGATTGGAAGGAATTCCTGGAAGTAACTTGGAAGATGCGCTCAGTTCATCCCAGAGGAGAAGAAGCATTCTAAAGGCAGGATGAAGCAACTATGGCTGACAAGGGAAGTCAGAATAAAATCAAAAAATACAATGTTGCAAACATTGGTGGGAAGCTAGAGGATTGGGGCATCTTACCAACCAACCAACCAACCAACCAACCAGGGATGAGGTGCTTGGGAAACTGAAAGGTCAGAAGGTACACAAGTCAGATAGACCACAACCCAGGGTTCTGAAAGAGGTAGCTGGAGAGATTGTGGAGGCATTAGAAATGATCTTTCACAAATCACCAGATTCTGGCATGGTTCTGGGGGACTGAAAATTTGCAAATGTCACTCCACTCTTGAAGGAGGGGAGGCAGAAGAAAGGAAGTTACGGGTCAGTTTTTCTGACTTCAGTGGTTGGTAAGATGTTGCAGTCCATTATTAAGAATCTGGTTTCAATACTTGAAGGCATGTGATAAAATAGGCCAAAGTCAGCATATTTCTTTGAGGAAGTAACAAGTAGGATAGGCAAAGGAGTCGGTGGATATTGTTTACTTGGATTTTCAGGCCTTTGAGGCTGCTTATCAAAATAGCCCATGCTATTATAGGAAAGATGCTAACTGCAGGCAGAAGGCAAAGAGTGGAAATAAGGGAGTTCTTTCTGTTTGCTGGAGATGAATGATGTTCTGCAGGGGTTGGTGTTGGGTCTGCCATTTTTTTCACATTAAATGTTAGTTATTTGGATAACTGATTTTTATGGTTTTGTGGCAGATGATGCAAAGATAGGTGGAGGAGCAGATGTTGAGGAAGCGGGGAGACTGTAGAAGGGCTGAGACAGATTGGGAGAATGGACAAAAGTGGCAGATGGATTACAACATGGCAATGTATGGTCATGCACTTTAAAGAAATAAATGCATAGACTAATTTCTAAATGGGGAGCAAACAGAAATCAGAGCTCAAAGGGACTTGTGTGCCTAGTGCAGTGTTGGTTACAGATTAACCTGCAGGTTAGTTAGGTAAATAGAATAAGAGGACTATTCCTTGAGGACTAGAATATAAAGGCAAGGATGTAATGCTGAGGCTTTAGAAGTCATTGGCCCGACTGCTTTTGGAGTATTGTAAGCAACTTTGGGCCCCAGATCAAAGAAAGACTGTGCTGGAATTGGTGATGGTCCAGAGGAGGTTTACAAGAATGATCCTGGGAATGAAAGAATATTGGCCTTGGGTCTGTACTTGCTGGAGTTGGGGATCCCCCTCATTGTTCCAGTCGAATATTTATAGGCTTAGTGTGGATGTGCAAAGCATGTTTCCTGTAGTGGGAGAGTCTAGGACCAGAGGGCACAACCTCTGAATAGAAGGATATCCCTTCTATTGATGAGTTTTTTTGCCAGAAGGTGTTGAATATATGGAATTTGTTGCCGTGGATGACTGTGGAGGCCAGGACATTGGGTATATTTAGTGGAAGTTGATGGTTCTTATTTGGCAAGGGTTACAGGGAGAAAGCAGGAGAATGAGGTTAAAGGAAAATCAGCCGTGATTTTTTTTCACCTTTGCATAAGCAGTTCACTCGCGCTAGCGGTAATGGAGGTGCTTAGCGTGTTTTTCAAAGTAAAAGGAACTTGTGGGAGTAAAAATGGATATTTCCTGGTTCCTGAGGGAGTGCATCCCAGGGTACTGAAAGAAATGGCAGAGGTTATGGTAGAAGCTTTGATAATTTGCCAAAATTCTCAGGACTCTGGGCTGGTCCTGGCAGATCGAAGACAATTGTCATGCCACTGTTCAAAAAATGATGTAGGCAAAAGGCTCGTAACTATAGGCCAGTTAGTTTAACATCTGTAGTTAGGAAAATGCTTGAAGCTATCATTAAAGAAGAAATAGTGAGGCATCTGGAGAGAATTGGATCCATCATGCAGACACAGCATGGATTTAGTAAACGTATCCTCTTTGACAAACTTACTGGAATTGTTTGAGAGTATAACAAGCAGTGGATTGAGTGGAACAGATGGGTGTTATTTACTTGGATTTCCAGAAGGTGTTCGATAAGGTGCCACATAAAAGACTTGTCCATGAGATAAGGATGCACAGAATTGAGGGTGATATATCAGCATGGATAGAGGATTGGTTAACCAATAGAAAGCAGAGAGTTGGGATACATGAGTGTTTCTCTGGTTGGCAATTGGTGGTGAGTGATGTGCTGTAGGGGTTGGTGCTGGGCCCACAACTGTTCACAATGTACATTAACAATCTGGAAGAGGGAACTGAGTGCAGGGTATCTAAGTTTGCTGATGACACTAAACTGAGTGGAAAAGCAAATTGTGCAGAGGATTTGGAGAGTCTGCAGAGATATAAATAGGTTAAGTGAGCGGGCAAGGGTCTGGCTGATGGAAATACAATATTGGTAAATGTGAGGTCATCCACTTTGGAAGGAAAAATGGAAGATTAGATTATTATCTAAATGGTAAAATATTGCAACATGCTGCTGTGCAGAGGGACTTGGGAGTGCTTGTGCATGAATTGCAAAAGGTGGTTTTGCAGATGCAGTAGGCTATCAAGAAGCCCAATGGAATGTTGGTGTTCATTGCTTGAGGGATTGAATTTAAGAGCAGGGAGGTTATGCTGCAACTGTACAGGGTACAGGTGAGGCTGCATCTGGAGTACTGCTTGCAGTTCTGATCTCCCTACTTGAAGGATGTACTGGCTTTGGAGGCAATGCAGAGGAGGTTCACCAGGTTGATTCCAGAGATGATGGGGTTAGACTGAGTCACCTAAGACTGTATTCTCACTGGAATTCAAAGGATGAGAGGAGATCTTGTTGAAACATAAAATTATAAAAGGGATAGATAAGATAGAGGCAGGAAAGTTGTTTCCACTGGTAGATGAAACTAGAACTAGTGGGACATGGTCCTAAATTTACTTCCCTGAATTTTGAGGCTAAGATGAGGAGGAACTGCATTTTTCAGAGTGGTGAATCTGTGGAATTCTCTGCCCAATGAAGCAGTGGTGGCTACCTCAGTAAATATATCTAAGGCAAGGTTGGATAGATTTTTGTATAGTAGGGGAATTGAGGGTTATAGGGAAAAGGCAGGTAGGGGGAGATGGTCAACCATGATCTTACTGAATGGCGGAGCAGGCTTGATGGGCCAGATGGCCTAATCTTGCTCCCATTTTTTTTGTTTTTAATGGAACAGAATCAATGGGCCAGATGGCCTAATTCTGATCTTGTGTGTTGTCTTATGAATTCCATTTTTCTGGATAGGACAGGAAGTTTGGTAGGTACCAATGTTGTGGCAGGATTCCAGGGCTTTATCTGATCTTTTGATTGATTGTAGTCTCTTTTTATTGGTATGAAGTTGTATGGTGCATCTTTGCCAGTTTGTTGCATCTGTTCTCAGAATCATGATCAAGGATTGATTGCTTGGTTTGATAGTGATGTAGTGAGGAATGTACTGAACCACAAGTATAGGTTGTGATGGGTGCAGGCTTATATTGCTGTTCCTGAATGGCTAAATTTGTTTTGTGTAGATATTTTGTCTATTCACACATGATCTCCCATGTGAAAAAGGCTTCATTTCCATAAGACTGTCACTTTAACCAATGCTGTCATGGATACTTGACTCTACCAGCAAAGATGAGGTCTAGTAAGTTCCTCTGGTTTGTTTCCATTCTACCTGCCAGTATGACAGCATGTAACTGATATGCCTATTTAAATAAAAAAAAAATATTTTCCTATTCCCTTCTGTGAAGACACAATAGAAATTGTGCACAAATTTAGAATAGCATAGCTAGTCAGTTCTGCTGAAATTAACCATTTTTATTTTGTTTTGAAGGTAATGTATGACGGATTTACGTTCTTATGAACTTGCTACCATTGTTCCCCTAAACAATCAAGTTTGAGTCTGAAAGGTGCTGCTGTGCACTTTGATAACTCCATTTAATTCCCTAGTTTCTGCCAGTTCTGATTTTGAGACTTGTTAGTGGTATTTCTGAAATGCAGTTTTCTTAAGCGGGTTAACAGGTACTTCACCTCTGTTATAGTTGCTGACGCTCTCAAACTTTTCTCCAATTCCTGCCCTTGAGCTCACTCTCCCAGCTAGATCCAGGGAAGGGTTCCCTTGCTCTCACCATCTTAACAATCTACATTTTCAACATTTAATGTTTGCTGCTTTCAGTGAGATTCCACTGCCTTGTGGACCTAAGTTTGAAGCTTTGATTGGGAAATTAAGTTCATTTGTGATGTGACTTGTAATTTTATTGTTCATGAGATTTATAGCATGTGTGCAAGTGTGGTTCTGGAGGACAACTGAGTTTGCTTTTTAGTATAATTATTTTAATGGGAAATTTCAGTGCATTGTCATATCCATAATAGTCAGAAAGAAAAGCTGTGGAACTGCTCTAATTCAGAAATAAACAGTTCCAGCTGCTGATTCCTATGTTTGTTAAATGTCCTATCAAACTACTTTGATAAATAAGTTTGTGATACTTTTCTCTATCATTCTTTTCCTTCAGTCCTTTCAAAAGTTAAAAATTGTACATACTTGCAGCATATGATCCAAAAGGTTGGGGTCCACAGATCCAGGGCAAGTTGGGAAATTGGATCCAAAATTGACTTGGCAGTAAGGGATGGGTGTTGGGAGATAGGTACCTGTGGCAGTATTGGTGCTGAGACCTTTCCTGTTTGTAATATGAATGATTTAATGTGAGTGTAGGAGTTGTGATCAGTAAGTTTGCAGATGATATGAGGATTTGTATGGTTGTCGCTAGTGCAGAGGGTGGCTGTAGACTATAGGGTGACATGGATGTGTTGGTGAAATATGCTGAACAATGGCTGAAGTTTAATTTAGAGATGTAGCATGCTAATAGGCCCTTCCGGCCCAACGACCCTGCGGCACTGATTTACCCCCATGTGACCAATTAGCCTACTAAACCATATGTTTTTGCAATGCGAAAGAAAATCGGAGTACCTGGAAAAAACCCACATAGCCATGGGGAGAATATACATACTTACAGATAGCAGTGGAATTAAACCTAGGCCAGTGGTGCCGTAATAGCATTGGGTAACTGCTAGCTATTGTTCATTTAATGAAGAGAAATGTGAAGTAATGTTTTTGGAACATTAATGAGGCCAGAATGTATGTATCCAATCATAAACAAGAGGAAATCTGCAGATACTCAGTGCAACTTGATTAGATACACCTATTAATACAAATGTTCAATCACCCAATCATATAGCAGCATCTCAATGCTTAAAAGCATGTAGACATTGTCAAGAGGTTCAGTTGTTCAGACCAAGCATCAGAATGGAGAAGAAATGTGATCTAAAACAACAGGAATTCTGCAGATGCTGGAAATTCAAGCAACACACATAAAAGTTGCTGGTGAACGCAGCAAGCCAGGCAGCATCTCTAGGAAGAGGTGCAGTCGACGCTTCAGGCCAAGACCCTTCGTCAGGACTAACTGAAGGAAGAGTGAGTAAGGGATTTGAAAGTTGGAGGGGGAGGGGGAGATCCAAAATGATAGGGGAAGACAGGAGGGGGAGGGATAGAGCCAAGAGCTGGACAGGTGATTGGCAAAAGGGGATACGAGAGGATCATGGGACAGGAGGTCCGGGAAGAAAGACGAGGAGGGTGGGGGGGGGGACCCAGAGGATGGGCAAGAGGTATATTCAGAGGGACAGAGGGAGAAAAAGGAGAGTGAGAGAAAGAATGTGTGCATAAAAATAAGTAACAGATGGGGTACGGGGGGGAGGTGGGGCCTTAGCGGAAGTTAGAGAAGTCAATGTTCATGCCATCAGGTTGGAGGCTACCCAGACGGAATACAAGGTGTTGTTCCTCCAACCTGAGTGTGGCTTCATCTTTACAGTAGAGGAGGCCGTGGATAGACATGTCGGAATGGGATGTGGAATTAAAATGTGTGGCTACTGGGAGATCCTGCTTTCTCTGGCAGACAGAGCGTAGATGTTTAGCAAAGCGGTCTCCCAGTCTGCGTCGGGTCTCACCAATATATAAAAGGCCACATCGGGAGCACCGGACGCAGTATATCACCCCAGTCGACTCACAGGTAAAGTGTTGCCTCACCTGGAAGGACTGTTTGGGGCCCTGAATGGTGGTAAGGGAGGAAGTGTAAGGGCATGTGTAGCACTTGTTCCGCTTACACGGATAAGTGCCAGGAGGGAGATCAGTGGGGAGGGATGGGGGGGACGAATGGACAAGAGAGTTGCGTAGGGAGCGATCCCTGCGGAATGCAGAGAGAGGGGGGGAGGGAAAGATGTGCTTAGTGGTGGGATCCCGTTGGAGGTGGCGGAAGTTACGGAGAATAATATGTTGGACCCGGAGGCTGGTGGGGTGGTAGGTGAGGACCAGGGGAACCCTATTCCTAGTGGGGTGGCAGGAGGATGGAGTGAGAGCAGATGTACATGAAATGGGGGAGATGCGTTTAAGAGCAGAGTTGATAGTGGAGGAAGGGAAGCCCCTTTCTTTAAAAAATGAAGACATCTCCCTCGTCCTAGAATGAAAAGCCTCATCCTGAGAGCAGATGCGGTGGAGACGGAGGAATTGCGAGAAGGGGCTGGCGTTTTTGCAAGAGACAGGGTGAGAAGAGGAATAGTCCAGATAGCTGTGAGAGTCAGTAGGCTTATAGTAGACATCAGTGGATAAGCTGTCTCCAGAGACAGAGACAGAAAGATCAAGAAAGGGGAGGGAGGTGTCGGAAATGGACCAGGTAAACTTGAGGGCAGGGTGAAATTTGGAGGCAAAGTTAATAAAGTCAACGAGTTCTGCATGCGTGCAGGAAGCAGCGCCAATGCAGTCGTCGATGGAGCGAAGGAAAAGTGGGGGACAGATACCAGAATAGGCACGGAACATAGATTGTTCCACAAACCCAACAAAAAGGCAGGCATAGCTAGGACCCATACGGGTGCCCATAGCTACACCTTTAGTTTGGAGGAAGTGGGAGGAGCCAAAGGAGAAATTATTAAGAGTAAGACGGAGCAGAGTGGTGGTAGAGGGGAACTGATTAGGTCTGGAATCCAAAAAGAAGCGTAGAGGTTTGAGACCTTCCTGATGGGGGATGGAAGTATATAAGGACTGGACATCCATGGTGAAACTAAAGCAGTGGGGGCCAGGGAACTTAAAATCATCGTAAAGTTTAAGAGCGTGAGAAGTGTCATGAACATAGGTCGGAAGGGATTGAACAAGGGGTGATAAAACCGTGTTGAGGTATGCAGAAACGAGTTCGGTGGGGCAGGAGCAAGCTGAGACAATAGGTCGTCCAGGACAGGCAGGTTTGTGGATCTTGGGTAGGAGGTAGAAACGGGAAGTGTGGGGTGTGGGAACTATAAGGTTGGTAGCAGTGGATGGGAGATCCCCTGAGCAGATAAAGTCGGTGATGGTGTGGGAGACAATGGCCTGGTGCTCCTTAGTGGGGTCACGATCGAGGGGTAGATAAGAGGAGGTATCTGCGAGTTGTCGCTGTGCCTCGGCAAGGTAGAGGTCAGTATGCCAGACTACAACAGCACCCCCCTTATCGGCGCGTTTAATAATAAGGTTAGAATTAGTGCGGAGGGAGTGGAGAGCAGAGCGTTCTGAAGGAGTGAGGTTGGAATGGGGACAAGGTGCGGTGAAGTCGAGACGGTTGATGTCCCGTCGGCAATTAGCGATAAAGAGATCCAGAGCAGGCAGAAGACCAGAGCGGGGTGTCCTTGAAGAAGAGGGTTGAAGACGGGAGAAGGGGTTCATCGGTGGGGGTGGAAGAGTCCTTGCCGAAGAAGTAGGCTCGGAGACGGCGGAAGAAAAGTTCTGCATCATGGCTGATCGGTGGGTCCACTGATGTCTACTATAAGCCTACTGACTCTCACAGCTATCTGGACTATTCCTCTTCTCACCCTGTCTCTTGCAAAAACGCCAGCCCCTTCTCGCAATTCCTCCGTCTCCGCTGCATCTGCTCTTAGGATGAGGCTTTTCATTCTAGGACGAGGGAGATGTCTTCCTTTTGTAAAGAAAGGGGCTTCCCTTCCTCCACTATCAACTCTGCTCTTAAACGCATCTCCCCCATTTCATGTACATCTGCTCTCACTCCATCCTCCCGCCACCCCACTAGGAATAGGGTTCCCCTGGTCCTCACCTACCACCCCACCAGCCTCCGGGTCCAACATATTATTCTCCGTAACTTCCGCCACCTCCAACGGGATCCCACCACTAAGCACATCTTTCCCTCCCCCCCCCGCATTCCGCAGGGATCGCTCCCTACGCAACTCCCTTGTCCATTCGTCCCCCCCATCCCTCCCCACTGATCTCCCTCCTGGCACTTATCCGTGTAAGTGGAACAAGTGCTACACATGCCCTTACACTTCCTCCCTTACCACCATTCAGGGCCCCAAACAGTCCTTCCAGGTGAGGCAACACTTCACCTGTGAGTCGACTGGGGTGATGTACTGCGTCCGGTGCTCCCGATGTGGCCTTTTATATATTGGCGAGACCCGACGCAGACTGGGAGACCGCTTTGCTGAACATCTACGCTCTGTCCGCCAGAGAAAGCAGGATCTCCCAGTGGCCACACATTCTAATTCCACATCCCATTCCCATTCTGACATGTCTATCCACTGCCTCCTCTACTGTAAAGATGAAGCCACACTCAGGTTGGAGGAACAACACCTTGTATTCCGTCTGGGTAGCCTCCAACCTGATGGCATGAACATCGAGTTTTCTAACTTCCGCTAAGGCCCCACCTCCCCCTCGTACCCCATCTGTTACTTATTTTTATACACACATTCTTTCTCTCACTCTCCTTTTTCTCCCTCTGTCCCTCTGAATATACCTCTTGCCCATCCTCTGGGACCCCCCCACCACCCTCCTTGTCTTTCTTCCCGGACCTCCTGTCCCATGATCCTCTCGTATCCCCTTTTGCCTATCACCTGTCCAGCTCTTGGCTCCATCCCTCCCCCTCCTGTCTTCTCCTATCATTTTGGATCTCCCCCTCCCCCTCCAACTTTCAAATCCGTTACTCACTCTTCCTTCAGTTAGTCCTGACGAAGGGTCTCGGCCTGAAACGTCGACTGCACCTCTTCCTGGAGATGCTGCCTGGCCTGCTGCGTTCACCAGCAACTTTGAGAAATGTGATCTAAGTGACTTTGAATATGGAATGATTGGTGCTAGATGGGGTGGTTTGAGTATCTCAGAAACTGCCAATCTGCTGGGAATTTTATGCATAGCAATCTCTACAGCTTATGGAGAGTGGTGCGAAAAACAAGAAGCGTCCAGTGAGTGCCAGTTATGTGGGTGAACATGCCTTGTTAATGAGAGTGATTAGGAAAATTTCCAAACTGGTTCAAGGTGACATTAGCTCAGATAATCATGCATTACAACAGTGGTATGCAGAAGAGCATCTCTGAATGCACAATATGTTGAACCTTGAAACATATGTGCTACAGCAGTAGAAGACACTTGGTGTCCATTCCTGTACCTAATAGTGGCTGTGAATATAGTGCATAGGAACAGGTCCTTCAGCCTACAAGGTTGAGTTAAACCAATTAAATTGGTAATCAAATGGCCAATTAAACTCATCCGTTTTGCCTTTTACAATTTCCATAGCCTTCCAGTTCCCTCATTCATGTGACTATTCATTAGTTAAAAATAACTAATGCATCTGCCTCTCTCACTGCCTCAGGCCACGCATTACAGGCACCCACTATTGTGTTTACATTAACAAGAAATTGCTCTTCACATCTCCTTTGAATTTGCCCCTTTCACTTAAATGCATGCCCTCGGTATTAGGCTTTGCCACCTTGGGGGTGGGGTGGGGAAGGTACTGACTATCTACTCTATCTATACCTCTCCTAATGTTACAAGCCTCTTTCTGGTCTTCTCCTGCCCATAGCTTGTCCAACCTTTCAACCTTTCATTATAGCACGTGCCCTCTAACCCAGGCAACATGCTGGTAAACTTCCGTACGCTCTCTGAAGCCTCAACATCCTTTCCATGATGGGGCAATCAGAACTGTGTGCAATATTCCAAAGTACTCTTTGTAAGATTTTCTGTTCAGGGCATTGGTGTTTCCATACCAGATTTTGGACCCAATCGATGTACTGCCCACTATACATCTCTAAAAGTTTGTCAAAGTCTTAAATGTCATGTCGAATCTTCACAAACTCCTAAGTAGACGCACTGCTTTTTTTTTGTGTTAAAGCCCCGGACAGGTACTCAAAATAATAACACCAAGGAATTTAAAGTTGCTGATCCTCTCCACCTCTGATCCTCCGAGGACTGGCTTGTGGATCTCTTGTTTTTTTTTCCTCTCCTAAAGTCAGTAATAGGCTCCTTGCTGTTTCTGACATTGAGAGGTTTTCAATCTCCCTCCTATATGCTGATTCATCACCACCCTTTGATTAGGCCTAAGGCAGTGGTGTCATTAGCAAACTTGAATATTGCATTGGAGTCTTGCGTAGCCACACAGTCATGTCTAAGGTGAGTAGAGCAGAAGGCTAAGTACACATATTTGTGTTGATGGAGATTGTGGAGATGTTGTTGCCAATCCAAATTGACTGATCTGCACGTAAGGAAATCGAGGATCCAATTGCATAAGGAGGTACTGAGGCCAAGGCTTTGGAGCTTATTGATTAGTTTTGAGGAGATGATGCTATTGAATGCTGAGTTGGTATCTGATGTATGCATCTTTACTGTTGAGTGAAGAACCAGTAAGATGTGGACTTGTTGTTTTGGTAGGCAAATTGGAGGGGATCCAAGTTGCTTCTCAGGCAGGAGTAGATGTATTTCATCACCAACCTCTCAAAACACTTCACTGTGGACGGGACGATGGTCATTGAGGCAGGTCACCATGTTCTTCTTGGGCACCGGTATAATTAAAGCCTGCTTGAAGCGTGTGGGTACTTCAGACTGTCAAATCGAAAGGTTAAAGATCTCAGAGAACACTCCAGCTGGTGGATCAGCACAGTTTTCAGTATTTGGCCAGGTACCTTGTCTGGCCAGGTGATTTTCATGAATTCACCCTCCTGAAGGCTGCCAGCACACTGGCCTCAGACTGAAATCGCAGGATCATGGGGGGCGGGAGATTTCATGTCTGTGAGATTTCATGATAGTTCTCCATGTTTTTAGATTTTGAAGTGAACATTCAGTTAATCTGGAAGTGAATTCTTGTTGTCACCAAAGTTAATTTACTTTAAGAACTGATAACATTCAAACCCTGTTACAACTGTTGAGCATCCTTCATTGATTCAAGTTTAGCCTAGAATCGCTGCTTTGTCATGAGATGGCTTTCTGGAGATCATACCTGGACTACTTGTAATTTTCTTTGTCAGCAGATTTGAATGCCTCTAATTTGGCCCTCAGATTGTGGATCTCATGGTTCATCCAGGGCTTCTGGTTGGGGGAGAATGAATGATTTTTGTGGGGACACATTCATCTGTAGCTGTTTTAATAAAGCCTGTAACAACCATGGTGTATTTATTCAGGTCCTCTTGAGTCCTTGAACATGGCCCAGTCCACTGTCTTGAAGCAATCCCATAGCTGCTCTTGTGCCTCTTGTGACTACCTTGTTTGTTCTAACTTCTGGAGCTTTGGTCTTTAACCTCTGCTTGTATGCAGGTAGAAGGACAACCAAGAGATTTGATTTAGTGAAATGTGGTCTGGCCAGAACTTGTATCCCCATGACAGCAACCCTGTTGTTTTTGTACCTTAATCTGCCTGCATATCTGTTTCTCAATGTACTGGTGACTATTGGGGGGTGTCTGTAGTACAATTCCACGAGTGATTGTATCCTTCCCATTTGAGTTTTACCCGTTTATTCAGTGGGCATTATGTCCCCTCTGAGTTGGCTGTGATATTGTCCCAGATTAGTAGCGCAATTCTTTTCTCTCCCCCACCCACCCCCACACCATTATGCACCCATTCCTCTCCCTCTCTCAATCAAGGCTCTGCAATGGCCACCACATCAAAGTTTCATGTACTGATCCATTGTCTAAGTTCATCACCTTTACACAAAATTGATTTTTCATTCAATCCAACAATGATAGGAGACCTCTGCAGGAGAATTTTTCAAGTTGAAAAACTGTTGCATTGGGGCAATTCCACTTTCGTGCCCTCAGAAGTCAGATCTATTGGTACAAAGTAGTCGCCACAACCAAGTGATGACCACAACAACTTCTGTACCTTGTTGTGCCCTTCACTCCATGAAGTGGCAGACCACAGTACATGTGCTTACAACACTGTGTGTCCGACAGAGTGATCAGCAGCACTGGGGCTCCACAGGGGACTGTCTTGTCTCCCTTTCTCTTCACCATCTACACTTCGGACTTCACCTACTGCACAGAGTCTTGTCATCTTCAGAAGTTTTTGGATGACTCTGCCATAGTTGGATGCATCAGTAAGGGAGATGAGGCTGAGTACAGGGCTACCTTAGGAAACTTTGTCACATGGTGTGAGCAGAATTATCTGCAGCTTAATGTAAAAAAGACTAAGGAGCTGGTGGTAGACTTGAGGAGAGCTAAGGCACCGGTGACCCCTGTTTCCACCCAGGGGGTCGGTGTGGACATGGTGGAGGATTACAAATACCTGGGGATACGAATTGACAATAAACTGGACTGGTCAAAGAACACTGAGGCTGTCTACAAGAAGGGTCAGAGCCGTCTCTATTTCCTGAGGAGACTGAGGTCCTTTAACACCTGTCGGATGATGCTGAGGATGTTCTACGAGTCTGTGGTGGCCAGTGCTATCATGTTTGCTGTTGTGTGCTGGACAGCAGGCTGAGGGTAGCAGACACCAACAGAATCAACAAACTCATTTGTAAGGCCGGTGATGCTGTGGGGATGGAACTGGACTCTCTCACGGTGGTGTCTGAAAAGAGGATGCTGTCTAAGTTGTATGCCATCTTGGTCAGTGTCTCCCATCCACTACATAATATGCTGGGTGGGCACAGGAGTACATTCAGCCAGAGACTCATTCCACCGAGATGCAGCACTGAGTGTCATAGGAAGTCATTCCTGCCCCCGCACCCCCCCCAGCCCCAACAGTACTCAAGCAGGAGTTTGTTTGTTTTTTTTTGATTTATTGTTAAGGGGGACAGCCACAGGGCCTCTGACTCTTGCCCTTCCCTCTCCTGAGTGTTACCCACTTATCTGTCTCCTGAGGCCCTGGTGTGACTACCTGCCTATAGCTCCTCACTCTTCCTGACCAGATGAAGGTCATCAAGCTGCATGTCCAGTTCCCTAACACGGTCCCTAAGGAGCTGCAACTCGACACAGCTGGCACAGATGTGGGAGGCTTGGAGTCTCCGGGACTTCCCACATCTGACACTGAGCACAGAACACTGGCCTCACACATATACTTCTTGTCTGTCTTCTACACAGGCAACCTACCTTGCCTCGACCTGTTATCGCCAAAGCCCTGTTGAGCCTAAGCCTTCCTCCTCTGTCTCCGGCTCCTCAGACGCCAGCTCTATAAAGCTGTCTCCTTTTAAACTCTGGCTGACATCCACATGCTTGTGCAGTTGTGCCCCGATCAAACCGCTGAAGAAATAAAGATGGTGGAATAAGAGTTACTGATGGCAGTTTGGAATTTGTTTTGCTTAAATGATTAGGGCTTCTTGGCTGAGCCTGCATTTAATTGTCTATTTTTATTTGCCATTGAGAAGGTGGTGAGCTGTTGCAGTCCTTGATGTGTTATGTACCACAATGCTGTTAAGGAGGAAATTAGAGCACTTTGACCCAGTAGTGAAGGAATGGCAATTTGCCGGTCAGGATGTTGTGTCTGTTGGAGGGCAGCTCCAGCAGTGATGTGCCCATGTTTTTGCTGGCCTTGTCCTTGCAGCTGACGGACGTCATGGATTTGGAAAATGCTGTCTGAGGAATCTTAGTTCCAGCAATATATCCTGTAGCTGCTTTTTACTGTGTTGCAGTGTGTGGATGGGGTGACCATCAAGTAGGCTGTGTCCTGTATGGTGTTGAGTTTCTTGAATGCTGAAGCTACACTTGGGCAAGAGAAGAATATTCAATAGCACTCTTGACCTGAGCATTTGTGGATGCTCGATAGGCTTTGGAGTTGAGGTGATTTGCTCATTCACTACAAGATTCTAGCTTCTGACCTGGTCTTGTAGCAGTGCTGGCATATGACTATTTCAGTTTCTGATTAATGGCAACTTTCAGGATATTGATATTAGTCATAGTCATTGTCATAGTCATAATCATACTTTATTGATCCCGAGGGAAATTGGTTTTTGTTACAGTTGCACCATAAATAATATAGTATTAGAACCATAAATAGTTAAATAGTAATACTTCATAATTTACTAGCATAATTTACATAAGTCCAGGACCAGCCTATTGGCTCAGGGTGTCTAACCCTCCAGGGGAGGAGTTGTAAAGTTTGATGGCCACAGGCAGGAATGACTTCCTATGACACTCTGTGCTGCATCTCGGTGGAATGAGTCTCTGGCTGAACGTACTCCTGTGCCCACCCAGTACATTATGTAGTGGATGAGAGACATTGTCCAAGATGGCATGCAACTTAGACAGCATCCTCTTTTCAGACAGCACCGTGAGAGAGTCCAGTTCCATCCCCACAACATCACTGGCCTTACGAATTGGGGTATTCAGTGACCGTAATACCATTGATTGTCAGGGGTGATGACTGGATTTTCTGTTGGATATTATTCCTGCCTGTTTTTTGAGTGATATGAACATTACTTGCCGATTTTCATCCCCAGCTGGTTATTGTCCAGCTTCAGTTATAATGGGTGACTTCAATCTACATGTAGATTGGGTGAACCAAATTGGTAAAGGTGCTGAGGAAGAGGATTTCTTGGAATGTATGCGGGATGGTTTTTTGAACCAACATGTCGAGGAACCAACTAGAGAGCAGGCTATTCTGGACTGGATTTTGAGCAATGAGGAAGGGTTAATTAGCAATCTTGTCGTGAGAGGCCCCTTGGGTAAGAGTGACCATAATATGGTGGAATTCTTCATTAAGATGGAGAGTGACATAGTTAATTCAGAAACAAAGGTTCTGAACTTAAAGAGGGGTAACTTTGAAGGTATGAGATGTGAATTAGCTAAGATAGACTGGCAAATGACACTTAAAGGGTTGACGGTGGATATGCAATGGCAAGCATTTAAAGGTTGCATGGATGAACTACAACAATTGTTCATCCCAGTTTGGCAAAAGAATAAATCAAGGAAGGTAGGGCACCCGTGGCTGACGAGAGAAATTAGGGATAGTATCAATCCCAAAGAAGAAGCATACAAATTAGCCAGAGAAAGTGGCTCACCTGAGGACTGGGAGAAATTCAGAGTTCAGCAGAGGAGGACAAAGGGCTTAATTAGGAAGGGGAAAAAGGATTGAGAGAAAACTGGCAGGGACCATAAAAACTGACTGTAAAAGCTTTTATAGATATGTAAAAAGGAAAAGACTGGTAAAGACAAATGTAGGTCCCCTGCAGACAGAAACAGGTGAATTGATTATGGGGAGCAAGGACATGGCAGACCAATTGAATAATTACTTTGGTTCTGTCTTCACTAAGGAGGACATAAATAATCTTCCAGAAATAGTAGGGGACAGAGGGTCCAGTGAGATGGAGGAACTGAGTGAAATACTTGTTAGTAGGGAAGTGGTGTTAGGTAAATTGAAGGGATTGAAGGCAGATAAATCCCCAGGGTCAGATGGTCTGCATCCTAGAGTGCTTAAGGAAGTAGCCCAAGAAATAGTGGATGCATTAGTGATAATTTTTCAAAACTCGTTAGATTCTGGACTAGTTCCTGAGGATTGGAGGGTGGCTAATGTAACCCCACTTTTTAAAAAAGGAGGGAGAGAGAAACCGGGGAATTATAGACCAGTTAGCCTAACGTCGGTGGTGGGGAAACTGCTAGAGTCAGTTATCAAAGATGTGATAACAGCACATTTGGAAAGCGGTGAAATCATTGGACAAAGTCAGCATGAATTTGTGAAAGGAAAATCATGTCTGACGAATCTCATAGAATTTTTTGAGGATGTAACCAGTAGGGTGGATAGGGGAGAACCAGTGGATGTGGTATATTTGGATTTTCAAAAGGCTTTTGACAAGGTCCCACACAGGAGATTATTGTACAAACTTAAAGCACACGGTATTGGGGGTAAGGTATTGATGTGGATGGAGAATTGGTTAGCAGACAGGAAGCAAAGAGTGGGAATAAACGGGACCTTTTCAGAATGGCAGGCGGTGACTAGTGGGGTACCGCAAGGCTCAGTGCTGGGACCTCAGTTGTTTACAATATATATTAATGACTTGGATGAGGGAATTAAATGCAGCATCTCCAAGTTTGCGGATGACACGAAGCTGGGTGGCAGTGTTAGCTGTGAGGAGGATGCTAAGGGGATGCAGAGTGACTTGGATAGGTTGGGTGAGTGGGCAAATTCATGGCAGATGCAATTTAATGTGGATAAATGTGAAGTTATCCACTTTGGTGGCAAAAATAGGAAGACAGATTATTATCTGAATGGTGGCCGATTAGGAAAAGGGGAGGTGCAACGAGACCTGGGTGTCATTATACGCCAGTCATTGAAAGTGGGCATGCAGGTACAGCAGGCGGTGAAAAAGGCGAATGGTATGCTGGCATTTATAGCGAGAGGATTCGAGTACAGGAGCAGGGAGGTACTACTGCAGTTGTACAAGGCCTTGGTGAGACCACACCTGGAGTATTGTGTGCAGTTTTGGTCCCCTAATCTGAGGAAAGACATCCTTGCCATAGAGGGAGTACAAAGAAGGTTCACCAGATTGATTCCTGGGATGGCAGGACTTTCATATGAAGAAAGACTGGATGAACTGGGCTTGTACTCGTTGGAATTTAGAAGATTGAAACGTATAAAATCCTAAAGGGATTGGACAGGCTAGATGCAGGAAGATTGTTCCCGATGTTGGGGAAGTCCAGAACAAGGGGTCACAGTTTGTGGATAAAGGGCAAGCCTTTTAGGACTGAGATTAAGAAAAACTTCTTCACACAGAGAGTGGTGAATCTGTGGAATTCTCTGCCACAGGAAACAGTTGAGGCCGGTTCATTGGCTATATTTAAGAGGGAGTTAGATATGGCCCTTGTGGCTAGGGGGTCAGGGGGTATGGAGGGAAGGCTGGGGCGGGGTTCTGAGTTGGATGATCAGCCATGATCATAATAAATGGCGGTGCAGGTTCGAAGGGCCGAATGGCCTACTCCTGTACCTATTTTCTATGTTTCTATGTTTCTGTATTTGGATGTGGCCTATTTCATTGTCTGAGGCATTGTGAATGGTGTAGAAATTGTAAAAGTTCCTATTTACTGACCTTGTAATTGAAAAAGGTAATTAATGATGCAGCTGAACATGGTCCTTGCACACTACTTTGAGAAACTCCAATAGAATTGTCTTGTGGTGGCTCCTTGATGTCAAGGGTAATTAATCTCACTTCATTTCTAGGGTTCAACTCCTTTTGCCATCCATGGTCCAAGACTACAGGTCAAGAGCTAAGGGGCTTTGGCAGAACCCTAATTGAGCTTTTGTGAGCAAATTCTTGATAAGAAAATGTTGCTCAATTAGCACCATTGTCTTTCATCAATTTAATCAAGGGTAGACTAATGGGGTGGTAATTGGTTGGTTTGATTTGACCTGAAGCTTGTGATCACTACATACCTGGGTAATTTTCCACATGGTCAGATAGATGCCAGTTTTGTAACATGAAGGGCAGAGGACATTCTGGTACACAAGTTTTCAGTTCTTCAGCTGGAATGTTGTCAGGGATATCATTTGCTGTTTCATTGCCTTTAGTTTCTGTATTTCTTGAATGAATAGGATTGGCTGGCGATTGAAATGTCATGTTGTGAGCCACAAAGGAATTAAGGTTGAAACATCCTCTCAGATTTCTGGTTGAAGGTTCTTGCAAATGTCTTTGCTCTTTTGCATTTAAGTGCTGAGTACTGCTGTTGGTGAGAGAGGGGATTTTTCAGGAGCCTTCTCTTCAGAGCATTATTTAATTGGTGATGAAGCATATCAATTAGTGCCTGAGAAGCGACTTGGATCCAATCCAGTTTGCCTGCTGAGGCAACAGGTCCACAACAGATGCCACCTTCACTCAACTCTGGAACGTCTGGACAGCAAAGATGCATGCATCAGGATGCTGTTGATCAACTACAACTTAACGTTCAAAGCAATCATCCCCTCAAAACTCATCGATAAATCTCAAGACCTTGGCTTCATTAATTCCTTGTGCAATTGGATCATTGATTTTCTCACTTGCAGACCCGACAGTTTGGACTGGCAACACCACCTCCACAATCTCATCAGCAGAGGTGCACCACAGGGCTGTGTGCTTAGCCCCCTGCTCTACTCACATTACACTTATGACTGTTGGCTACATACAGCTCTAATGCCATATTCAAGTTTACTGATGGCACCACAGTTGAGGCTGAATCAAAGGTGGTGATGAATCAGCATATGGGAAGGAGATTGAAAATCTGTCTGAGTGGTGCCACAACAATAATCTTTTGACAGGAATGTCAGGAAGACTAAGGAGATGATTATTGACTTAGAAAGATAGAAACAGAAATCTACAGCACATTACAGGCCCTTTGGCCCACAATGTTGTGCCAACCATGTAACCTACTCTAGAAACTGCCTAGAATTTCCCTACTGCATAGCTCTTTATTTTTCTAAGCTCCATGCACCTATCTAAGAGTCTCTTTTTTTTGTAATTTATGCTTTATTGAATTTCATCATCAAACAAGTATTTCCATAAGATGTATTTCAGATACTGTACATATATATCATATAATCATATTTGCCACAGATCTCCACATAATATTTATCTGAGGTATACACTTGTAGAAAGGAGAGGAAAGGAAGAACAATCAGAAGAGGAGTAGGGAGTGATCTTTTTTTTTTTACAGCATATTCATTGACTTGTGAGAATAAAATCAGGCCTATGAGGTGTTATGTAGTTAAACCATTTTTCCAGTATGAATAAAATTGTTCCAACTTGTGATTAACAGATCAGATGCTGTTATCTTCTCCATTTTGTAAATGTCCATTGTAGTTTCCATTTGTACATTTAAAGTTGGGCTCTCCTGTGATGCCCATTTCCTGGTAAGGGCCTTTTTACCAGCTACCAGCAGTACATTCATTAAATATTTATCTCTTTTCAACCATTCTTGAGGTAGATGCCCAAAATATATGATCTTACTCTCTAAGGGTATTTCACATTTAAAGATGTCTTGTAGGGTATTATGTATCCCACTCTAATAGTCTTTGATAACAGGGCATTCCCAGAAAATATGATAATGGTTTGCATTTTGATTTCCACAATTTCTCCAGCAAACAGGGGGCTAAGAGTCTCTTAGAAGACCCTATTATATTGGCCTCTACCACCGTCACTGGCAGTGCATTCCACGCACCCACCACTCTGTGGAAAAACTTGCCCCTGACATCCCCATTGTGCCTATTTCCAAGCACCTTAAAACTATGCCCCTTCACGTTAGCCATTTCAACCCTGGAGAAAAAGCCTCTGGCTATTCACACGATCAGTGCCTCTCATCATCTTGTATACCTCTATCAGGTCACCTGTCATCCTCCATCGCTCCAAGGAGAAAAGGCCAAGTTCACTCAACCTATTCTCATAAGGTAAGCCCTTCAATCCAAGCAACATCTTTGTAAATCTCCTCTGCACCCTTTCTATAGTTTCCACATCCTTCCTGTAGTGAGGCGACCAGAACTAAACACGGCACTCCAAGTGGAATCTGACCAGGGTCCTATATAGCTGTAACATTACCTCACTGCTCTTGAACTCAATCCCACAGTTGATGAAGACCAACATACCATATGTCTCTCCTTTCAGATTCCTTCTTCACCAGCCCTTTACCTTAACCACACACCTGTCTTCACCTATCACCTGCTGGCTCGTCCTCCTTCCCTGCTCCCCCTCCTTCCCTGCTCCCCCAACCTTTGGATTCAGGCATCTGTCCAGTCCTGAGGAAGAGTCTTGGCCTGAAATATCTGTGTATTCTTTTCTACAGACATCCCCAGGCCCGGCAAGCTCTTCCAGCATTCTGTTTTTTTTTGTTGTTCTAATTGTGTACTGTCCTGTCAAAAATTGTGCATGATTCATGTTTAAATTGTTTCCTTGTGAATGGGAGCTTTGAGGAGGTGGCACTGCCCTGACGGGGGTGGGGATCTTTGGATGCTGCCCCCTGAGCCAGCGCCCCACACAGACACGAACAGTGGGGAGGGATGAGCCCGTGACGCATCAGTCTGAGTCCTTGACCCCCTGCGGCTTCTAATCTGACCGTGATGCAACACTTAAAACACCAATATTCACATTAACAAATGCTGACTTTAGGAAGGAAAGGAGAGTTGAAGTCTACATTCCTGGAAGTCAGCAATTCTGTATCGCTGGATGTAAACTGTCCTGGGCCCAGAGCACAGACACAGTCACAGGGAAGGGTGCTGGCGTCTTTACTTTCTCAGGAGCTCAAGGCTCGTCACCAAACACTCCAACAGACGTCCCATTGAAAATTTGGATTGAGATGATGAGAGTGGTGAATCCGTGGAATTCTCTGCTCAATGAAGCAGTGGAGGCTACCTTAGTAAATATATTTAAGATATGGTTGAATTTTTGCAGAATAGGGGAATTAAGGTTTGGCGGGGGAGAAAGGCAGGTAGGTGGAGATTAGTCCATGGTCAGATCAGCCAACTTCAGGAGGAGAAGAAGGTCAGAGGTCCATGAGTCAGTCCTCATTGGAGGATCAGCGGTGGAGAGGGTCAGCAGCGTCAAATTCCTCAGCGTTATTGGGCCCAATTATGAAGTGCAATTATGAAGGAAGCATGTTAGTACCTCTACTTCCTTGGGAGTTTGTGAAGATTTAGCATGACATCTAAAACTTCAAATTTCTAAAGGTGTGTGGTGGAGAGTATATTAACTGATTGCATCACTGCCTGGTATGGAAATACCAATGCACTTGAATGGAAAATTCTATGGAAGAATATTGGATACATCCCAGTCCATCATGGGTAAATTCCCCTCCACTATTGAGCATGTATGCAGTGTGTTGTCACAAGAAAGCAGCTCCCATCATCAAGGACCCCCATCACCCAGGCCATGCTCTCTTCTCACTGCTGTCATCAGGAGGAAGGTACAGGAGCCTCAGGAATCACACCAGGTTCAGGAACAATTATTACCCCTCAACCATCAGGTTCATGAACCAGAGGGGTAACTTCATTCAACTTCACTCGCTCCAACACTGAACTGTTCCCACAGCCTATGGACTCACTTTTAAGGACTCTTATCTCATGTTCTCTATTGCTTATTTTTGTTTGTATTCAGACCGTAAGACATAAGACAAAGGAGCAGAAGTCGGCCATTCGGCCCATCGAGTCTGCTCCGCCATTTTATCATGAGCTGATCCATTCTCCCATTTAGTCCCACTCCCCTGCCTTCTCACCATAACCTTTGATGCCCTGGCTACTCAGATACCTATCAATCTCTGCCTTAAATACACACAATGACTTGGCCTCCACTGCTGCCTGTGGCAACACATTCCATTGATTCACCACCCTCTGGCTAAAAAAATTTCTTCGCATTTCTGTTCTGAATGGGTGCCCTTCAAACCTCAAGTCATGCCCTCTCATACTAGACTCCCCCATCATGGGAAACAACTTTGCCACATCCACTCTGTCCATGCCTTTCAACATTCGAAATGTTTCTGAGGTCTCCCCTCATTCTTCTAAACTCCAAGGAATATAGTCCAAGAGCAGACAAATGTTCCTCATATGTTAACCTTCTCATTCCCAGAATCATTCTAGTGAATCTTCTCTGTACCCTCTCCAATGTCAGCACATCCTTTCTTAAATAAGGAGACCAAAACTGCCCACAGTACTCTAAGTGAGGTTTCACCAGCGCCTTATAGAGCCTCAACATCACATCCCTGCTCCTATGCTCTATTCCTCTAGAAATGAATGCCAACATTGCATTCGCCTTCTTCACTACCGACTCAGCCTGGAGGTTAACCTTAAGGGTATCCTGTACGAGGACTCCCAAGTCCCATTGCATCTCAGAACTTTGAATTCTCTCCCCATTTAAATAATAGTCTGCCCATTTATTTCTTCTGCCAAAGTGCATAACCATACACTTTCCAACATTGTATTTCATTTGCCACTTCTTTGCCCATTCTCCCAATCTATCCAAGTCTCTCTGCAGACTCTCCGTTTCCTCAGCACTACCGGCCCCTCCACCCATCTTCGTATCGTCAGCAAACTTAGCTACAAAGCCATCTATTCCATAATCCAAATTGTTGATGTACAATGTAAAAAGAAGCGGCCCTAACACGGACCCCTGTGGAACACCACTGGTAACCGGCAGCCAACCAGAACAGGATTCCTTTATTCCCACTCTCTGTTTCCTGCCAATCAGCCAATGCTCTATCCACTATGTAACTTTCCCGTAATTCCATGGGCTCTTATCTTGTTAAGTAGCCTCATGTGTGGCACCTTGTCAAAGGCCTTCTGAAAATAAGATTTGTCTTTTGCACACTGGTTGAACAGTGCGGTCTTTGATTCTGTTATGGTTGTTATTCTATTATGGATCTATTGAGTATGCCTGCAAGGAAATAAATCTCAAGCTTGTTAATGCTGACATGTATGTACTTCAATAATTTACTTTGAACTTTGAAATTTAATTGTCCACTGCCATTCATTACCTGATTAGGGCAGGACTGTAGAGCTTGGATCTCTGCATGTTCTGTCACAAACTCCATTCTGATTCTCCATTCACCCGAAGATGAGCTTTTTGCATACCTCCCATTAAGAGCACATTGATTCTGATTTGTAACATGGTTACAATTAGCAAGGAAATTTGCTGCAGGTATAATGCCTTTTCTGTGGTCAGTCTTTTTGGTCAAACGAGTGTCAAAGTTTATGATTGGACTATGCGCTTAGTCCCACCTCAGCTAGTGCTTGTGACTGAAGTCTAAGTCTCTGGAAACTCAGTCACTATTCTGTATCTTATGTACAGGTGTCACCCGCTTTTCGAACGTTTGCTTTACGAAACCTCACTGTTATGAAAGACCTACATTAGTACCCTGTTTTCACTTTCAGAAGGTGTTTTCACTTTTACGAAGAAAGGCAGTGCGCGATAAAAAAAAATCAGCGCGCGATAAAAGGCAGCGTTCGCCCCGAGTAGCTGCTCTCCCCCGGATTTGGAACAGCATTGCTTAAACACGTTGCATTGAGCAGCCGTTAGCAAGATGAGTTCTAAGGTGTTGGAAAAGCCTGAAAGAGCTCGTAAGGGTGTTACACTTAGTGTAAAACTAGACATAATTAAGCGTTTCAATCGTGGTGAGCGAAGCAAGGACAAAGTGAGTTTGGCTTGTGGAAGCTGACAAAGATGATGTTGAGGTTTTGGCATCCCATGACCAAGATCTGATAGATGAAGAGCTGATGCAGTTGGAAGAGGAAAGGATAACAATCGAAACCGAATGCAGTAGCGAAAGTGAAGCAACTGCGTGAGATTTTTGCTGCAATGATAAAGTACGACTTTAATTTTGAAAGGGTATGTAGGTTTAGGGGATATTTGCAAGATGGTTTGAGGGCTTACAAAGAACTGTGTGATAGAAAAATGCGCGAGGCTCAGCAGTCAAGCAAGCCTTCCACAGCAGACGACGAACCTCGACCTTCGACATGGAGGCGGGCAGTCATAGGAGAAGATGAGCTGCCTGCTCTAATGGAAACAGGTGACGAGATGACACCCCAGTGTCCCACTACCCGTAGCCCTGGGCCACGGAAAACAGACGATGATGAGATGACACCCCAGTGTCCCACCACCCCAACACCCAGGCCATGGACAGATACTGTACTGATTCACGGAGAATGCAGCAGTAGCCTTGAGGCACACAGCACATCTTTAAGAAAAAAGCCGAAATAAATTTGCTAATTAATTATGTGCAGGGTGGCACCTAATTAATTAGCATGTTTATTTCAGCTTTTTTCTTAAAGATGTGCTGTGTGCCTCCCGGCTACCACTGCGTTCTTCGCGGCAATGTATCGGGTTGGTGGCCCGGAGGGTGGGGCCACTGCACCACCCAAACTCCAAGTCTAACACACCATCATCAGTGTGCTCGGCGCTGTTTTCCCAATTCTGTTAAGTGATACTGCACTGTACATACATTATTTCTACTTTATATAGGCTGTGTATTTTTACGTGTTATTTGGTAGATTTGGCAGCTTCATAGTTTAAAGGTTACTGGAGAGTGCGTTTATGCCAACAGCGCTTGCGTGAGATTTTCACTACGGAGATCTGTGCAGGCAATCATTGTAGAGAAGTATTTCTACTTTATATAGGCTGTGTATTTATCATATCATTCCTGCTTTTACTATATGTTACTGTTATTTTAGGTTTTATGTGTTATTTGGCATGATTTGGTAGGTTATTTTTGGCTCTGCGAACGCTCACAGAATTTTCCCATATAAATAAATGGTGATTGCTTCTTCGCTTTACGACATTCCGGCTTACGAACCGTTTCATAGGAACGTTCTACCTTCGGATGGCGGAGGAAACCTGTATTTGCAAAAACTGTCATTAAGTTATTTGTCAGGTTCATTTTATTTCCCTATTCAGCCACTTTAGTTTGGCATTTTGTAGGTAAACTGTCTCATGAAGTCTGCAAGAAGTGTTAATTTTCTAACTCCCAAGTCAGCATGAATTCAGATAAGTTAAGGTGTGCATCATAACTTTAGAGTGAATGAAGATGTATGATTAGCCACTCAACTGATTCTTTGTCTTTCCTTTTCATTTGACTAGTAACTGGAAATATTCTGTGCCTCTGAAGAGCTGTGAGTGTTAAATATTTGGTCGTGGAATTTATTTATGGCCAGTAGCACAAAAGTGTTAAACATAAGCAGAGTGCTTAGAACAAGGAAGGTATCATCTATAATGTGTGATGAAAGATCATTAACCTGAAATATTAATGTTTTCCTCAACAGTTACTGCTGTTTTTATTTTTAGATTTCGGTAGTTGGTTTGGCATTGAAGACATTTTGCCTTCTGTCTTGTGAAATCCAACTGTGTTTTCATATTCTGCCACTAGAGGCTCTCAATGAACTACACAAATTGGAATGAAATCAATCAAGAAGAACGCCATTATGTGCTTATGTCATAAACTCAATTCTGCAGATATTGGAGACCTAGAGCAATACACTAAATGCTGGAGGAACTCAGCAGGTTAGGCAGCATCAATGGAGGGGAATAAAAAGTTGAAGTTTCAGGGCTGGGGAAAAAAGAGGGTATGATTATGTCACAAGGATTTTGTAGGGCAATTTTGGCAAAGATGTAACATTGACTTTCAATTCCTGTTGCTGGTTTGTCAGTTTAAAAAAGCAAATCTTGTTCCTTTTGTCTTTTCTCAGTGTATTGTTAAATCCTCACCCTAAATTTCAGATGACACTTTTATCAAACTAGCTATTGCAGTCAAGAATAGCTCAGATTTTGTGCCACAGTTACACATTTTCTGTTGTGCTTTGTGGAAGTACAATTAGTTTTGTGTATCGCATTTCTTCCATTGTTATGAAACTGTCCTGAGTGGGAAAAGGTACAAAAGGCAAGCCTTTCTCATTTATACAAAACTTGATTGTAACTGTTAATTAAAATTTCCCTGACTTAGTAACTTTTCTTTCCAAAAAAGAATATCTTACGTGATGTACACAACTGCACATTCACAAAATACTAGAGCAATTCTGCACTCAGCAAGACCTGACCATGGCCAACTTGGCTGATGTGTAAAATATAGTTGGTCTCTGGATGAGTAAAATCATGAGAAATAGAAACATGATTAGTAATGAATAATCCCTTCTTGGGCTTCCAGCCAGTTACAGGTATTGATTATAACCAACGTTTCGACGACAAACTCTGCCATCTTTCCTGATGAAGATGGTGGAGGTTGTCTTTGAAACATCGATTATAATCTATATCTGTACTCAGCTGCAAGCCAGAGAAGAGTTTATTTGTCATATTCACCGGGAAAGCACTAGGTCCTTTTTCACATGATTAGTAAGTTTATATGTGACTTAAACTGGTGTTGTGGATAGTAAAGAAGGAGAAGCTGTATGGCACGCTTATATTGGGACATAAAATATAAAAGTTAGACTTTTGTGTTGCAGCTTTACAAAATACTGACTAGGTCACATGACATATTACATTTTTGGTTGCCATACGGAGGGACACTGCAGAGAAGATTCGCCAGTATGTTTTATAGATTGGAGGACTTTAGTTCTGGGAGAAATTGGAAAGGCGTGGCATGATTTTGCTGAAGTGAAGGAGGCAGAGTGATGACCAGGTAGAAATGTATAACATTTTGAGGAGGTATATAGTATCTTTCCCAAGGTAAAAGGAATGAAAAACAAAGTTATGAGTTTAAGTTGAAAGGAAAGAATTTCAAATATTCAAAGTACATTCATTAAAGTATGTATATAGAATATAATTCTGAGATTTGGCCTCCTGTGGGTAGCCACAATACAAAGAAACACCATGGAACCCTTGCAAGAAAATACCAAACACCAAAGTGTGGAAAAAGAGCAAATTGTGCAAATGGCAAAAAGCGAGCAAATAACACAATATCAAACAACAAACCAGGAGTCCAATTGTATTCAGTTCAGTGCCGCGCTGCTGGCCCACTGCAGCTCACAGGGCCAATCTTCACCTGAGCACCCCAGTCCGCATTTATCAAACTGCTCAAAACCAGCAAAAGAAATGAGCAGGGTTATGATACATGAACCCCAGTGTCTTTTAAAACATGTCCACAGCCTTGCCAATCAATCCTTACAACATGGATCCCAAGAGTTTTGAACCTTCCTCCAACAGTAGCTAGTGAGAGGGAGAGGAAGACTAGTCAAATACAGGCGGATGACACATAACACCCACCCATCCTCCAGTCTCTCCTTTATCAACTTCAACCTTGTACAATGTCTCAATCAGAGAGAAACATTGGAGTTGATCATGGCCTCTGACCCTATCACCAGGCTTCCAGGCTGCACATGCCATTCCAAACCTCATCGAACTCTTTGAGACAGTGAAATGCCAGATCACTCAATCAGCCCAAAGAGATACAAAATGTAAATCTCAGTTCCAATCATATCTAGTTTAGTAGTAGAATCGTATTTGAAAGTAGTTTTGTGAACTGTCTGTAGGATGTCACCATTGGTTGTGTTTGCTGGTGCCATCTTGAAGATGAAGAATTTGAGGGGATCTGAGAGAAGTTTTGGGTTTCTGGTGGTTAATATCTTGGAGGTGGAATCCAAAACTCACTACATTTTGAGAGGTATTTAGGCAGGTTATTTGAATAGGCAAGACACAGAATGACATTGATCTAATTTGAACAAATAGGATTAGTGTAGATGGACATGATGGTTAGAAAGACTGGTTCAGGATTTTGACTCTTGGCTGTGAGGAACAGGTCATTCCATTTTGTGCCTGCTGTGCCATTCAATAAGATCATGACTGATCTTTTATCTTTGCACTACGTCCTTGCACTAAACCCACCATTCACTTGATATCTTTTAAAAACACAATCAATCCCTGCCTGGAAAGTGCACAGTGATTAAAGCCTCCACTGTCTTGGATAGAGAATTCCAAAGACACTTGTACTCTAGTGGAAAATGTTTCATCTTAACCATCTTGGACCGTTGAGCCCTTATTTTGGCACATTGACTCCTGGTTCTATTTGCCCCAGATGGCTGGGTTGATGGGGGTGGGGAAGAGAATGGCAGAAAGGCCCACCTGTCCATCAATCTCTATATACTTTTGGGGGCAATATTTGGTAAACTTTTAAAAAGTATCTCTTCTAAAGTTTAAGCTCTCCTTACAGAAGAATTTTGCTAACTCCCCTACCTGATAGTTCTGACATCCTAGGAGTTCACCTGATTAACCTGTAGAGGATATCACTGTAGGAGTTCCTCAGGGCAGTGTTTTATGGTCAAACATCACTGCTTTATCAATGACTGGCCTTCAGTTGTAGGGAGTTTGCTGATTGTCTTAAATGTTGCTAATGTTTTAGTGCTGGTAATGAAGTGGCAAGACCAGGATGCAATCTGTTTTGGGTCTTGATGAGGCAAGACTATTGCTTGCTGTCTAAATAGCAGGTAATGCTGATATCCAACAGAAAATCTGTAACCTGCAGTCCATTTCTATTACTGCTAGAAGAACTCAGTAAGTCTATGGCGGGAAATAAACAGTTGACATTTCAGGCTGAGACCCTTCCGGACTGGAAAGGAAGGAGACGGAAGCCAGAATAAGGGATAGGATGGGCAGAGGAGCAGGATCTGGTAGATGTAAGGTTTATCCAGGTAGAAGGGGAAGGCAGGAGGGTGGTGGAGGAGTGAGGAAGGGGGGAATAATGTAAGAAACTGGAGATGATACATCAGGAGGGAAAACAGCTGAAAATAACTGATAGAAGAGGTCAGTAGACCATGTGACAAAGGGAAGGAGATGGAGAACAAGAAGGTGGAAGGTCTGGAAGTGAAGGTAAAGGCCATAGGAATAATAAAACTAGGGGTATGTGGGACACAGGAAAGGGAAGCATTTACTGGAAGTTAGATAAATCCATCAGTGTTATTTATTGTTTCCAGTGCAGCATTCTCCACATCAGTGAGGCCCAATGAAGACTGGGGGATTGCTTTGTGCACATTTGCTGCTCTGCTGCAACTGCCAGCTATTTTAATTCATGAGGGCCAGCTATTTTAATTCCACTTCCTAATCTCACACTGACATGCCTGTCCTCCAATCTGCATCAGACTTCAGTGTGACAGTGCTCTTCCACTGTCACTTTAAAGTCAAATGCAGATTTGAGGAGCAGCACCTCGAATTCCATCATGGTAGTTTCCAGCCTGATGGCATGAATATCAATTTATTAACTTTTGGTAATCGGTCCTCTTTCCCGCTTGCCCCCCACCCACTGACCAACCACTTTGCCATGCCTCTGTGGCCCCTTTACCTTTTCTCTTTATCCCTACTCCTTACTCTCCTCTGCCCTCATGACCTGTCCATCACTTCATCTTCCCTCCTCCACCCCACCACATTCCCACCACCTTTAATCAATGGTCTACAGCCCTCTCCCATCAGATTACTACTATAGTACTTTGCATTCCCCACTTGTCACCTCCAGCTTCTCACACCACTCCCCCCACCCCCTTGCCGCCTTTCTCAACTGAATACTGTGCCCGATCTGCTGGTCAGTCAGTCAGTCGTAACTACTGTGCAGGTTGATGGGACTAGGCATCTGACCCTAGCCCCCCCACGCCCCTCTCACCCATGTACTTATTCAACTTAATGTTGAAATTGAACCACATCCACTAGTTCCTCTAGCAGCTTGTTCCACCCTCTGAGTGAAGAAGTTCTCCCTTTGTTTCTCTTCCCCCACCTCCACCGGTTTCCTCTTAATTATTTCACCCTTCATCTTTAACCTGTGACCTCTAGTTCTAGTCTCTTCTAACCTCTGTGGAAACAGCCTGCTAGATTTTCCTGGTTTAGATCCCTCATGATTTCTTTTAATATACCTCTATCAGATTGTCCCTCATTCTCCTACACTCCCAGCAATACCAAAGTCTTGTACAAATTCAATAACATTCCAACTTCTGTACCCAGTACTTTGATCTATGAAAGCCAATGTGTCAAGATTTCTCCTTACGATCCTATCAATGAATTATGGATCTACGTTCCCAGATCCCTCTGTTTTACTGCAATCTTTGGTGCTCTGCTGTTCACTGTGCAAGTCCTGTGGAGGTTTGTCCTCCCAAAGTGCAGCACCTCATGCCTGTATGCATTAAATTCTATTTGCCATTTTTTCCAGCTGGTCTAGATGCTGCTGTAAACTTTGATGGCCTTCCTTGCTGTGCACTATGCCCCAATCTTGGTGTCATCTGCAAATTTTAATTTGATCCCCATTCCCGTTCAGACATGCCCTCTTCTGCTATGATGAGGCCACTCTCAAGTTGGAGAAGCAACATTTTGTATTCTGTCTAGATAGCTTTTAACCTGATGGTATCAACATAGACTTATCCAACTTTGGGTAATCTTTTTTTTACCCCTTCCCTTTCCCCTTCTGTCTTCATATCTCCACTCTAGCCTTTACATCTTCTCCTCATCTGTCTTTCATCTTTCCCTAGGTGCAGCTTCTTCCCTTTCTCCCATGGTCTATTCTCCTCTCAAGATTTCTTCAGCCTTTTAATTTTCCATTTATCACCTCCCCAGTTTCTTAGTTCATCCCTCTTCTCCCACCCACACAGTTTTGTCTTAGACCTTCTAGCTTGTCCTTCCACTCCCCCACCTTGTTCTGGCATCTTTCCCCTATCGTTTGTATTACTGGTGAAGGGTATCTGCCTGAGATATTGATAGCTTTCCCTAAATGCTTGCTGTTTTGTGTTAGCTTTCACTGAAGCCTGTCCAGCAAATCAATGTCCATCTTAATATTATTTAGTCTCTTGCCATTTATATATTTAAAAAATTTCTTTTCTATATATTCCACAAAAGTGAAACTTGTGTTTTACCACATTGCTGTTACCTACCATGTATTTGGCCTGTCTATATCGTCTGGAAGCCACTATCATTTCAGTTCAAAACTAGCATCCAGTTTTGTATCATTAGCAAACTGAATTTCCTGATCCAAATTATTGATACAGATTCAACATCTGGGGCCTCTGCACTGATTCTTGTTGGTAATGAAAATGAATTTATTTGTAGGCTAATATCACTACATCATCCTAATTCCATATATTACTATCTTAACTCCAACTGTTTGGGTTGTATTGTTTTATAATCACTAGTTTACTTTTAGTGGTAATGGAATGACTTATTCGGCAGGTATCTGTCGTTCCTGTTGGTCTATCAAATTCTTCCTATTTCTCTGTCATTAACTTGGGGCTTTGAAAATTTCAATTTGATTTGTTTTGATTAAGTCGGACTAGGTTCAGCTCGGTAATCACTTTGTAAGAAGACATTGCAGTTGAAGACATTCCCATTCTTGCCTGATACTCAAATGTAAGGAAATTTAACAGAAATATAAGGATAATAATTAGAATGCTGAGGCTAGCAATAGGAAGAAAAATCTAAATGCTGCGGTTAATTGTGGTGCAGGTTTAGCTGCAATGGATGAATTCAGCAACAAAATACCGACTGATATTCATGCTCTACCTCTTAAATTACTCATTGGGATAAATCCATTGTGTTTAAGCTATTAAACCTTGGGAAAGGATATTGTACCTGTTGTGCTTTGTGAAAATAAAATGTCTAAACAATAATTTGTTGCAGAGACATGATGTTTGTTTCCAGAATAACAAAACAGCAGCAAATGGAGTGCTCTAAGTACTTGGACTTGAAGAGTCAGCAGAAGGCTGCATTCATAGATTTCCTTCCATCCCATTGTAAATAGTCCATTAGGTTTGTAATCAATACTCATCAAATAGAGCTGTACATAATGCTGTAAAACTGGTGGGCAAATAGGTTTTTGGCATGGCAGTCAATTCAGTGATGTGCGCTGCTGCAGTATTGGATATGTCGTTTTCCAAGTTACTGCAGTGCCTGGTGCATTGCAGAGAATAGAATGACACTGGGGTAGCTCAGTATCCTTACAAAAACAATTGGCTCATTCGGGTTGGTCTTAAGGTACTTTTACAAATGAAAAGTATGTGTTTTCCTTGCGCAATTGAAGCGAAATAAATATTAAAAACTGTAGCCCCCAAATTTCTGTATCACAAAAGGTCTAAATCAATATAGATTGCATGAAGACTGAAATAGTTGCTTTGATATTAGATATAAGTTTCTGAATCAGCGGTCTTATTGATTTTTCTTAATAACAGATTCTAATCGATGCTTGCCTTAGAGCTAGGAGAGTTTTCTGTTCTAATGTATTTATAGCTTTCACATACTATCAGAATTTCATAAAGCTTTCTACTGCCAATGAAGCATTCTTTGAAATGTATTTCCTTTTGTAATGTAGGAAATAAAACCACCAATTTACACCACTAATTTCTGTATGTGTTTTCTGGTGTTGCTGCTTATATGGTTCATATTGGCCCGGTTGAAATCAAGATTCTCCACTCTTTAAACCAGTTTATCTCAACCTTTTTGTCCTGGAGGAACCCTCAATTTTCAGGTCTCAGGGAACCCTTGCATAAAAATTGTACCTAGAGCTCATGGTACATTAGCGTGATTAGTAAGTTGTAGATTTATTAATCTAAAAATAATTGTTACTGCTCTAGAGTCAAGAATAAATTTTTAGCCAACCATACTTGGGGGGTGGGGGGAGGGTAGCACACAAAATACTGGAGGAACTCAGCAAGCCAGGCAGCATCTGTGGGGAGTGGGGGAGGGGGGGGCAGTACAGTCAACATTTCAGACCCTTCAGCAGGACTGGAGGAAAAAATGCTGAGTAGTAGATTTAAGAGGTGGGGGAGTGGGGGAGAACCACTAGGTGAAACCTGGAGGGGGAAGGATGAAACAAAGAGCTGAGAAGTTGATTGGTAAAGGTGACAAAACACCATGGAAGAATGAAAGTGGAGAGGAGCAGCAGAGGGAGGAGATGAGGTGAGAGGGTAAACGGAGATGGGAAATGGTGAAGTGAGTTGGGAGGCATTGTCATTCCATCAGGTTGGAGGCTACCCAAACGGAATATAAGGTATTGTTCCTCCAACCCAAGTGTGGCCTCATCAAGACAGTGCAGGAGGCCATGGATTGACATATTGGAATGGGAAGTGGAATTAAAATGGGTGGCCACTGGGGGATTCTGCTTGTTCTGGTGGATGGAGTGTAGATACTCAGTGAAGCACTCTCCCAATCTACGTCAGGCCTCACCAACTATACAGGAAGCCACACTGGGAGCACTGAAAACAGTAAATGACCCTAATAGATTCACAAGTGAAATGTCGCCTCACCTGGAAGGACTGTTTAGGGCCCTGAATGGTAGTGAGGGAGGTGGTGTAGAGGCAGGTGTAGCACTTGTTCTGCTTCCAAGGATAAGTGCCAGGAGGGAGATCAGTTTGGTGGGGGGGGGGGCAAATGGACAAGGGATTCGCGTAGGGAGTGATTCCTGTGGAAAGCAGTAGGTGGGGAGGGGAGGGAAAGATGGAGAATTGTGCTAATCGTGGAGGGTGGTAGGTGAAAACTAGAGGAACACTATTCCTGGTAGGATAGTGGGAAAATGGGTTAAGAGCAGATGTGCATGAAATTATAGAGATGTGGTTGAGGACAGTGATGGTGGCCTCCATCAGACTCAGCATCCAGCACATAATTCTTTGAAACTTCCACCATCTCCTATGGGATCCTATCACCTAGTGTTTCTTTCCATCACCACCCCCACCCTTTAAATCTACTCCAATTTTTTTCTCCAGTCCTGCTGAAGGGTTTCGGCCTGAAACATCAACTGTACTTTTTTCCGTAGATGTTGCCTGGCCTGCTGAGTTCCTCCAGCATTTTGTGTGTGTTACTCAGATTTCCAGTATCTGCAGATTTTATCTTGTTTGTGATAGTTAAGCTTGGCTTACCTTGAAATTAATCTCTATCCCTTTCATAAATTGTAAAAACTCAAGGCAAAGATGACAAATTTCTCAATTCTGAGTCGAATTTGAGATAAACACATGGGTTTCACTTTCAACTGAAATGAGACTATTTCTATCCTTGCTCTTGGTGCTTGTTAAACAAGGAAAAGCTTGCTCACACATGTAAGAAGTTGAAAACTGCAGCAAAATGTTCATTGCTTTCCTATGAATAGCAGGATGCTGTTCCACAGAAATCCAGGACTTGTCCAGGGGCAAGTTAGTATCAGACTGCAGCTTCAAGTTCTTCCTCTTCTCTCAAAGTCAAGTTCTCAGGCTGAGCAGAAAATTTAGAAAAGGGTCCCTCACTCAGTTATACATTTGGATTGAAAGGGAGGAAAAATACTGTTTAATTTTGTTCTGCAGTTCTTCCAGGTGGTTTTCAATAAGACTCGTGACTTTCTAATATCCTTCCCCACTCTTCAGCTCAAGCAGCAGTGGAAACATTTCAAGATTTCCTTGTGCAACATGATTTTTCCAAAGATTGTTTTCTTTTAAATCCAAGAATTTTAACCATATATAAACCATATAACAATTACAGCACAGAAACAGGCCATCTTGGCCCTTCTAGTCTGTGCCGAACTCTTACTCTCACCTAGTCCCACCGACCTGCGCTCAGCCCATAACTTTCCATTCCTTTCCTGTCCATATATCTATCCAATTTAACTTTAAACGACAACATCGAACCTGCCTCAACCACTTCTGCTGGAAGCTCGTTCCACACAGCTACCACTCTGAGTAAAGAAGTTCACCCTCATGTTACCCCTAAACTTTTGCCCTTTAACTCTCAACTCATGTCCTCTTGTTTGCATCTCCCCCACTCTGAATGGAAAAAGCCTATCCACGTCAACTCTATCTATCCCTCTCATAATCTTAAATACCTCTATCAAGTTCCCCCTCAACCTTCTACGTTCCAAAGAATAAAGACCCAACTTGTTCAACCTTTCTCTGTAACTTAGGAGATGAAACCCAGGTAACATTCTAGTAAACCTTCTCTGTACTCTCTCTATTTTGTTGACATCTTTCCTATAATTTGGTGACCAAAACTGTACACAGTACTCCAAATTTGGCCTCACCAATGCCTTGTTACAATTTCAACATTACATCCCAACTCCTATACACAATGCTCTGATTTATAAAGGTCAGCATACCAAAAGCTTTCTTCACCACCCTATGCACATGAGATTTCACCTTCAGGGAACTATGCACCATTATTCCTAGATCCCTCTGTTTTGTCACCTGAAGTCAAAACATTTTCTCCATGGCCTTGCAGGGACTTGTTCAACTGGTTCATATGATAAAAAATGTCTGTTTCAGGTCAAACATCATGTTGAGAACTCTTCCTCAGCAAAGCCACTGGATTTCTGTATGTAGCAGGAGATTGGTGTGCCCTTTGTCCAGGTTTTCAGTTTTTAAAACATTCTTAAGTGACCTGGTCTTAAAACTACTAAACTTGCTTCCTGGTTCTTTTTACTGACTGTGACTTTATTTTCAAAACCTTTAATCTGTTTGTTTTGATATTCTGGTAGTCGTTTAAAATAATCACACTTTTAAGCGTCATGTGGCTGTGATTTGTAGTTTTTTTAATTTTACTTGAGCCATTGCTACATTTACATTTTTAAGTTGTTTGGCACAGACTAAGCACAATGAAATGGGGAAAAACTTGTATCACTAATCCATGTAAAGCCCATTGATAAGTAGTTTTCATTGTAAGATGGACTTGTGTCCATTGTTGCACTATTGCAGTGAAATGTCTCAGAAGATTGCAGTTCTTCATCACTCTCCTTATCAGAGTTGTCTGTAGGTCTAGGCTTAGAATCATCCTCTTCCATCTCACACCACCTCTTCAAATATCGCCACATTGGACAGTATTTAGATTGAAAATTTCCCTCCAATTTTCTACTACTCTGGTAGTTTGTTCGTTCCCGTAAGTCTGTTGGTGGCGCGCAAGGGGAAGTTGGGAGGTAACTAGGGAGGGAGAGGCTGGTGTCACAGACTAAGTTGGGTGAGTCCATTCAATGCCCAGAAAATGCACTTTACTCTCTTTAACCTACCATCTTCCCCTCCATGCAACACAGTGCTCACCAATTATCAACAGCCTCCCCTATCTTGTGTCAAAAACTGAGAATGGTCTCAACGAAATAAACATGGTCCAACTGTGCACTGCCATATTGTGCTGAGATTGCTAACGGGGCTGCTCAGTCACTGTATACTACCATTGTGCATAGTGTGAGATTCAAAAAGCGATATTTTTTAATCACAATCTCTCACGGAACCCCTAGTGACCTCTCACAGGACCCTAGGGTCCTGCAGAACCCTGGTTGAGAAACCCTGCTTCAGACAGTTTTGAAACATTTTACACCTAAATGAGAGCACACAGGTCTCAGTTTAGCATCTTAAATGAAAGAATCTTCCAGTAGTTGAGTACTTTTTCTGGGGTGGAGGGAGTTTTAGACCGCAGTTCCTTTTTGTTTGTATCTTTTATTAAGATGTAGGGAACTAATGCAAATGTACTTATCAAGATCAAGGGAAATGGCAGAGGAGATAAAGTGGATATTCAGCATCTTGGTGTCTTGTAATTAAATTAGACTGTGGAGTCATTAATGATTGATTCTAAATGCACGAAGGAATGTGGGATACCGGGGTTGTTTCTTAACTTCAATTTTGCTGGGCTGGGAGAAGAGATAGAGTATTTTGTTAAACTTTATAAGTGTCTTATGTTTTGCTCTCAAATATTGGTTGATATTTGAAGCTTCTCCTGCAATAAAGGGAGAAAGTGCTTTTTAACTTTCATTTGCTTCTTTGGTTCAGCAATAAGAAATTGAGCTTGCAGAGCATTTTCTTACCATCATAAAATTGTACTATGACAACATGGAAGGAGGCCATTCTGCTCATTGATTCTTCTGGTAAACCAATTGATCAGTTCCTTTTTATTTTCCCCCATCCTCTGCTCTTACCCCACACATATTATACAGTTCTATTTTGAAGGTTTATATTTTCTTTTATTGTCCACGAACCTAAATAGTGTTGTGTTGGTATGTAAAACGTTTCATCCCACTTGCCTTGTATTTTTAAATTGGTGTCTCCTTCCCCAAACTATTGGCTTAATAGAAGCAACTTCCATATTAATCGAATATGAGCCAGTCATTAAATGCGACAATGAAATGTCCTCAATCTTCTATCCAGAGAATAATCCTATTTTCTTCAGTCTAATCTTGCATCCTCCATCTTCTGAAGCACCAAATTTAAGGGTGAACTCGAAGCAGCTGCTTGATGGATACAAATAAATATTCCTGTTTCAGTCTGCTACAGCTGAGAGCCACAACTGCAACTAAGGTCTGTACAGTTAGGAACGATGTTTTAATGCGGTTAATCTATTGCTGCTTAAAACCAATGAAAAATAATGCCAACTGTGGCAGGCGCACTATCCCCTTAAGATGATGACAGAAGCGAGGTTGTCGCACTGGGCTAATAGTCTGTTTATATATTTAAAAATAAAACTAGGTTTTTAACTCCCAATACTGACTACCTTGCTAGCAAATGTGCAGTCTCTGGTAAATAAAACTGAAGATCTGAGCTAGAGTACTGTACTAGAAGGACAGCAAAAGCTGTTGCTTCCTTTTGTTTCATGGAATCTTGGTTAACACCTTCTGTTCCAGACACAGTGATTCAGATTGGTAGGTTCACAATGCACTGTCAAGATGAGACATAGTCTTTTAGAGCCAAAGGCAGGGCAGAGGTTGGGGGGGGGGGGGGGCTGTGGTTTGCTTCATGATCAACTCCCTGTGGTGCACAAATGTGTTGCTGAAGTTCCAAAGTTCTTAACCAGATTTAGAACACCTTGCTAGAAAGTGTCGACCATTTTACCTGCCTCTAGTAGCAGTGTACATTTCACATCAGGCCAATGTCAAACAGGCTGTAGACGAACTGAGCGATATGACCAACAAGCATGAAACAGCATATCCTGATGCTTTTCTCATCATTTTGGGAGACTTTAACCAGGCCAGCTTGGAAAAGACACTAAATTATCATCAACACTTGTAGTGCCAGTTGAAACCACACATTGGACCACTGTTACACCACCATGCACAGCCTCACTTTGGAAAGGGATCACCTGGCTGTACTTCTACTCCCTGAGTACAGGCAATCTGAAGACTGTAGCACCAAAAAGGTATGGATAACAGAAGCCAGGAGTGTTTACAGGACTGTTCTGAATCAGTGGACTGGATTGTTTCGGGAATTCATCATAGTCTGGATGAGTATGCCACCATTGTCACCAACTTCATTAAAACCTGTGTGGATGAGTGCGTGTCTGAGAACTTGCTGTACATTCCCAAACCAATAGCCATGGATGAACCAGGAAGTTTGTGGTCTGCTGAGGGCTAGATTTCTGGCATTTAAGTTTAATAACATGGGTCTATACAAGAAAACCAGGAATGACTTGCACAGTGCTATTTCAAGAGCTAAGAAGCCATTCTGAGCGAGATTGGAGCTAACATTGGATGCATGTCAACTCCGGCAGGATTTACAGTCAATTATTTGCTACAAAGCAAAACCCCACATTGTGCATGGCAGTGATGCTTCACCACCAGACAAGCTCAATGCTTTTTATCTCCCCTTTTGAAAGGGAGTATAAAAGTTCAGCTGTGAGGATCTCTGCTGTACCCTGTAATCTCCCTCGGAGGCTGACATCAGGCTATCTTTCAGGAGGGTGAACCCCTGCAAGGTGACGGGCCCCAATGGAGTACCTGGTAAGGCTCTGGAAACTTGTGCCAACCAACTGGCCAGATGTGTTCAAAATTTTCAAACATTCACTGCTACAGTCAGTTTCCACATGTTTCAAAAGGGCAACAGTTATACCAGTGCCCAAGAAGAGCAGTGTGAGCTGCCTTAACAACTATCATCCAGTAGCACCTCTACGGTAATGAAATGCTGTGAGACATTGGTCATGGCCAGAATAAACTCCTGCCTTTGTTCCTTCTGGTACTACCTGGACCCCCTGCAGTTTACCTATTGCCACAATAGGCCAATGGCAGACACGATCTCAATGGCTCCACGCGGCCTTGGAACATCTGAACAATACAAATACCTGTGTCAGGATGCTGTTCACTGACTATAGCTCAGCGATTTGACAACATCATTCCGACAGTTCTGATTGAAAAGCTACCGAGCTTGGGTTCCCTCTGCAACTGGATTCTCACTTGCTAACTGGAAGACCACAATCTCTGTGGATTGGTTAATAACATCTGCTCGCTGACAGTCAACACTGGCATACCTCAGAGTGTGTGCTTAGCCCACTGCTGACTCTCTACACCCTTGACTGTGTGGCTAAGCACAGCTCAAATGCCATTGACAAATTTAATGACAACCATTGTTGGCAGAATCTCAGATGGAGACAAGAGGGTGTACAGGAATGAGATATACCAGCTAGTTGAGTGGTGTTGTAGTGACAACCTTGCACTCAGTGTCAGTAAGACCAAAGAGCTGATTGTGGACTTCAGAAAGGGTAAGATTAGGGAACACAAATCAATCCTCAGAGGGTTCAGAATTGGAGAGAGTGAATAATTTCATGTTCCTGGATGTCAGCATCTTGAGGAATTAACCTGGTCCAGTATATCAGTGCAGCTTTAATGCAGGCAAGATGGTGGTTATACTTCATTGGGAGTTTGAGGAGATTTGGTTTGTCACCTAAAACACTCAAACTACAGATGTACTGTGGAGAGCATACTGACTGGCTGCATCAGTGTCTGGTATGGGGATGTGGTAACTGCACAGTTCGTAAGAAGCAACAGGGTTGTAAAATTAGTTGGCTCCATTGTGGGTGCCAGCCTCCAAAATATCTAAGACATCTTCAAGGAGTGGTGCCTCAGAAAGGCTGAGTCCATCATTAAGGACTCCCACCACCAAGTATGTGCGCCCTTCTCATTGTTTCTGTCGGGAAGAAAGCACACACTCAGCAATTCAGGAACAGCATCTTCCCCTCTGCCGTCCGATTCCTATATGTTCGCTGAACCCATGAATGAGTGAGTGTGTGTATGTATATATGTGTGTGTACGTATCTATGTGTGTATATAATATCATGCATTGTACTGCTGCCACAAAATTAACTGGCATATGCCTTGAAATTTGTTATATTAACCCTGATTCTGATCTTCAAACTGGGTCTATACCAATAAATCTTATTTGCCTTCTTTCTGGGATGGTTGTGCACTTCCTTAATGTCTGGGTTTGTATGTAATATTCCAGCTTGTGGCTCCATAATCAATGTTATTCATAGATGCAAATAACTTGTTTTTATGTTCTATAGTTCCATCCATAAATATTATTTGCTATCCGCTGTCTTAACATGTAGTCCTGCCAGTTTGTGTTGGACACGTGGCCAAGTGGTTAAGGCGTTCGTCTAGTTATCTCAAGGTCGCTAGTTTGAGTCTCAGCTGTGGCAGTGTGTTTGTGCCCTTGAGGAAGGCACTTAATCACACATTGCTCTAGTTTGTGTGAGGAGTGGCGCCTCACACGGACTTCCAATCTGCGCCTTGTAAGGCATGAAAATGCCCAACGTAGACCTCTCATGGTCTGATTGGACGTCTCCCCCCCCCCCCGCCACTTTTAATCATTTATGCTCTGTACTCCAGATCCTCTTGTTCTCACCTAATCTTAAGGGTTGTACATTTAACCCTGCTCCTGTATTATTTCTGCTAAAGTGTTCTTCACATTTTCCTATGTTAAATTTCTCCTTCCACGTATCTGCCCATTTTGTCAGTCTTTACTGCTTTGCAGGTTATCATCTTTGGTATATATTGCTCTTGCAAACTTTGACATTAGTGGATTTGGAAATGGAGCCATACACACTTCTGTTCCTCCTTTTGTCAACTGTTTCCTATTTTCAGCTTGTTTATTTGGCATCCATCCTCCTTATTGACTTTACCTTTTTCATCTTGTTTGTTACAAAGGATGTTTCAGCTTTGCCTCTTGTGGACATTCACCTATTCAGTGCCTGAAACATCTCGTAAAGATTACTCATTATTCCCATTCCCATTTTGCCCATTGAAGTTTGTTCACACTTAATTCTGACTAGAATTCTTTTTGTCCCACTGAAGTTGGTCTCATCCCAGTAATAATTTCTATTGTAGATATTGGTGGTCTCCATTCATAGTCTAAACTATATGATCCGATCAGTTTTTGAAGTGCTCAGCTACTGTTTTGGATCAGTTGGCCCACACATCCCTGAACTGTTTGAACAATGCCTTCTCTCAGGTTGGAAATCTGGACTAAGATGTATATGGATTTTAGTAAAATGTTCAGCAAGGTAGGGTTATCCATAAAGTCAACAGGCATGAGATCCAGAGAAACTTGGCTGCATGGATTCAGAATTGGCTTGCTCAGGGAAAGCAGAGGATGGTACAGGTCGACCTTCTATAATCCGGCACCATTGGGACCTGAGGAGTGCTGGATTAGTGAAAATGCCGAATTACAGAAGGATCACATTAAGCAATAGCTAACCATCTCATCATATCTTTAAAAATATCAAAGGATTCAAAGGGTCATTTAATATCAGAGAAATGTATACAATATACATCCTGAAATGCTTCTTCTTCGCAACCATCTACGAAAACAGAGGAGTGTCCCAAAGAGTGAACGACAGTTAAATGTTAGAACCCCTAAATTCCCCCACCCCCGCTCCCCTCCCTCCTGCGTGAAAGTGGCAGCGAGGAACAATCCCCCCTCCCCACCTGCAAAAAATAAAGTGCACCCACTACCAGCACTCAAGCGTGAGCTAAACGATAGCAAAGACACAGACTTGCAGTTACCCCAAAGACTACATTGTGCTCGCAGTTACTGAGGGAATCCTCATTAGTTTCTTTTCCTCCGCTTAGTAATATGCTTAAATTCAGTGGATCGCCACGTCTGATCTGAGGCCGTAGGAAGAAGAGAACGGAGCGCCGGCCAGGCAACGCCGGAGGGCAGTGCATGACTGCCGGCTGGTGGGCGAGAAGGCGGACCGACCCAGCGCGCGACAGCTCCCCCGCCACTGGCGGGTGAGACGGCCAGGTGCTGGGTGGCTGCGCCTCACGCAAATGATATTAATAAATGCAGGAAAACAAGCAGGAATCGCCTGCCTGCGCTTACAAGAAAGCCCTAACACGTGAACAGATCTAGCGCAACCAAAACACTGCGCAGCAGATTCGTACGGTGGCCTGGACAAGTTGAAGTTACAGTTGCGTGGGAAATTTGAAATCGGTGCGGATTATTGAAGGAGCCGGATTACAGGTAGTTGGAATAGTGAAGGTCGACCTGTAGTGGAGTGTATTCTGTTTGGAAGGTGGTGACCATGGTGTTTCAGTGGATGCTGTTCTGTGACTTCTGCTCTGATTTTTAAACATGTCATAGATGGAGAAGCAGAAGAGTAGGTTAGTAAGTTTGCAGATGACATGAAGGTTGGTATTGTGGATAGTGTAAAAGGTCATAGGTTACAGAACATTGATAAGCTGATGAGCTAGGCTGACAAGTGGCAGTTCAATCCATAAAAGTGTGAAATGATGCACTTTGGAAGGTTGAACTTGAAGGTAGAGTGCAAGGTTAATGGTAAAATTATTGGCGTACGGGAATAGAGGATCTTGGGGGTTCATAATCTATAGATCCATCAAAGTTGCTGTGTAAATTGATAGGGTTGTTCAGAAGGTGTATGGTGTGTTGGCCTTCATTGGTTGAGTGATTGAGTTCGAGCTGTGAGGTATTGTTGTAACTCTATACCACACTTAATGTTGTGTTCATTTCACCTCAATATTGGAAGGAAGTGCAAGCTTTAAAGAGGATGCATGGGAGATTTACCAGGATGCTCCTTGAATTAGAGAGCATGTCTTATGAGGGCAGTTTGTGCAGACTAGGGCAATTCTGTTTGGAACAAAGGAGGATGAGAGGTGACTTCACAGAGGTGTACAAGATAAGAGGCAAAGGTGGTGGATTACCAGAGACTTTCTGGCTAATATGAGGGGGAGGGGCATAATTTTAAGATGAAGCTTTGGGATGTCAAAGGTTTTTTTAAACATGATAGATGTATGGAATGTGCTGCAGAGGTGGAGCTAAAGGCAGGTACTTCAGGGGCGGGCAGCAATCATGAGTAGTCGCTTGTTTGGCTGAGGTGCTGTGAGGTTTAAAAAAGGGCTTGGGGTGTTTCAGGACTTTTCAACAGAAGCAATCATAATCTATAAGGCAATTAACAAAGGATCATAAAAGAAGTGAGGTGCAAGTAGGATGACCATTGCAGAGATGGACAGTGTTAGGATGGTCAAGCTTTGGTTCAGTAAGTTTTGAGGAAGTTTTCTTTGCTTGTTCCTTGTCTATTAGTGAGTGTAGTGAGAATGGATACAGGGTCAGTGGTATGCTCTTTGTGTGAGATGTGAGAACTCTAGAAGACCTGCAGTCTTTGATCTGCATCAAGTGCATCGAGCTTAACATCCAATGATACACTTTGTATTGAAAGGGTAGGCAGAGGGAGCTCTGTTGGTTTAAAAAAAATGAAATCAAATCTTTAAAAAGAGGTGACACAGGATGAAAAATGTAGAATCCTTGTGGGTCAAGTTAAGAAGCTGCATGAGTAAAAAAGGCCCTGATGTTGTATACAGGTCTCTAAGCAATAGCCAGGATGTGGGATGCAAATTACAGTGGGAGATAGAAAATGACATGTAAAAAGGGCAATATTACAGTAGTCATTGGGGATTTCAGTATGCGGTAGATTGGGAAAATCAGGATGGTGCTGGGTGGTCCCAAGAGGGAGTCTATATGTGAGGGGTTTCTCCTTTTATGTTACTGCGTAGGCTAATTAAAATGGCTTCTTTGTTATGTTAAATGCTGAGAAAATTCTCTCGCTCACGGCTTGTTCGGGTTATATTGTTGATAAGAGAGCTAATGAACCAATGGGTGTCCATGTTATTCTTTCTGGTGTGTCTGTAAGTTATTGTGATACGCGGGTTTTTGGGCAGAAGGTGCGATGGATAGAGAGAGAATGGACAAGGTGCTGTGAGCTGGCTAACGGGGTCAGACCCCGAGCAGGAATCTGCGGTCCAGGGTCTTCAGCGAGGAAAGTGGAGACGGAGACATACTCATGTGGGGCGTCTGGTCGACCACCGTGGTTGGTCCCAGGCGGCAGGTCGAGGTGGTCAGAGGGGATTGAATGGTGAAGAGAGGATCGTTACTAGAGCTCCAACTGTTTGTGCACGAAGAGATTGAACTTTAAGTGTGGCGCCTTTTATTTTCCTTTTATATTTTATCTCTATTAATTATATAGTTCCAGTAATATCTGTAAATTGTAATTCATTTAATTGTATATGGTGTATTGTCTGTTATTGGGTGGGGTACATCACACAGCATCCACACAAACTTAATTACCCAGTTTGGCGGGGCCGAGGGCTGTTTCCCTAGACGACAGCGAGTTGAGCGACCCTGAGGCTTGCCAGGGGGGCTACATATAGAACGCATGTGAGATGGCTTTTTAGAACTGCTTATGGTTAAGCCCACTTGGAGAAAGGAATTTCTGGATTGGGTATTGTGTAATGAACCAGGTTTGATTTGGGAGCTTGGGTAAAGGAACCCTTAGGAGGCAATGATCATAATATGATAGAATTCACCCTACAATTTGAGGGAGAAGCTAAAATCAGATGTATTAGTATTACAGTGGAGTAAAAGGAGTTGCAGAAACATGAAAGGAGAGCTTGCCAAAGTTGATTGAAAGGGGACACTAGCAGGGATTATGGCAGAACAGCAATGGCTGGAGTTTCTGGGAGCAATTCAGAAGGCACAGATAGATAATCCCAAAGGTGAAGACGTGTTCAAAAGGGCAGATGACAAAGGAAGTCAAAGACAGCATAAAAACAAAATAATACAAATATAGCAAAAATTAGTGGAAGTTAGAGGATTGGAAAGCTTTTTTAAAAGTTCAAGGCAACTAAAAAGCCATAAGATGAGAAAAGAAGAAATATGAAGGTAAGCTAGCCAATAATATAAGGGTAATCAAGCTTTTCCAGATATATAAAGAATAAGAGGTGAGAGTGGATATTGGACTGCTGGAATATGATAATTGGGGACAAGGAAATGGTCACACACTTTGCTGGAAGGAATAGGTGTAGACTACTTTCTAAATGGGAAGAAAATTCAGAAATCAGAGGTGCAAAGGGACTCGGTTAACTTGCAGATTGAGTTGGTGGTAAGGAAGGCAAATGTAATGTTGCCATTCATTTTGAGAGGAGTAGAATGTAAAAGCAAGGATGTAATGCTGAAGCTTTATAAAGTGTTGGTCAGACAGCATTTGGAATATTGTGAGCAGTTTTGGGTCCCTTAACTGGCATTGGAGAATGATTTTGGGAATGAAAAGGTTAACACATGAACATTTGATGGCTATGGGTCTGTACATGCTGGAGTTAAGGGGGGAATCTCATTGAAGCCCGTCAAATTTTGAAGGGCCTGGGTCAGGGGGTTCCCAACTGTTTCAATGCCATGGACCAATACTGTGAAGCAAGGGGTCTGGGAACTCCAGCTTGAGAATCCCTGGCCAAGAAAGGGTGAGTGTGAAGAGGCAGTTTTCAATAGTGGGAAGGTCTAGGACCCATGTCCACAGCCTTGGGTTAGAAGGAAGTCCGCTTAGAACAGATGAGAAATTTCTTTAACCCAAGGGTAGTGAATCTGTGGGATTCATTGCCACAGATGGCTGTGGAGGCCAAGTCATTGGGTATATTTACAGTGGAGGTTAATAGGTTCTTGACTAGTCAGGGCATTAAAGGTTATGGGGCGAAGGCATGAGAATAGGGTTGAAAGGGTTGATCTGCCATGATGGAATGGTAGAGCAGATCAATGGGCTGAATAGCCTAATTCTGCTTCTGTCTTGTGGTCTTTAAGAGACATCTTGGGTAGGTACATTGAAAAGAAAATGGAGGGCTATGGGAAGCAAAGATTTAGTCAAGTCACTTATTATTGTCATTTTGACCATAACTGCTAGTACAGTACACAGTAAAAATGAGACAATGTTTTTCAGGACCATGGTGCTACATGAACAATACAAAAACTACACTGAACTACGTAAAACAACACAAAACTACACTAGATTACAGACCTACCCAGGACTGCATAAAGTGCACAAAACAGTGCAGGGATTACAATAAATAATAAACAAGACAATATGCACAGTAGAGGGCAGTAGGTTGGTATCAGTCCAGGCTCTGGGTATTGAGGAGTCTGGTGACTTGGGAGAAGAAACTGTTACATAGTCTGGTCGTGAGAGCATGACTACTTCGGTGCCTTTTGCCAGATGGCAGGAGGGAGAAGAGCTTATAGGGCTGCGTGGGGTCCTTCATAATGCTGTTTGCTTTACGGATGCAGCGTGTGGTGTAAATGTCTAATGGCGGGAAGAGAGACCCCAATGATCTTCTCAGCTGACCTCACTATCCGCTGCAGGGTCTTGCGATCTGAGATGGTGCAATTTCTGAACCAGGCAGTGATGCAGCTGCTCAGGATGCTCTCAATACAACCTCTGTAAAATATGGTGAGGATGGGGGGTGGGAGATGGACTTTTCTCAGCCTTCGCAGAAAGTAGACACGCTGCTGGGCTTTCTTTGCTAAGGAGCTGGTGTCGAGGGACTAGGTGAGATTCTTCACCAGGTGAACACCAAGGTATTTGGTGCTCTTAACGATCTGTATGGAGGAGTTGTCGATGTTCAGCGGAGAGTGGTCGTTCTGTGTCCTCCTGAAGTCAACAACCAGAACACCTGCTGCGTTCACCGGCAACTTTGATGTGTGTTGCAACCATCTCTTTTGTTCACATTCAGAGACAGGTTGTTGGCTCTGAACCAGTCCGTTAGCCGCTGCACCTCCTCTGTGTATGCTGACTCATCGTTCTTGCTGATGAGACCCACCACGGTCGTGTTATTGGCGAACTTGATGATGTGGTTCGAGCTGTGTGTTGCAGCACAGTTGTGGGTCAGCAGAGTGAACAGCAGTGGACTGAGCACACACACATTAGTTCATCACATTAGGCTTGTATTGTTCAATGGGTGAACTGATCACATGTCTCATTCTGAAGTCCTCTGTACATTGGGACAGATCTCCTATTACCCAAATTCCATCAATTTTTTTCTCATAAGCTGGTTATTTGATACAGTCATGTGGAATTTATGCCATCAAATTTCTGATGTCATAAGCTGTGCATTTGGTAAGAGCCTAAATGACTCTTCTCTATATGCTTGTAATGCACTTCTGGCATTTGAAAAGCAGCTGTTGATTCCTGAACAAAATGACATACTGCTATATTGCACATGTAATCTTTTCATCTGACAAAAGGGGATTGGCAAATAGAGGGTGAGTTGGAACATAGAACCCAAGATATCCAAAAATTGCGATGGAAAGAGGTGCTTAGGACCAAGATCAGCACTTAATCTTAGACCAAAGTCAACACCTGCTCACTTGTAGCATCTTAATATTAATTCGTCATTAGTCAATAATAATTCAATGGTTTCAGAATTGTTGAACTTAATGCTTTCAATGTCTATGTCTGACTTGTTTTAAAACTGTTAGAGTTACTCGATCATTCATTGGTTATCTGTTATAGCACAGTGATAAGTATGGTGAGGTTGTCTTTGCCTAGGCCACAAAAGTGGCTGCACTACTGGGAATGATGGGATGGTACATTTGTCTGGCAATCTTTGGCACTGAAAATATCTCTTGTCTCCAGGCTGAGGTGCAAGCACTTTCCTCTTTACATTTGAGAATTTGGTTGAAGATGACAATTTCTTTTAAACATGTATGGAAATGGTGCATACCTGTGGGGGAGCACTTTGGGATTTGTGGACTGGTCTTCAAGTTAGCATTTTTGCAGGCATTAGACAACTTACAAAAATTGGTTGAAGAGGGTGTTAGCAGATAATGGGATATCTGACAAGTGGGATTCTCTTCAAAGTGAAATGTAGAGTTCAGGGCCAGCATGTTTCTGTTAGTGAAAGGCAAGACTGGCAGGGTTGGAGAACTGAGGGAGTTTCAGGGTCAAGTCAGGAAAAAGGAGGCATGCCATGGGCAGCTAAGATTGAGCAAGTCTACTGATGAGCTTACAGGATGTAGGAGTACCCTTGTATCAGAGCAAAAAGGGACCATGATATATTTGGCAGATAATGTAAAGGAGATTCTTAAATGATTTTAGAAGTATATTAAGATCAAAAAGATAACTAAGATACATTTGCGTCTCCTAAAGGAGCTGTGTGGTAATCTATTTGGAGTAAAAGAATGGAAAGATCTTAAATGAACACTGCTTGTATTTACAATGGAATACATTTTTAATCTTGAAAGATATGGAAGCTTGTGAGTTCACGAAAGAGAAATAGTTATCCTGTATAATGACAATATAGAGGTGTTGGCAGTCTTGAAATGCATAAAGGTGGATAAATCCTTGAGGCCTGGGCAGATGTATTCTTGGATGTATTGGGAAGGAAGGTAGTAGATTGCTGAGGCTCTAGAAGAGATTTTTTTGTATCATCCCCAGCCCCAGATGAGGTATCAGAAAACTGGCATGGATATTATTCCAAAGCACATTTACGGACAGCAAAGATAAATTGACCATATATAGGCTAATTAAACTGATATCAGTGGAGGGGAAACTTTTTGGAAGAGATTCTGATGGAGAAGATTTATTTCCATTTGGAAGGGCAAGGACAGATTTGGAATAATCAGCATGACTTTATCATTGGAGATGGTGACCCTCAATTTGATTGAGTTTAAGGGGTGTTCCAGAGGATTGATGAGTGCAAGGCAGTGGACATTGTCTACATGGACTTCTGAAAGGACTTTGACAATATTTAAAGGTTAGAACACATGAGATTCAGATAGCAAATTAAATACACAGTTGAATTGGTGGAAGCAGGCAGGGGCCAATGCAGTGAGTATGTGTTTTTTTCCCCCTAGCTGCCTAATTAACAGAAACTGCATTGGGTTTCCTCATAAATTCTATAGATGCCAGAAATCCAAAGCAACATCCACAAAATATTAAAAGAACTCAACAAGTCGGGCAGCATCTATGGAAATGAATAAATAGTTGATATTTTGGGCCAAGACCCTTCAGGACTGGAAAGTAAGGGAGAAGATGCTGGGATAAAAGGTGGGAGGGGAAGAAGAATAGCTACAAGGTGATGGGTGAAGCCAGGTGGGTAGAAAAGGTAAAAGCCTGGAGACAAAGGAATCTGAGAGGAGAGTGAACCATAGGAGAAAGAGAAGAAGGAGGGCACTAGGAGGTGGTAGGCATGTGAGAAGTGGTAGTGGGGAATAGAAGAGAGGAGGGGGAAGGAAATTTTTTTGACCAGAAAGAGAAATTGATATTTATGTCATCAGGTTGGAGGCTATCCAGACAGAATATAAGGTGTGCTCATCTACCTTTTGAGGGTGGCCTCTTTGGCACAAGAGGCGGCACGGGCCGACATGGTGGAATGGAAATTAAAATGTTGTGACACTGGAAGTTCCGCTTTTGGAAGATGGAGTGGAGGTGCTCGAAGCGGTTCCCAAATTACGACAGGTCTCCCCAATGTAGAGAAGGCTGCATGGAGACCACAGGATACAACAGATGACCCCAGCAGAATTGCAGGTGAAATGTTGCCTCACCTGGAAGCTCTGTCTAGGACCCTGAATGGAGGTGAATGGGCAGGTACACACTTTAGCTGGTTGCAGGGTTAAGTGCCGGGAGGGTAATTAGTAGGAAGGGACAAATGGACAAGGAAATCATGGAGAGCGCGATCTCTGTGGAAAGCAGAGGATGAGAGGGAGGTAAAGATAAGTTTGGTGGTAGGATCCCCTTGGTGTTGGCGTGAGTTGCAGAGAATGTCTTGGATGTGGAGGCTGATGGGATGGTAGGTGAGGACAAGAGGAACTCTCTGTTAAGGTGGTGGGAGTGAGGGTGGATGTCCAGGGAATGGAGGAGATGCAGGTGAGGGCAGCATCAATGGTGGTGGAAGAGAAACCCCGCTCTTTGAAGGAGGAAGACTTCACTGTCCTAAAAAGAAGAGCCTCTTCCTGGTAGAGCTGAAGAAACTGAGAAATGGGGATACCTTTTTTTTTGGGAGACAGGGTGGGAAGAGGTAGTCAGGATAGCCATAGAATTGGGTAAATTTATAAATGAGGTCAGGAGACAGTTTGAGAAGGGGGAGAGATGTGTCAGAAGCGGACTAAGTGAATTTTAAAAGCAGAGTGGAAGTTGGAGGCATAGTTGGTTAAATTAACGAGCTCAGTGTGGGTGCAGTCTTCAGTGTAGTGCAATAGATGTAGGTGGAAAGGGACTGAACTTAGGGGAGTAGAATGTAGTAAAGGTATGAGAACACAAGTCCAGTGGGGCAGGAGCATGCTGAGACAATGGGCCTACCTGGACATTCAGGTTTGTAGGAGCGAGAAGTGAGCAGTGCAGAGTAAGAGAACTGAGCTAGGTGGTAGTGGATGAAGTTCTCCAGTTGATTAGTTTTCCCTACAGTGTTAATAGTGAGCATGTTAAAGACAGCAGAGGTCTTAATGTAGTGTTTTAGCAGAGTTTAAAATGGGATTATCCTGTTACAATTCCCAGGTTTACCGAAGTCAGACTTTTGAACTTTGAAGATGCACCCACTTAGTACTTGGAGCAGAAGTCTAGTTTATTGCTTTTTTTTTCCTGGGTCAGTATTCCAATCTTTGAGAAGTTCCACTTAATCACTTATGGTAAAATGTCCAACTTGTGTTATGCCTAGTGATCTCATGCCTCCAAGAAGATCACAACCTTGTCATAGGGTTTGGTGGCTTGTGTGCCTCAATGACCTGGAGAGCAATATTGGCTGGAGTCAAGGCCTTGTGCTTCAGCTCCTTCTCGGGTCACCCATGCCAAGCAGGTCACAGGGTAGAGGGCCAACTAAGTTTCACCAATCCTCCAGGTTTGGGAATTCTGCTCAGGGTTAACAATCCTGACTGGTGTATTTTAAGAAAAAATGTTACAGAAACAGTAATGAAGAACCCTTCTATATCTGTGTGCGATTGTTTGGATAGACAGAGATGGAGGACCTTCATTGCTGCCCTAAAAGCCAGCAGCATAAAAGTAACGATGACATGGATGCCTCTTTTAAGGAGGTAGCTAGTGTTTTTTTTTGTGAACTATTAAATGTTTTGAAAGCCTTGCCTAGAGCTGGTGGAGGAGCAGAGGGTGTGATCACTTTTGCCACACACTCCAGACTGGTTGAAAACTTGTCGTCTAAGCAGCGTTTCTGGACAGACTGATTTCTGCAAGTACAAACTACATTAAAGGGTGTTGGGGATATTCATCATTAATCCAGCTATGGGGAGAAAGACTTAACTTTATATAATTTCACTATTTCCAAACTATTGACAATGCAAGTAACAAAGTAAGGTTTTGAATTTATGAAATAAAGAAAATAGTAGTACAGGTGTCCCCCGCTTTTCGAACGATCGCTTTACGAAACCTCACTATTAGGAAAGACCTACATTAGTACCCTATTTTTGCTTTCAGAAGGTGTTTTCACTGTTACGGGAAAAAAAAATCAGCGCGCAGTAAAAGGTAGCGCGCCCCGAGCAGCCGCTCTCCCCCAGATTCTCGCCGGCATTGCTTAAACACGAGCCTGTGAGCAGCCGTTTGCCAGATGAGTTCTATGGTATCGGAAAAGCCTGAAAGAGCTTGTAAGGGTGTTACACTTACGGTAAAACTAGACATAAACTGATCGTGAACGAAGTAAGGTCAACGTGAGTTTGGCTTGTGGAAGTTGACGAAGATGATGTTGAGGAGGTTTTCGCATCCCATGACCAAGGACTGACAGATGAAGAGCTGATGCAATTGGAAGAAAAAAGGATAACAATCAAAACCGAATGAGTAATGATAAAGTACGATTTTAATTTTGAAAGGGTACGTCGGTTTAGGGGATATTTGCAGGGTGGTTTGAGTCCTTATTAAAGAACTGTGTGATAGAAAAATACGCGAGGCTCAGCAGTCAAGCAAGCCTTTCACATCAGCCACAGCAGACGACAAACCTCGACCTTCGACATGGAGGCGGGCAGTCATAGGAGAAGATAAGCTGCCTGCTGTAATGGAAACAGGCGACGAGATGACACCCCAGTGTCCCACCAGCCCAACACCCAGGCCACGGACAGATACCGATTCGCGGAGAATGCAAGGGTAGCCGGGAGGCACACAGCACATCTTTAAGAAAAAAACTAAAATAAACATGCTATTTAATTAGGTGTCGCTGACATGTAAATATCGGCCCAGATCAGAGACGACGCAATCGGAAATTGGCACTGATCTGGGCCGACAATTACGGGCGGCACCTAATTAATTAGCATGTTTGTTTCGCCTTTTTTCTTAAAGATGTGCTGTGTACCTCCTGGCTACCGCTGGACCCCTGCATTCTTCGCGGCAATGTATCGCTCAGCGGCCTGGAGGGTGGGGGGCCACTGCACCACCCAAACTCCAACGACTCAGTCTAACACCCCATCATCAGTGTGCTCGGCGCTGTCTTCCCGATTCCCGTAAGTGATACTACACTGTACATACATTATTTCTACTTTATATCGGCTGTGTATTTTTACGTGTTATTTGGTATGATTTGGCAGCTTCATAGCTTAAAGGTTACTGGAGAGCGCTTGCGCGTGTTTTTGCCAACAGCGCTTGCGTGAGATTTTCTGCCGACGGCACTTGCGTGAGATTTTCGCTCCGGAGAACAGTTCAGTAATGATTGTGGAAAAGTATTTCTACTTTATATAGGCTGTGTATTTATCATATCATTCCTGCTTTTACTATATGTTATTGTTATTTTAGGTTTTATGTGTTATTTGGCATGATTTGGTCGGTTATTTTTGAGTCTGCGAACGCTCACAAAATTTTCCCATATAAATAAATGGTAATTGCTTCTTCGCTTTACGACATTTCGGCTTACGAACCGTTTCATAGGAACGCTCTACCTTCGGAAGGCGGGGGAAACCTGTACTTGGTGTCTGTCTGGATTATGTGCTTGAGTCTTTAGTGAATCTCAGATCCAAACGTCACACTTTAAGTGGGAGTGCTACCCACAGCTGGAGCTGAAGCTGTTAGGTACTGCATCTTAATTTGTACACAGTAGCCTGTGGATAACATTTAATTCATTAATTTCAGATTTCAATAGTTTCAGATTATAACCCTTATTTCTCAGTCACTATCAGTAATTCTGCAATTACACCACCAGTTTTTGGTACATGATCTTTAAAGGTGCATTTTGATTAGAATAATCATTCCTTCCAATTTAATTATTTTTCTTGGAATTCATTTTTCTTCATCCTTTCCCTCCCCTACCATTAGCATCACCTTGCATTGTGCTATAAATTTGTAATCGGAACAGGAAAAATTGTCATTGACCTGAAATGTCATGTTTCTCTCCAATTGTCAGAAATTGTACAGTACACATGTACAGTATCTACTGATTTTAAATTGCTTCATAGCAGAAATACTAGAAGAACAGCTAGACAAGGAGTATCTCTGCAAGGAGATACCTGGTAACATTTCAGAATGGAAAAAGGATCTCTTTTCACAGATGCGTCTTGAAAAGCAGATTTCCATAATTTATTTTTGGTTTTAGAAAGTGGTTTTAGTTTTGATATCCGGCTTACTTTCAATCAAACAATTGATAATGATTTGCTTAAAGGTGAAATGTTGGCCAGAACACAGGGGAAAACCAAGTTAAACAAGGATTGGACAGGTTTAATGATACAAACCTTCAAGGAAAAATGTATTGTTGCATCTTAAAGTATTGGACATGAATCCGTAGCTTTGCCTTTCAGATAGGAGTCCCTCTAAAGTCTTATTTGTCTCAATAAAAACAAAATGCTGGAAACATTCTACAGGTTGGACAACCCCTGTGGAGGGAAAACGTTAACACTGTAGGCTGATCAAAGCTCTTTAGACATTGCAGTCAGTCATATGAAGGTGCTCCAATAATGTTTTAAAGTGTTTTAAAATCTGGATCCCACAAAGAGCAAAGATTTTTCATTTACACTTAACTAAAAATACTTTATGCTTTATTGTCACCAAACAATTGATACTAGAACGTACAATCATCACAGCGATATTTGATTCTGCGCTTCGCGCTCCCTGGAGTACAATATTTTGGCAAAGCAGTATTCAAATTGGGAATTTGCTATGCACAGATTGGCTGCTTCCTGCAGTGACTAGTCTTGTTTAGTTTAGACTGCCTAGAGGCCAGTAAAGCATTGTAGAAATGCTTCTCATTTTTCAAAAATTCTTGCATTACAGATTTCTGGAAAGTGATAATTTTGAGAAGTATGTATGCAGCATACAACCATGAGATTAGTTTTCTCAGACTGCCACGAAGCCAAGAAACACCATGGAACCTGTACAAAGAAAAAAATCAAACACCCAACATGCAAGAAAACACAACAAATCACAAACACCAAAAAAATGAGTGAAAACACAATATAAAACATCAAATTAATCATTGAAACAGTCTAGGAAAATTTATTTTAGTTCCTTTCAGTTCAATTTAGTGCTGTGTCGTTCGTTGATTGCTGGCCACAGAGACAGTCTGCTCTGATCAAAATCACATGAAATAGCAATAAAAAGAGTAATCACAAACACACAACATGGACTGCAGAGTCGAATCTACAAACTAGGTTGATTAAATCTTGCCAAGTCTCAAGATTCTGGCAGCATGGGGGGGGGGTGAGGAGGGTCAAAAGTGGGCATCTTCCTCTGGAAGTATCAATCCCATTACAACCCAAGTGTTCTCTGTGAATGGAACTTTAATTGCTTTTGTGATTCATTGCTCTTCTTTCCACAATGTCTAATGTTGAATTTGTTTTGATGGTACCATTATGTGGTATAATACTCTGAATTATTTCTGGCTTGCTGATTGCATGAAGAATTGCTTCCTGCTTTAGATAATGGTTACTTTTTAATTGAATTTCATTCCCTTTCCCTTTGTTTTATTGCTTTCCAAAACAAGTTTAACCTTGTTTCCACTTCTTAGCTTGGAGGCCTCCTTTGGTTGGCTCTCTTTTTATATAATAACAAAATAACATTTTGAAGCATTTCCTTTCACTTGAATCTTCTGCTTTTTGACTTGTGTTTTAGTGGTTTAATCTTGGTTTATATTAAATTGCAGCAGTTTCAACAGCTTTAACCTACACAATAAGAACAATTTGTTTGAAATATTCCAGTAGTCAGTAAAGAATAACTTTTGTTAAAAATAGGCAAAAGTTAAACACAAACATGAATAAGGATTACTAATAAGAATGGCGGAAAGATAAATAATAGATGTACAAGACAAGCATAGTGTGCTTTAAAGTTGTGGTGAATTCATTGAACTGTGAGATGCTGTTTCTTGAGCATCAGTAGATCATTAGATCCATGTTGGAGCTAGGGAACATGGGTCAGAGGAGAGTACGTGCTACTAGGGGGGGAAATGGGATGAAGAATTAAATGAACCAGTGACTTGAAGTAGAGGATCAGTCCTAATGTGATTGAAGTTGGCTGAAGAGATGGAAGGCGTCAGAAGTGTTCCACCTGCTAGGTAGAAGGAGCAGATTTAATGTGATCTTTTGCTCCTTTAGGCAGACGAAATGTAGATTGTTTACTACACTGTACAAAGAATGTGGGTATGTGCGATAAAGATGAGTGTAGTCTGGATCCTACTGGCTATCATAGCAGCATTTTTTTATTTGGGTAAAGATGCTTAATGAGAGGCAATCAGCTATCTAAAGAGAAAATGCCTTCAGATATTACATGTTAAATTCTTCATGTTTACCCCATTCTTTTGGGGTGTGAGTGAAGGTTGCAGCCCAGGCAACAGCTGAAAACAACTTCATTTGCTTACCTTGTCTACTCCCAGTATGTCTTGGCACTCAAAGGCATTTTAAGAATGCTCAAATCTGGTAATATAGGGATGTTCTGGGGTATATTTGTACCTTCTAATTGCCTTGAACTAAAACATAAAAGAAAATTTTGGTATTTTTGTTTCCAACCATTTCCCTGCAGTTATTTATATGTGGGCTGTGTTTCTCTGCCATATTTTTGCAGACTCAGCAGTTTAAGTGCTGGAGGTTTTTTGCAAATTCGCACTTTTGTCAATTTCGCAAATACAATGTTGGAAAGTGTATGGTTATGCACTTCGACAGAAGAGATAAATGGACAGACTATTATTTAAATGGGGAAAGAATTCAAAGTTCTGAGATGCAACGGGACTTGGGAGTCCTCGTACAGGATACCCTTAAGGTTAACCTCCAGGATGAGTCGGTGGTGAAGAAGGCGAATGCAATGTTGACATTCATTTCTAGAGGAATAGAGTATAGGAGCAGGGATGTGATGTTGAGGCTCTATAAGGCACTAGTGAGACCTCACTTGGAGTACTGTGGGCAGTTTTGGTCTCCTTATTTAAGAAAGGATATGCTGACGTTGGAGAGGGTACAGAGAAGATTCACTAGAATGATTCCGGGACTGAGAGGGTTAACGTATGAAGAGCGTTTGTCCGCTCTTGGACTGTATTCCTTGGAGTTTAGAAGAATGAGGGGAGACCTCATAGAAACATTTCGAATGTTGAAAGGCATGGACAGAGTGGATGTGGCAAAGTTGTTTCCCATGATGGAGGAGTCTAGTATGAGAGGGCACGACTTGAGGTTTGAAGGGCACCCATTCAGAACAGAAATGCGAAGAAATTTTTTTAGCCAGAGGGTGGTGAATCTATGGAATTTGTTGCCACGGGCAGCAGTGGAGGCCAAGTCATTGTGTGTATTTAAGGCAGAGATTGATAGGTATCTGAGTAGCCAGGGCATCAAAGGTTATGGTGAGAAGGCGGGGGAGTGGGACTAAATGGGAGAATGGATCAGCTCATGATAAAATGGCGGAGCAGACTCACTGGGCCGAATGGCTGACTTCTGCTCCTTTGTGTTATGGTCATCACCTTTGTGGAGTCCAATGTCAGAAAGCTTTTGTTTGGGTGCGAAGGGATGAGAACCTACGATAAATTGGTGCCTGCAACTTTGGGATTTGTGTGTAAATATCAACCTGAGGAAATATGTGAATTCTTTGCAGACAAAAGAAAATATAAAATGGAGAAAAATAAAAATAAACAAATGTTTTGTATTCCTGAGAAATGATTTAAAAATGAAATCGTATAGAACAAAGGATCTAGTGCAAATGCGGAAGAAATTGGTATTAAGAAATACTTTCAGAAATTAAATCTGAAAGCCAATGAATCCTGAGGATCTATTCCTGACTATGTCTTGCAAGATGTGGTTGTGGACATAATGGAAGCACTGTTTATCACCATCAAAAATTCTATACATTTTGGTTTGTTGCCTACGTATTAAAAGTGGCAAATGTGAATCCATAATGATAGGAAAAAATGAGGAGCAACTCTTTAGCCTTGGTGAAAAAGACTGGCATCTATTCTAGTCTGTGATCTCAAGATGCTCAGAAAGTGATTGGTCAGAGTCACCAAATTTTGTTGGCGGATAAAGGTGGTGAAATAGTGTATTTCATGGAAGTTGCGTACAGATGTCCTCCGCTTTTCAAACGTTCGCTTTACGAAACCTCACTGTTACGAAAGACCTACATTAGTACCCTATTTTCGCTTTCAGAAGGTGTTTTCACTGTTACGGGAAAAAAAAATCAGCGCGTGATAAAAGGCAGCGCACCCCGAGCAGCCACTCTCCCCCAGATTCTCGCCGGCATTGCTTAAACTCGAGCCTGTGAGCAGCCATTTGCAAGATGAGTTCTATGGTATCGGAAAAGCCTGAAAGAGCTCGTAAGGGTGTTACACTTACGGTAAAACTAGGTGTAATTAAGCGTTTTGATTGTGAACGAAGTAAGGACAACGTGAGTCTGGCTTGTGGAAGTTGACGAAGATGATGTTGAAAAGGTTTTTGCATCCCATGACCAAGGACTGACAGATGAAGAGCTGATGCAGCTGGAAGAAAAAAGGGTAACAATCGAAACCGAATGAGTAATAATAGAGTACGACTTTAATTTTGAAAGGGTACGTCAGTTTAGGGGATATTTGCAGGATGGTTTGAGTCCTTATTAAAGAACTGTGTGGTAGAAAAATATGCGAGGCTCAGCTATCAAGCAAGCCTTCCACATCAGCCTCGACCTTCGACATCGAGGTGGGCAGTCATAGGAGAAGATGAGCTGCCTGCTGTAATGGAAACAGGCGACGAGATGACACCCCAGTGTCCCACCAGCCCAACACCCAGGCCACGGACAGATACTGATTCGCGGAGAATGCAAAAGTAGCTGGGACGCACACAGCACATCTTTAAGAAAAAAGCCGAAATAAACATGCTAATTAATTAGGTGCCGCCAACACGTAACTGTCGGCCCAGATCAGAAACGACGCAATCGGAAATTGGCACTGATCTGGGCCGACAATTACGGGCGGCACCTAATTAATTAGCATGTTTGTTTCGGCTTTTTTCTTAAAGATGTGCTGTGTACCTCCCGGCTACCGCTCGACCTCTGCGTTCTTCGCGGCAATGTATCGCTCAGCGGCCTAGAGGGTGGGGGCCACTGCACCACCCAAACTCCAACGACTCAGTCTAACACACCATCATCAGTGTGCTCGGCGCTGTCCCGATTCCCGTAAGTGATACTACACTGTACATACATTATTTCTACTTTATATCGGCTGTGTATTTTTACGTGTTATTTGGTATGATTTGGCAGCTTCATAGTTTAAAGGTTACTGGAGAGCGCTTGCGCGTGTTTTTGCCAACAGCGCTTGCGTGAGATTTTCTGCCGACGGCGCTTGCGTGAGATTTTCGCTCCGGAGAACGGTTCAGTAATGATTGTGGAAAAGTATTTCTACTTTATATAGGCTGTGTATTTATCATATTATTCCTGCTTTTACTATGTGTTACTGTTATTTTAGGTTTTATGTGTTATTTGGCATGATTTGGTAGGTTATTTTTGGGTCTGCAAACGCTCACAAAATTTTCCCATATAAATAAATGGTAATTGCTTCTTCGCTGTATGACATTTCGGCTTACGAACCGTTTCATAGGAACGCTCTACCTTTGGATGGCGGGGGAAAAGTAATGTAGTGTGTATTGGGTGTTAATTAATAGAAAGCAAAAAGAATTAAAGTCCTTTTCTGGTTGGGTACCTTTTGAGTGCATAGGGCCCAACTGTTCATAATGTATATCAATGATTTTGCTGGGTGAAGTAAATGCACAGTTGAAAATATTATGTAAAGATTGCAAAATGTTGATGGTCAGAGACCTGGTATATTCTTGTACACTTTGCACTTAAAGCTAAATGTAGATGTTTTAGAAAGGCAACTGGAGCTTGTTCTTTACTGCAAGATACTGAATGTGAAGTGTATGACCATTTTGATAAATTATATAGAACCTTGAGATTACAGCTGGAATGCCATGTACAGTTCCGGTCTCCTTTTCTAGAGAAAGATGTAACTGTAGTGAAGATACTCCGGACTGGGTCCTGAGGTGCATTTCTGTTATGAGAGTAGATGGAAAAGGACAGACCTGTTTTCCAGGCAGTTTAGAACAATGATGGGTGTCATGCTGTAACAAAGTAGGGTAGATAAGAGGTCGTCTGAGTTGTCAAGAACTGTCAGAATATCAAAATAAGTGATCTAGACCTTAAGACATTGGAGCAGAATTAGGACATTTGGCCCATCGAATGTGCTCCACCGTTCAATCATGGCAGATCCTTTTTTTTTCCCTCCTCTTCTTCAACCCCAGTTCTTGGCCTTCTCCCCGTAACCTTTGATCAAGAACCCATCAATCTCTGCCTTATGTACACCCAATGACCTGGCCTCCACAGCTGCATGTGGCAACAAATTCCACAAATTCATCACCCTTTGGCTAAAGAAGTTTCCCCACATCTGTTTTGAAAGGGCACCCCTCCATCCTGAGGCTGTGCCCTCTTGTCCTAGACTCCCTCACCATGGAAAACATCCTTTCCACACCTACTGTCTAGGCCTTTCAACATTCAAAAGGTTTTAATGAGATTCCCCCCCCCATCCTTCTGAATTTGAGTGAGTACAGACCCAGAGCCATCAAATGTTCTTTGTATGATAACCCTTTAATTCCTGGAATCATCCTTGTGAGCCTCCTCTGGACCCTCTCCAGGACAGAGAGAATGCGTTTCTCCAATTAGAGTAGTGGAGTTTTGGTGGTTCAATCACGGCTTGCATTCAGAACTAAATTTGTTAAATTTTGAATATTTAAAAGAACTAAGGAATTGAGCGCAAAAGAGATAAGGCAGGAAAATGGAGCTGAGGTAGAAATTATGTTGAAGAGCAGGTTTTTTAGATGAATGCCTGCATCTGCAATTTATTTTCTTGAAATTCATAATTGTTTCAATGCTTTGCAGTCAACTGAGGTTACTTATCTTGATTCTTTGCTTAAGCTCTTTTCACAATGCCTCTGTTGTTCCTCGTTGTACAGGGACCCAATGATTTGTGCCTGAAATTTCTTTACTCCTCTCTACTCTCACCCCTCCCAAGGAGTGCTATGGCTACAAAACAAAATGGTTTCTTTAAAAGGTTGTCCACTATCCCTGGCTGTACTCTGGACTTTTTTTTTCTGCTTGTGAATAGGCAGGAATTGGTGAGTAGAAATGAGAGATGTTTCAGGTTAGCAATCTGGTGGTCGATAAGTACTAGGACTGCAACTGCACTTAATATACTGTCAATAACTTGGAACCTCCAAGTGGACCACAGCCTTGTCATAGGGTTGGAGGCTTGTGCACCAAGAGCTATGTTGGCTGGAGTTGTGCTTCGGCTCTTGCTAGGGTCACCCATGCCAAACAGGTTAAAGGTCCTCCGATTAAGGTCCACCGGTCCTCCAGGTTTGGGGGTTCAGCTCGGAGCTATCAACCCTGATTGGTCAAAAATGTTATGGAAACAGCAATGAAGAATATTTCTATATCTGTGTGCGATGGTGTGGATAGACAGATGGAGGATCTTCATTGCAGTTCTAAACGCCAGTGTGTAAAGGGCGGGTAAAAGACTTAAAAGTAGCCAAATTGCATACAATAAGAGCAGAAGCAAGTTGAGGAAGATTAAAACAATTTCGTGGTGGTGAAATCTGATAGACAAGTTGGCAAATTAAATAAAATGTAGAAAAATAGAAAAACAAGGCTAATACTGAAATAGATTTATATTTTTAAAAAAAGTGCAGAACATTGTAGGAAGCTGAAAGATTTGCATCTTATTCTGCATGTAACACAAGACTGGCACACAGGGATGGATGTAGCAAGGGAAGGTGCTAGAACATTGATCCATATGGGGTGGATTGTCAAAGTCGTCAGTTGGAGTACAAGGTCAAAGTAATACTGCAACTTCCAAGGCACCAGGTGAGATCACGTCTCAAGTACTGTGAACCATTTGACTCTCTATTTACTGAGTCTTTTAGAGCCCACTCTCAGCTGTGCGGGCTGAGATGACTGGATTGAATGTTATGGGGTGGGGGAGGAAGAAAAATTAATTTGAATGCTAGCTTGGCCGTGATCCTGTTGAATGATGAAGCAGGCTGTAGGGGCTGAATGGTTGTCTTGTGCTATTCAATGTTATTCTGTTCATGTTACATTAGAAACTTGGGTTTAAAAAGATCAATTTAATGGTAAGGGGAGCTGATGGAATATAATCTGCTACAGTTTATGGAAACTCTATTTGACAAAGGTACCATGTGAGACTCGATGTCGGTTCTGCCCAGTGGTTAACGTGCACTTTGCTTTTCAAATTTGGTCATCTAAAATAAATCATTAGTTGTATCTTTGAACTTTTCAAACCTTAATAGTTTGAGGTGGAAAAAAAAAATCTTTGGATGCAGATTACCATTTTACTTCAGTACCGGTTTCTAATGAATGACTCTAATACAAGTGAATGAGTATAGATTCCTTGTGTGAAATAGTGTCTTAGTATTTGTGAATTGTTCCAGTGCCATTTCTTCTAATATGTATTTTTTTTTAACAGGCAAAATCTTGCATTTGTCACATGTGCGGCGCTCACCTCAACCGGCTCCATTCCTGTCTATATTGTGTCTTCTTTGGCTGTTTCACCAAGAAACACATACACGAGCACGCAAAGTCTAAACGCCACAACTTAGGTGAGCTCATTGTAAACACCTTTTTATTTCATTGCTGTGGGACAATATATCTAGCTATTTTCTTGTTGATATTAAGAGTTTTAAAATTTTTCAATAGCTTTAAAATGTTTTAACTATAAAATTAGTAATTTAATTATTAGAATGTTTTTAAAATCATAAATATTCAAGAATGTAAGGTCAGTAGCCTGACTTGGAAAGAACCAGAAGTTTTGTAAGGTCACCCAGGTCTTATATATCTGTCTTTTCCAGACTATCATAGTTCAGGTAATAAACTAAAGTAGATAATCTATTTATCTAATAAAACTTTGTCTGCCATACATTTGCCAACTTTTCCGACTTGTCTAAATCTTTGAAACCTCTGCATTCAACTTGTAGATAACACTCTTAATCATTTCCTTGTATATTACCCCATCTCTTTTACTTTAATATTGTATAGCAATCTACTTTGTGGGTGTCATCATAAATCTTCTGAAAGTCCAAAAACTGCATGTCGTTTAGTTGCCTATATCTGTTTTACTAGTAGCTTCAAAAATACAACTCCAGTATATTTGAGTTTGATTTCCCTTTCAGAAATTAATGCATTCACCTTTTCTAGGGGTTCTTTTTATTCTCTGGAGTGTAGACTATCAAGACCTCAGGATTTGTCAGTTATTTGTCCCATTAATTTTTTTGTGGTCCTATTTATTTACTAATACTAATTTCCTTCCTTTTGTACTGCAGGAAAAACAGGCCTCTTGACCCAACTTGTCCATGCCAACCATGGTGCCTCTGTGTCCAAAAGTCTTTAAAACATTGTCATTATACCCACCTGTTCCACTTTCTCTGGCAGCTTGTTCTGTATATCCACCACTTCAAAAATAGTTATTGCTCTTGTGATCTATTTACCTCCATTCCCTTCAAGCTTGCTCTTTGGACGCTGTCTCTCTTCGCCCCCCCCCCAATGTTTTTGTCCTCTGGTGAATTGTAAGCACTTTCCAATTCTTAGGCTTGCTGTTTTTCCTAGCACTTTTTTTTAATGTGTCGTCTTTGGTCTAATACTATTTCTAATAAAATGCCAAGTTTAAGCCCGCTTTCCTGACTGTTTTGTGCAAGGCAGCAATGAATAATTGTTATAATGAATGTTCTTTACATAAACTGCGCATCAATCCATTCAGTAAAGTTCACATCTATTGTAGCCAATTCATGCCTTGTATCTTAGTAACTAGCTTTTTTTCAGATCCTGTACCCCAGTTTCTGAGTTTCTTACTTCAGATCATCTCAATTAAAAAATTCAATCATGTAAATAGTTACCAAGTGGGCCATGCACAAAAAGAATATTAGTTCTTCCTTTCTATTGCATGATGCCCAGTCTAGGCTGTTGACAATTAGCAACCTAGTGTTCACCTGGCAAGTTCAAAAATACTCATCCACAGTATCTCAACAGCCTGCTTTCCCATTTTTATTTTCTATCCCTCACATGAAGGCCTAGCCTTTTACTAATATTTGTGATTTTTCTTTTCCCGTCGCTCTCACCCAATTAATTATAATGGCTTAAATACATGGTCACTTGCACATTCTTGTGTAATGATACTGACCAAAAAGAATGGATGTAATTTATGCTCAAGTTTTTTAGTACAAGTTTGGATGCATTTTCTGAGGTGGAGATGAGATAGATTGTAGCTTGAATGCGAGAGTTGAATTTGGAATCCCTGATTTATTGGGTCTCCATTGAGAGAATATACATGACTTGCTGCAGGACAGTTGAAAAAGAAACTGCAATCTCTTTCAGCTTGGAATGCTGTTTCATATAGAAACATTAAGCACTTTTGGTTTCCCTAAATATAACCCATCAAATATTTGTGTATGACTGATTTGTAGATTTGCGATTTCAAGTATCTCAAGTTCATCAAAGGGCCTGTGTAGGAACAATACTGTTGGTGTATTTCTAAGTTGTAGTGTTTCATACCAATAGTAAGTATTGGAGTGCAAAATGTTTTAAATTTGTTTAATGAAAAGCTAAATGTGCAATCTGTTCATTTTCTGTAAAGACAGCTGAACTGGGAAGAACATGGCTGAATGGACTTGTGCAGCCAATATTAAGTGCGTCTTCGTATCACACTAAACTTGAAGATTCAGATATGCTTTACCATCATTTTTAGTCTATGTATTAGGATCACAATGGCTTTCATGCTTGTAGAACTTTACTCGAGCATCCACATAAGAGATTAGCGCGCAGAATTGAAGCTGAGCGGGGAATGATCAAGTACTGATATGGACAGAGAACTAGTTGGTGGATGGAAGCAATCTGTATAAATGGGAATTTTAATGGCTTTAATAATGAGACTGAATAAATGCCACTATCCAAGTGGCAGGCAGTGACTAGTGAGGTACCAGAGGGATGAGTACTGGGACCCAAATTATTCACTATATACGTTAATGATTTGAATGAGGGAATTAAATTTAATATTTCCATGGTTGTATTGCCAGAGGCTGAGCTGTCAGGAGGATGCAGAGAAGCTACAGATTGATTTGGACAGGTTGTGGGAGTGGGTAACATTAATCAGAGATGCAGTGTGAAGTGGATAAACAGAGGTGATCCATTTTGGTGGTAATCAAGGGAAGGTACATTATTAGGTTGTTTGTTATGTCCAGCGTCATATGACGAGGGCGGTGATGGCCTTTCCACATAGATCTTCCTATAGAAGTGGTTTGCTATTGCCTTCTGGGCAGTGTCTTTACAAGACAGGTTACCCAGCCATTATCAATACCCTTCAGAGATTACCTGGCTGTTGTCAGTGGTTGCATAACCAGGACTTGTGATATGTAACAACTGTTCCTATGGCCATCCACCACCTGCTCCCATAGGTTCACATGGCATTGATGAAGGGGGGTGGGAGGCTAAGCAAGTGCTAAACCTTTCCCCCAGGGTGACCTGCAGGCTATCTATGCAATTATTAGATCACTGGTGATAAATGGGAAAGAGAAAGTGAAAAGAAATGCCCTTGTGCACCATTTGCTGAGAGTAAGTATACAGGTATAGCAGATAATTAAAAAGATGTATGCAGGTCTAGCCACATAGGACTGAGACTTGGAGAAATGTTTTTTTTTCCAGAGTGGTGATGCTGTTGAATTTGCTACTGCAGAAAGCAGCTGTTATTAGATATGTCCAAGGACTAGGTGGTATTGGGTAAATGGGGAGAAATCTGGAATAGGGTATTGAATTAGGATGATCGTCCATGATCACACTAAATAGTAGAATGGCCCAAAGAACCAAATCACTCACTCCTGCTTCTATCTTGTTTCTATATAAAGCAAAATGTAGAAAAATTTTCTTCCCACTTCTTTCCAAAAAGTTCTTCCTGATTTTTATTTTTTTGTTTAAACAGCATCCAAGCTTGTCAGTCTATGGACAATATAAATGGTCTGTTTCTTTCTTTTGGACCTCAACGATTTGGGGACTTTAATACAACCAAGGAAGTCAAGTATGCTATATGTCCGGTCGAGTTACTACTTTCATTGGGTCACAGGTTTGCACCCCAAGATCCCTTTGTACATCAGTGCTCCTAAGGGTACTGCCATTTACTCTATACTTTCCTCTTATATTTATCCTCCTTGCCCTGTGGTTGATTTATAGATAATGAATTGCAGCAGCCTAAATTCAGTGACTTGTGTGTCACAGCAAAGATCACCCTGTCAAATTGAGAAGCCGTTTATTCTGACATTTTGTTTTGTCCAAAAACTAATTCTAAGTCCATATCAGTACATTGCCCCCAATTCTATTTGTGCTTTCATTGTGGATCTTGGGTGCAAGTGCATAGCTCCTTGAAAGCGACATGTCAATATGGTGGTAAAGGAAGTGTATGGCATCCTTCCCTTCATTGGTTGAGGCACTAAGTATAAAAGTTGGCAAGTCGTGTTGTTTCTGCATAAAACTTCAGTTAGGTGTCATTTGGGGTATTGTTCCAATTAGAAATGCATTCAATGTGGAGGCTTTGGAAATGGTACAGAAGTTGTTCACTACTATGTTAGGGAGTATTAGCTAAAAGGAAGGATTGACACATTTGGATAATTTTCTCTGGAGTATTGGGGTCTGAAGGGCATGACCTGATAGAAGTGTATGTAAAGTTGAGAGGCATAAGAAATGCCAAATAATAATGGGTAACAAAACGCTGGAGGAACGCTGTGGTCACACAGTTTCTATGAAGCAAAGTGGATAGTTGACCTTTTGGGTCAGCATCTGTACCTGCTGAATAGTTCTGTATTCCAGTATCTGCATTCTCTTGTCTCCAAATATTAAAGGGTATACATTTAAGATGAGGGGGAAAGGCAAGTGGTTTTAGAGTGGTGGATGGCTGGAACAAGTTACTAGGGGAGGTGATGGAAGCAGATATGACAGGGGAGTTAAACATGTGAATAAGCAGGGAATAGAGAGATGTGGACTATGTTTTGGCAAATGGGATTCGTTAGATTGGTGCTGTGATTTTGGACAGATCTGGTGGGCCAGAGACAATAGACAATAGGTGCAGAAGTAGACCATTTGGACCTTCGAGCCTGCACCGCCATTCTGAGATCATGGCTGATCATCTACTATCAATACCCGGATCCTGCCTTGTCCCCATAACCCTTGATTCCCCTATCCATAAGATACCTATCTAGCTCCTCCTTGAAAGCATCCAGAGAATTGGCCTCCACTGCCTTCTGAGGCAGCGCGTTCCACACCTTCACAACTCTCTGGGAGAAGAAGTTCCTCCTCAACTCTGTCCTAAATGACCTACACCTTATTCTTAAACCATGCCCTCTGGTACTGGACTCTCCCAGCATCTGGAACATATTTCCTGCCTCTATCTTGTCCAATCCCTTAATAATCTTATATGTCTCAATCAGATCCCCCCTCAATCTCCTTAATTCCAGCGTGTACAAGCCCAGTCTCTCTAACCTCTCTGCATGTAGTTTCTATGGTTTCTATTCTGTGTGCAGGTCAGTGGGACTAGGCAGAAAATGGTTCGGCACAGCCAAGAAGGGCCAAAAGGCCTGTTTCTGTGCTGTAGTTTCTATGGTTTCTATGGTCCGGACATCCCAGGAATTAACTTAGTGAACCTACGCTGCACCTCCTCCACAGCCAGGATGTCCTTCCTTAACCCTGGAGACCAAAACTGCACACAATACTCCAGGTGTGGTCTCACCAGGGCCCTATACAAATGCAAAAGGATTTCCTTGCTCTTGTACTCAATTCCCTTTGTAATAAAGGCCAACATTCCATTAGCCTTCTTCACTGCCTGCTGCACTTGCTCATTCACCTTCAGAGACTGATGAACAAGTACTCCTAGATCTCTTTGTATTTCTCCCTTACCTAACTCCACACCATTCAGATAATAATCTGCCTTCTTGCTCCCAAAGTGAATAACCTCACACTTACTCACATTAAACGCCATCTGCCAAGTTTCTGCCCACTCACCCAGCCTATCCAAGTCACCTTGAATTCTCCTAACATCCTCATCACATGTCACACTGCCACCCAGCTTAGTATCATCAGCAAACTTGCTGATGTTATTCACAATGCCTTCCTCTAAATCATTGATGTAAATCGTAAACAGCTGTGGTCCCAATACCGAGCCCTGTGGCACCCCACTAGTCACCACCTGCCATTCCGAGAAACATCCATTTACTGCTACCCTTTGCTTTCTATCTGCCAACCAGTTTTCTATCCATGTCAATATCCTCCCCCCAGTGCCATGAGCTCTGATTTTACTCACCAATCTCCTATGTGGTACCTCATCAAATGCCTTCTGAAAGTCAAGGTACACCACATCCACTGGCTCTCCCGCGTCTATCTTCCTGGTTACATCCTCGAAAAACTCCAATAGATTAGTCAAGCATGATTTGCCCTTGGTAAATCCACGCTGGCTCGGCCCAATCTTATCACTGCTATCAAGATATGCCGCTATTTCATCTTTAATAGTGGACTCTAGCATCTTCTCCACTACTGATATTAGGCTAACAGGGCGATAGTTCTCTGTTTTCTCCCTCCCTCCTTTCTTAAAAAATGGGATAACATTAGCCATTCGCCAATCCTCAGGAACTGATCCTGAATCTAAGGAACATTGGAAAATGATCACCAATGCATCCACAATTTCCAGAGCCACCTCCTTTAGTACCCTAGGATGCAGACCATCTGGACCTGGGGATTTGTTAGCCTTCAGTCCCATCAGTCTACTCATCACCGTTTCCTTCCTAATGTCAATCTGTTTCACTTCCTCTGTTACCCTATGTCCTTGGCCCATCCATACATCTGGGACATTACTTGTGTCTTCCCTGGTGAAGACAGATCCAAAGTACTTATTAAATTTGTCTGCCATTTCTCTGTTTCCCATAACAATTTCTCCCAATTCATTCTTCAAGGGCCCAACATTGTTCTTAACTATCTTCCTTCTCTTCACATACCTAAAAAAAAACTTTTGCTATCCTCCTTTATATTCCTAGCTAGCTTGCGTTCATACCTCATTTTTTTCTCCCTGTATTTCCTTTTTAGTTTAGTTCTGTTGCTCCTTAAAAATTTCCCAATCATCCGTCTTCCCACTCACCTGAGGTTAATTAATTACTGCAAATTCATAATGAATCTCTTCCACATGATTCACTTTATAATGAATTGTGTTGATATCTGAAACACAAGGTGTTAAATAAAAATGTTAGCAGGTATTTTACTTTTCATTGATGGGATGTGGATGTTGTTGCTGTGGTGGATATTTTATTGTCTATCCCTACTTGCCCTTGAAAGAGCAATGAGTCACCAATTTAATAAGTTGTAGTTATTGTTTAATATATTCTGAAGATGATGTTGGTTGGAGAATTATATTTTACATCTTGGATCTAAAATCTAATGTTGGTAGAAAACATTTAAATGTTCTTGTGTATAATGTTCAGTGGTGAAGTGTTTTGAGAGTCTAGTGTTCAAGTAATTCAGCTACTGTCTGAGTGGTAACTTGGATCTACTCAAGTTTGCTTACCGAAACAACAGGTCTACAGCAGATGCTATCTCATTGACCCTTCACACAACCTTGGAACATCTGGACAGCAAAGATACAGACAGCAGGATGCTTTTTTTTAATTGATTATAGCTTGGCATTGAACACCATCATCCCCTCAAATTAATCAGTAAACTCCCAAGACTTGGGCCTCAATATCCCCTTGTGCAATTGGATCCTGGATTTCCTCACTTGTAGACCCCAATCAGTCCAGATTGGCAAAAACATCTCCACAATCACCATCAGCACAGGAGCACTGCAGGGATGTGTACTTAGCCCCCTGCTCTACTTGTGGCTAAGTACAGACCTGGAATATCTAGCAGTTAAGTGCCTTCCTTTTTACCTACCACAGGAGTTCTCTGGGATCATTTTGTGAGCAGTTTACATTCCACCTGAGGCCAATGTCAGGCAGGCTTTAGATGATCTGAGTAATGGGATCAACATGCACAAAACAGCGCACCCTAACACCTTCATCATTTTGGGAGATTTTAACCAGACCAGTCTGAAAAAATCACTAAGCAACTACCATCAGCAGATCACTTGCAATACCAGAGGAAACAACATTGCTACACCACCATCAAGAATGCCTACTGTGCTATTCCACATCCTCACTTCCGAAAGTCTGATCACCTGGCTGTATTTCTGCTCCGAGTATAAGCAGTATCACGTGACCAGCAACAATGAGTATAGAATTGAATCAGGTTTTAAAAAAAACAAACATTTATTAAACTCTGCTCAACAATAGCGAAAAGTATTCAAACAACTAACTTAACCAGAAATTAACTGCTATACAGCAACTCTGTAATAGTTGTTGAAGTGGTAAGTTCGAACACAGTCTTAAAATGGTAAATTCGAAAGTCCAAGTGATTTACACAGTCAATAGGAGAGACTTCTCTGGAAGTGGATTTCTTCAAAGACGTGACGTTAGTGCTGATTCTGTCTAAAGGATTCATGACGAAGGAAATAAAACGGCTTAGAGGAACTGACCTTTTCCTGGCGAATGAACACTGCACAAACCTTCCTGTTCTTACAGGGGTTATCTCAGATGCAGGTTGCTATTTCTGAACGAGACTCAATAAGGTCGATCCTGTATTAAACCTCCGAACGACACCAACTTTACTCAATCCTTCAGGTTCCCGTATTTTAGTAAGGTCTTCACTCTCCTCCAATACTAGACTTACAATAGAAAGTAAAACTCCACTCCACTAAAACTCCACAAAACGTCTTGAGACGAATACGCAGCATAACGGAGTAACTGACAAATTAAACAATGAATCAACTGCGTAACAGGGATTTCCAGTTATATACCTGTTGAGAACATGTCATCACGTGACCTCACACTGGCGGGAAAATTACAGCACCCCACCATCACAAGACCATTACATCATTCTCACAAGATACTCAATTACATCATGGTCATAAGACAGTCACAAGATATCCACAAGGTCTGTAACAGAGGCACCAGTAGTGAGGATCAAGAAGATATGGACAAGGGAAGCACAGGAGCGTCTACAGGACTGCTTTGAAATGGTGGACTGAACTGTATTCAGGGATTCATCTTCGAACCTGGATGAGTATGCTGAAGTTGTTACCAGCTTCATTTTAAAATCTCTGTGGATGAGTGTGTGCCTACAAAGACTTGCTGTACATTCCCAAACCAAAAGGTGTGGATGAACCACGAGATACGTCGTCTGAAGAAGGCTAGATCTGTGGCATTCAAGTCTGGCGACCCAGACCTGTACCAAAAAACCAGGTATGATTTGCAGAGGGCTATTTCAAGGGCTAAGAGACGATTTTGAACGAGGTTGGAGGCGAGATCAGATGCACGGCAACTCTGGCAGGGTCTGCAATACATTATTTCCTACAAAGCGAAACCCAATAGCATGAATGGTAGCGATGCTTCACTACCAGGTGAACTCAATGCTTTCTATGCCCACTTTGAAAGGGAAAGCACAACCTCAGCTGTGAAGATCCCTGCTTCACTTGATGACCCTGTGATCTCTGTCTCAGAGGCTGATGTTAGGCTGTTTTTAAAGACAGTGAACCCTCGCAAGGCTGAAGGTCCCAATGGAGTACCTGGTAAGGCTTTGAAATCCTGTTTCAAGCAACTAGTGGGAGTTTTCAAGGACATTTTCAACCTCTCTCTGCTGCGGGCAGAAGTTCCCACTTGCCTCTAAAAGGCTACAATGATACAACTGCCTAAGAAGAATAATATGGGCTGCCTTAATGACTATCGCCCGGTAGCACTCACATTGACAGTGATGAAATACTTTGAGAGGTTGGTCATGACTAGACTGAACTCCTGCCTCAGCAAAGACCTGGACCCATTGCAGTTTGCCTATCGCCACAATAGGTCAATGGCAGAGGCAATCTCAATGGCTCTCCATATGGCTTTAGACCACCTGGACAACACAAACACCAATGTCAGGATGCTGTTCATCGACTACAGGTGTCTCCCACTTTTCGAATGTTCGCTTTACGAAACCTCGCTGTTACGAAAGACCTACATTAGTTACCTGTTTTCACTAACAGAAGGTGTTTTCACTGTTACGAAAAAAGGCAGCGCGCCCCGAGCAGCCAAGCTCCTCCCCCGGAACTGCATTCTAGCCGGCATTGCTTAAACACGTGCCTGTGAGCAGCCGTTAGCAAGATGAGTTCTACAGTATCGGAAAAGCCTAAAAGAGCTCATAAGGGTGTTGCACAGCGTAAAACGAGACATAATTAAGCGTTTCGAGATAGAAGAAGATGACCTGCCTGCCCTGATTGATACAGACGACGATGAGATGACACCTCAGTGTCCCACCACTCCAACCCCCAGGCCATGGACCGTTACATTGCCGCGGAGAATGCAGCGGTAGCCGGGACGTACCCGGCACATCTTTAAGAAAAAAGCTGAAATAAACAAGCTAATTAATTAGTTGCCGCCCGGCATGTAAACTTTGACCAGATCAGAGGCGATTGCCGATTGCGTCGCCTCTGATCTGGGCCAACATTTACGTGCCAGGCGGCACCTAATTAATTAGCTTGTTTATTTCGGCTTTTTTCTTAAAGATGTGCTGGGTGCGTCCCGGCCACCGCTGTATTCTCCGTGGATTGGTATCTGTTCGCTGCCCAGAGGTTGGGGACCACTACACCACCCCAACCTCCGACTCAGCCTAACACACCATCATCAGTGTGCTCGGCGCTGTCTTCCCGATTCCCGTAAGTGATACTACACTGTACATACATTATTTCTACTTTATATAGGCTGTGTATTTTTATGTGTTATTTGGTATGATTTGGCAGCTTCATAGCTTAAAGGTTACTGGAGAGAGTGTTTCTGCCGAGAGCACTTGCGTGAGATTTTCGGTATGGTGGACAGTGCGGCGATGATTGTAGAAGAGAATTTCTACAAACATTTGTGCTTTATATAGGCTGTGTATTTATCATATCATTTCTGCTTTTACTATATGTTACTGTTATTTTAGGTTTTATGTGTTATTTGGCATGATTTGGTAGGTCATTTTTTGGGTCTGCGAATGCTCACAAATTTTTCCATATTAATAAATGGTAATTGCTTCTTCACTTTACAACATCCCGGCTTACGAACCGTTTCATAGGAGCGCTCTACCTTCGGATGGCGGGGGGAAACCTGTATAGCTCAGTATTTAGTACCATCATTCCCACAATCCTGATTGAGAAGTTGCGGAACCTGGGCCTCTGCACCTCCCTCTGCAATTGGATCTCTTCTTAACTTAACTGGAAGACCACAGTCTGTGCGGATTGGTGATATCCTCCTTGTTGATGATCAACACTGGTGCACCTCAGGGGTGTGTGCTTAGCACACTGCTCTACTCTCTATATTCCCATGACTGTGTGGTTAGGCATAGCTCAAATACCATCTATAAGTTTGCTGATGATACAGCTAATGTTGGTAGAATCTCAGATGATGACGAGAGGGCGTACAGGAGTGAGATATGCCAACTAATGGAATGGTGCTGCAGCAACAACATGGCACTCAACGTCAGTAAGACGAAAGAGCTGATTGTGGCCTTCTGGAAGGGTAAAACGAAGGAACATGTACCAATCCTCATAGAGAGATCAGAAGTGAAGAGAGTGAGCAGTTTCAAGTTCCTGGGTGTCAAGATCTCTGAGGATCTAACCTGGTCCTAACATAATCGATGTAGTTATAAAGAAGGCAAGACAGTGGCTATACTTCATTAGGAATTTGAAGAGATTTGGGATGTCAAATACTCAAACTTCTATAGTTGTACAGTGGAGAGCATTCTGACAGACTGCATCACTGTCTGGTATGGGGGCGGGGTGCTACTGCACAGGATCGAAAGAATCTGCAGAGGGTTGTAAATCTAGTCAGCTCCATCTTGGATATTAGCCTACAAAGTACCCAGAACATCTTTAGGAAGCAGTGTCTCAGAAAGGCAGCGTCCATTAAGGGCATGCCCTTTTCTCACTGTTATACTTTGTACTTTTTATACTTTATACTTTATTGTCGCCGAACAATTGATACTACCACGTACAATCATCACAGCGATATTTGATTCTGCGCTTCCCGCTCCCTGGATTACAAATCGATAGTAAATATTAAAAATTTAAATTATAAATCAGAAATAGAAAATAGAAAAATAGAAAGTAAGGTAGTGCAAAAAAACTGAGAGGCAGGTCCAGATATTTGGAGGGTACGGCCCAGATCCGGGTCAGGATCCATTCAGCAGTCTTATCACAGATGGAAAGAAGCTGTTCCCAAATCTGACCGTATGAGTCTACAAGCTCCTGAGCCGCCTTCCAGAGGGAAGAGGGACAAAAAGTATGTTGGCTTGGTGGGTCGTGTCCTTGATTATCCTGACAGCACTGCTCCGACAGGGTGCGGTGTAAAGTGAGTCCAAGGTCTGAAGATTGGTTTGTGTGACGTGCTGCGCCATGTTCACGATCTTCTGCAGCTTCTTTCGGTCTTAGACAGGACAACTTTCATACCAGGTTGTGATGCACCCTAGAAGAATGCTTTCTACGGTGCATCTATAAAAATTAGTGAGCGTTTTAGGGGACAGGCCAAATTTCTTTAGTTTTCTCAGGAAGTAAAGGTGCTGGTTGGCCTTCTTGGCAGTGGACTCTGCTTGGTTGGACCAAGTCAGGTCATTTGTGATATTGACCCCGAGGACTTAAAACTTTTGACCTGTTCCACTTGCGCACCACTGATGTAGATTGGGTTGTGCGGTCTGCTACTCCTTCTGAAGTCAACAACCAGTTCCTTCGTCTTGCTGACGTTGAGGGATAGGTTATCATCAGGTAGGAGATACGGAAGTCTGAAGGCATACAGTCAGCGACTGAGAAGCAGCTTCTTCCTCTCTGCCATCCAATTCCCAAGTGGACATTTGAATCTTTGGACACTACCTCACTTTTTTTTAGTTTTTTTTTGCAGTGTTTCTGTTTCTTGCACGTTTTTAATCTGTTCAATATACGTATACTGTAATTGACTGACTTGTTTATTATTTTTATTTTATTTATTATTTTTCTCTTCTAGATTATGTATTGCATTGAACTGCTGATGCTAAGTTAACAAATTTCACATCACATGCTGATGATAATTAAACTTGGTTCTGATTCTGACTACACTCATTTAAGGACTCTTCTTGTTTCATGCTTGTTATTTAGTGCTATTTATTTGTATCTGCAGTTGCACAGTTTGTTGGATGTCGATCCTGTTTAGTTACTGATTTGCTACGTATGCCTGCAGAGGAAAATCTTGGTTGTATGTGGTGACATGCATGTGCTTTGATCATTTTTACTTTGAACTTTGGCCTTGGGAGAAATAATAACTTTGTGAGATGCAGCCTGGTGGAGTAATTACAGTTTACTTTTGTAGGTGGTGTGCATTTGTGGTGGAGTAATGTTTTGCACTGGATGGGATGTCAATTAAGCAGGCTTTGTTCTGAGCAGTGTCAAGCTGCCCTAGGCTGCAGTTAGCCATGCAATTACAGGCAATTTGTTCACTTCTGATTTGTGATATGCAGGTAGTGGATAGCATTTCTGTTCTGGGGATGGACCTCATGCTGCAGGGTATCCAGTTTCTGTGAGGTCACAATGTTTAGAGCTGATCCAATTGCATCCATGGAGCCTCCAGGTGTTGATGGTTGGAAGTAGTGATGTGACTATTAATGGTGGGTCCCCTTTGGAGGTGGTAATTTTCTAGTGCTTTCTGGGTTTTGTCACCCATGTACGAATATCACATGGGTTGCTTCATTTTCTGAGGAGTTGTGATTTACATTAAAATCAGTAAACAATCCTACTTAATCAGAAACGGCATGGAAAGGACCTTTCAGCCCTTCAAGTCTGTAATGACTACCAAACACTCAAATTTCATTAATTCCTTTTTTATTCTTCCCACGTTCTTTAATTCCTTTCAAATCCTTGCACTCACCTACACATTAGCAGCAGTTTACTGTGGCCAATTAACATACCAACTTGTGCAGGTTTGGGATATGAAGCCTCTGGAGGAAACCCACATGGTTACAAACTGCTCTTCAGTGATGCCAACCAAGGTCAGAAATGAACCTGGGTCATTGGTGTTGAGGTAACTCTACTAGCTACACCATCGTGATCTCCCATTTGTGGGATAGATCAATAATAAAGCAACTGAAAATACCTGCTGAAAGAGCTACAATGACATGATAGGGCTGGAATAATTTGACCTTCAACAATTACAACCATCTCCCTTTGTGCAGGGTATGATTCAGGCCGCTGCTTTTTTTCTTAGCTTACTGACTTTCATTTGGGGCTCCTTGATGTCAAAGATAACATTTGTGTTGCCTGAATTCTGATCTTTGTGCCTGTTTGAAGCAAGGCCGCCCTGAATTGTGCAGCCAATTGTAAAATTGGAATGGGAACATCCATGAGAAAATAAGTGTTGCTTGCAAACGCTGATAACAATTGCCCACTGCTGAGTTTTGGAAAAGCTTATTTAGAATTACCTCCTGGTTGGGCAGTAGGTGTCTTTGGTATGGCAGCTGGCCTATTATCGTTCATGATATCACGTGGAATGAATCAGCTTGGTTGAAGACCAACTTGTATGATGAAGACCTTGGGAAGAAGTGAAGATTGTCCAAAAACTTTCTGGCTGAAGAGAGATGGAAATGCTAGTGCCAAAGATGAGGAAGAAGTATGCTTTGCCTTGCCATTGTTCTTGGTGCTGCCTTTAATTAGCTGTTTATTATTCATTGTTTACAACTTGTTAGAGACCTTGCCGTATTTGTTGATTTATGACTGTTTACTGTTGCAACTTCTGAATTTTTAGTGTTTAATGTATCTTTGCTAAGTTTTCAAGTGTGTTTGATACTGTTTCTGGTATGCAACTGGGTACCTTTTTAATTCAGCATTAATTCCCTTGCTCTGATCAAGCCTGTGTACAAAGCTCCCATGATCGACATTTGGATAAGCTACCTGCTTTCTGATTGCTGGTGGGATAACTCTGCTGCCAAAGAGGGGAGCCTGTCTGGCCTGCTGCTGTGCTCAGAAGATGTTACCAAGGTTTTCTGTTTTGGAAATGGAATTAGACTATAGACTTGTATTTTTTATATTCTGTGGTTTTGCCCTTTTTTTTGAGCAAGGGAGCGAGTTTTGGGGAGTGGGGTTGATGTTTTGTTTCTGTGCGGGGAGAGGGGTATTTGGAGGCTGATATTGTTGTGTTTCATGTGGGGGGAAGGGGGTTTGGGTGTTGATTGTTGCCTTTTTTGATTTCGTGGCTATCTGGAGAAGAAGAATCAGAGTTGTATGCTTTGATAATAAATGAACCTTTGAACTTTGATCATTACGGCAGTGAAAAATATCAGTTCATGAGGTTACGGAGTGTGGTGGGATATAATTTTGCTATTCACAGTATCAGTACATTTGAAGCAGTGACTGAGAGACCAACAGTACATTTTTGTGGGTGCCAGTTTAGGTGGACTAGATCTGATCATTGCAGCCTTGTGCTGCTTGCCAAAGAGCAAGATGGGAATTTATATTCACAAGGACTGTGCACTGATTACTCCTATCATTGGCATCATGAATAGATGAATTTTGAACTGACAAACTGGTGAAGACAAGATCAAGTTGTCAATTCTTCATTGGTTTGCCCATTCCTAATCTGAGTCTCAGTCAAGCAATTGTCAATCAGTGCTTGAGTAATTCTGTCATTGGTAGATCTATACAATCATGGTATCAAAGTCCCCAACTTAAGATATTCTGTTCCGGTGCTTCTCATACTTAGTGCTGCTCAAAGATGAACTGATGAAAATGGTAGCTAGTGATCAAGGGAATCTAATGCCACGAGACTTGGAGTTTGGAGTTAATTGTGAGAACCCCTTCTTGCGTGTACAAATCATAATGCTATTCCTTCCAATTGCTCAGTCCTGAAGGCAAGATGGGAGTTGTGATGCAGTAGTCTGCTGCTTTGGTTGCAAAGGTTTTGAGTTAGACTGTTAAATCATTTGTGGGACATTGGGTTGGTTGAAGGTGGTGGAGAATGGGTTGAACAGACATCATCAACAGATTTTCTATAGATATAGTCAATTGCTTGTTTGTAGGCATCCAGAGCTTAAGTACCTTCTAGTCCTTCCATACTATGCAGTGATCACGTGTATAATCAGCAAATGTACGCTTAGGTCTGAGTCGATTTGGCTTTTCTAGGAGGGTTCGCTCAAATGTCTACAGATGTGCTATAGAAAGTATCTTGACAGGTTGTATCTTAGAATCAGAATCTGGTTTATTATCACCGGCATGTGTCATGAAATTTGTTAGCCTAGCAGTAGCAGCAGTTCAATGCAATACATAATCTAGCAGAGAAAAAAAAAGTTAATATTTAAAATTAATCAATTACAGTATACATATATTAAATTAAAAACATGCAAAAATCAGAAACGCTGTATATTTTTTAAAAAGGTGTGGTGATATCCAAGGGTTCAATGTCCATTTTGGAATCGGATGGCAGAAGGGAAGAAGCTGTTCCTGAATTGCTGAGTGTGTGCCTTCAGGCTTCTGTACCTCCTACCTGATGGTATCAGTGAGAAAAGGGCATGTCCTGGGTGCTGGAGATCCTTAATAATGGACGCTGCCCGACTAGGAGTTGAAGATGCCATAGTCTACCTGCTGAACCGTGTCTACGCCCACCTGGACAAGCCAGCGAGCACTGTGAGGGTCATGTTTTTTGACTTCTCCAGTGCATTTGACACCATCCACCCTGCTCTGCTGGGGGAGAAGCTGACAGCGATGCAGGTGGATGCTTTCCTGGTGTCATGGATTCTTGATTACCTGACTGGCAGACCACAGTACGGGTGCTTGCAACACTGTGTGTCTGACAGAGTGATCAGCAGCACTGGGGCTCCACAGGGGACTGTCTTGTCCCCCTTTCTCTTCACCGTCTACACCTCGGACTTCAACTACTGCACAGAGTCTTGTCATCTTCAGAAGTTTTCTGATGACTCTGCCATAGTTGGATGTATCAGCAAGGGAGATGAGGCTGAGTACAGGGCTACGGTAGGAAACTTTGTCACATGGTGTGAGCAGAATTATCTGCAGCTTAATGTGGAAAAAGGCTAAGGAGCTGGTGGTAGACCTGAGAAGAGCTAAGGTACCGGTGACCCCAGTTTCCATCCAGGGGGTCAGTGTGGACATGGTGGAGGATTACAGATACCTGGGGATATGAATTGACAATAAACTGGACTGGTCAAAGAACCCTGAGGCTGTCTACAAGAAGGGTCAGAGCTGTCTCTATTTCCTGAGGAGACTGAGGTCCTTTAACATCTACCGGACGATGCTGAGGATGTTCTATGAGTCTGTGGTAGCCAGTGCTATCATGTTTGCTGTTGTGTGCTGTGGCAGCAGGCAGAGGGTAGCAGACACCAACAGAATCAACAAACTCATTTGTAAGGCCAGTGATGTTGTGGGGATAGAACTGGACTCTCAGACGGTGGTGTCTGAAAAGAGGATGCTGTCCAAGTTGTATGCCATCTTGGACAATGTCTTCCATTCACTACATGGTGTACTAGTTGTTCACAGGAGTACATTCAGCCAGAGATTCATTCCACCGAGATGCAGCACAGAGCGTCATAGGAAGTCATTCCTGTCTGTGGCCATCAAACTTTACAACTCCTCCCTTGGAGGGTCAGACACCCTGAGCCAATAGGCTGGTCCTGGACTTATTTCCTGGCATAATTTACATATTACTATTTAACTATTTATGGTTTTATTACTATTTATTATTTATGGTGCAACTGTAACGAAAACCAGTTTCCCCCGGGATTAATAAAGTTTGACTATGACTATTTGGCTAATTGTCCTGTGATTAGGCTGGGGTTAAATGGGTGATTTGGCACACTGGGTTAGAAGAGCCTGTTCCATACTGTCTCTAAATAAAATAAAAACTTGCCAGCTTTACTACTTCCCCTCCTGCCTCCTTATTCTGGCTTCTGCCCCGTTCGTTTCCCTAGATGCTGCTTAACATGCTCCAGAATTTTGTGTGGTTTACTCAAGATCTCCAGCATTTGCAGAATCTCTTCTGTTTAATTCAGATAACACAAAGATTGGAAGTGTTGAGTTAGTGCAGATGGTTGTCGTTGGTTATAATGCGACTGATAGAATGCAGAGTTGGGCTGAGAAGTGGCAGATGGAATTCATTATGGAGAAGTGTGATGTGATACACTTTGGAAGGTTGAACATGAAGGTGGAGTACAAGTTAATGGCAGGATTCTTAGCAATGTTGGGGAAGAAGGACCTTGGTGTACAAATCCACAGATCCCTCAAAGTTATCACATAAGTTGGTAAGGTGGTTAAGGAGGCATATAATGTGCTGACTTTGATTAATAGGATGAGTGAGTTCAAGAGCTGCGAGGTAATGTTGAAACTGGTTAGACCACACCGAGTATTCAGTTCTGATTGCCTCATTCCAGGAAGGATGTAGAATCTGTAGAGATGGTGCTCAGGTGCTTTACTAATACCAGAGGACATCTGTTTAAACTAAGTGGAGGAAGGTGTAGAGCTTTTTTTTAAAAACACGATGGTGGGTACCTGAGAGACACCTCAGATAGGCACATGGATATATAGGAAATGGAGGCTTCATAGGAGCTGAGGGTTAAAATGATACTGTAGTCGGGTACCATCCACTTAAGCAATTAATTAAGCAATGCTGTTCTGCACAAAACTTATACTGCGTGGTTATGTGAGTTACTGCCACCTTCCTGTCAGTTTGAACTAGTCTGGCCATTCTCCTCTGACCCCACAAGGTGTTTTCACCCACAAAACTGCAGCTCACTGGATGTTTTTTGTTTCTTGCGCTATTCTCAGTAAACTCGAGACTGTTAAAATCCCACAATATCCTCAGTTTCTGAGAGGCTCAAACCATCCCATCTAGCGCCAACAATCGTTTCACGGTCAAAGTCACTTACATCACATTTCTTCCCAATTCGGATGTTTGGTCTGAACAACTGAACCTCTTGACCGTGCCTGTATGTTTTTATATATTGAGTGCTGCCACATGATTGGCTGAATAGATATTTGCATTAATGTACATGTACAAGTGTACCTACTAGTGTCCACTGGGTGTTGGTTGGCACAAAATCATGAATTATGCTGTGCTGCACTGTTCAAAAACTGTGCAGAGATTGTGGATATGTTCATTGTGATGTTCAGAAGTTCACTAAATGCCAGAAAGCTCCCAATAGATTAACAAAGTGATTTGTATTGAAATGGCGCACACGACAATGGTCATGCAAAAAACTCAATCACCTACCCTGCAAGAATGTTGTGTGCTTCACTTCATGTTCTTCTAAATTCCATGGAGTACACGTGCAATACTAACCCTTTCTTCATCTGAGAAATGAGATAGTTTTATTTTGATTTTAATGTGCTATTCAAGACTAGAAGATGGAAAGCTAAGTGCAAGTCAGTTAGCAAAATATAAGCCATTGGAAGAACTGTGTGTCAAACAGTTCTGGAGGTGAAAGGATGGAGGTCAAACGAATCTGGAGGTGAAAGGATGGTTGACATTTCAGGCTTTGACTCTGCATGAGGACTGAGTACAGAAGAAAGATAACCAGCATACAGAAATAAGGGGGTGGGGGGTGGGGAGACAATGACCGGTAGGTGGTCGCTGGATCCAGATAGGGAGCCAAGGGAGGAGAAACCCAGGTAGGTAGTTGTGTGGATAGCAGATGGAACGAAGTGAAGAATAGTGATGAGTCAGAGTTTGGGGCGGGGGGGGGGTCCAAAATAAAGGAAACCAGAATTAGAGCAGTGGAAGCCACATTTCCTGCTGTCAGTTAATCTGACAAATATTATCTAGTAGAAACCATTCTTAAGTGTCGGATCTTGTTTATTTTTGATTCTTGGGTTCTTTCAACAGTTCAGGAATGAGCAAGAAACTTTTGAATCATTGATTCTTCATTGTTTATTTAAAGTTTTAAGTATTTGAAACTAAGTGAGGAGCCTTTGAAAACTATCACCTTAATACACAAGATAACCATGTTAACATTGTGGGCTGAATAGTCTGTTCCAGTGCTGTACTCTTCTAACAGAAAATTCCTTAGATAACAGAATCCAATCAAAAGGTGATATAATTAAAACAATTCTAACATGTAGCAAGATATTCCAGCTCTTAGCTTCTTCCCTCCCCCTCCTGTTTTCTCCTATCATTTCGGATCTCCCCCTCCCACTTTCACATCTCTTACGATCTCTTCTTTCAGTTAGTCCTGACGAAGGGTCTCGGCCTGAAACGTCGACTACTTCTTCCTATAGATGCTGCCTGGCCTGCTGCGTTCCACCAGCATTTTGTGTGTGTTGTATGAAAATGGGCAACTTGCTTTTTTGAAAATAAAACTAAATGTAACTAATCTGCTTTTATTAAAATTAATATTTGAAAGGGATTATAGCATAAAAGGTAAATAAATCTAGCAATAAATCTAGGGTCTTGATTTAAATGTAGCACAAAACAAATAAAAACTATAGATGCTAGAACTTGAAATAAAAATACACTCAGATCTGCCTGTTTCTGTGAAATGAGAAATAGTTAATTTTGCAGTGTGATGACCTTTCATCAGAACTAGGAATGTTGGAAACCAAACATTGCTGGAAATGTGGGAAGGAGCCGAGGGATCAAAGGGAATGCCTGAATGCTGCAACTGGTATTGATACCAGCCCAGAGGGCAGTGAAGAAGTGTTAATCAAAGCTGATCTGTATAGAGGATGTGCAAAGGGGGGCGGGGGGGAGCGGAGTGAATGAAAACAGAGCAGCAAAAATGCAAAAGAAAGATGTATAAGATTCAGAGTTTTGTAATTGTTGAACGGTGCAAGTAAACAAAAAATTATTAAGTATCACATTCTGTGCTTACAATGTTATCTCCAACAAAGAAACCAGTAACAGATGGGAAGATCATTTTTCAGGAGGTTTTTGATCAATCCAGAAGGGTGCCCTGGAGACTCCAGTTTCCTGTTAAATCTCTATCTACTCTTGCCTTGGTGTTTGACTTCATGCACGTGGCAACAAAGCATAGCAATTTCAGTTAACCAGCCTTTCCAGTTGGCAACAAGCGTACAGTTCTGATGAAAGATCATAAGCCTGCAACATTAATGTGGTTGCTCACTCCACAGATGCTGAATGACCTGCTGAATATATCCAGCATTTTCTGTTTTATTTCAGATTTCCACATTTGCAATAAACTGGTTCAGAAGAGAAGATCTTTAGCTGTTGTCTCAGGCAAACAGGATTAGAAGATGGAGAAACATCCAAGTTTAAGGAAGTAACACACCTGCAGTAATGGGAATTAAAAACTTCAGAAACAAAATGGGACAAATCACCTTAAATTTAAGCCAATAGAATAACTTCTATCACCTACCAAATGTCACAACACGTCTTTAGCAAGCAATTATTTTTAAAAATAAGATCGATGAACAATACTTTAGCGCTGTTATGGCATTCCACCTTATGAGCATTGAGTATGAAGTTCAAATAAACAATGCAGCTAGCATGTATCTTTGCCATTCATTTTCTATAATATCTGGTAGATAGATTTAAACACAGACATTAATGATTGGCTGATGAATCACTTCCACTTAGACTGGAAGCATTTTATCATCACTACGCTCCCACAATGACTAATGATAATGAAACCCAAGAAACTCAAAGACCAGAAGTGTACGGTTTTGTTTAAAGAATCCCATAAGTTCAATAAATAATTGATGATATTTGAAGCCCAAACAGTATATATGGACATAACTGTTAATCATGATAGCAGAAAGGTGCAGTTTATCTGAATGTTGTATTATTATTCAGTTTGATGTGGCTTGGAATGCAAATCCTGCTTGCTCTAAATAACATGGATGCTCTCCCATTCTAAACAAGTCATCTAACAGACTCCATTCAGGTTAGATACAAAAGATGTGTGTTATTCAGCATGACAAGGACATTGCAGCAAGTTAATTCATTCTAAAACAGCAGCAAATTCAAATCAAGGATGCATTCAGTCCTTTATTGTGTTCTAAAGATCTTTCCCAGAAAACAATTCAGTCAAGCGTGGCACAAAATGCCAGAAAACAAAATTGAGGGAAATTTTGAAAGAGATTGAGTACTCCAAATGCCAAGCTACAGCATTCAGTGAGCAGCAAGACTGATTTGATGATGATAGCACAATATCACTTTTCTGTGAACAGGAAAACATTGAAAATTGTCCATTGAAGTGCAAAAGGTTGTTCATAACTTGGTCAACTTTTCTTCTTTAACCAATTAAACTGAGTAATCATTCTTTATTTGGTGTGCTGTTTTTAGCATTCAGCAAGTGTAGTCAGAACTTTCCATCTTCATTCTTGATTAATTTGTTTTGAGTTTATTCAACTTTTCTTGTGCCTTCCCTCACTAAACTGTGCATTGAAGCCTTTCCAATTTGTAGGTGGTCAAATTTTGCAATGGCAGCAATAATGGAGAGGAAACTGAGGAAGCTTGTGTTTCCTTTTGCTCTTTTAGTGGCAGAGATTGAGTGTAAAAAGTACTATCCAAAACGTTCAGCATCCTGTGGACAACATAAGAGTGCTGCAGGCAGACTGTGTGGTATGGAAAGAGGACATCTTTAAGGATGTACAGAATTCCAGTCATATGGATGACGGTCCTTTATATAAACTGCATTGAGTCTTAAAGCTGCATTTACTTAAGACAAGGTTATTGAAATGCAGTTGATATATCCTTGACAATCATATTTTGAGGAGATTGTAGATTGGGTTGTTACTGTACCAAGAACTTTTGTTTGCTTATCATCCAGATAGATGATTCCATACACAAATACATCAATGTTGTATAAAAATAAAGCAACAATGCAGAGTATAGTACTACATTTCCATAGTAAGTGCAGTGTAAAGTGCAAAAGCCATGATGAGTTAGTGCACAGCTCTATTATAGGTCTGATCAAGAGTCTTCTGTTAATGGGATAAAAGCTGTCCTCCAGTCTGATGATACATGTACTCAAGTTGAAGTCACCTATAGTAGCAACCCTGTTATTTTTTTTCACAAACAAGAAAAAATCTGCAGATGCTGGAAATCCAAGCAAAACGCATGCTGGAGGAACTCAGTGGACCAAGCAGGATCGTTGGAAAAAAAGTAGAGTTAACATTTTGGGCTGAGGCCTTTCATCAGGACTGGGAAAAAATGAGTCAGAATAGGAAAGTTGGGGGAAGGGAGGAAGACCCACAAGGTGATATGTGAAACTGGGAGAGGAAGTAGGGGTAAAGTAAAGAGTTAGGAAGTTGATTGGTAAAAGAGATGCAGGGCTGAAGAAGGCCATGGAAGGAAGAAAAGGGGGAGGAGCACCAGAGAGGTGATATTCAGGCTACGTCCACACTAGACCGGATAATTTTGAAAATGCCGGTTTTGTGTAAAAACAATGGGTGTCCACAGCAGACGTTTTTCAAAATAACTCCGTTCACATTAGAACGGATATTTGGACAAATCTCCTACTGGGCAGACGCAGGACACAGAAAGAAAACAAGGAGGAAACTGTATACTTGGTGCGCATTTGTCAAGTTACAGACTAGAAAAATTTAAAAGGAATTGCTGTTGGCTCTTGCGCAAGAGGACTTAAAACTAAAAAACAACAAATACTGGAGCGAATGGAAGCAACTGACAGGGAGTTCACGGGCAGTATAACTCAGCTGACGACGAAGACTGAAAAATTGACTAAGTCTGTTGCATTAATAAAGCACCTTTTTAAATGTATAAAACATGTCTGCATCAGTGTTATCTTGTATTTCCATACAATGTTACATTAGGCTGTTACACATCTATTGTCAGAGAAGTACTTGCATAAATAGGTAAATCACCTTCATACAAGCAAGGACAGAAAACAGGGCAAAGTTTGTATACTTATTTATTCAGTAAGCTATGGGTCAAAGTATTTGGTGAGTACATTTCTAACTCTTCTGGCTTCAGTCTTGTTTCTGTCTGTTCTGAAATTGTTAGGTTGTGTGTGGGGGGTTGCGTTCAAGAAAACAATGAAATGCCATGCTGCCACCACTATCTGTTCCGGCACGTCATGGCAGCGTTTTAAAAAAATATCCATTTACCCCATCCACACTGCTCTGCACAATCGGCGTTTTCAAATTTACACACCCTGGAGGGTGTTTTAGAAAATTTCCGTTTTCGGGGGAGGAAAACGCCATCTCAGTGTGGACAGAGGGTCAAAACGAAGAGAAAAAGCTTTGGTTAAGGATTTATCCAGACTAGTGTGGACGTAGCCCCAGATAATGAGAAGGTAAAAGAGGGGAATGGTGAAGGGGGAGGGGGCATTACCAGAAGTTTGAGTTCTCAAGCATTCTGGTAATGTTCTCTCTCTCTCCCCCCCCCCCCCCAAACTCCCTATACTCACTCTTTAGGACCTCATCCCTTTTCCTATACATGTCATTGGTACCAATGTGTATCAAAACTTGTAGCTGCTCACCTCCCTCTCAAGAATACTGTGGACTCGATTCAGGACATCTGATCCTGGTCCCATGAAGGGAACATGCCATTTGGGAGTCTCATACTATTCTGCCAGATCTCCTGTCTGTTCTCCTAACCAATGAATCTTCGCTCACTGTCCCACTTCCCCTTCCCTTCTGTCTTACTTCCCCCTTCCTCCTTGGCCACCAAGCCAGACTCGGTGCCTGAGACCTGACTGCTGTGGCTTTCCCCTGGTAGTTCGTTCCACCCAACATTATCCATAGCAGGGCACCTATTGGGAATCTAGCAATGAAAGTTATTTGGGGAACTTCGTCTTTAAGCCCTTTTGTTTACCTTCTAATTTTCCTACAGTGGTTTTTAATGTTGTTTCCCCACTCCATAAGACACTCTCCTAACTTTCTATTATTAGATGCCACTAATATTTTCTCACATGAAGATGTGCAAGATATTTGGATCTCATCAATATGTCATTATTGGTTCCCTAGTGTCATCATTCAATGAACTAGTGTTTACTTCCTTCCCTGTCATTGGCCACCTTGGTCATGGATGTTTTGTATTTGGAGCCTACATTAAGAAGTGGAAATTGGCCAGTCACTCACTTGAATTTGCCCAGCTATTATTCGAGGTCATGGCTGATCTAATCTTGGCCTCTACATCAATATACCTGCTTTGTCTCCATTACTTTTGACTTTTCTACATCTAAGTTTCTATTGTTCTCTGCCATGAATATATTCAATGACTCTTCTTGGTCACAATGCTTTGCAATTCTTTAAGAGTACAAATTCTTCCCGAGATCCCCCTTGATTCAGATCCTGCTTCTCCCTACTCGCTATGTATCCACTTATCATTCCTCTTCCCACTTCACTTCCCCAACTGCTAAACAAACCCCTTATTCTTTCATACTCCAACGTAGGCGCAACCTTGCTTCATATGGAAATCCCTGAATCCCACGCGTCAATCTAGTGAGGCTTCTGTGTATTAAATCTAATAAGCATATCCTCAAATATGGAGACTAAAACTGCATGTAGTATTCCCATTGTGTGTTTTACCAGAGCCCAGGAAGCTGCATTAAAACTCCCTGCTCTTATAGGGCTTGCCCCTTGCAATGAAAAGCATGGGAAGTACTACTGAAAAACCTTGGTTGGTTGAGTACTACAGCAAATTTACATATGGTAAATGATGCAGCCAAAGTGCCTTGCTATTTCAGGAGATGAATGTTGCCTGCCCAGTGGAATATAATCAGAACATCTGGATTGAGGAAATTCTGTAGACTGGTCTTGAGATGCCGGCTATTCATTTTCTGTTTTCAAGGTATACGAGAAGTTAGGTAAAACACTGCTTGGTAGGCGTTGTGCATGGCTGAAGTTTGGCCTTTGATTATGTTTTTCCTGGTACCTCTGCTGGTGGAGATGGTGGTGAAATTTAGAATGCCTTCAATGATGAAAGTGAATACATGAGATATGAAAGGAATCCATACTTTACAAAGACTTACAATGGATGTTGATCATCCAGGTCCTTGGGCAGGAGTTAATTATAGAATGACTAACCTCTCAGAGCACTTTATCACAGTAGAAGTGAGTGCAGCTGGGCGGTAGTCATTGAGGCAACTCGTCCTACTTTTCTTGGGCTCCAATATGATGCCCCTTTGAAGCAGGTGGGAGTCTCTGGCTGCAGTGGTGAGAGTTGAAGATGTCCTTGAACGTTCTAAGTTTTCAGCATTGTACCAGGTACTCTGAGGCCTCTGATGCCTAAACTTCATGTAGAATTGTTTTTCTGTTCTTACAGTAGCTTTCTGTAGGTTGAATCTGGACGACTTGTAGAGTTCTGGATCACTAATCTTGAAAACCACAGATCTTGCCCTCACCAGACTGCTAATCTTATGGTTCACCCACGGCTTCTGGTTTGGTTATGTCCTGCATGTTCTCAAAGGCACACACCTCATCCGCATAGGTCCTGATGTAGTCGGTAACAACTGTGGCATATTCATTCAGATTTGAAGATAAATCCCTGAATATGGTCTAGTTGATCGGTGTATGGGTGGAGGAGATGCATGGCCTTGGTCGTAGTGAGGATTGGGCCTCAAGCCGTGTGCTACCTGTTTGCAGCTGCCCATGGGGAGCATCAGAGTCGGGTACTGGAGGCGGTGTGGCACAGTGTTCACACTGGAGTTGGAGTGCCCCCCAGTTCAATTGAAAACTGCTGCAACATTCCATGGACTCAGGGACTTGCATATTATTTTGTGTGACTGTATTTTACTGCTGTCTTATGCACTACATGTATATTCTGCTGTGTGTGACTGTTGGCACTTTGTTTTGCATCTGGCATTGGAATAACAGTGCTTCATTTGGCTGTATCCATGGGTATTCATGTATGGTTGAATAACAATTAAACTTAAACCACAATGATGGCAGAAAACTTCCTCAGCAGATAAAACAGGTGAAATGTAACCATTAGATGTTCCAGGTTGGCAGAGCTGGACTGAGACGTATGCATACCGTAATGAGTTAAACGTGAAGAAAATGCCATGACTTCTGCTTTTATCTGACACTGCTGTCCAGTCCATGCAGTGGAAAGTGACACCCTCAAGCTGAAGTTCTTTGTCCAGAATGCTGTGGTGGAGCCATGTTTCTGTGAAGCAAAGTACATAATAGTCTCTAATATCCCTCCTGGTACTGCATTCTTGCTCTGAGATCTTGAATTTTATTTTCAAGACTGTACATTAGCTAGGAGGATGGTAGGGATTGGGGCCTCAGAGCCTTGCATTTCAGTTTTACTTGCAGGCCAGCACATCATCTGCATTTTCAGAAAGGGAAACTGCACTCAATCCCTGGGTGGCTGACAGTCTGGAGTCTGCTGATTTTTGAGGATCAATGGAGTTTTTAAATGTTGTAAAACAATGTTGCTTACTGTACCTATGGCTGTGACTGTATATTTCAACTGTTGTAGTCCTAAATGGGAATATTTGATTCCCTTCAGAGCTGCATGCAAAATGTCGCTACTCTCTGGTGTCGTCTTACAGGTTTGTATGGTGTTGCACTGCAGACATGATCAGATTTGAAACATTGTCTGTAATTTAGTTCATCTGTTTTGAAAGCTTTTTTGAGATTGAAATAGGTCATGCATTAAACTTAGTAGTGGTGATCTCTTGACCACTGAGAGAAAGATATTGAAGTGGATCCTTGCTGTGGCATTTTTTCCCGTTTGGTAGACATGAAAATGCTCTGACTACCTCACTGGGCTTGACTTTATGGTGATGATTGTAATTCAGGATTATCGCATTTTGGAGGTTCTTTCCCCATGGAGATCATTTAATCATACCAGTAGTATTTCTGTGTGATGTTATGCATTTTTGAGTTTTGTGTAATCTCGGTGTTAATAATTTCAAGATTAGCTTGGTGTTATGATGCAATGAATATACTTACCAGGAAGAAATATACTTACATGATACTTGAAAGACGCAAGGGATAGCTAGGGGTGATTTATGTTTTCCATACTTGTTTGTAATTTTATTTCAAATCCTGTACTTCAAGTTGGGCTTTAATTATCAAAAGATAATAACTGTAAACTCCTTAACATTTATTTACCTTTTTCTCTCCTTCAGCCATAGACCTCTTGTATGGAGGTATATATTGTTTTATGTGTCAAGATTATATATATGACAAAGACATGGAACAAATTGCCAAAGAAGAACAAAGAAAAGCATGGAAGTTGCAAGGTATGTGGCACAGCAGAGGTTTCTATTTCGGTTCGTTTTGCGGTTTAATTTTAAGGATGTTTTAAGGAAATGTGCACAACGTCCTGGGATACCTAATATTTTGGGCAGAAAACTCTTGCACTGATGTATTCCTTATCTGGTTTGGATAATCAAACTTGTGAAAGATAAAGAAGAAAGAACATTTGACTTATTGAGGCACACTGCTAAGTTTAAAATGATCCAATATAATTTGAATTAATGCGGATCATTTGAGGAAGGAAGTATTTAGTTATGAATTTAGGATGAGCTGTCATTTATGCAGGTAGAAAACAGAAGACTGACAAGAAGAGCCCTGATGGACAAGGAGATATGGCACTACGGTAGCATAGCAGTTAGTGCAACGCTACCACAGCCAGGGGCATCGGAGTTCAATTCTGGCATCATCTAAGGAGTTTTTCCTGAGTGCTCTGGTTTCCTTCCAGAGTCCAAAGTACCACATTATCATTATAAATTGTCCCATTATTACGCTAGGGTTGAATTGGGGTTGTCAGGGGTTGCTGGGGTGGCACAGCTCAATCCACGCTGTATTGCTAAAGAGATAAGTGCCAGGCTTGTGTTGAAAGGAGATGATCTTTGTAATTGATGTAACTTTTTGACCTCTGCTTAAGCAAGTTGTGATGAAGTCGTTTTCTGGGTAATAGCAGTCTTTTTACAATGCCACTCATTAAAAGTTTTTTTTTGGCTAAACCTTTGTTAGCACTTTCGTAGAGCAGAATAATCAGTTGATCCATGTCTTAATCCAGAATTAATACTTTCATAGAATAGTACAGCACAGTACAGGCCCTTCAGCCCACAATGTTGTGCTGACCCTCAAACCCTGCCTCCCATATCACCCTCCACCTTAAATTCCTCCATATACCTGTCTAGTAGTCTCTTAAAACTTCACTAGTGTATCTCCCTCCACCACTGACTCAGGCAGTGCATTCCACGCACCAACCACTCTGAGTTTAAAAAAAAACCTTCCTCTAATATCCCCCTTGAACTTCCCACACCTTACCTTAAAGCCATGTCCTCTTGTATTGAGCAGTGGTGCCCTGGGGAAGAGGCGCTGGCTATCCACTCTATCTATTCCTCTTAATATCTTGTATACCTCTATCATGTCGCCTCTCATCCTCCTTCTCTCCAAAGAGTAAAGCCCCAGCTCCCTCAATCTCTGATCATAATCCATACTCTCTAAACCAGGCAGCATCCTGGTAAATCTCCTCTGTACCCTTTCCAATGCTTCCACATCCTTCCTATAGTGAGGCGACCAGAATTGGACACAGTACTTCAAGTGTGGCCGAACCAGAGTTTTATAGAGCTGCATCATTACCCCGCGACTCTTAAACTCTGTCTCTCGACTTATGAAAGCTAACACCCCATAAGCTTTCTTAACTACCCTATCTACCTGTGAGGCAACTTTCAGGGATGTGTGGACATGTACCCCCAGATCCTTCTGCTCCTCCACACTACCAAGTATCCTGCCATTTACTTTGTACTCTGCCTTGGGGTTTGTCCTTCCAAAGTGTACCACCTCACACTTCTCTGGGTTGAACTTCATCTGCCACTTCTCAGCCCACTTCTGCATCCTATCAATGTCTCTCTGCAATCTTCGGCAACCCTCTACACTATCTACAACACCACCAACCTTTGTGTCGTCTGCAAACTTGCCAACCCACCCTTCTACCCCCACATCCAGGTCGCTAATAAAAATCACGAAAAGTAGAGGTCCCAGAACCGATCCTTGTGGGACACAGTACTAATACTAGATCTAGTATGGTATTCCCCCTAGTCGGCCTGTCAACATACTGTGACAGGAATCCGTCCTGGACACACTTAACAAACTCTGACCCATCTAAACACTTGGAACTAATCAGGTGCCAATCAATATTAGGGAAGTTAAAGTCACCCATGAAAACAACCCTGTTATTTTTGCACCTTTCCAAAATCTGCCTCCCAATCTGCTCCTCGGTATCTCTGCTGCTACCAGGGGGCCTATAGAATACTCCCAATGGAGTAACTGCTCCCTTCCTGTTCCTGACTTCCACCCATACTGACTCAAAAGAGGATCCTGCTACATTACCCACCCTTTCTGTAGCTGTAATAGTATCCCTGACCAGTAATGCCACCCCTCCTCCCCTTCTCTCCCCGCCCCCCCCCCATCCCCTTTAAAGCACTGAAATCCAGGAATATTGAGAATCCATTCCTGCCCTGGTGCCAGCCAAGTCTCTGTAATGGCCACTACCAAGCCCTCTGTTAACACATCACTCATATATGGAGTATGGCCAGTATTCAGTAACCATTTTTCAGTGGGGTGAATGGCCTTTTTTTGTGCTATAATATTTCTGCAGAAAGATAAATCAGTCAATCATGCATTGGGGTTTTACCTTAAAGTTAATTTTTAAATTATTTAACTTTTAAGGACAGTTAAAAGAAACTGATAGGTTAAAAAGAAAATGACCAAGGCTAGGAGACTCAAAGTCTAATGTTCAGCTGCTAAGATTGGGAGAAAATACCACTTTTCCAGGCAAGCCTGGTCACTTTTTATGGATAATTTATTATCACTGAAAAGCCACCTAATCAAGTTTTTATATATGATAGAAAGATGAGTGGTATTGTAAGCAATGTGGATGGTTGCATTACATTGCAAAGCCGTTAACGAACTAAGCAAAGGGCAAATTAAGGCTAGTGGTTATCATTGCAGTTTGGACACATGAAGGGTGGAATAGCATTTTCTAAACTATGAAAAGATGATGAAAGCAGTAGAAATATAGAAATCTACAGCACATTACAGCCCCTTCGGCCACAATGTTGTGTCGACCATGTACCCTACTCTAAAAGTTGCCTAGAATTTCCCTACCACATAGCCCTCTATTTTCTAAGCTCTACGTACCTATCTAACAGTCTCTTAAAAGACCTTATTGTATCCGCCTCCACCGCCTTTGCTGGTAGTACATTCCACATACTCGCCACTCTCTGAGTGGGGGAAAAACTTGCCCCTGACATCTCTTCCCCCCCCTCCCCGTACCTATTTCCAAGCACCTTAAAACTATGCCCTCTCATGTTCATCCCCGGGGGAAAAAACCTCTGGCTATCTACAAGATCAATGTCCCTCATCATCTTGTACCCCCTGATCAGGTCACCTCTCATCCTCCATTGCTCCAAGGAGAAAAGGCCAAGTTCACTCAACCTATTCTCATAAGGTATGCTCTCCAATCCAGGCAACATTCTTGTAAATCTCCTCTGCCCTCTGTCTATAGTATCCACATCCTTCCTGTAGTGAGGTGACCAGAACTGAACACTACTCCAAGTGGGATCTAACTAAGGTCTTGTATAGCTGTAAGATTACCTCACGGCTCTTGAACTCAATCCCACAGTTGATGAAGGCCAGCACACCTTCAGCTTCACATGCTCGGAGATGCAAGCGTTTTTTTTTGTCCGTGCATGCTGTATGTTTGATCAAATTGTCATGCATAGAGACAGGAAATCAATAATAGGTTAATGAAATGCAAACACCTTAAAGGCATATAATTGAACATCACAAAGTCCATGATGACCATTTTGCTCAACTACAATAATCACATTTGCCAACAAAACCCCTTTTTTACTGGGTGCCCCTTGCAATGTGGCTTGTTAGCCTGTTACTAGCAGCCACTGGACTCAGCAGTGAGAAAGCTACCTTTCTCAAACTCCGTATGTCTAGGGTCAATATGACATGGGTCCCACCTAATCTGCGAATTGGGGATGTCTTGCCCACCCAAACACCGAACTATGTAACTACTGGCCTAATGCAGTTGCCCATTGGTAAGAAATAACACTGCATGCAATTATAAAGGAAGTATATTTATAATTGCTAACTTAACCAAACCATTATTAAAACAAGAAAAAGAACAAAAGGAACACACAAAATGCTGGTGGAATGCAGCAGGCCAGGCAGCATCTATACGAAGAAGTACAGTCAACGTTTCGGGTTGAGACCTCGTCACGAAGGGTCTCATCCCGAAACATTGACTGTACTTCTTCCTATAGATGCTGCCTGGCCTGCTGCGTTCCACCAGCATTTTGTATGTGTTGCTTGAATTTCCAGCATCTGCAGATTTTCTTGTGTTTGCGTTTTTAAAAGAACAAAAGGGCCCATCATAATTAGAACAGTCAAATGCACACAAGCTTGGAGCTCAAATCTTCCAAAACCTGATGTGTCCAATGTACTCATGGTGCCAACTCCTATTCTTCGATCACTGGAAGGATTTCCCCTCTTGGGCTCCATCAAATCACGCATTCCCATGAATCAAATCCTACGGCCGATTCTCTCGAGCTTCTTCTCTGTCTCCCGTCGAGAAGGGCTCACCCCAGCGTCCATCACAAAAACCTCTCTGCCCAGCGTTCTGTAGAACCTTCTCCCATTCCACCATCCTGATTGGATGACAATACATTCCTGAGCATGCACCTCTTATCTTTAATGGTAACCCAAACACTACCAGCAGAAATCCATTAAATAAATAAATAATTTCTGTTTCTGCAGACATCCATTAAATAAAGTGCCCTACAACATGAGCTGTAAATCTTAACCAGGGTGTTACACCTATATTAGGTCTATATCTTATGCCTTGCCTACTCAAGTGCCAATCTAAATGTCTCTTAAACTTTCTAACCGTGTCTGATTCCATAATCACCTCTGGCACTACATTCCAGCTGTCATCCACTTTCTTTGTGTATGTATTTAAAAAAAATTCCTTGCCCTTCAGACCTCTTTAAAACTCCTTTTCACTTTAAACTTCTGGAGAAAAGAATTGACTTTTAACCTATTTACGCTTCTGGAGATGTGTCCACCTTTGGTGTACTCCAAGACTATTACCACCTCCAGACCACTCGCATATCCCTACTTGTCTCGATCCTCCTCTTACTACTTGATTTTACACAAGTGTTCATTTAGAATCTCACCCACGTCCCCTGGCACAACACTTAGTTTCTCCCTTCAATTCTTAAGGAGATCCCACTGTTTTCTGTAGCTATCTCCTTGCTTCTAGTGTACTTTTAAAGTACTTGGGGTTCTTAATCTTGTCTGTCAAGGGCATTTCATGACTTATTTACCTTCATAATTTCCTCTGAGTACTCTCCCTGGGCTTCTGTATTCTTCAGGGAACCTACTTGAATGCAGTTCAAGCACCTGCTCTCCTCTTGCACTCTCAAAATCAGCTTAAGTCATGGTAACCTGAGGAACAGCATTGTCTTTTTCCAAACCTACCTTAAATCTGACAGAATTATTTCATTTCCTAAGAAAAGGTCAAGTGCAGCCCCTTCTCGGGTATGACTTGAAGACACGAGCACAAGATGGCAGAACTTGTTACCATGATAGAAAATCTGGTTAAATTTGAATAAAGCACTGTGAATAATAATGTCATCAGATTTAAAGAAACGTGTATTGGGATTTGGAAGGTATTCAATATAGATTTGGCAAGGGTTAAGTTGAAGAGAAGTTATGCAAAATAGTGAACTTTTAATAAGTTAGGTTGAGGAATTCTTTGTACTTCTAAAGATACAAAGAGGGATTCCAACCAAGGGTCTTGAAACTGCAATATAAATTCTTTTTGTTTTCTTCAGATGCTGTGTGACTTGCTGAGTATTTCTAGCATTTTCTGTTTTTGTTTCACACTTCTATTATCTGCAGTTGTTTTTATTTTCATGTGCTAGTGTAGTACATTTGCTTGTTGGGGAGTCTAGAACTTAGAGCCAGGTATTTCAGGAGTTAAATCTTCTACACCAGTGGTCCCCAACCACTGGGCCGCAAAGCATGTGTTACCAGGCTGCAAGGAAATGATATGATTTGGTGATATGAAACTATGAGTCAGTTGCACCTTTCCTCATTCCCTGTCACGCACTGTTGAACTTGAACACTGCCCCCCCCCCCCATATCAGCCGGTCCGTAAGAATATTGTCAATATTAAACCAGTCCGCGGTGCAAAAAAGGTTGGGGACGCCTGTTCTACACAGAAGATTAAAATTTGTAATTTACTAAATTAATTGTTATGCTTAAAATCCAAGAATACGTTTTGGCTCCATCTGCCAAAAGCAAAACTTCCTGGTGGCCAAACACTTCAAGTCCCATTCCCATTCCAACATACCAGACCACAGCCTCCTTTTGTGCCAACATGAAACCACCCTCAGGATGGATAAGCAACACCTTGTATTCCATCTGAGTAGCCTCCAACCTCCCCCCCCGCCCCCCTGCACTCTCACCTCTTGCCTCTTCTCACCTGCCTATCACCCCACTCTGGGTCTCCCCCTTTTCTCTCCTATGGTCTACTCTCCTCTCCTATCAGCTTCCTTCCTCTCTACCTTTTACTTGACCGCACCTATTACCTTCAGCTGTGCTCCTTCCCCTCTCCCAACCTAATTCTGGCATCTTTTCCCTTCCTTTCCAGCTCTGAAGGGTCTCAGGTCAAAACATCAACTATTTATTCATTTCCATAGATGCTGCCTGACCTGCTGAGTTTCTCCAGCATTTTGTGTGTTGCTTTGGATTTCCAGGAATTGCAAAATTTCGTGTTTATACCCCTTCTGAAAAGTTTTTTTTTCTGGAATAAGAGACACAAAACATAATATTTTGATACGTTAGGAGCTGGATCACAGGTTAGCAACAATTTTCTTGAATAGTAGAACAGTTTTGAGGAACTGTAAGGCCATTTAGAATATTTCCTCACTCCACATCAAGAGGTATATTAAAACACCTTTGGCATAAAATTCTTTGAATTTTTCCTATGTCAGCTTTTAATTGAGTCTTTTGCATTCTTCTATTGGGAAGTTCACTGAAAGCTTCAGAAAGTCAAAGTATGATCACTGGAGACTATTGCAGAAAATGCATCAGAATATGAACATACAGACAAGGAGCAGGAGTGGGACCACTTCCCTTAGACATTCAGTAGGAAACTGGCTGATATTATTAAAACTTCATAATACATGCCTACCTTTATCAGGAATCTATGTACATCTGTTTTAAATGTATGGATCCTACATGCATCCATGTAATAATTAATCAGACTTGCCAACAAAGAAGAGAAGATCTACAGATGCTGGAAATCTGAGCTATGCACGCAAAATGCTGAAGGAATTCAGCAGGCCAGGCCTGCTGAGTTTCTCCAGAATTTTGTGTGTTACTCGAACTTGCCAAAATTGAGAGTTAAGTATTAATTGTTACAAGACTGAATTCCTCTGCTCATCTTTAAAATCCTTCATTTGCCATAGAGAATGGATGAGGCTTTGTGCAGACAGTGATACATTGTTGTCGATCTAGCATATGCACTAGAGCAAAGGTAACACACCTTTTTGAGAGCATGTGCTAAAGCTAGTGAGAATATTTTTAAAACTCCAGACATCGCAGCTCTCCCGGAAGTTCCGGGAGTCTCCCGCATATTAATAGTGGCTTCCTGATGCCCGCAAATTATATACAATATCACGGAAATCAATTTTTTTGAGAGCGAGCGAGAGAAAGCAAGAGAGAGCGACCATGAGAGAGAGAGTGCACGTGAGAGAGAAAGCAAGCGAGAGTGCGCCATGGCAGAGTGTTCCCAAAAAAATATAAAACGTACATCACCCCAGACTACTCTAAAGTGTACCCCTGCCTTATAGGGGTCAAAATAATGACAGTGTTGCTCGCTGCACTGTTTGCAACAGTGACTTTTCTATTGCCTATGGTGGGTTAAGACTGTAAAAGACGTGTTGAGGTGAGTTTAACAGGTGTCATTCGTTCATTAGTATAGCTAACGTTATTTAAACTAGCTGGCCAGCTGCTAAGGAGATACTCTATTGCAGACATCCCACCTCTCCCGGAAATCTCCCATAAATTGATGGTGCTACCTCCCTGAAATGAGTTTTTGCAGGGTGGGATGTCTGAAACTCTCTTGCATACTATGCTAATTTTCAGCAGAGATTGTCATTGATTAATGAATTAGTAACAATAATTATGTACTTTGAGGAAAAAGGGTGAGTTTTGTTCCTCATTTATGTGTATTCATTGTATAACTATTAATATAACTGCAATAGGTTGAAATAAATGAGCATTTTAGATGGCCTGTTCAACGTATTAATATTTTAAAGACTATCTAAAAAAATGCTAAATTGTATTGTTCTACCTCATGTATAACTTAAGAAATATGAATGTGAAATTATAAGCTTTAGCACATATTCATAAACTATCAAAGAAAATATTAACACACTTTCAGTGAGACTTTTTTTGCTGCATTAATGATGGTAAATATTTTATATCTGGCTTGCATTTGGTGTTTTGAGAGCTGTGCATGTAGGTAGCACTAGTTAATTAGTAAGTCTACTCCTATAATTAGACTTCACTAAGATCATTGCTGAAAACAATGACTTGCATGATTATGTCAATGAAAATACTGTTAATATCATCATTGCAATATGTTTCAGACAGTGAAGTTTCAGGAATGGAATTGCAGAATTTCAGAACCTCATTGGGTAGATTTTTATGCGTTGATTTTGTCACTAACCAATCTTACAATACTTACTGGTGTATTTCTAAGTCAACAATTTTTTAAAGCTCAATTTGGAGCCAGTTTTCCAATTCAATCGATTGCAACATTTCCAAATTTAGTTTATCTAAAGGTGCGCTATCTACATTATGAATTTTGCAGTTTCTTCAAATGACCTAAACATAATGAGTCTTGAAGAAATTTATTCAATAGTTGAACTGATGATGCTCAAAAATTGTATGGAAGGTTCTGAATATCTGTTTTTACTTCAAGAATTTCTGTATTTGTATGTGCTTTATAGGTTTTGGGAAATATTTTAAAGTGCCATTTTTTGGCATTATTTTTAAATACCTAGCTTGACTTCAAAGAGTTTTATATTATCAAACATAGCATCTAGTGTTTTGCCAGATCCCTGTAATTTGTTTTACCTTGGTTAAAATTTCCATCACTTCAAGTTGCTTTTGCACACAAAACCACCTTGTGTACTATACAATTAAAGCCTGTCAGTGGATATCCAGCATATTCTGCAGAGAGATGAAGCACATTGCCTTCCTGAAGATACTGGCTTCTACTTCAGTGGATGTGACTTGCATTGAGAATGTCAGTGTAATCTTGCTTCCATTTGCTTCAATTTACATCTGTCTGCAGTGTAAGGAATGGGCGTGGGGTTTGTGTGAAATGCACAGGAATGGCCACAGTGTAGTCAGATTCTGTATTGAGCTAAGGGAGGAATCACTTGTGGGACATGCCATTGATTTCTTTGACATCTCAATTAATCAGTGTTCCATAGTCAAATTGCAGACTTTCTAATAAAATAATATATTACATTTGAAGTTGTACAATTGGAATATCTATGCCAATTTTAAAATTCTTTGCATTTTGGCTAAGTGTTGCACGATTTCTACAGTGTCTTGTGAATGATCAAGTCAAGGATTTGAAATATTTTCTTTAATTTGGTTAGGGGTCGGTGAAAAGTATTCAACATGGGAACCAACAAAAAGGGAATTGGAACTATTACGGCACAATCCCAAACGGAGGAAAATAACTACAAATTGTACTATTGGTAAGTGAATGAATTTGGGAAAAGTAAGACCAGGCGCTTGGTGGTGAAAATAAAGCCAATGTCATTTTAATCACATTTAATTCATAGTTTTTTTTTATCATAGTAATAGACTGAAAGCTATTAATGCTTTGCTTCTACCATATTATAAGATCAGGTTAATATCACTGACTGACATGTTGTGAAATTCGTTGTTTTGTGGCAGCAATGCATAAAAATACTATAAATTATAATAAACATATATTTAAAATACTAGATTAAATAAAGTGCTCAAAAAGAGAGCAATGATAGTGAGTTAGTGTTCATGAGTTGCTTCATTGTGTTACCTATGGTTTGTGCTCTCAGTACAACCTGGCCTCTTGGAAGTGGAAAGTCATCAAGGGATTTGTACAGAATCACTTTATTGCTAGTATATGACACATACCAGAATTGATGGTTTGGTGCCATGCATAAAGCACAATACCATAACAGACAACACAATAGCAATCAACAATTAATGCAAATGTCAGTAATCAAACTTAAATATGAATATATGCATGGATTAAATAATTATCAATAGAACAAGGAGAGCAGGAAAGCTCATTTAATGGATGTTGTGCAGGGGACATTTGGGATATTAGACCCGAGTTTTGTTGAGAAGCTGGGTAGCTACAGGAAAGAAGCTTTGGAGATGACATGTAGTCCTGGTGGTGATAATGGACGTAGTGTCTTCCTGATGGCAACTTGGTGACTAGGTGACTGCTAGGGTGGAGTTGGCAGTTTTTTTCCAGCTATTTTCACTCTGGCAATAATGTCGGTAGTTGACAGCCAATGATCTTGACTGGACCACATGCTGCAGCCTGGACTTGGAGGAGGAGGAAGTGGTTGGAAAACAGTGACAGAGGTGGTCACAACTCTCAATAATGGCTGAGTGAAAATTCATCAGGATATGCCGTTAGATGTAAAGTTTTCTAAGCTGGCATAGTAAGAACAATCTCTGCCAGGCTTTCCTAGTGACGAGTGTAATGTGCTTGTCCCACTTCAATATACTGGTAATGGTAGTCCCCAGGAACTTGAATGGCTTGACCACAGACACAGCCTGACCATTAATTTCCAAAGGGGGTGCTGGTAGGGGGTAGTTGGCAGAGGTCAGTCCTCATTTCCACTGTCTTGATAACATTAAGCTCCAAGTTGTTACAAGCACACCATGCTGCAAGTCTGTCTCCCTCTCTTTGATAGCAGGCCACATCATTATTAGAGTTGAGACCAACTACATTCGTGTCATCTGCGAACATTGGGATTTTAATAGATTTGTTTATGAAGGTACAGTTATTTGTATAAAGTGAGAACAGGAGGGGTGAAGGAACACAGGCTGTGCATGTAGACATTGGATCAAGTAAGTAGGAACCCAGCCTTGTATACTGCTTCCTTCCTGTCAGGAAGGTCATAATCCACTGACAGATACTGTAGGATACAGCTAGCTGGGTTAGCTTTCTATGGAGGAACTCTGGAACAATAATATTGAATACAGAGCTAAAATTGATATATTCTATTACAATCTTGAATGCAGAACTACGAGAGAGCTTTCTTAAAATTTTAGTTTTGATATTCCCATTCATTGTCTTAGTTTCTGATTGGTGTCAAAGTGTCAATGTGTGTGTAAAAATGAATAGTATTGAAAATTTCTGTTGATGACTTTAGCCTGCTTGGATCTGGCAATTGGCATCAAACAAGAAATGTCCTGTTGATAACGCCATTCATATGTTACTAAAAGAACGTTTCTTGCCCTGGCTTCTTTCGGCATTTATTTCTGTTCCATAATCACTTGTGACTATTTGGCTTCGAGCAACCAACTGCTGATATTTTTGAGTACTAGATTTAGGATATTTTCTTTGATCTCAGAACATAGAACATAGACATTTACAGCACATTATAGGCCCTTCAGCCCACAATGTTGTGCCAACCATGTAGAAACTGCGTAGAATTTCCCTACCGCACAGCTCTCCACTTTTCTAAGCTCTATGTACCTAACTAAGAGTCTCTTAAAATACCCTATTGTATCTGCCTCTACCACCTTCACTGGCAGTGCATTCCATGCACCCACCACTCTGTGTGGAAAAACTTACCCCTGACATCCCCCTTGTGCCAACTTCCAAGCACCTTAAAATTATGTCTCCTCGTATTGGCCATTTCAGCCCCGGGAAAAAGCCTCTCATCATCTTTTATACCTCTATCAGGTCACCTCTCATCCTCCGTTGCTCCATGGAAAAAAGACCAAGTTCACTCAACCTATTCTCATAAGGCACGCTCTCCAGGATACAGGAGATTAGGATTGCTAGACCTAAACCTAGCCTTTCCTAGATGTCATTGAAGTAAGTTTGAAGAGAAACAAGAGCAAAAACTCAATGAAATTGAAGATGGAAACATTGAAATAGGTCAGTCATCCTCACAAAAAGTCTGAGGAAAGATGAATAAAGCTAATAATTTGTTAAGCTAGAAGTTGTGTCTTTATGTATGCATTGCTTCATCACTAATGAGCTTCAGTTCACTGTGGGACTATGTTAGTTGAAAATTCTTGACAACAGAATAACAGATTACCCAAATCTACCTTATCCATTTGCATTAAGGATTTGGTACAATTATTGACTGACAATTCATGGTGAAGACAAAATGTAATCCTGGACTGAGATGACTGAAATCTTGTTAGAGTAAGTCTCTCGTTTTTTTTTTTTAGTTTAACACCATGTGGATTGTAATTCCATGGAGTTTAGATACTGGATTGGAGCATCCGTAAAATTGAATTACCTGTTTCCATATTTGCATTTTGTCTTGCTAAGGGTGGTAGTTAGACCATAAGACCATAAGACAAAGGAGCAGAAGTCGGCCATTCAGCCCATGGAGTCTGCTTCACCATTTTATCATGAGCTGTTCCATTCTCCTGTTTAGTCCCACTCCCCCTCCTTCTCACCATAACCTTTGATGCCCTGGCTACGCAGATACCCATCAATCTCTGCCTTAAATACACCCAATGACTTGGCCTCCACTGCTGCCATGGCAACAAATTCCATAGATTCACCACCCTCTGACTAAAAAAATTTCTTCACATTTCTGTTCTGAATGGGTGCCCTTCGATCCTTAAGTCATGCCCTCTCGTACTAGACTCCCCCATCATGGGAAACAACTTTGCCACATCCACTCTGTCCATGCCTTTCAACATTCGGAATGTTTCTATGAGGTCTCCCCTCATTCTTCTAAACTCTAAGGAATACAGTCCAAGAGCAGACAAACGTTCCTCATATATTAACCTTCTCATTCCTGGAATCATTCTAGTGAATCTTCTCTGTACCCTCTCCAACATCAGCACATCCTTTCTTAAATAAGGAGACCAAAACTGCCCACAGTACTCTAAGTGAGGTTTCACCAGTGCCTTATAGAGCCCCAACATCACATCCCTGCTCCTATACTCTATTCCTCTAGAAATGAATGCCAACATTGCATTCGCCTTCTTCACCACTGACTCAACCTGGAGGTTAACCTTAAGGGTATCCTGTACGAGGACTCCCAAGTCCCATTGCATCTCAGAACTTTGAATTCTTTCCCCATTTAAATAATAGTCTGCCCATTTATTTCTTCTGCCAAAGTGCATAACCATACACTTTCCGACATTGTATTTCATTTGCCACTTCTTTGCCCATTCTTCCAATCTATCCAAGTCTCTCTGCAGACTCTGTTTCCTCAGCACTACCAGCCCCTCCACCTATCTTCATATCGTCAGCAAACTTAACCACCAAGCCATCTATTCCATAATACAAATCGTTGATATACAATGTGAAAAGAGGCGGCCCCAACACAGACCCCTGTGGAACACCACTGGTAACCGGAAGCCAACCAGAATAGGATCCCTTTATTCCCACTCTGTTTCCTGCCAATCAGCCAACGCTGTATCCACATATGTGACTTTCCCGTAATTCCATGGGCTCTTATCTTGTTAGTAGCCTCATGTGTGGCACCTTGTCAAAGGCCTTCTGAAAATCCAAATATACAACATCCACTGCATTTCCCTTGTCTAGCCTACTTGTAATTTCCTCAAAAAATTGTAATAGGTTTGTCAGGCAGGAATTTCCTTTAAGGAATGCATGCTGAGTTCTGCCTATCTTGTCATATGCCTCCAGGTACTCTGTAACCTCATCCTTGACAATCGACTCCAACAACTTCCCAACCACCGATGTCAAGCTAACAGGTCTATAATTTCCTTTTTGCTTCCTTGTCCCCTTCGTAAATAGCGGAGTGACATTTGCAATCTTCCAATCCTCTGGAACCATGCCAGAATCTATTGACTTTTGAAAGAATCTATCGAACTTTTAGTTCTATCTGCTTTGCTCTGTTGTTCCTATAATCTTGTGTATATTTTAAATTTTACAAATATTACAAATGCTAAGCCTGTTATCAATCTTAAACGTGATCTAGTACTCTTATGCTTTTTAGTCTTTTGATACATTTGGAGTTTTTTTTGTGAAGGTAAACCTGTCTAGAATTAACTGCATGTTTACAAGTAATTGGTGGCATCACAACTCTCTTGGATCTCAAAACTTTGTAGTTCACAGAATGGCTTCTTTGCCTGTCTTGATGCAGGTTCTAACTCTTAAGCAAATAGCACATTTTTAAATGCTTTAGATAATTAAACAGCTGCATTTTAATAAATTTATTGTCCTAACTTTGCTTCATGATGAAGCATTCTTTTAACAGTTTAGACATGTGTTCTGTTCCATCAGAACCCATAAAATGCTTTCGGATCTGCCCCTGGAATAGCCTGGTAATGGTGGCACGCTTGGTCACAATGGCTTCTCTGGGTCCAAACCAAGGTGTAGTTGTTCATTTTTTTTATGATCGCAAGACACTGCTGGTTATCAAGAACATCCGATACTACACTAGCAGGTTGCTCAATAAGTGGTGGAGCTGCACATGTTGCACACTATGTTGCAGCCTGCTTCAGCCATCCAGAAAAGAAGGCATCAGAAGGGTTGCGTGGTCCAACAACTGGTGGAATGATGGGGCTGGACTATTTATTGTGATTGCAAAACCCTTTTGGACATTGGTACTGTAGAATACTGTGAGTCTGATTCAGTGGTTCATTGGCAAGACCAATAGCAGGGAAGCTGCATGGCCTCAGTTTCCTCAGCACAAACAAGGGAAAATCTGCAGATGCTGGAAATCCAAGCAGCACACACAAAATGCTGGAGGAACTCAGCAGGCCAGGCAATATCTATGAGGGAGGGGGGGGAAAAAAGGACAGGTCTGATGAAGGGTCTTGGCCTGAAATGTCAACTGCATTCAGCATTTTGTCTGTGTTTCTCTTGCCTTAAGTTTGCTTGTTGTAGTGCCAGGGATGGAGATGCTGGAGCTGGCTGTGTGCCATTGGATTCCATGCTGCCATCTACTGTTTGCTTGGAAGACGAGTTGTATTGTGTTCATCTGCAGCTGCATTGGTGTGAGATGAGAAACTGCTGCAGGCTTTTTCCTGCAGAAACAGGGCTTCAGGACAAAATCCAATCCAAGGTTATGACACTCATGGATTTGGGCTTGATTATTATTATTTTTGTATCTTTTTTCTGGTATCATAATTGTACTCTGAGCTGTGTAACTGTTGGTGCAGTGTTTTGCACCTTGGCACAAGAGGTATACTGCTTTATTTGGCTATATTCATGTATATGGTTGAATGACAATTACAGAATTTGAATGATGCTAATGTTTGTATTTCTAGTATTTTTTTCTGTTATCTGCTTTACACCTGATTTTTGTTTCCATAAATCCTGATTTACCTTTGTCTTATCCACACTACAATAGAGCTGCTTTGTTTTCCCAGCCAATGAGTGATGCCCTTCATGAGTCTAAAACTCGCTTGCAATCTGTAGCAATTGATTTTGCCAAGTTTATACCTTTGTATATTGGATAATATTTCATAACATTTCCATAACTTGTGTGCCTGTTATCTTGTTGATGCCCTAAGAGTATGGTGGATACTGGTTAGCTTACTGAACTGGGATCCACAGGCCTTGGATGTTGTTCTAGACAAATGTGAATTTTGAAACAGACTGAGTTTTAAAATTAAATAATTAAATACTGATCGGGAAAGCTAGCATCAGGAGCAGTGATCCTTAAAACTAGTGGACAGATGTTAAAGCTCATCTGGTTCACTAATATCTTACAAGAAAGGAAATCTGCCATCTCCACCTTGTCTGCTTCTGATTGAGGCTACTGGTGATTGGCTCTGAACTGATCTTTGGAAGAGAAGTCCAATACTTTTCTAAAGGGAAATCAGATCTGAACAATTCCCTCCTTGTGGGCAACAGTCAGAATGTTAAAATAAATAAGTCTACAGGCTTATTTTCCTCAGGCTAAATTGTATGGAATTCTTTTACCCCTGTCAATGGTTTTGATGGTTAAGAGAGAAGTTAACCATCTCTTTTAGGTCGCTTTGTCACTATTGTGTTGTTTCAAACCCATTTATTTTCCTGCTCCACAATACTCGCAAGTACCCTTACTATTGCACAATCTCATCTGCTCTGTGTTCACATAATTACATGGGAGAGATGGTGTTTTAGCATTTTCTCTCCTCTTGGTATTAGTGTGCAAATTAAATGAGTAGGAATCAGGCCAAATTGTTTTTCAGTCTGAGTCTGATAAATCCTGACCACAAAGACGTATTCCGTTTGTGTTTCTTTTGAGCAGCCTTGATGTAACGTTTAATTTTGGAACAACTAGCCTAAATTTATCTAATACTGCCCCCTATTGACTACCTAGTGTTCCTGATATTTACACTATTTGCTGTCAGCTACTCTAAATCTGCACTGTGGCCCTGAGTCAAGATATTTGATTTTTTTCATCTCCACAGGTCCTTGTAGCATCCTTATAGAACACTATAATGATAAATTAACATATATGGTTAGCACTTGCAGTTGAATCTAGTTAATGTCCTGTACAGCAGATTTAACCCATTAGAGGATCACCATTGACAGGTAATAACTAATATTGCTTTTGTTGGCAAGATGTTGGTTACCTCACCTCTTGGATACAGGTTTTAATGCTTTTGGTTGCTTGAATGGCCTGATGCACAGGTCCAATTGTTCATTCTTACTGTAAGAATGTTTCAGGTACTTTGAGAATGGTCTGGTACCTGGAGGAAGCAGTTATTGGTTTGAATCCTTGAAGTCCAAGGTGTTATGACTGGAAATATTTTCAATTTGGCCTTGGTATTTTGTCCATTGTAGTTTAAAAATTAGTTTAGCTGAATTCGGTTGATTGATGTATATGGGAAGAGAGCTGTTCGCAATGCTTGCCATTTCCAGGATTATACTTTGCTGAGTTCACTGGAGTTAAGTTTATTTTAATTGAGACAAAGTGACTTACAGTTGCAAGAAAAAGTTTGTGAAGCCTTTGCAATTACCTGGTTTACTGCATTAATTACTCATAAAGTGTCACTTGATCTTCATCTTAGTCACAATAATAGACAAACACAATAAGCTTAAACCAATAACAAACAATTGTACTTTTCGTGTCTTTATTGAGCACATTGTTTAATCATTCACAGTCCAGGCTGGAAAAAGTGTGTGAACTCTTGTATTCAGTAATTGGTAGAACCTCCTTTAGTAGCAATAATTTCCACCAAATGTTTCCTGTAGCTGCTGATCAGACTTTCACAATGGTGAAGAGGAATTTTAGACCACTCCTCCATACGAAACTGGTCAGTTCATGAATATTTCTGGGATACCTTGCATGAACAGCCCTCTTCAGAACATGCCACAGCATCTCAATTGGGTTAAAGTCTGGACTCTAATTTGGCCATTCCAAAACACAAACTTTCTTCTCGTAAAATCATTCTTTGTTGATTTACACTTGTGTTTTGGATCATTGTCTTGTTGCATCATCGAACTTGTATTAAGCTGCAGGTGATGGACCGCTACCCTGACATTCTCCTGTAAAATGTCTTGATACAATTTTGAATTCATTCTTCCCTCAACAATTGCAAGCTGTCCAGGCCCTGAGGCAGCAAAGTAGCCCCAAACCATGATGCTCCTTCCACCATGCTTCATAGTGGGACGAGGTTTTGGTGTTGGTGTGCAGTGCCCTTTTTCCTCCTAACATGGCAATGTGCACTTCTGCCAAAAAGTTCATCTTGTGACTTGTCTGTCCACACAATGTTATCCCAGAAGCATTGTGGAACATGCAGGTGGTCTTTTGCAAACTTGAGATATGCAGCAATATGTTGTTTTTTCCCCTTTGAGAACACTGGTTTCCTCCATGGTGTCCTTCCATGAGCACCATCCGTGTTCAGTGTTTTTCTTATAGTGCAGGGGTCCCCAACCTTTTTTGCACTGCGGTCCGGTTTAATATTGACAATATTCTTGCAGACCGGGGGAGGGGTGGTGGTGGGTTGTCAACGGACAAGAGTAGCAGTCAAATATGTTGAGCTTATCCCGAGAAAGACTACAATGACCATGAAGCCTTGCGTGGGCACCAGTGCACATGTGTGACTTGCGCATGCGTGTACCTGCCGATTTATTTTTTTTTTCCCCCTGCAAGTCGCTTTTGGTGATTCTGTTTGGGGGGGTGGGGGCGGGTGTCAATCACGACTGGAATATAGGTGATAAGTGACGAATACACTCAATTTCGTTTCTAAAAGGGTTTATCTAACGAATTTAATATTAAACACAGCGCATATTTTCCTCGCGTGAATATAGCGATAAGTCAATTGTCAGGGGAGGACAGGGGAGCTTGAAATAAGTGTTGAACGAATTTCCAGTAGGAGTGGTAGAGGCAGGTTCGATATTATCATTTAAAGAAAAACTGGATAGGTATATAGACAGGAAAGGAATGGAGGGTTATGGGCTGAGTGCAGGTCGGTGGGACTAGGTGAAAGTAGCGTTCGGCACGGAATAGAAGGGCAGAGATGGCCTGTTTCTGTGCTGTAATTGTTATATGGTTATATAAGTCACTTATAAGTCAATAGCATCATAACATTTTAAGTAACGTTTGGATATTAAACACACAGCACGTATTTTCTCCGTATGAACATATAAAATCATTGCAACACACCAATATCGCTGAATCAGTGGGAGCCCTGGGCTTGTTTTCCTGCAACAAGACGGTCCTATTGAGGGGTGATGGGAGACGGCGATACTCGAAGGGGGTTCCTTATGTCCAGTCTATTCCGCAATTTAGTTTTCGTTGCATTCATTGCAGAGATATGTTGGAAATGGAAGCAATGTTTTCAGTGCTTTCGTGGCTATCTCAGGATATTTGGCCTTGATTTTGATCCGGAATGCCGGCAGAGATATTATGTCAAACATACTTTTCAGCCCGCTGTCATTTGCAAGCTCAAGGAGTTGATCTCCTTCCCACGCTGACATGGATGACGCGTGCGTAATGACCTCGCATGCATTCAAGCTTAACAGTGGGCGTGACAGGGAATGAGGAAGGGTGCAGCTGACTCATATCGCCAAATCATATCAATTCCTCGCGCCCTGGTAGCACATACTTTTTTGCCCGGTACTGGTCCGCGGCCCGGTGGTTGGGAACCGCTGTTATAGTGGACACATGAACAGAGACTTTAGTAAGTTCTAGAGATTTTTGCAGGTCTTTTGCTGTTACCTTTGTGATCTTTTTCACCTCATTCAGCATTGCATGTTGTGCTCTTGGTATGATTTTTTTTGCAAACCACCCCACTCGTAGGGAGTGTAACAACAGTACTGAATTTTAGCTATTTGTAGACTATTACTGTGGACTGATGAACAATCAGGTCTTTAGAAATGCTTTTGTAGCCTTTTCCAGCTTCCTGCATGTCTATAATTCTTCTTCTAAGGTCCTCCTGAAAGTTGTTTTGATCGAGATGTGGTGCACATAAACAAATGTTCCTTGAGAAGAGCAGGTTCTGTCAGTAACCTGACTTAGTGTGTCTTTTTTTTTATATAGGGCAGGGCACCTCTGCAACTCACTCCTCCAATCTCATCTCAATGATTGGAACACCTGACTCCAAATAACTTTTGTAGAAGGCATTACCCCAGAGGTTCACATACTTTTTTTGAACCTAGACTGTGATTGTTTAAATAGTGTACTACTGAGTATTGATGAGAAGAAGTACAATCTTTTGTGCTATTTAGGCAGATTGTATTTGTCTTTTGTTACTTGGATGGAGATTAGACCACATTTTATGAGTAATTAATGCAGAAAACCAGGTAATTGCAAAGGGTTCACAAACTTTCTGTGGCACGTGGCCAAGTGGTTCGGGCGTTCGGCTCACGATCTGAAAGTCATGGGTTCGAGTCTTGGCCAAGGCAACGTGTTGTGTCTTTGAGCAAAGCACTTAAACATACTGCTCCAGTCCACCCAGATAAAAATGGGTACCGGCAAAATGCTGGGGATTAACCTCGCGATAGACTGGCATCCTATCCGGGGGAGAGTCTCGTACTCTCAGTCTCTTCACGCCACAGAAACCGGCATAAGTACTGGCCTGATGGGCTACAAGGCTCGGCACAGACTTTTAAGTTTAACACAAGCTTTCTTGTAATTGTACCTGACTTAATTGGATAGAATATTACAGCATGATGTTGTGCTGACCTTTTAACCTACTCTTAAGATCAATCTAAACCTTCCCTTTCACATAGGCACATGAAAGATAGAAAATTGGAGACGTCTTTACAGAGTCTCTGAAGTCCCTAATGTATCTGCCCCTACCACCACCCATGGTAGTGTGTTCCATGCGCCCATAATTTTTTTAAAAACTTGCCTCTGACATCTTCATAACACCCCCCATCCCGTACTTTCCAGCAATGACCTAAAATCATGCACTCTGGTATTAGCCATTTCTGCCTTGGAGGGAAAAGCTCTGGCTGTCCATTTGATCTGTTTCTTATCATCTTGTACATTTCCATCAAGTCACCTCCCAATTTCCTTTGCTCTGAAGGAAAAAAAGCCCTAACAAACTTAACCTATCATAAAATACTATCACATGGGTGCCTGCCTCCCTACCAAACCAGTTTAAACTGCTCCAGCAAACCTGTCAGCAAGGATATTGGTCCCCCTCAAGTTTAGCTGTAGCTCATACTTTTAGGTAACTCATACCTTCCCAAAAGAGATCCCAGTGACCCACAAATCTGAACCCCTGCACCTTGCACTATTTCCTCAGCCACACACTCATCTCCAAACAATCCTTTCCTACTGTCACTGGCACATGGCACAGGCAGCAATCCAGAGATTACTGCCCTTGAGATCCTGCTTTTCAGCTTTCTACCTGGTCCCTACATTATCTTTTTAGGACTGCCTCCTTTTTCCTATTTGTCATTGATACCAATATATATCACAAACTCTACCGCCACCACCCCACCTGCCCAGAATGCTGTGGACCTGAGATGTCCCTGACTGTTGCATCTGGAAGCAACACACCATTCTGGTGTCTATTTCACATCTACAAAATCTCTTGTCTGCTGATCTAACTATCGAATCCCCTAACACCACAGTTCTTCTTTTCTCTCCCTTCTCTTCTGAGCCACGGAGTTGGGCTCAGTGCCAGAAGACTGATCACTGCCCCTGCCCCCCCCCCCACCCCTCCAACCACCATCCTGGTAGTATCCAAATTACTCTTCACTCTTCACTATCTGCTTATTGTTTTTCCCTCTCCTGACAGTCCACCCAGCTACCCACCTCCTGCAACTTGGGTGCGACAACCTCCCTGTTGCTCTCGTCTATCAATTCCTCATTCTCCAGGTGCAACCAGTTGCATTCTGCTGCAACTCCATTTCCCAAACAAATGTGAGGAGCTGTAGCTGTGTGCATTTCTCACAGGGAGACTGGAGATCTCCAGAATTCTACGTCTGACATGAAGACACACCACTGTCCTCTATCCAATCTCTCTACTGTAGCTAGGCACAAATAGATGAAGAAAGAAACTTGCCTTAGCCTCTGCCTCTTCTTTCTGAAGCTCCTTGAGCCAAAGACTCGGCTCCCCTTTCTACCTCTGTCCGTTCCACAATGGTCACTCACCTTTAACCTAACTTTTTATTGTCCTGTGCCAAGTGCCTAATAACTGTTATCTCAAGTCTGCCAAAAAGTTCCAAAAGGCCCCACTTGCTTTCTTTTAAAAATTGTGCTCTCACTCACTATAAAGCAAGAGATTGCTTGCGATGTCTCTCTCATACCTGCTGAAATTACGAAATCACAGTAAAGCTGCAGTCTTGCAAATGGTTTAAATACTGATGGGCAAATAAAATCTATTCTGGACTTCTATAATAAGTAATCAGATTCTCCATTATTTTTGGCTACTTGTAGCCTTCGGTCAACGGACTTTTATTCATTTATAGTACAAAGGAATATCTGCAAACATTTGATAGTGTTTTTGCATAAGGAATATTCATTCTGTGTGCCTCCCTGTAAAATGTTGCAAAAAATGCCGCTGCACAATTTCTGTAGAAGGGGTGAATCAACTTGTGGCAGAGAATGGTGAGAAGTTAAACTTTCAACAATTGCATCTAAGTTTTATTATTATCTATTAATGCATGCCAGTCTTATTGTACAGAACAATATTCTCTAACCCCACTCTGTCTAGAAGTTTTGCAGTGTGATTTTTTTTTTTAGACAGATGTTTGTATTCTTCAAAAATATCAGTTGATTTCAAATCATTGACTATTTCTGGAGATTGTTTCATACATCTGTACATCACAGGGGTGGCATGGCAGCACAGTGATTATTGTAATCCTATTGCAGCCCCAGCAATCTGGGTTCAATTTAGCCACTGTACGGAGTTTGTACGTTCTCTCCATGATCACGTGGGCTTCCTCTGGATGCTCAACTTTCCTCCCACATTGCAAAGATGTATGGGTTTGTAGGTGAATTGGTCACATGGGTGTAATTGGCTGGTGCAGGCTCATTGGTCTGGAAGAGCTTGTTACCATGCTGTATCTCTAAATAAAATAAAAATCTTTTGAGGCAAGGAGAGGGTATTCAAAGTTGTTTTCTTAACTGAGAATCTTGGTTGCTTGGCTTCAAAACTGCATTTTATTTTGTACTTTGTGATAGAGGTCTAAATTTTCATTTCAAACATTGAACCTAGATCACATTATATGTAAATCTGAAAATTGTAGCCTGATAAATTTTGCACATACATGATGGTGGTTAATTTTATGTATTAATAATAGCTTCATATTATCCTGATGCATTTAGTATGTAATCAGTGATCATTTCCAAATTGTTTATAATCTCTGCCAGCAGACTCTACAAGCCTATAAATGATATGCTGTTTAATTTTGTGTATTGAGTCAAAATTAAGCAAGGCTGTAGGCTGTTTCTTCAGACGAGACTTAAATAAGCAACTCTTGGTTTCTGATTGTCTTCATCTCACTGGTTTACTCTTCCAGTTGGTGCCTATCAAGTCAGTGATGTGAGGAAACAAGTGCATTCTCTCTGAAATGTCTCTCTTTTTAAACAGAATGAAACTACAACAATTATATCCATTTCAGAATCATACTAATTTGTGGGGTTTCATACTAATTTAGGTTTGCAGTTCAGTGAATATAGCCTTAGACATTTGGAAGTTGCCTCAAACAAAGATGGTCTGTGAAGTTCTAAGATGATTGATAATTGAAGAGGTGAATCTGCAGGATTCATTGATCATGAGGTAATCCAAACTGGCTTGAAATAAGGGACTCTATCCCAATCACGAGAAAATCTGCAGATGCTAGAAATTCAAGCAACACGCACAAAATGCTGGTGGAACGCAGCATTTTGTGTGTGTTGACTCTATCCCAGTGTAAGGTTCCTTCAGCTTCACTTTTAGCTGTCACGAATTGAGTTTAGCCCACTTTACAAAACCCAAGGGCTCAAACATCTAACGAGAAGCAATAAAACAATGGCCATTTGTGGTTGTCATGGGATAAGAAATGATCAATGAGTCCACTCAAAGGCCTCTTCACTGATATCTAGGGCTTCAAATACAGGTAGATGAGCTGGCTATTACTATGACAGTGAGTAATTAGAAGCTTAGGATAATTTGGAGAAATATCTAAGTGGTGAACCTAATCAAATGCCTTACTAAAATCCATTAACACCACATTCATTGCCTTACCTTCATCAATGTGCATTGTCACATCCCCAAAGAATACAATCAGCTTTGTGACTTGCTTCTCACAAAATCATGCTAGCTATCCCTAATCATGCTCCAAATGCTCATAAATTCTGTTCCCCAAAACAATCTCCACATTTCTGTTGTGCGTTTCCCTGAGTACATCCATTCCCAATATATGCTTCCAAGTCTCTGTCTAATAGCATCATAGTTCCTCCTCACCCAGTTACTTCTTCATACTGTCTACTCCAATCCCTCTCCAAGGCTATAGTAAAGGTTGGGGAGTTGCGGTCACTGTCTCTGAAATGCTCTCCCATTGAGAGACCTGACACCTGACCTGGTTCATTGCCTAGCACCAGATCTCATGTGGCGTCCAGTCAGCCTGTCTACATATTGTGTCAGGATTTTTTTCTGAATGCACCTAAATTCTGCCCCATCTAAACAGTTTCCACTAAAGAGGTGCCAATCAATTTCAGGGAAGTTGAAGTAACCCTTTTTTTTTTCAATTTTCCAAAATCTGGCTCTTGATTTGTTCCTTAGTATCTCTGTTGCTATTGTGGGGTCTATAGTATACTCCCAAAAGAGCCATTTCAATCTTTGTGATAGCCAACTAAGTCTCTGTAATGGCCATAACATAGTGACGTTGGTGTAACACAACGTAGTTCATCACCCTTGTTCCTGATATTTCTTGCATTAAAATAGGCATACTTCAATACATTCAGCTGTCTGACATTTTGCCCTATCAACTGCCTGTCCTTCCTCACATGCTTTACACACTGCATCCACCTGAATACTAACTGCCCTATCCTCTGACCTATGTTTCCCATCCCCCTGCCAGACTAGTTTGAACCCTCACCAACAGCTCCAGTAAATCTGCCTTCAGGGATATTCAGCCTCCTCATGTTCAAGTGTAACTTGTCCTTTTTGTACTTGTGATATCTTCCCCAGAAGAGACCCCAATGATCCACAAATCTGAAACTCCACCAATTCCTCAATTGAACATTCATCTGTCTTGTTGTTCTTTTCTTGCCCTCACTGGCATATGGCATTGCAGCAATCCAAAGATTACTACCCTTGAGGTCCTGTTTTTCAGCAACCCTATTTAAGCTCCCTATATTCTCTCTTCAGGACCTCATCCCTTTTCCCATCTATGTTGTTGGTAGCAATATGTACCACAACTTCTATCTGCTCCCCCTCCCCCTCTAGAATGCTGTGGACCTGATTAGAGATGTCCTTGATCCTGGCACCTGGAAACAATGTCCCCTTTAATTTGTAATGACCAGCATGTGCAAAAATCTTGTGCTGTGCAATTTTTTGCCCAGTGACAACATGTGTGCACTAAATTTTATATATAGAAGTATTCATTTTAACAGCTAGTAAAACACTGCTAGTAAAAACTTTGGTCTCCTCTGTGTTTGATCATTTTCACTCTTGTTCATCTGCACTCTCTCTAAATATATATAGCAGGCCTGTAGTGGGTAATGAAGGATTTTCTTGCTGAAGCTTTTGCACACTGTCCATGTGATTTGCTTGCTAAATGACACTTTTAAAAAGTCAAGTTTCCAAATATCAGTCCACCTCTTTCCACTTATAAATTTTCCAGCAACTTTTACACTGTGACAATACACACAGGTAACACCAATTTCTCTATTGTTCATAATATTTCTCGTAACTGCAGGTTCCTGACCTCATGAGCTTTTGGTGTAGCAGTTTCTACTGTTTCATTAAGCCATTCTACTTCATGCCCTTTTCTTTGGAATTCAACATAGTGAATCAACAATTCCTTCAATAAAAATGGTATAAATAAACCAGTTCTAAAACATGCAGACAAATCATTGCAAGCTCCACGTTGTCAACATTGCCGTCATCAGAAACCGGAGAAGGAAATGTGATTGTGTATAATAGTGAAATATATTTAACATGCCATCAAGGTGGAGGGTGACCACCTTTTGTGTGCAGTTTAAATTCCTTTGTACACTGTAGCAAAAGATATGTGTGTGAGTACATCTTAGAGGGAACATTGCCTGGATGGTAACATCACATCTAGGTGTCTCCTTCACGTCAACAGAATTTCCTGTCTGGTCCTCTTAACTATTGAATCCCCTGTCACCACGACATTCTTCTCTTCCCTTCCTGTCTGAGCCACAGAGTCAGAATTGTTGCTAGAGACCTAATCACTGTGTAGGTTGACGTTCTGCTCCTCCCCCCCCCCCCCCATCGGTATCGAAAGTGGTATACTTGTTACCGAGCGGAACTACCACAGGGAATCTCTGCACAGTCTGCTATCCCCTTTCTCTCTCCTTGTAGTTACCCCAGCACCCACCTTTTATGGAGGATAAACATTGAAGATCCATCTGAATTGGTTCTGTAAATTCTGTGTAATATTTAGCTCTCCCATTGCCAACCCCCTAACCAACTATGATTTGCCCCTATGATGGCCCCTTGCCCTCCAATCAGGGAAGTAATGCGCTATTTAGGGTTTGCAGTTATTGCTGCATTGAAGGTTTATCCCCCCAACGCTGGAATGTTTAGAGCTAACGTGTGGCAGTTTTAGGTGGTCACTTTTGCTAACCGCAGCTTGATTCATGCCCTCCGTGATATTTTTTTTAAGTTTGTTTAGGGGATCAGGAGAGAATGTCTATCAGAACTGTGATTTTTAAACTTGGCAGCTCAGAAGACCTGCGGAACTCTTTCCAGCCATGGATCCTGCTATCTCATTAAATTTTCTAAGTACTTTTCCTCTTTTCTCATGTTCTATTCTTTTACCTCTTCATCTTATTTCCTCTCTTTGCCTCCTCAGTATAAATGTAAATGCAATTCTGTAAATCTATTTAGTTAAGAGGAGATGTATATTACAACGGTGTAGCACTGAGGCCTGTGTTACCTCTAAGCAGGAAAGTTGGTATGTAGGTACAGAAAATAGGAAGGCAAAATTGATGTTTTCTTTTATTGCAAAAGGACTTGATTGTAGAGTCTTGTTGCACTTGTATTCGGGCATTGGTAGTACCATAGCTGGGATGCATTTTATAGTTTGGTGGCCTTGCTTATGGAGTGTTTTGATTTAAGGAAGCATTGGGGTAGTCTAATTTGGTGGTTTTCTGGGATGAATAAATTGCTTTGTATACAAGTTGAGTAGGAGTTTAGAATTATTAGATGTGATTTTGTTGAAATGTAGAAGTTTGTCAGGGAAGAGGATGATGCTGCGAAAATGTTGCCCCCTATGAGCTATGGTTTTGGACTGGAGCAAGTGCAGAGAGAATGCGGAGTAATGCAAGTGCAGAAATAATGTGTTACCCGGTTACAGAGTTTCTTCTATGAGTTTTGAATCCCTGCTATTCTCTTCCCCAGGGAACTGTGCAGTTTGAATCATTCATTACTGAGACTTTTTTCTGTGTGTAGGGATTGAGGATTATGGGTGGGGGGGTTGGGGGTGGTGGAAGGCATGAAATTGAAGCTGAGGCCAAAATCAGAATAGTAACATATTTGTGAATGATGGAACAGGCTTGAGGGGCTATAATGACCTCTTCCTCTTATTTGTTCTTAGCTCATTATTTCCATAATTTAGTGCCAAATAGTATTGTTCTGCCAATGTTAAATTAAAACTGTCTCAAGTCCTGAATCATTGAACCATCGGCTGCTTATTGCGCCATATGGAAATTAATGACATTTAAATTGTCAAAGAAGTTCTGATGTCTTGTTGAATAACTGCTATTCCATCTGTTGCAGCCATATACACTACCAGTGAGGGGCAGCATTTTCTTTCACTACTAATGCTGTCACAGTGAGGAGCTTCTAGAATCTCCCAAGAATCAGGATACTATAATCCTATGGCGGTGTAGCAGATAATATATTAGTGATGCTTTGCTGGTATGGTAGTTGCTTTGTGGCATGGCTGTTGTCAAGTTTAAATTAATTTGCAGTTTCTGTCATTTGCAAATGGCTGACTTATTGACATCCCTAGGTATGAATGAGGTTTCAGAAGTCCAATTGGAGGTGTATATATTTGTTCTTATGAGCAGTAGAACTAGTTCCCTCTCTCTGACTCTCCACTTCTTGTGATTGTTTTTTCTCGTCAGTCTGGGTTTTTGTTTGAGTAATTCCCAACATGGACAAAATTGACTTAGAGACTAGAGCTGTTAAAATGGGACCTGTTCATTTTTTTTGGAATGACCCTTGTTTAATCTAGTGCTAGACGAGCCTTTTAATAGGATATTAGCTGCAAGTGGGTAAAGGTGAATACAGTTTGTAGAATTTTAACAGATTATTTAATCCCAAGGAAGTGAAGAAAATACAAGATGACTAAATTTCTCGTGGCCACCATAAGTCATAAATTACAAACATTTTCAGTTGTCCTTGTCATTGGGCCAGGCTGCTTCTAATACTCTTTATGGGAGCAGATATATAGTAGCCACCCCATATGAAATTATTTTGATTGTAGACCTCTATTACAACTCAGAACTGGTGTGAAAGTAACTTGCCCTTGATTCTGATGAGCTGCCTAAGATGGGAAAGGTAGTTGATCAAGTACTTAAGAACTGAAGTAACCTCATTGTTGATTAAGAGAAGGGATATCATTAAATTATGCAAGCAGGCAATAATTTGCCTCTACATTCTCTCTGGAATTACTCAAAATGTCAAATGGGGAGAGTGGGATATTTTCTTCAAAGTGAAATTCTTTACCGCTGCCAAGCTATGATGTCAGTGACTTGATTGAATATTTGATAAGTAGGCTGAAATATTCAGCAGAGTGGATTGAGTAATCTTTCTCAATCATAGTCATGGGGTTTTATAAAGCACAAAATCAAATCCCTCAAACCCAGTTTGTCTATGCCAGTAGGTCCCAAAATGGGAGTCATCTCCTTCCTGGAGGCAATGGGAGTTTCTAAGGTGGTGATAAAGATTTAAGGGTGATGGGAGGAGCATTTAAAAGCAAAAGGGCAGCTGAAGGATTACAGGCTTAATTTAAGAAATGAATTATTGTAAGCATTTGATCCTCAATGCTTCTTGATTGATTACAATGATAAAGTAATCACCTCGTCTCTTGCTAGCCCACCGTTCTCTAAACTTTGTACGAAGCATGATGTAGTTGTTGAAGAGCAATGTGACACTTCTGTATATGACATACCATAAGAAATCTGGACTGGAGAAATTGTTATTTCTGTGCCTAGCCTGCACATTATTGCCGTTCACTGCTTTAGTACAGTGTTAACTAGTACAATTTTCATACTCTAATCATGTGGTGACACAATTCTTGTGAGTTGGTGTATGGCGTTCATTGGGGTAATGTTCCCATTTGACCCGGCCAGAAGTCTTGGTGCACATTGGTACCAATGACATAGGTAGAAAAGAGAGGAGGTCCTGAAGATTGAATTCAGAGAGTTGGGTAAGATTGCTGCCTGTGCCATGTGCTAACGAGCACAAGAATAGCATGATCAGGCATTTTAATGTGTGGCTGAGAGACTGGTATAGTGGGCAGGGCTTCGGGTTCCTGGATCAATGGCGCCTGTTCAGGCAGAGGTATGACCTGTACAAAAAGGATGGGTTACACCTAAACCCAAAGGGGTCCAATATCATAGCAGGCAGGTTTAATAGAGCTGTTAGGGAAGGTTTAAACTAATTTGGCAGGGAGATGGGAACCGGAGTGATAGGGCTGAGGAAAGGGGAAAACAAATAAATCAAAGATGGTGTGCAACAGAGATGATAAAAAGGACAGGCAGGAGATGAGGCATAATCACAGACAGTGGGATGAGTTACAGGGCAATAGAGGTGTGTTGCAGTTAAAACAGAAAGCAACAAATACTGAACTGAAATTGTTATATTTGAATGCAAGCAGCATAGGAAATAAAATGGATGATCTTGAAATTCAGCTACAGATTGGCAAGTATGACATTGTGGCCAACTCTGAAACTTGGCTAAAGGATGGCTGCCATTGGGAGCTGAACGTCCAAGGATATATGGTGTATCAGAAAGATGGGTTGGTAGGCAGAGAGGGTGGTGTGGCCCTGTGTATAAGAAATAATATTAAATCATTAGAAAGAGATGACATAGGATCAGAAAGTGCAGAGTCTCTTTGGGTTGAGTTAAGAAATGGCAAGGGTAAAAGGACCCTAATGGCAGTTATATACAGGCCTCCAAACAGCAGCCAGGATGTGGATTACAAATTACAGCAGGCGATAGAAAAGATGTGTCAGAAGGGCACTACTTCTACGTCGACTCAGGCGAAGGGGGCCGGTGCCGGGCACAATGACAGACTCTCCACTTCTCCCTCTCCCTCATCAGTGCGTTCAGTTCATTTACATTAGCTGCGCCGCTGTCTTCTAGGAGCGTGTTGACCATAGTCTTGGGAGGGCACCCTGGATTCATCCTCCCGTGCCTGGACTCCCATATGATGACTAGGCTGGCAGGTAGCTCGGGGTGGTGTAGACAGTGCCCCGCTAGTTGCAGTCTTCTTGCCTCAATTTTAGTGGTGAGCATCGGTAGGTCGTCATAGAGCTCGACGTTCGTCATGTGCTGTTGCCAACTCACCAAGAGCCATCCAGGGCATTCGTGTATACCAAGTAGAAGGGCAATGTCATGATAATTGTTGGAGATTTTAAAATGAAAGTGGATTGGGAAATCCAGGCGAGAGAGAGAATTTGTAGAATGTCTAAGGGATGGATTTTTAGAACAGCTTGTTGAGGCAACTAGGGGATTGTCTGTGCTGGATTGGGTGTTGTGCAATGATCTGGAGGTGATAAGAGAGCTTAAGGTTAAGGAACCCTTGGGGAACAGTGATTACAATATGATCAAGTTCACTTTGAAATTTGAGAAAGAGAAACTAAATTCCAATGTGTCAGTATTTCAGTGGAATAAAGGAAATTGCAATGGCTTTGAGAGGGGAACTGGCCAAGGGTGACTAGAAAGGGACACTAGCAGGAAGGACAGCAGAGCAGCAATTGCTGGAGTTGCTGTGAAAAATACGGGAAGTGCAAGACAGATATATTCCAACTAAGAAATTTTCGAATGGAAGAAGGACACTACTGTGGCTGACAAGTGAAGTCAGAGCCAAAGTAAAAGCAAAAGAGGGGGCATACAATGAAGCCAAAGCTGGTGGCAAGATAGAGGATTGGGAAGCTTTTAAAAACTTGCAGAAGGAAACCAAGAAGGTCATTAGGAAGGAAAAGATGGATTATGAAAGGAAGTTGGCGACTAATATCAAAGAACATACTAAAAGCTTTCTAAGTATATAAAGGGTAAAATAAAGTTGAGGGTAGATATAGGACCAATAGAAAATGACGCTGGAGATATTGTAAAGAGAGATGTAGAGGAGCTGAATACGTGTTTTGCATCAGTCTTCACAGTGGAAGACATCTGCAGTATACTGGACATTCAAGAGTGTCAGGGAAGTGAAGTATGTGCAGAGAAAATTACAACTGAGAAGCAGGAACAGGAAGCTTAATGGTCTGAGGGTGGATAAGTCTCCTGGATCTGATGGAATGCATCCTTGAGTTCTGAAGGAGATAGCTGGAGAGATTACGGGGGCATTAACAATGATTTTTCAAGAATCGATAGATTCTGGCATTGTACCGGATGGATGGAAGATTGCAAATGTTACTCTGCTATTTAAGAAGGGTGGGAAGCAGCAGAAAGGAAACTATAGACCTGTTAACCTGATATCAGTGTTTGGAAAGTTGTTGGAATCGATAGTTAGGGATGAAATTACAGAGTACCTGGAGGCACATGACAAGATGAGCCAAAGCCAGCATGGTTTCCTGAAAGGAAAGTCCTGCCTGACTAACCTACTTTTTTTGAGGAAATTACAAGCAGGGTAGACAAAGGAGATGCAGTGGATCTAGTATACTTGGATTTTCAGAAGGCTTTTGACAAGGTGCTGCACAGAAGGCTGCTTAGCAAGATAAGAGCCCATGGAATTACAGGGAAGTTAGTAGCATGCGTGGAGCATTGGTTGATCAGCAGAAAGCAGGAATAAAGGGATCCTATTCTGGCTGGCTGCTGGTTACCAGCAGAGTTCCCCCGAAGTCTGTATTGGGACGGCTGCTTTTTACGATGTATGTCAGTGATTTGGACTATGGGATTAATGCATTTGTGATTAAATCTGCCAATGATACAAAGATAGGTTGAGGAGCAGGTAGTGTTGAGGAAACAGAGCCTGCAGAGAGACTTAGATAGTTTAGGGGAATGGGCAAAGAAGTGGCAAATGAATTACAATGTTGGAAATGCATGCATTCAATGTCATGCACTTTGGTGGAAGAAATAAATGGACAGACGATTATTTAGATGGAGAAAGAACTCAAAACACAGAGATACAAAGGGACTTGGGAGTCCTTGTGCAGGATACCGTAAAGGTTAACCTCCAAGTTGAGTTAGTGGTAAAGAGGATGAATGCAATGTTGGCATTCAGTCCTAGATGTATAGAATATAAGAGCAGGGATGTGATGTTGAGGCTCCATAAGGCACTCATGAGACCACTCTTGTAGTATTGTGTGCAGTTTTGGGCTCCTTATTTTAGAAAGGCTATACTGACATTGGAGAGGGTTCACAGAAGAATGATTCCAGAAATGAAGGTGCTACTGTATGAGGAATGTCTGACGGCTCCTGGGCTATATTCCCTGGAGTTCAGGAGAATGAGGGTGGAATCTCATAGAAACATTCTGAATGTTAAAAGGCCTGAACAGATTAGATATGGCAAAATTATTTCCCATTGTAGGGGAGTCTAGAACAAGAGGACATGACTTCAGGATTGAAGGACATGTATTTAGAACAGAGATGCAGAGAAATTACTTTAGTCAGAGGGTGGTAAATCTGTGGAATTTGTTGCCACAAGCGGCTGTGGAGGCCAAGTTATTGGGTGCATTTAAGGCAGAGATAGATAGGTTCTTGATTAGCTAGGGCATCAAAGGGTATGGAGAGAAGGCAGGAGAGTGAGGATGTCTGGAAGAATTGGATCAGCCCATGATTGAATGGTGGAGCAGACTCAATGGGCCGAATGGCCTACTTCTCCTCTGTCTTATGGACTTATGGTCTTGTGTCATCTGTACCAAATGGACTGAACCCCAGGATTCTGAAGGAGGTAGCTGAAGAGATTGTGGAGTACAGGAAAATCACAAATGTCACTCACTCCTCCCTTTAAGAAGGGAGAGAGTCAAAAGTCAGAAATTATATGACTGGAAGAATTGGATCAGCCACGATTGACGGACCAAATGGCCTACTTCTGCTCCTGTAGCTTATGGTCCTATGGACCCTCTCAAATGATCTTGACTGCATTTTTCTAGCCCAACTGAGATATCGTTCCCCCATTTTTATGTACCTTCAGACAAAGAGTCAGGTTTTATCTGAGCTATTAAGAAGTCATAACTTACTCCTTTATTGATCGCAGAACCTGTGGTTGGACTTAAACAAAAGATCTTTCACTGTGGTTGTTAATCATAATTTTATATGTTTCTATGAGATCTCCTCTCATTCTTCTGAATTCCAGTGAGTACAGTCCCAGGCAACTTAATCTCTCCTCATCATCTAACCCCTCATCTCTGCAATAACCTGGTGAACCTCTGCATTACCTCCAAAGTCAGTATATCCTTCCTCAAGTAAGGAGACCAGAACTGCATGCAGTACTCCAGATGCGGACTCGCCAGTACCCTCTACAGTTGCAGCATAACCTCCCTGCTCTTAAATTCAATCTCTCTAGCAATGAAGGCCAACATTCCATTTGTATTCTTTATAGCCTGCTGCACCTGCAGACCAACCTTTTGTGATTCATGCACAAGCACTCCCATGTCCCTCTGCACTGCAGCATACTGCAATTTTTTTTTACCATTTAAATAATAATCTGCTCTTTCATTTTTCCTTCCAAAGTGGATGACTTCATGCTTACCAACATTGTACTCCATCTGCCAGACCCTTGCCCACTCACTTAACCTATCTATATATCTCTCTGCAAACTGTCCGTATCTTCTGCACAATTTTGTTTTCCACTCAATTTAGTGTCATCAGCAAACTTAGATACACTATACTCGGTCCCCTCTTCCAGGTCATTAATGTGTATTGTGAACAGTTGTGGGCCCAGCACCAACCCCTGCAGCACACCACTCACCACTGACCACTGATTGTCAACCAGAATAACACACATGTATCCCAACTCTCTGCTTTCTATTAGTTAACCAATCCTTTAACCATGCTAATACATCTCCCCAACTCTATGAATTCCTATCTTATAGATAAATATTTGAAGAGAATACACTCTGATAAAGCAAACAAGAACTTATCTTATTTTCAGTCACTTCATGAAAACTTTCAGAAATGGAAAACACTTCAAACATGTTTGCCATCACTTCAGAACAATAAAGTGCTTCATATAACACTTTATTGCTCTTCCTAAATCTGGAAAGCCCCATACAATTGGAGATCTGATTCTACCAGCAGTAAGAGAGGTTTTTGAGTACAATTTTGCATAAGTCACCAAACCAAATAATTAAAGTGATTCCAGTCAGCAACAGCTCTGCTCAAGGCGAATAGATGAAATGTCCAAGTATTAGAAGACACACTGTGCAACATACTTAGGACAACAGAATTTGCTCTGCAGTAGGATGGGTCAACTTTGCCAGGCAACAAATCTTTGCTTCTTGGTTATGTTTACTTCATTTAAAAAAAAGTGTAGTTGTTTGAATGGGGACTAGAAACAAACATGAAGGGGGATTCAATATTCAGTTGTTGAGCAATTTTTCCAGAGAGAAGGGCATTCTACTGGTTAGCATTCCTGCAACAGATGGGCACCATCAATGACAGGACACCACTGTTGGGTTATTACTTTCTTGAAAATCTGTACCCAACATTTACCATTCACTGTGTAGTTCACAGACCTGTTGTCACAAAAAAATCTAAGTGATCGGCTGCACAATTAAGTACTGTTATCACAGCGATAAATCAAGTCCCATGCTCTCAGTTCTCAACTATTTCGAGAGCTTTGTATTGAAAATAATGAACAGTTTCAGCACTTGCTGTTGAACAGAGAAGTCGGATTGCTCTCAAAAGGATACTGCCTGAGACACTTTTATGCACTTTTTGAAGCAAGAGTAAAATTCTTTGAAGCTTGTGCTTCATTCAGTAATCAACTCAAGAATATTGGGTATGACATTGCTTATTTGTCAGAATTATTACAAAGTTTAATTAAATCAGTCTTCAATTGCAGGGATGTGAATCTTATCAAAATCAAATCGGTCACCTCTACATTAATGTCCAGCTTTATTTAAGTACAAAATTGGCTGTCATGACCTTTTCCAATATCCAAGCCTCTGATTCAGAAGAGAAAGAAAGAATATAAGATCTTCAAACACACTGTGCCCACCAGGGTGAACTGCATGAGTCATATCAAAGAGATTTCAAATCTTCTCTCGATCCAAATTCCAGATTGGGTAATAAACTCATTCCTGAACACTTGTAATAAGGGATTAGAAGGATGGAGGAAGATGACGGAGCTGAAGCTGAGGTTCAGATATTGTATCAAGGCTCTCGGTTGCAGAAAGAAATCTCTGACTGCTGCCCTGTATTGCGTGGAAATGTCTGACTGCTACCCTGTATTGCGCGGAAATGTCTGACTGCTGCCCTGTATTGCGCGGAAATGTCTGACTGCTGCCCTGTATTGCGCGGGAATCTCTGACTGCTGCCCTGTATTGCGCGGAAATGTCTGACTGCTGCCCTGTATTGCGCGGAAATGTCTGACTGCTGCCCTGTATTGCGGGGAAATCTCTGACTGCTGCCCTGTATTGCGGGGAAATCTCTGACTGCTGCCCTGTATTGCGCGGAAATGTCTGACTGCAGCCCTGTATTGTGGAGAAAAGTCAAGCTATTCTTTATTGCCTTCCAACATCATATTTAGTGAAGCTTGGTTTTAACACAACTTCCTTCAAAGCAATGAAACAGGCTGCAAGTTATTGAATGTGGGGATCTGAGTGGCATTCAGCCTGATATTGAAAACTGTCACTGCACCAAGCCCATCCATCTCATTGAAAGGTGAAAATGCAATGAAGTAGTGAATAGTTGGATGACTAATGGACACTAAAATTTTTGAACATTGTTCACAGTAATTAAAGAAATTTTATTTGTAGCTTTAAATAGAATTGAATAATTTTGGTAATTATTAGTCACTGCTTTGCATTTACAATTCCTATTTTCTTTCACTGTGTACTGTAAACCAAAATTCTTTATGGTTTTTATGTACTGGCTGGAAAGGGAGGGGATGTGGTCAGGGAAAAAAAGTTTGGGAACCACTGGTCTATGCTGATCATGGTACCTTCCTTAACTAGTCCAGTTTGCTTGGATTTGGCTGATATTCTACTCGACCTTTCTGATCCATGAATCTATCTAATTTTTTTAAAAAACATTGTCCTTGTACCTGCCCCTTCCACTTCCCCGACAGCTTGTTCCATGTGTTCACCAACTTATGTGGGTGGAGAGTACCTCTCAGGTCTCCCTCAAGTCTTGTCACTCTTTCTTTAAACCTGTGCCCTCTAGTTTTAGATTTCCAATCCTGAGGCAAAGACTGAATATCGACTATTTTATGCTTCCTATGATTTTATAAAGCAAAGGTCACCTTTCAGACTCCTCCACTCCAGGGTAAACAATCCAAGCCTATTCAGTCTCCTTGTAAATCTTTCCTGTTCTGATAACAACATTGTGTATCATTCCTGCACCTTCTCCACCTGAATCACATTTTCCTTATAGAATGGCAACTAGATCTGCACACTCATTCCAGATGTAGTCTGAACCACATCTTGTATAACCATAACATGACATACCAAGCCTCGTCCTCGATGTCCATTTGCTGAAAACAAGCATGCCATATACTTCCAATACGTTATTTACCTGCGTCATCACTTTCAAGTGACTATGTACACGTACCCGTAGGTCTCTGTTCTACAGCACTTCCCAGGGCCCTGTCAATTGTGTGTGTCCTGTCCTGGTTTAACTAAACAAAATGTCTCACTTTGTACCTGTCGTAATGACAGTGAGAGTAGGAATGCGATGAGGTGGAGGATAAATGTGTGGCTGAGGGATTGGAGCAGGAGGCAGGGATTCAAGTTTTTGGATCATTGGGACCTCTTTTGGCGCAGGCGTGACCTGTACAAAAAGGACGGGTTACACTTGAATCCTAGGGGGACCAATATCCTGGCAGGGAGATTAGCGAGGGCTACTGAGGTGACTTTAAACTAGAATGGTTGGGGGGTGGGAATCAAATTAAAGAGGCTAGGCGAGAGCAGGTTAGTTCACAACAGGGGGATGGGAACCAGTGCAGAGAGACAGAGGGGTGTAAAATGAGGGTAGAAGCAAAAAGTAGTAAGGAGAAAAGTAAAAGTGGCAGGCCGACAAATCCAGGGCAAGCATCAAAAAGGGCCACTTTTCAACATAATTGTATAAGGGCGAAGAGAGTTGTAAAAGAGCGCCTGAAGGCTTTGTGTGTCAATGCCAGGAGCATTCGTAACAAGGTGGATGAATTGAAAGTGCAGATTGTTATTAATGATTATGATATAGTTGTGATCACAGTGACATGGCTCCAGGGTGACCAAGGATGGGAGCTCAACGTTCAGGGATATTCAATATTCAGGAGGGATAGACATGAAAGAAAAGGAGGTGGGGTGGCGTTGCTGGTTAAAGATGAGATTAACGCATTAGAAAGGAAGGACATAAACCGGGAAGATGTGGAATCGATATGGGTAGAGCTGCATAACACTAAGGGGCAGAAAATGCTGGTGGGAGTTGTGTACAGGCCACCTAACAGTAGTAGTGAGGTCGGGGATGGCATTAAACAGGAAATTAGAAATGTGTGCAATAAAGGAACAGCAGTTATAATGGGTGACTTCAATCTACATGTAGACTGGGTGAACCAAATTGGTAAAGGTGCTGAGGAAGAGGATTTCTTGGAATGTATGCGGGATGGTTTTTTGAACCAACATGTCAAGGAACCAACCAGAGAGCAGGCTATTCTAGACTGGGTTTTGAGCAATGAGGTAGGGTTAATTAGCAATCTTGTCGTGAGAGGCCCCTTGGGTAAGAGTGACCATAATATGGTGGAATTCTTCATTAAGATGGAGAGTGACATAGTTAATTCAGAAACAAAGGTTCTGAACTTAAGGAGGGGTAACTTTGAAGGTATGAGACGTGAATTAGCTAAGATAGACTGGCAAATGACACTTAAAGGATTGACGGTGGATATGCAATGGCAAGCATTTAAAGATTGCATGGATGAACTACAACAATTGTTCATCCCAGTTTGGCAAAAGAATAAATCAAGGAAGGTAGTGCACCCGTGGCTGACAAGAGAAATTAGGGATAGTATCAATTCCAAAGAAGAAGCATACAAATTAGCCAGAGAAAGTGGCTCACCTGAGGACTGGGAGAAATTCAGAGTTCAGCAGAGGAGGACAAAGGGCTTAATTAGGAAGGGGAAAAAAAATTATGAGAGAAAACTGGCAGGGAACATAAAAACTGACTGTAAAAGCTTTTATAGATACGTAAAAAGGAAAAGACTGGTAAAGACAAATGTAGGTCCCCTACAGACACAAACAGGTGAATTGATTATGGGGAGCAAGGACATGGCAGACCAATTGAATAATTACTTTGGTTCTGTCTTCACTAAGGAGGACATAAATAATCTTCCAGAAGTAGTAGGGGACAGAGGGTCCAGTGAGATGGAGGAACTGAGCGAAATACATGTTAGTAGGGAAGTGGTGTTAGGTAAATTGAAGGGATTAAAGGCAGATAAATCCCCAGGGCCAGATGGTCTGCATCCCAGAGTGCTTAAGGAAGTAGCCCAAGAAATAGTGGATGCATTAGTGATAATTTTTCAAAACTCGTTAGATTCTAGACTAGTTCCTGAGGATTGGAGGGTGGCTAATGTAACCCCACTTTTTAAAAAAGGAGGGAGAGAGAAACCGGGGAATTATAGACCGGTTAGCCTAACATCGGTGGTGGGGAAACTGCTGGACTCAGTTATCAAAGATGTGATAACAGCACATTTGGAAAGCAGTGAAATCATCAGACAAAGTCAGCATGGATTTGTGAAAGGAAAATCATGTCTGACGAATCTCATAGAATTTTTTGAGGATGTAACTAGTAGAGTGGATAGGGGAGAACCAGTGGATGTGGTATATTTGGATTTTCAAAAGGCTTTTGACAAGGTCCCACACAGGAGATTAGTGTGTAAACTTAAAGCACACGGTATTGGGGGTAAGGTATTGATGTGGATAGAGAATTGGTTAGCAGACAGGAAGCAAAGAGTGGGAATAAACGGGACCTTTTCAGAATGGCAGGCGGTGACTAGTGGGGTACCGCAAGGCTCAGTGCTGGGACCCCAGTTGTTTTCAATATATATTAATGACTTGGATGAGGGAATTAAATGCAGCATCTCCAAGTTTGCGGATGATACGAATCTGGGCAGCAGTGTTAGCTGTGAGGAGGATGCTAAGAGGATGCAGGGTGACTTGGATAGGTTGGGTGAGTGGGCAAATTCATGGCAGATGCAATTTAATGTGGATAAATGTGAAGTTATCCACTTTGGTGGCAAAAATAGGAAAACAGATTATTATCTGAATGGTGGCCGATTAGGAAAAGGGGAGGTGCAACAAGACCTGGGTGTCATTATACACCAGTCATTGAAAGTGGGCATGCAGGTACAGCAGGCGGTGAAAAAGGCGAATGGTGTGCTGGCATTTATAGCGAGAGGATTCGAGTACAGGAGCAGGGAGGTACTACTGCAGTTGTACAAGGCCTTGGTGAAACTACACCTGGAGTATTGTGTGCAGTTTCGGTCCCCTAATCTGAGGAAAAACATCCTTGCCATAGAGGGAGTACAAAAAAGGTTCACCAGATTGATTCCTGGGATGGCAGGACTTTCATATGATGAAAGACTGGATGAACTAGGCTTGTACTCGTTGGAATTTAGAAGATTGAGGGGGGATCTGATTGAAACGTATAAAATCCTAAAGGGATTGGACAGGCTAGATGCAGGAAGATTGTTCCCGATGTTGGGAAAGTCCAGAACGAGGGGTCACAGTTTGAGGATAAAGGCGAAGCCTTTTAGGACTGAGATTAAGAAAAACTTCTTCACACAGAGAGTGGTGAATCTGTGGAATTCTCTGCCACAGGAAACAGTTGAGGCCAGTTCATTGGCTATATTTAAGAGGGAGTTTGATATGGCCCTTGTGGCTAGGGGGATCAGAGGGTATAGAGGGAAGGCTGGTGCAGGGTTCTGAGCTGGATGATCAGCCATGATCATAATAAATGGCGGTGCAGGCTCGAAGGGCCGAATGGCCTACTCCTGCACCTATTTTCTATGTTTTCTATGTGATTAAATTCGATCTACTCTCCCTTGCCCACTTTTAGGGTTGATCTAGATCCTGTTGTAACATTTGACTTTCTTCTTCACAACACCATATCCCCAATTTTTCAATTATTTGCAAATTAATCAAGCCATGCACATTCTCATCCAAATTGATTAATATATCAAGATTGCTTAATGTCATTAAGGTAATGTTGCAGCTCTATAGGACCCTGGTCAGACCCCACTTGGAATACTGTGCTCAGTTCTGGTCGCCTCACTACAGGAAGGATGTGGAAGCCATAGAAAGGGTGCAGAGGAGATTTACAAGGATGTTGCCTGGATTGGTGAGCATGCCTTATGCGAATAGGTTGAGTGAACTCGGCCTTCTCTCCTTTGAGCGATAGAGGATGAGAGGTGATCTGATAGAGGTGTATAAGATGAGAAGAGGCATTGGTCGTGTAGATAGTCAAAGGCTTTTTCCCAGGGCTGAAATGGCTAACATGAGACGGCACAGTCTTAAAGTGCTTGGAAGTAGGTACAGAGGAGATATCAGGGGTAAGCTTTTTTTTACACAGAGTGGTGAGTGTGTGGAATGGGCTACCGGCGATGGTGGTAGAGGCAGATACAATAGGGTCTTTTAAGAGACGCCTAGACAGGTACATGGAGCTTAGAAAAATAGAGGGCTATGGGTAACCTTAGGTAATTTCTAAGGTAAGGACATATTTGGCACAGCATTGTGGGTTGAAGGGCCTGTATTGTACTGTAAGTTTTCTATGTTTCATTTCCAGTACACAATTGTAAAGGGGAATCATTGTTACCCTGGATCCAATGCAGCATAAAAAAAACAAGATAAAGAACACAGAAAAGCACAATAAATATAAGTATGTAAGATGGCTTATATACACTATACATAGAAATCTACAGCACATTACAAGCCCTTCGGCCCACAGTGTTGTGCTGGCCATGTAGCATACTCTAGAAACGGCCTAGAAGTTCCCTACTGCATAGCCCTCTATTTTTCTAAGCTCCATGTACCCAAGTACGAGTCTCTTACAAAACCCTATTGTATTCACCTCTACCACCATTGCTGGCAGTGTATTCCATGTACCTACCACTCGCTGAGTGGGAAAAACATGCCTCTGACATCCCCTTTATACCTACTTCCAAGCACCTTAAAACTATGTCCCCTCATGTTAGTCATTTCAGTCCTGGGAAAAAGCCTCTTATTTTCTTATACACCTCTATCAGGTCACCCTGCATCCTCTGTCGCTCCAAGGAGAAAAGGCCAAGTTCACTCAATCTATTCTCATAAGTCATGCTTCCCAATCCAGACAATATCCTTGTAAATCTCCTCTGCACCCTTTCTATAGTTTCCACATCCTTCCTGCAGTGAGGTGACCAGAACTGAACACAGTACTCCAAGTGAGGTCTAACTAAGGTCTTATCTCGCTGTAACATTACCTCACGGCTCTTGAACTCAATCCCATGGTTGATGAAGACCAATACACCATACGTTGTCTTAACATGCTGCTCAATCTGTGCAGCAGCTTTGAGTGTCTTATGGACATGGGCCTCAAGATCTCGCTAATCCTCCACACTGCCAAGAGTCTAACATTAATATTCTATTCTGTCCTCAAATTTGACCTATCGAAACAAACAGCTTCATACTTATCTGGGTTGAACTCCAACTGCCACTTCTCAGCCCAGTTCTGCAACCCATCAATGTCGCACTGTAACCTCTGACAGCCCTCCAGACTACCCTCTGCACCCCCAACTTCTATGTCATTAGCAAACTTACCAAACCACCCTTCCACTTCCTCATCCAGGTCATTTATAAAAATCAGAAAGAGGAGGGGTCCCAGAACAGATCCCTGCAGGACACCACTGGTCACTGTCCTCCATGTAGAATACGAACGATCCACAGCCACCCTTTGCCTCCTGTGGTCAAGCCATTTCTGGATCCAGAAAGCAATTCTTGGACCCCATCTCTCCTTACTGTCTGAATGAGCCTGGCATGGGGAACCTTATGAAATACCTTACTGAAATCCATATACACTATATCCATTGTTCTACCTTCATCAATGTGTCTTGTACATTCATAAAGTGATGCTACAAAGGATAGTTATAGTCATACTTTATTGATCCCGGGGGAAATTGGTTTTTGTTACAGTTGCATCATAAATAATAGTAATAAAACCATAAATAGTTAAATAGTAATATGTAAATTATGCCAGGAAATAAGTCCAGGACCAGCCTATTGGCTCAGGCTGTCTGACCCTCCAAGGGAGGAGTTGTAAAGTTTGATGGCCACAGGCAGGAATGACTTCCTATGACGCTCTGTGCTGCATCTCGGTGGAATGAGTCTCTGGCTGAATGTACTCCTGTGCCCACCCAGTACATTATGTAGTGGATGGGAGACATTGACCAAGATGGCATACAACTTAGACAGCATCGTCTTTTCACACACCACCGTGAGAGAGTCCAGTTCCATCCCCACAACATCACTGGCCTTACGAATGAGTTTGTTGATTCTGCTGGTGTCTACTACCCTCAGCCTGCTGCCCCAGCACACAACAGCAAACATGACAGCACTGGCCACCACAGACTTCTAGAACATCCTCAGCATCGCCTGGCAGATGTTAAAGGACCTCAGTCTCCTCAGGAAATAGAGACGGCTCTGACCCTTCTTGTAGACAGCCTCAGTGTTCTTTGACCAGTCCAGTTTATTGTCAATTCGTATCCCCAGGTATTTGTAATCCTCCACCATGTCCACACTGACTCCCTGGATGGAAACGGGGGTCACCGGTACCTTAGCTCTCCTCAGGTCTACCACCAATTCCTCTGTGACAGGAAATGGTAAAATGATGGTGGAAGGTGTGGAGGGGTAGATTAATGGGGGGAGGTGTTGATCAGCCTTGTTACTTGTGGTAAGTAACTGCTTCTGAGTCTGGTGGTCCTGGCGTTTGATGCTATATAGGATAAGAGTGGGACAGACGGCCCATGAGAAGGGTGGGTGGGATCTTTCATGATGTTACTGACCTTTTTTCAGCACCTGCCAATCTGCAACTGTGCTGCAGGTACATGTATCTTATGCCGTGGACTGCATGCATTCGAATACAACACTGTCAGTCCTGTATTCACCCTTGCAATTTTGTCTGCCGTTTATGTCGCAACTCATCCTGTTGACTAATTTTGTGCCATCAACAGCTATTCCTTACTACATATTGCTTCTGTTTGTAAACCAGCTACCTCATTTTCAGCACCATTATCTGCCTTTCCTATGATACTTCTTGCATTGAAATATAGGCAGCTCAGGACACTAGTTACACCATGCTCAACCTTTTGATTCTGAACTTTGGTGTCTTACCAGCATCTGCCTCCACAACTGTTCTGGCACTCTGGTTCCCATCCCCCTACAACCTTCCTGGTAGGATATTAGTCCCCTTCTAGTTCAGGTGCAACCTGATGGCATGAACATCGACTTCTCTAACTTCCGCTAATACCCCACCTCCCCTTCGTACCCCATCCGTTATTTATTTATATACACACATTCTTTCTGTCACTCTCCTTTTTCTCCCTCTGTCCCTCTGACTATACCCCTTGCCCATCCTCTGGGTTTCTCCCCCCCCCCCCCCCGGTCTTTCTTCCTGGACCTCCTGTCCCATGATCCTCTCGTATTCCCTCTGCCAATCACCTGTCCAGCTCTTGGCTCCATCCCTCCCCCTCCTGTCTTCTCCTATCATTTTGGATCTCCCACTTTCAAATCTCTTATTAACTCTTCCTTCAGTTAGTCCTGACGAAGGGTCTCGGCCTGAAATGTCGACTGTACCTCTTCCTAGAGATGCTGCCTGGCCTGCTGCGTTCCCTATACAGAACATCGTCGCTCATCCTACCCCTGTCACTGCTGCCTACATGGACTACGACTTCTGGCTGTTTACCCACCCACTTATGAATACTGATGACTCGATCAGAGATATCTCAGACTCTGGAACCCAGGAAGCAATGTATCATCCGGCAATCTCATTTTTACCCATAGAACCTCCTGTCTGTTCCCCTAACTAACAATCCCCTATTATATTTATTTCCCCCCCCCCCCCATCCCTTCTGGGTCACAGAGGCAGACTCAGTGCCAGAGACTCGACCACTGTGACTTTTCTCTGTTAGGTCATTCTCCCCACCCCACCCCAGACAGTATTCAAAGTGATATACCTGTTGTTGAGGGGAATGGCCATGGGTACTCTGCACTGGCTCCTTAACACCTTTCCCCTTCCTGACTTTAGGTGTACAGGTTTCCCCCACCATCCAAAGGTAGAGCGTTCCTATGAAATGGTTCGTAAGCTGGAATGTCGTAAAGTGAAGAAGCAATTACCATTAATTTATATGGGAAAAATTCGTGAGCGTTCACAGACCCAAAAAATAACCTACCAAATCATGCTAAATAACACATAAAACCTAAAATAACAGTAACATATAGTAAAAGCAGGAATGATATGATAAATACACAGCCTATATAAAGTAGAAATACTTTTCCACAATCATTGCCTGCACTGTTCTCTGTAGCGAAAATCTCACGCAAGCGCTCTCGGCAGAAACGCGGCGCAAGCGCTCTCCAGTAACCTTTAAGCTGTGAGGCTGCCAAATCATACCAAATAACATGTAAAAATACATAGCCGATATAAAGTAGAAATAATGTATGTACAGTGTAGTATCACTTACGGGAATCGGGAAGACAGCGCCGAGCACACTGATGGTGTGTTAGGCTGAGTCATTGGAGGGTGGGGTGGTGCAGTGGCCCCCACCCTCCAGGCAGTGACCCGATACCGATCCGCGAAGCATGCAGGAGTCCAGTGGTAGCCGGAATGCACCCAGCACATCTTTAAGAAAAAAGCCGAAACAAACAAGCTAATAAATTAGGTACTGTCCAGCACATAATTAATTGCTGGGTGCATTCCGGCTACCACTGCATTCTCCGTGAATCGGTATCTGTCTGTGGCCCGGGTGTTGGGGCAGTGGGACATCTGGGTGTTGTCTGTTTCCATCGGGGCAGGCAGGTCATTTTCTTCTATGTCTGCCTGCCTCGTTGTCGAAGGTCAGGGTTCGTCGTCTGCTGTGACTGATGTGGAAGGCTTGCTTGACTGCTTAGCCTCGTGCATTTTTAAATCATACAGTTCTTTGTAAGCACTCAAACCATCCTGCAAATATGCCCTAAACCGACATACCCTTTCAAAATTAAAGTCGTACTTTATCATTGCAGCGAAAAGCTCACGCAGTTGCTTCACGTTCAGTTCCTGGACGACTTCACTTTCGGTCCGTTCGCTACTGCATTCGGTTTCAACTGTTATCGTTTCCTCTTCCCATGCATCAGCTCTTCATCTATCAGTTCTTGGTCATGGGATGCCAAAACCTCTTCAACATCATCTTCGTCAACTTCCACAAGCCAAACTCACTTTGTCCTTGCTTCGTTCACCACGATGGAAACGCTTAATTATGTCTAGTTTTACGCTAAGTGTAACACCCTTATGAGCTCTTTCAGGCTTTTCAGATACCTTAGAACTCATCTTGCAAACAGGCATATGTTTAAGCAATGCTGGCGGGAATGCAGTTCTGAATCCGGGGGAGAGCAGCTGCTCGGGGCGCGCACTGCCTTTTTTCGTAACAGTGAAAACACCTTCTGTTAGCGAAAACAGGTAACTAATGTAGGTCTTTCGTAACAGTGAGGTTTCATAAAGCGAACGTTTGAAAAGTGGGGGACACCTGTAACTACTTCCTATCTATCACACCTTCAGCCTCTCAAATGATCTGCAGTTCTAGTTTCAGCTCCAACTCCTTAACGCAGCTTGTTTGAAACTGTACCTGGATGCACTTCTACAGTTGTAGTCATCAGGGACACTGGAGGTCTCTGCCTTCCCACATCCCACAAGAGGAGCATTGAGCTGTCATCCCTGCTGTCCTAGCTGAGCACATATAAAGAAGAGAAGGAAAAAAAATCTTGAGCTTTTCTGTCCTTTGCTTTCACTGATTGGAGCCTCTTTTCACTGAAGCCTCAAGATTGACTTTGACTGCATCCACTCAGGCGATGGCCTCTACGCTTGCCCCTCCCTTTAATTTCTCTTTCTAGTCGATCTCAAATGCCAACTGGTCACTGGTCAAAGCTTTTTTTTTGCTATACTGACCCATTGCTGTCTTTTATCCTCAGGCAGTAGACCTGATTGAAGTCCCTTTGATTCCAAACAATTGGTTTATTGATCATTACAGAATGTCTCGGTGCTCCTGCACACATGTACACTATATCTCTTTTCCCAACTATGATTCTGATCTCCCTGCCCCCTTCCCACTCTCAGTCCACAATAGAGACCCATATCAGAATCAGGTTTATCATCATTCACATATGTCATGAAATTTGTGTTTTTTTTACATGGCAGCAGTACAATGTAATACAATCCACAACAGGAACTGTTGCCTATGCTGTGCTGAACTATTTAAACTAGTAATTAAACTAATTTTTTCTGCTCTCACTTGGTCCATATCCCAACATGGAGAAGAATAAACATTCGATGTTTCAGCCCGGTGAAGGGTCTTGGCCCAAAATGTCAACTGTTTATTCCTCTGCTTCCTCTAGAATTCCCTACATGACCAAGGATAAGTTGTCTTGCTTTTATTTGGATGTATCTCCTTATTGTGATAAATGTAATACTGGAGAAGCTTCACTCATTCATATGTTTTGGACATGTCCAAGTCTTGAAAAATATTGGAAAGAAGTATTTCAAACTTTCTCGGTACTTTTTAAAGCAAATTTTAAGCCTAATCCTTTGACTGCTTTATTTGGTATTATTGGAGGAAAGGATATTATTTTGGAGAAATCTGATTTGCACATTTTGGCTTTTATTTTTCTTATGGCTAGGGAGGTGCTCTTGCTTAAATAAAACTCGCGTTCAATGGCTGCGTGATGTGATGTCATGTTTAAATTTAGAGCAGATTCAGTGTTCGATTTCTGAATCTAATCAAGACTTTCAAACATTGTGAGGACCTTTTTGAACTATTTTCAAAACCTTTGATTTGCCATTAAAGCACAGAGGATGGCAAATAATATACTTTCTTTTTTCTTATTTACTAATCAGCTTTGGTCTTGGTAGTGGGTTAGATTTTTTTCCATGTAATAAATTTACTATATTTCAATATTATGAATTAATCAATTTGTATGAATATAGAGTAAGGAATTTGTATGTGTGATTCAGTATAATGTATTTGATATATTTTTTCTTGAACTCTGTATTCTCCTATATAGAAAATTAATAAAAAATACTGAAAGAAAAAGGTGCTGGGAAAAAGGCCACCAATATCATGAAGGACCTCACTCACCCTACGCGTGGACTTCTGTCCCTCTTCCATCAGGGAGGAGGCTTCGCAGCCTCAACACTGGGACCCCTAGATTTAAAAACAGTTACTTCACCCAACCGAGAGGCTGATCAACACCTCCGTCTATTAACTCCCCTCAACATCACCTAGCGTCATTTTATGTACTTAGTCGAAGTATATAACTGTTACTTATACATTGTGTTTTATAGGATTACTTTTATATTTAATTTTTGGTTTTTTTTGTTTTTATGTTCTTTATGCTTATTGTGATTTTCTTAAAGCTGCATCAAATCTGGAGTAACAATCATTTTGTTCTCCTATACTTTTGTGTACTAAATGACAATAAACAATCTTGAATCTAATATTCTCATAATTTGCCCTTCTTTAATTTAGCACACTGTTGTGAGATTCATACTTGCCGTTATTCATAACCATCCTAAAACCTAAGTAGTTGGACCATTGTTCCTAAAATGTCCTCCCATTGAAAGGTCAGTCTCCTAGCTAGGCTCATTTTCCAACACCAGATCCAGTATAGTTCCTCCTGTATTTGCACTCTCTACGTACTGATTTTAGAAACACTCCCTTTTTTTTTAGGGGGAGGGTTGTCATCAAATTCCATCAGTGGGATTGCACCTTAATTTTGAGTTCCAGTCATATATGTGCTTGTGCTAATTACTCCAAAAACTCTTGGACTATGTAAACGACCAGACTATGTAACAGTTTCTTCCCCCAAGCCATCAGGCTCTTCAATACCCAGAGCCTGGACTGTACCCTCTACTGTGCTTACTGTCTTGTTTATTATTTATTATTATTTACTGTAGTGCCTGCACTGTTTTGTGCACTTTATGCAGTCCTGGTAGGTCTGTAGTCTAGTGTAGTTTTTGTGTTTTTTTTCTTACGTAGTTCAGTGTAGTTTTTGAATTGTTTGGTGTAGCACCATGGTCCTGGAAAACGTTGTCTCTTTTTTTACTATATTCTGTACCAGCAGTTATGGTTGAAATGACAATAAAAAGTGACTTGACTTGACTTGTACCTGTATATGGGTAGTATTAAAAGCAGCAAAGTGAAATTATGCTGATTTGTCTGGAGTATTATTTCTAACTTGAAAGATGTCTTGTTGTTTTATAGGGTTGTGCTATTTTTTTTGCTTTAAATTAAATTTCTGTTGATTTTTGATTTGAAGGCAGTATTCCCTGTCAAGATCATTGCAGCCTTCACGTCATTGGTTTTACCACTAGGCATCCTTTCAATGTTTTTACAACACAACTTACTGGAATTGAAAGTTACGCACGAAATACTAGAGGAACTCAGCAGTTCAGGTAGCATCTATGGAAAGAAATAAAGAGTCGACATTTCGGGCTAAAGTCCTTCACGAGAACTGGAAAGCAAGGGGGAAGCAGACGGGTTAAGAAGATGGAGGGCAAGGAGTACAAGATGGGTGAAGCCATGTGAGCATAGAGTGGGCAGTGAAGTTAGAAGCTGGGAAGCGATAGGTAGAAATGGTAAAAGGCTGAAGAAGAAATCTGATAGAGGAGAGTGGACCATGGAGAAAGGGAAAGAGAAGGGGCACCAGAGGGAGTTAATAGGCAGGTGAGGAGAAAAGAGGTGAGAGCGGAGTCGGGATGGGAAGTGGAAGGAGAGAGAAAGGGGAAGAAGAGACAATTTATGGGAACTTAGAGAAATCGATATTCATGTTGTCAGGTTGGAGGCTACCCAGGCAGAATATGAGGTGTTGCTTCTTGCAACCCTCTGAGTAAAGAGCAAATTTTCTCTGTACTTTTCAACCTTATTTCCATCTTTCCTGTAGGTAGTTGACCGAAACTTCACCCAATACGCCTTGTATAATTTCAAAATAACCTCCCATCTCCTGTACTCAGTACTTTGATTTTTGAAGGCCAATGTGCCAAAAGCTTTTTTAACAGCCCTACCTCACTGTGAAACCACTTTCAATGAATTATGGACCTGTATTCCCAGATCCTTCTGTTCCACTAAACTTCTCAGTGCCCTACCATTCACAGTGTAAGACCTACCCTGGCTGGTCCTACCAAAATGCAACACCTCGCATTTGTCTGCATTAAATTCCATTTGTCATTTCCTTAGTCATACTTTATTGATCCTGGGGGAAATTGGTTTTCGTTACAGTTGCACCATAAATAATTAAATAGTAATAAAACCCCAGCACACAACAGCAAACATGATAGCACTAGCCACCACAGACTCATAGAACATCCTCAGCATCATCCGGCAGATGTTAAAGGACCTCAGTCTCCTCAGGAAATAGAGACGGCTCTGACCCTTCTTGTAGACAGCCTCGGTGTTCTTAGACCAGTCCACTTTATTGTCAATTCGTATCCCCAGGTATTTGTAATCCTCCACCATGTCCACACTGACCCCCTGGATGGAAACAGGGGTCACCGGTACCTTAGCGCTCCTCAGGTCTACCACCAACTCCTTAGTCTTTTTCACATTAAGCTGCAGATAATTCTGCTCACACCATGTGACAGTTTCCTACCGTAGCCCTTGAAAAAGTCTATTAGATTAGACATAACTAGACATGATCTACCTATCCCTAATCAGTCCATATCAATCCAAATACTCGTATCTGGTCCCTTAGAATATCTTCCAATAATTTTCCCACCATTGATGTCAGGCTCACTGTAACATCCCAGTTTATTTTTGGAGCCCATCTTAAACAATGGAACAACAATCCTCGGGTACCTCACCTGTAACGAAGGATGATTTGAATATCTCTGCTAGGTCCCCTGCAATTTCTGCACTTGTCTCACACAGGATCCAAAGGAACATCTTGTTGGGCCCTGGGGTTTATCTACCCTGATTTGTCATAAGACAGCAAACGCCACCTCTTTCTCTGCAATCTGTGTGTGGTTCATGACCTCACTGCTGTTTGCCTCACTTCTAAAGACGCTGTCCATCTTCTGAATAAATACAGATACAGAAAATACATTTAAAATCACCCCCATCTCCTTTGGCCCCATGCATAGATTACCATTCTGATCTTCCAGAGGACCAATTTTGTCCCTTGTAATCCTTTTGCTCTGAATATATTTGTAGAATCTCTTAGGATTCTCCTTCACCTTCACCTTGTCTGCTAGAGCAACCTCATACTGCCTTTTAGCTCTCCTAATTCTTATGTATTCTCTTGCATTTCATATATTCCATAAGTACCTCATTTGTTCCTGCATGCCTATACCTGCTATGCACCTCTGATTTTTTTTTTCCCCCTAACCAGGGCCTCAATTTCTCCTGAAAACCAAGGTTCCCTACACCTGTTGTCTTTACCCTTTATTTTGAAAGGCACATACAAGCTTTGTACTTTCAAAATGTCACTTCTGAAGGCCTCCCACTTGTCACGTACACCTTTGTCAGAAAACAGCCTGTCCCATTCCACATTTGCCAGGTCCTTTCTGATAACCATTAAAATTGGCCTTTCTCCGATTTAGAATCTCAAGCTACAGACCAGACCTATCTTTTTCCATATTTACTTTGAAACTAATGGAATTATGATCACTAAATGCAAATGCTTCCCTGCACAAACTTCTTGCAACTACTCCTCTCATTCCCCAATAGCAGATTAAGTATCACACACTGTCTCATTGGGACTTCTACATACTGATTAGGGAAACTTTCTTGAACGCATTTGACAAACTCTAATCCCATCTCATTTTACAGTATGGGAGTCCCAGTCAAATATGGAAAGCTAATATCACTTTCTACAATAACTTTGTTTCTTGCAACAGCCTGTGATCTCTACAAATTTATTCCTATAATTCCTGCAGACTGTTGAATCGTCATTATAACCCCATTAATGTGGTCATACCTTTCCTATTCCTCCGTTCCACCGATTAAAGCCTCATTAGACAAGTTCTCCAGTCTGTCCTGACTGAGCACTGCAGAGACATTTTCACTGATTAGCATTGCCACCACGCACCTTCTAATCTCCCCCTACCCCACTCTGTCACGTCTAAAACAATGGAACCCCAGAATATTGAGCTGTCAGTCCTGCTCCTGCAACCAAGTCCACTAATGGCTACAATATTGTAATTCCAGGTGTTGATCCATGCCTTGACTTCATCTGCCTTACTTATGATACTTGTATTGAAATATACGCAGCTCAGTATATTATTTGCATCAACCTTTTGATTCCTGACTTTGTCTGTGGATCTTACCAACATCTGTCTCCACAAGCTCTCCACTATCTGTTCTGCCTCTCTGGTTCTTCTCTCTACCACACCCACCCCCGCCCCCCCGCCCTGCCGTCTTATCGCGCAGCACTAGCAAACCTTCCCACTAGAATATTAGACCCTCTCCTTTCAGGTGCAAACCATCTTTTCTTTACTGGTTCCACCTTCCCTGGAAGAGAGCCCAATGATCCAAAATATCTGACACCCTCCCTCCTGTACCAACTCTTTAGCCACATGCTAATAGCACATATTAATAGCCCTAATAGTAGAAATCCTGAGATCATCTTTGGAGGTACTGTCCTTGAACTTTTCCCTGAACTCACTCTGCAGAACCTCTTCATTCTGCCTGCCCATGTCATTGCTTCCTACATAGACAATGCTCACCCTCCCACTGAAGCCTGCTGAAGACTCTATTTGAGATGTCCTGGACCCTGACACCTAGGAGGCAACATACCATCCGGGAATCTCATTCTCATCCACAGCACCTTCTTTCTGTTCCCCTATCAGCATCCTCTCACTTCTTGCCTCCTCTTCTCCCCACCTCCATCCCCCCATCACAGAGCTATACTAAGTGCCAGAGACACGACCGTGACTTGTCTTCCCCTGTTTTTCTCCCCCCCCAATAGAATCCAAACCTGTTGTTGAGGGGGATAGCCCCAGTCTTTTGAAACCATTCCACAATCTCTTCAGTTACCTCTTTCAGAACCCTGGAATGTAGTCCATCTGGTCCAGGTAACCAATCTATTTTCAAACCATTCAGCTTCTCAAGCACCTTGTCCTTAGTAATAGCAACTAGACCCACTTTGTCCTCTGACACTCTCAAATTGCTGGCAGTGTTTTCCACAGTGAAGACTGACACAAAGTGCTTTAAGTTTGTCCACCATTTCTTCCTTCCCCATTACTACCTCTTGAGGGTCATTTTGCAGTGGTCCAATAATCCACTCTCACCTCTTTTATTCTTTATATATCTGGGGGGGGGGGGGGTACTTTTGGTATCCTCTTTTAAACTATTGGATAGCTTCCTTTCATATTTCATTTTTTCTCTTTATTGTTTTTTATTGCCTTTCTGTTACTCTTTTTAAAAGCTTCCCAATCCTCTACCTTCCCACAAATGTTTTGCAATGTTATGCCCTCTGTTTTGCTTTTTTGCTGTCTTTGACTTCGCTTGTCAGCCATGGTTGCCTCATGCTCCCTTTAGAATACTTCATCATTGGGATGTTGCTTTCCCGTGCCTTCCAAATTGCCCCCCAAAACTCCAGCCATTGCTGTTCTGCTGTCATCCCTGATGGTGTCATCTTCCAATCAATTTTGACCAGCTCCTCTCTAATGCTTCTCTAATTCCTTTTACTCCACTGTAGTAGTGATACATTTGAATTTATCTTCTTCCTCTCAAACTGCAGGGTGAATTCTATCGTATTATGATTACTGGCTCCTAAGGGTTCCTTCACCTTAAGCTCCTGACTGAAATCTGGTTCATTACACAGCACCAAATCCGGAATAGCTGATCCCCTAGTGTATTCAATCACAAGCTGCTCTGAAAAGCAATCTTATTGGTATTCTACAAATTTCCTCTCTTGGGATCCAGCACCAACCTGACTTTCCTAATCTGTGTGCATATTGACTATCGTAACATTACCTTTTCTACCTTCCGGTGTAATTTATATCCCACATCCTGGCTACTATTCAGAGTCCTGTGTAGAGCTCCCATCAAGATCTTTTTATCCTTGTTTTTTTAAAAAAACTCTACCCACAAAGATTCTACATCTTTTGATCCTGGCACCTCTTTCTAAGGATTTGATTATTTCTTTTATCAACACAACCACACCATTCCCCTCTCACTACCTGCCTGTACTTTTGAAATAATGTGTATTCTTGGATCTTTTTTCATGGCAGCAATGTCATACCAGCCAATCTCTTAACTGCACTACAAGATCATCTACCTTATTCTGTATTCTGTGTGCATTCCCGTATAACACCTTCAGTCCTGTATGCATCTCCCTTTTCGATTTTACTCTCATGTTATACTTCAACTCATCCCCCTGGCTGCAATTTTGCTCTATCATCTGGCTGTCCTTCTTCATAGTTTCACTACACAATACTTGTATACCAACTGCTTTTGCCTCAGCCCTATCACTCCGGTTTCTATCTCTCTGCCAAATTAGTTTAATTAGTAAGTTTGCAGATGATACCAACATTCGTATGGACAATGAAGAATGTTGCCTAATAGTATAATGGGACAGTGATCAACTGAAAGCAGGCAAAAGAAGGGAAGATTAAATTTTACGACCATAAATATGAAGTGATGCATTTTGGAAAGTTAAGCTAGGGCAGGACATAGTGAATGACAGAACCATGAGATGCATTGCTGAATGAGAAGAGCTTACAAATACAAAACAAGGGGCAACTCTGGTAGATGGGCTAGTAAAGCATCTGGCAACCAAAGTAGTAATGTACTGTTGGAAAAATTGTTAGTGAGATTGTACTTGGTGATGTACTATAGGAGGGGTGTGACTAAACTCGAGAGGGTGCAAGAAGGATTAATAAGGATGTTACTGGAAGCCTTGAGCTATAAGGAGAGATTGGATAGACTGGGACTATTCTCTTTAAAGTGAAGGAGGGTAAAAGGTAACCATATAGAGGTTGATAAAATCACAAAGGGTGTAGATAAGGTGGACTGTATCCTCCTTTTCCTTGAGTAGGTAGTCTGAAACTCGAGGCATAAAATTAATTTGAAAGGGAAAAGATTTAAGTTTCACCCTCAGAGAATGGATATAGAATGAATTGCCAGAGGAAGTGGCAGAGTTAGATACAAATGCAATGTTTAAAAGACATTTCGACAGGTTCATGGATAGGAAATGTCTAGATGGATGTGGGCCAAAAGTCGGTAAATGGGATTAGCACAAATGGGCAAATTAAACCAAAGGGCCTGTGTCACTCTTGATTCTGGGATTGTGGCACAGCACTTGCCAGAAGGTCTTCCCATTTGAGATTAAGTTAGAGCCTGATCCATGTATAACTGTTTCTGTGAACCCATTGAGTGTAGAGAAGTATGGAAGTGGAAGAAAATGGAAGACTGAGTAAATGATTGAAGGTTATCCTATCTGAATGGTACTGATGAGCTGTGGCCCTTTGGAATCTAATTTGTGCTGGTTTTATTTTCTATTATGCATAAATGTTCTGGAACTGAAGGAACAGCCTTGAATGAAACAAAACTGTTTTGAATTGGTAGCAGATATTTCCCAAAATATTGATGTTTTAAAGCTCTTCTGCAGGAGTGAAAAATTGTGCTACTTTCTGTAATATTTTGTGTTATGATTAAAATTAGAAAATGCATTTTCATAGGTAATACATTTCTTTGGTGTTACATGGCTGTGCACTTTTGTCATCTGTAGAATGTACAAAAAGAACATGCATTTCATTTATATAATTTGTATTCATTTTAACCCTTGTATATTATGTTAACTATTTAGGTGTTTTTCTTTGTGTGGAGATCAAGAATGCTATCAGATCCAGCTGACTCCTTTATTCTCTGTTTCAGGTCTCCGAGGCCTCATAAACCTAGGGAACACCTGCTTCATGAATTGCATTGTCCAGGCACTTACCCACACTCCATTACTACGTGATTTCTTCCTTTCTGACCGACACAAATGTGAAATGCAGAGTCCCAATTGCTGTCTAGTCTGTGAAATGTCTCGACTATTTCAGGAGGTGAGTGTTTATTAGCCAGACATTAGCTATTGAATTTAATGCAGAGTGTTATTAAGCAAGAAGTTATTAGATAGCCTCATAAGTAATGACTGCAGGAGTAATGTTGCTAAGTAACCCGTAGCAAGCAATTTGTCCTCTGACTGTCAAAGTCTCTTGGCTGTGTATAGAGCCCATATGTTGCAATACTCCATTCTTGGCTAGATGTTGTAGCTCCAAGCTAAAAAAAAAATGGTAAGCACCATCTGCGATAAAATAGCACATTTGAATGATACCCTATCTGTTGCCTTATACATTCTAACAGTGCCATGCCAATGGAATTGATGTACATCACTTAACAAAATACACTACAGATCCTCCTCAAACCATGGCCACCAAAGCTTAGACTGTCAAAGTCAACCACAGTTGACAACAAAGTATGGACAGGCAAGTTGCAGAGAAAGGGAATAATGAATGAAAAAAAAGGAAAAGAATGATGAAGTGGAGACTTGCGTAATCCCCCTGAAAATGCCTTCAAATTTGGCTAGTTAATAGAGAGAAAAAACAAGAACCTGCTGGATCACTGAGAGGAAGACCATTAGCAGATTCTGGAAATGGGAAACAAAAGAAAATGCTGAAAATGCCCAACAAGTTGGGCAGCATCCATGGAGCAAGAAATTAAAATTGGATTGTCTTGCATCAGAATTGGAAAAGGTGGTTATCTGAAAATGGTCCTTTGAATATTGGAGTGTCCAGATGGAAGATGTGCTATTCTCCAAGATTGCATTGGGCTTGGGAGCTCTGCAAGATGCCGGAGATTAAAATCAGAAAGGGAGTGGGGTAGAGAAATAACCTGGAAGTTCAGGGTAACCCTAGTGGACTGGGAAAAATGTATTCTGAAAACTAATGAGTTAGTTTGTGTTTGGTTTCTCTGATTCAGTGTAGACACATGGTGAGCGCCAAATGTGATCCAAAAGATTTTGGGAGAACTGCTAGGGAAATACTGCTTGGAAGATTTGAGTTTGTAGGTGATAGAAAGGAATAAGATAGAAGTATAAGCAGCAAGTCATTGCAGTGAAGAGAGTAGTTTGTGAACATGAAAGAATGAACCAAAGGTTATGTTGAAAGGGGTTGGGACAGATGAAATCTTTTTAAGAGACATATTTTATTGAGGATGATCTGTTAACTCAGGAGGTTGGTGGTTGAGAGCCTTGTCAAGTATGGTAAAAATGAAAGGCATAATTAAGAGGGAAAAAAGATTATTAGTTTAAAATACATTTTCAAACAGATGTGGTAGGGTATGGAGGGTGCAAGTGGAATGGAATCAAGAGATGTAGCCAGCTGTGGAGTCAATGAGATCATTTTGATTTTCAAAGATAGGCATGGCAAAGATTGCAATTGTCTGCATGCTTCCAGGTTGCATATCATCCTGACTTGTGTGTCTGTTCATCATCCTATGTTGTTAATCCTGGAGCTCCTTTTCTTGTAGCACTCTTGAACTGTTGTAATGAAGATAGTTGCGGGATAGTACAGCAAGTACCTTCACCACACCATGTGCAGTAATACTTAAGGTATATGCTTAGACCTGCCTTTCCTAGGATAAGTAGGGACAAGCAATAAATACAGGCCTCAAGTAACCTCTAAATCTCATCACATACTAAATTTTAATACATATTAAACTATACAAATCATTTTCTTGCTCCATTCTAAAATTCTTGTTTGATAATATTTATGATTGAAATGACTGATTTGTGATTTAGTTGAGTTTGCTCAATCACTGCTGCATGGCTGTCTGTTGGAAGCAAAAGCCACTGAATTAACTACAGATAACTCCAGCTGCTTTATAAAGATGGCATTAAATCATTCTTTCTGAACAAACTTCATTAAAATCATCAGTTTTATGGTTATGCATGTTTTATAAATTAGGTTTGATCTCTCAAATCCAGCACATTTTTTGCTTTTACTCATTCTTTTCTGTAAAACCAAATATTCTACAGAAAAGTCATCAGAAAGTCTATATATTCTTGAGAGAGCTGGATGTGAACAGAATACAATACAATGAATGATTGCTCACACCAATAAATGTTGCCTACTGAGTAGGTTTTCTTTTGTAATCTTTCAAAATGTCTTCCTGTTTCATACGGAACACGTATTTCTGTAAGTTCAGTCTGCAGAGTTTGTTTAAAAAAAATCCTGCCAATAAGTATTTCCTGAGCACATCTGCAAATTTGATGATAGGTTAGTAACTTTGTCAGCAAGTTCCCCACATCTTTGGTCAAATTCTCATTTTGCTCTGGTGTAGCTTTCATCATAAAGTAATTAAAAGTTGATTCAGCTGAACTTCTTTTAAAATCTGTTGGATCATATTATGCCAATTCAGGTAGTGTTTGATCAGGCAACTGCAGATGAAAAAGAGAAGTGGGTTTCTATGTTCTTGTTTTTCTTTCATACAGTTCTACTCTGGGTATCGATCTCCACATATTCCATATAGGTTACTGCATTTGGTGTGGACGCATGCACGGCATTTAGCAGGGTACGAACAGCAGGATGCACATGAATTTCTGATCGCTGCACTAGATGTCCTACATAGGCACTGCAAAGGTACGTACATATTAAATAGGGCAAAGCCAAACTTTCATTCATAGTCATAGTCATAGTCATACTTTATTGATCCCGGGGGAAATTGGCAGCATTTTTCCCATAGCTGCAAGTTCTGTCATCGACTGCAGAGGCCATTGGCAGCATTGTGCAGCACTATGAACTGGTACTAGGCCAAGCTGGGATATTTAGAGTTGATGGTGTACAGCCTTATCAAACCAAAACCAACATTATGATACTCAGTTGTAAGTGTAGCCTGAATTTAGATTTAGATATATGATAAATCTGTCTTGGATATCTGCAAGAAAATTATGAAGTGTCTAGCTAAGAAGAGGTTGAATTTTTGATTTAATCCTGTGCTACAGTTTTGGTCTCATTATTACAGGGAAGCCAGACGGAGCTTCTGGTGCCATAACTGTGATGGCACTGCATTGCTGATGGTTCCATATTCCTATTTTGCCTGCTGTATGCTCCCTCTTCCTTAGAATAGGGGTGGGAAACAACTATTTTTCTCACTTAAAATTGCTCTAATTTTTTCTTTGAAAATTTTTCTTTAATGTTTAATGTTGCTGATTTGTTTTATAATGAATGTATTAACAGATTTCATGCAGAAAAAAATATTTATCCAGTTCTCTGGACTGTGTTATCACAAATCTCTAAATTTAAAGTGTAGCAATAACCCTATTCAGCCTATAAGCCTATATGTGTCAATACCCTTTTCCTATATTGAAATAGCATCAACTGAGAAACAGCACTGAGGTTACTTTTGGCTATTTAAAAATGGGAAATGCACCAACTATCTTTTTTTTTTGTTCCAGCAAGGCAGGAGAAATGATATACAGGCTGCCACTAATGTTTCAGATATTTGGGTAATGGAAATTTGTCCTTGCAGAATTCGTAAATCACCACCCAAAAATTTGAGATATGGAATAAAGTTTGGTTTTACAGAATCTGTGGAATAAAAAGTTAAACACAGCACAGGAGCAGGCTCTTTGGCCCATCATGCTATGCTGAGCTAACTAACTAAAAACGCCAAACTTGGTGGCAAAAATAGGAAAACAGATTATTATCTGAATGGTGGCCGATTAGGAAAAGGGGAGGTGCAACGAGACCTGGGTGTCATTATACACCAGTCATTGAAAGTGGGCATGCAGGTACAGCAGGCGGTGAAAAAGGCGAATGGTATGCTGGCATTTATAGCGAGAGGATTCGAGTACAGGAGCAGGGAGGTACTACTGCAGTTGTACAAGGCCTTGGTGAGACCACACCTGGAGTATTGTGTGCAGTTTTGGTCCCCTAATCTGAGGAAAGACATCCTTGCCATAGAGGGAGTACAAAGAAGGTTCACCAGATTGATTCCTGGGATGGCAGGACTTTCATATGAAGAAAGACTGGATGAACTGGGCTTGTACTCGTTGGAATTTAGAAGATTGAGGGGGGATCTGATTGAAACGTATAAAATCCTAAAGGGATTGGACAGGCTAGATGCAGGAAGATTGTTCCTGATGTTGGGGGAAGTCCAGAACGAGGGGCCACAGTTTGAGGATAGAGGGGAAGCCTTTTAGGACAGAGATTAGGAAAAACTTCTTCACACAGAGAGTGGTGAATCTGTGGAATTCTCTGCCACAGGAAACAGTTGAGGCCAGTTCATTGGCTATATTTAAGAGGGAGTTAGATATGGCCCTTGTGGCTACGGGGGTCAGGGAGTATGGAGGGAAGGCTGGGGCGCGGTTCTGAGTTGGATAATCAGCCATGATCATAATAAATGGCGGTGCAGGCTCGAAGGGCCGAATGGCCTACTCCTGCACCTATTTTCTATGTTTCTATGTTTCTTTGTTTCTAAACTACACATTCAGTTGTCTAAGAGCCATTTGAATGCCTGTGTCCTATCAGCCCGCTTCACAAACCCTGGCAGCAGATTCCAGGCACCCACCAATCTGTTTATTTAAAAAAACAAATTTGTCATGCATATCTCCTTTGAACTTACCCCCTCTCACCTTAAATGCATGCTTTCTGATATTAGACATTTCAACCCTTGGGAAAAGATACTGCCTGTCAACACTATGGATGTCTCTCATAACCTTATAAAGCTTTTCTCAGTCTCTGCCACTCCAGAGAAAGCAACCCAAGTTTGTCCAACTTGTTGTTAAAGCACTCCAGTCGATCTTCAGCATCCTCGCCAAAGCTTCCACATCCATTCTATAATGGAGCAACCAGAATTGAATGCAGTACTCCAGTTGCAGCCTAACTAGAGTTTTATAAAGTTGCTATATAAATTCCCAACTGTTGAACTTAATTCTTGACTAATAAAGGCAAGCATGCCATATGCTTTCTTTACCATCCTATCAACCTGTATAGCCACTTTCAGGGAGCTATGGCAGGATCCCAAGATCCCTCTGCACATCAACACAGCTGAAATAGTTTTGCCATTATCAGTATCCTGTCCCTTTATATTTGATCTGCCAAAGTGCAGCTTTTCACATTTGCCTGGGTTAAACTCCACCTGCCGTTTCTCCACCTGATCTATATCCTGCTGTGGCAGTCTTCTATACCATCCACAACACAAAGCTGTATCGTCTGCAGAATTACTGACCTACCCATCTACATTTTTATCCAGGTCATTTTATATAATATCACAAGAGCAGAGGTCCCAGTATGGATTCCTGCAGAACAGCAGTAGTTACAGGCCACCCACCAGAATAAGTCCCAGCAACCACTATTCTTTCTTTAGACAAGGCATTTTTGAGTCCAAATGGCCACCTCACTGTGGATCCTATGCCTCTTAATCTTCTGAATGAGCCTCCCATGAGAAGCCTTGCCAATTGCCTTGCTAAAATTCATGCAGGTAACTTCCACAGCTCCACCTTCAACAATCACCTTCATCACCTCTCGAAAAACTCAAGCCATAACCTTCCCTGCACAAAGCCATGTCCCTAATTAGACCAGGTTTTTCCAACAGCTCATAAATTCTATCTAAGAATCTTCTCCAGTAACCCCTCGCCCACTGATGTGAGATTTACTAGTCTATAGTTTCCAGGATTTTCCCTTTTTCAGTTTGTAAATAATGAAACATTAGCTACTTGCCAGTCCTTGAGCCAATCCTGGGGCAGAGGGAGGACACAAAGATATTGGGCAAGGCCAAAGAATCTCATCTCTGGCCTCTCTCAATAATCTTGTATATATTCCATCTGGCCTTGGGGATTTATCCAGCCTAATGTTCTTTAAGAAACTCAGAACTGCCATCTTTATCCCCAAATGTACATTTTGCTCCACATTGATCTCCCTATCCTCCACATCCTTCTCCTTGGTAAATACTGACGCAGAGTACTCATTTACGATCTCTTCCACATTGTCCACTTCCTTTATCTTTGAGTGGTCCTAAGTTATCTTGCTTTTGATGTAAAGAATGCCTTGGATCCTATTTAATCCTACTTGCCGAACCTGGCTTTCCTAATTCCTTAATTTCTTTCCTGGCTTTTATGTAATCCTCGCTCTTTGATTCTTTTCTTCCTACACTTAGTGGCCACTTTATTAGGTACAATTGTACACCTACTTGTTAGTGTAAGTATCTAATCAGCCAATCATGTGGCACCAACTCAAAGCATAAAAGCATGCAGACATGGTCAACTGGTTCAATTGTTGTCCAGACCAAACATCAGAATGGGGGAAAAAATGTGATCTAAGTGACTTTGACCATGGAATAATTGTTGGTGCCTTAGGGGGTGGTTTGAATATCTCAAATTGCTGATTGTTAGGGATTATCACACACAACAGTATCGTGTTTACAGAGAATGGTGCAAAAACAAAAAAAACATCCATTGAGCAGCAGTTTGTTGGGCAAAAATGCCTTGTTAATGAGAGAGGTCAGAGGAGATTGTCCAGACTGGTTCAAGCTGACAGAATGGTGACAATAACTCAAATAATCACACATTACAATAATGGTGTGCATAAGAGCATTTCTGAACACGCAGCATGTCGAATCTTGAAGTGGATGGGTTACTGCATCAGAAAACCACAGGCAGGAGGTACCTAATAAAGTGGTCATCGAGTGTATGTTTCATTTTTCTTAACGAAATTCATCACCTCTTTTGACATCCAAGGTTCCTGTACCTTGCTATCCTTGCCTGTCTTTAACCACCATCCACATGACACATGGCCCAAAAAGTTGATCCCAATTAATTGTCCCTGGTTTCTTCCTGATACATTGGTAATTTGCACTGGTTTAATTTAATACTCATCCACAAAGTCCATACTTATCTATAGCTATCTTAAAACTTGAGGAGTTATGTTCACTGTTCTTTAACTGTTTTCCTATTGGTCAGTAGGTCACCTAGCCAGGCTCATTACTCAACACCAGGTCCCGTCTACCTTCTGCATATTTTTCACCTTGTCTGCAAGATATAGAAGCTGATATCTCTCAGGCTCTTCCTCTTGTTGGGCAATCAATGTATTGATTTTTTTTAAATCCCTCCTGGATGTTCGTAACGTATTTTACCCCATACAGCCCCCTTTTTTCCCGCCTGTTTTTTCTTGATGATGAGGCTACACGTTATGAAAAATTACAATGCAGACCATTTTCCAGAAGTGTAACCCCTGTGTGGTCCATCATCCCACTAGAGGTTTTTCTGTGACTTGCTGTCAACCTTGTTCGATTCTGTAGCAGCCGTAGCATTGGTGATGGGAATCTTTGCAAATATACACATCTTACATATACTAATTCTTTCCAGTTATTTTTGATAAATTCCTCTTCCTCTTGATATACTGTCTTTATTTGAGAAGGCTCAAAACCATGAGCTGGGTCTCCTACTTCAAGACAGTGGCAGGATCATTCATATCTTTTGAATCCTCAAGGACAGAAAGAGACCCTTGGCCAAGTGCATCTATTTTGATCATCAGACATCCAACTACAATAATACTATTTTTCCTCCTACATCTCTCTCTCTCCACCCCCCCCCCCCCATTGCCCTGTTGCCCTAGTAACTTTCAGTAAACAATTAACTTATCATTTAGCATGTGGGAGAAAACTGGGGGGAGGGGGCCAAGGAGAAACCAATTTGGTCAAGGACAAACTCCTCACAGACTGTACTCAAGGCCATGAGTGAACGTGGGTCTTTGAAGCTGTGAAACAGCAATAGTAAACACTACCTTTCAAAAAAAAAACTGCTTGAGGAACTTGGTGCATCAAGCAGGATCTGCAGAGGGACCTCAACAGTAGATGTTTGAGATCCTTCATCTGAGGGGGAAAAAAACTGTTTATTTCCTTCCAGGGATGTTGCCTGACCTACTAAGTTCCTCCAGTAGTTTGTTTTTTGCTCCAATTCCAGCATCTACAGTCTTTTCATGACATCTAATCAGGGTACTGCTATGCCACTCTTTAGTTATCTCAGGTGTATCTGCATTCCTCACTGGCTGTGTTCCTGAAACTGTTCAGGAGGCTGTAACGGGACTTACCAGTCAGTTGGCTGATTCAGTGTGTCAAAGCTATAATTGCTTCTCCAGGGGATGAAATCCTATTACTTTGGGAGAGATATTAGTTCCTATAATTTGGGGCAAGGTGAAAATTTTGCTTCTGGGATATGAGCAGTTTTCGATACATTAGGAGATTTCTCTCTTTAATGCAAAACTGTACAAACAGCTTGTCTATAATTAACCTTATCAGTTTCTATTTATTCCAGAACAGCTGTGTTTTGTTAACCTCATTTTTCCTAAATTTCTGCTGTTTTAAAGGCCAACACAGATTAATGACTTCCGTACAACACTACATGTATCTTGATGGATTTGTCCTTGGCAGTCAAAGTGATGGTCACTCTTGTCCAAGGATTATTCCAGACTGCCGCCACTGTTCTGTTGCAGATTTGGTTACTGATACACTAAGAAGGTCTTTCAAAAATCATACTTCTAGAGAAGGTTCCAGATGTTTTTTTTAAACCACAGGTGTTGACTGATGTGTTTCTCCAAATCCTCTTCTGTTCATTCTTCCTGCCAGGAATAAATGTTTGTAGGCTGAGTAAAAACAACTGCGGGCACTCTTCTTCATCAGCTTGCTTGTCCAGCTTTCTCTTGGGGCCACTTTGGTTGCAAAAATGTGACCTATAAAGCAATAATGCTAGTTTCATTGCACAATGCCACAATACTATCCTGTGAAATTACTGTCTAAATGCCAGACTTGTAATTTCTAGCCTCTTGCTGAAATAAATAGCATTTTGAAAAATTTTTATCTATAGATTTATTGTTAGTTTGCTTGCATCTAAATCTGCATTTAATGTTGCTTTACAACTGTGCAAGACCAGACAGAAATGTTAGTAAATGCTCTTTGAAATTATTAATGATCAATATCACCAGATTTTTTTGTTGATTTTTGACTGTTTTAAGTCTCCAAGTTTTCTCAATAGATTTATTTCATTTTACTGCAGGTGATGATAATGGGAAGAAAGCCAGCAATCCAAACCACTGTAACTGTATTATTGACCAAATCTTCACTGGGGGGCTGCAGTCTGATGTCACCTGCCAAGTCTGCCAGTAAGAGAATAGCTTTTTTTGTTGTAGATTATAATTAAAGCCACGTTAAGCCACCTGTGGGAGAAGGGGGTATGTGTCTGGTGGTATTCACTTCAGTTATAACGGGAGAAAGTGAGCAAAATTGCATTTCTATCCTTGACTTAAAAACAAAAGTTCTAGGTTTTACTATCATTCTTTAGTGTTTTCTCATAACATCCCAGTTCTCCATTATTTTTTGTTTGCCTTATCATTTTTATTGTCTATAAAATTTGATAAAGTTACATCTGGCAAACCATTTTGAGTTTTGCTGTTCCAAGATACTTCACTGTACATAGCCAAAACATGGTTTGATAACTTCCAGTTAAGTTCGGATGAAGATGGTGCCAAGCTGCTATGTCCATAAAAGTCATAGCTCAGACTTTTAGGTTCATAGGGATGATTATGGGGACAGGTTAGTTTTGATACAAAGATGAAGGGAGTTAGGAGTAAGGGGCAGTAAGTGAAAAGTCAGGACGGGAGCTGGAGTCCTGGTTGGAGCACACCCAATAGAAGGCCACTGATTCTTGTGGATGGATGTTGGATAGGCAGGTACTGAAACTGTTCCCCGTGGTCAGTGAGAGGCCAATGGATCCCTTGGATGAGGGCTTGAGATACACCCCCGCCCCCCCCCCCCACCGAGTTGGAGATCCATGCAAGCCCAGAGTTCAAAGCCCTATGATCGGCAAGTCCTGGGATCCATACCCAAGTTTGAAGACAGCGAAGTCGAAGCCCCTGGGTCAGCATGTCCAAAAATTGGGGCCCGATGTTTGCAAGTCTGGGCCAGAATGACCTCTCAAGTCAGTGAGTAGCAGGGTCAGAGGCCTATGCGAGTCCAGAGTTCAAGGCCTGAGGTGAGTCCTCAGCTCGGCAAGTCCTGGGGTTGATATCAGAGGTTGAAGTCCGAAATTGGGGAGTCCAGAAGTTGAGGTTCAACAATAGAGACCTCTCAGCGTATCTGGAAGATGGAGGCCCAGAGACTGGAGGTTGGATGTCCAGTCCTGGAGTTGGAGGGGTGTGTGTATGTGATGGGAGGGAGAAAAGGGGCTTGTTTTGTTGCTATTGTTTCTGCTTGTGTTGTTTTGTTGAACATTGCGGCAGTACAGAGTGTGTGATGACACATGAGAGCTGCCCTCAGCTCGTCCTTGATTTGTGGTGGTTGTTAACACAAATGATGCATTTTCTGTATGTTTTGATGTACATAAATGAATTTTTATCTTCAGGATAGACTAATTTAAATCATCCAATAATTCATTTTTAGCATACTGATGAAGCAGGAACTTAGTGCTATTTATGCTGCCTAGTACACATGATTTGATGAAGAGAATTTCTACAAAAATAAAGCCTATGATGTTGAAATGGTTAATTGGTGGCAGATATGAGGTAGTTCTAAGCCTGTCTTCTGTGTATACTTGGCCACCTGATGTGATTTGATGAACTCAACTCTTAGTTGTGGTCGTCTGCAAAATTTTCAATGGTTGATCACAGCAATAACACAAAACAATTAAGTTGAGTACTAATGTATAAATCTACAAATAAAGGGCCAATTTAATAACCCTTAAAGATGCAGCAAGAGGAACTTGAAAAAAAGCTTTCCACTTTTTAGTGAAATGCTGTGCCAGAGCAGGCCTGATTTTCATTATATCTACAGTAAGTACAGTTAACATTCTAGATGCCATTAAAATTCAGTTATGGGTGCACAGTTTTATTATTTATTTATTTTGAGGATAAACAGCCAAAAGCCAGGTCAAATTCTACCTTGTAACTTCTGTGTGGCAGAAAATTAATTTGGAGTTGTGTGAAAGGACTAGTTCTGTCTATCCTATGTACCATGTCACCATGTCATAATTTCTCTTTACTTCAGTGGTGTCTCCACTACGATAGATCCATTCTGGGATATTAGCTTAGACCTGCCTGGGTCTTCCACACCATTCTGGCCCTTAAGTCCAGGCTCTGATGGGAATGTTGTGAATGGAGAAAGCCATATGTCCTCCGGTACCACCACACTCACAGATTGTCTACGAAGGTACCTTCTGTTATCTGCTCTCATTGCATGTTCAGCATTGCATCCTTGTTATTTATGTATCAGCATGGTTTATAAGAACTACTTGCTGCAGACTTGTGCCTTGTCAGTGGCTAAGTATGAGTTTAGTTATGTAAATTTGGTATGATGGCCTATTGATTATGGTGCGTGAAGAGCATCACAAAAATGAGTTCAAATATCACCATGGTAAGTTGTGAAAATGAACTTAGTAGATGTTTAAAACTTGTGAGCAGACTAGAAAAAAATACCATTCAACTTGATTTCAGATCAACAGCCATGTCTCAATTTCCTCTGTATAGGGAACTTCCACTCTTAATGGATATGATCTACATTATTCTGATGCCAATTATTGATTAACTTGAAGTTCAAGGCACAATTATCAGTGAACAGTAAATTGTGCTGATAGTAAAGAACACATTTTTAAAACATAATCTTTTGTTTTATTAATTCTACCCCCAGGTTTACAAGACCTGAACATCTCGGAAGCAGTGCCAAAATCAAATGCAGTGGTTGCCATAGTTACCAAGAATCAACAAAACAGCTTACCATGAAGAAACTTCCCATAGTGGCCTGTTTTCATCTCAAAGTAAGTTGCAGCTTTGAAGAGCTTTTGAGAATTTAAGTATATAAGGCATTGATTCACAGCAATTAGCTATCAGGATTGATTGGCAAAAACAAATTAAAATAAGGCAGTGGTGAGCGGAGCGGCCATTGTTAGAGTGGATAGTGTTAGATTGGGGATTTTGAGTTTTTAGCTCTTCGGCTTCAGCGAGAAAAAAATGAAAAGCTGTAGATATTTTTCCAGTTTATTTATTATTTCCTCCTTTAGTTAGAATAGTGGGAATGCTCCTCTTGCAGGATTTGGGAAGGCATGGTCCCTGACGACTTCACCTGCAAGAAGAGCATCCAGCTGCAGCTTCTAACTCCATGTTAAGGAGTTGGAACTGGAACTGGATGAACTTCAGATCATCTGGGAGGCTGAGGGGGTGATAGACAGGACATAGAGAGAGGTAAATACACCGAGGTGCAGCACACTGGAGGCTGGGTGACAGTCAGGAAAAGGTAAGGTACAGAGTACCCCTGTAGTCAACCCCATCAGCCAAAGGAATACCATTTTTGATATTGTCAGGGGGGTGACCTAGCAGAGGAGAGTCACAGTGGTCAGCTCTCTTTCACTGCATCTGGCTGTGTGGCTCCGAATGGAAGGGGGAGGGGAAGAGACAACCCGTGGTGATGGTGGATCCATTAGTTAGGGGAACAGAAAGGAGGTTCTGTGGGCGAGAACAAGATTCCTGGATGGTATGTTGCCTCCCAGGTGCCAGACTCTGGGACATCTCAGATTGAGTCCTCAGCATTCTTAAGTGGAAGGGTGAGCAGCCAGAGGTCATGGTCCATGTAGGTACCAATGACAGGTAGGAAGAGAGACGAGGTTCTGCAAAGTGAGTTCAGAGAGTTAGACACTATGTTAAAGGACAAGACCTCCAGGGTTGTGATCTTAGGATTTCTACCAGTGCCAAGTGCTAGAAATGCCAGAACTAGGAATATAATGCACTTTAACATGTGGTTAAGGAGTTGGAGGGAGGGCATCAGATATTTGGGTCATTTTGCTCTCTTCTAGAGAAGGTGGAACCTGTATAGAAGAGATGATTTGCACCTGAACTTGGAGGTCTAATGACCTAGTGGAAAGGTTTTCTACTGCTGCATAGTGGGGGAAGGATTAAAGCTAGATTTGCAGGGGAATGGGAACCAGAGTGCTAGAACAGATAGTGGAGAGGTTGTGCAGGCGTGTTGTTAAGACCTCAGGAAAAAGTCAAGAATCAAAAGATTGAACATGGTGTGACTAATGTTCTGAGCTGCGTAAATTTCAACGCAAGAAGTATTGTAGGAAAGGTTTTATCCATGCCTTGAGCTTAACACCTGGAATTGTGATATAGAAATTACTGAGACGGTTGTAGAAGGGTCAGGACTGGCAGCTCAATATTCAGGGGTTCTGTCGTTTAAGACATGACAGACAGGAAGGAATTTAAAGGACAAGGGGTAGGTTTACTAGTCATGGAAAATGTCACTGCAGTGCTCAGTCAGGACAGACTGGAGAATTTGTATAGTGAGGTGGAACTGAGGAGTAAGAAAAGTATGACCACATTAATGTGCTGTATTATAGACCACCCAACAGACTGTTGCAAGAAATGGTCTGTATAGTAGCTGATTTTTAACTTGCCACAAATTGACTGGGATCCCATACTGTAAAAGGACTAGATAAGATAGAGTGTGTCGAATGTGTTCAGGAAAGTTTCCTTACTCTGTACATTGAAGTCCCAATGAGAGACTGTGCAATACTTGTTGTGCTACGAGGGAATGAGACAGGGCAGGTGTCAGAAGTTTGTGAAGGAGAACGCTTTGCATCCAGTGACCACAATGCCATTTGTTTCAAAGTAAATATGGAAAAAGATAGATCTGGTCACAGGTTAAGATTCTAAATTGGAGAGAGGCCAATTTTGATATCAAAAAGGCTCTGGCAAATGTGGATTGGGACAAACTGTTTTCTAGTAAAGGTGTTCTTCGTAAGTAGGAGGCCTTCAAAAGTGAAATTTTGAGAGTAAAAAGCTCGTATGTGCCTGTCAGAATAAAAGGTAAAGTAACAGGTTTAGGGAGCCTTGGTTTTCAAGAGCTATTGAGGCACTGGTTAAGAGAAAAGAGGAGGTGCACAGCAGGTATAGGCAGGTAGGAACAAATAAGGTACTTGTGTAGTATAAGAAATGCAAGAAAGAAATCAGGAGGGGTCAAAGGATGTATGAGGTTGCTCCAGCAGACAAGATGAAGGAAAATCCTAAAGGATTCTACAGATATATTGAGAGCAAAATTATTGCAAAGAATAAAATTCATTTCTGGAAGATCAGAATGGTAATCTATGCATGGAGCCAAAAGAGATGGGGAGATCTTCAAAAGGAATTTTTAAATCTATATTTACCTAAAAGATGGACAAAGTCTGTAGATGTGGGGCAAAGCAGCAGCGAGGTCAGGACCATATACAGGTTACAGAGGAGGTGGTTTTGCTGTCTTGAGGCATGTCAGGGTGGATAATCCCCAGGGCTGATGAGGTTTTCCCTCGGACCCTGTGGGAGGCAAGGGCCCTAGCAGACATATGCAAATCATCCTTTGAGACAAGTGAGGTACTGGGGCTGGAGGGTAGCTAATATTGTTCCACTATTTAAGAAGACTCTAAAAATAAACAGGAAATTATAGGCCAGTTAGCCTGGTGGATGGTAGTAGGCATTTAAAATGGTTCAGTATGGACTTTATGGGCCAGAGGACTTGTTTCTGTGCTGTGTTTTTCTGTGACTCTTGTCCGTAGACATTGAGCTTCAGTACTAGCAGAGGAAGCAAAATAGCAATCATTCATGTTTGTATGCTTTGAGACAAATTTATTTTGTATTCTGAGGTCTTCCCTTAAGTTTTTTGTATGGACCACAAGATATGGGAGTAAAATTAGGCCTTTCAGCCCATTGAGTTTGTTCCACTAGTGTAGTAGGTGCAGCAAACAAAGATTGCTTCTGAGATCTGTCTGTGTTGAAAATGAACTCAAATGAAATGGTAAAATCCTGTTAATTTAAGGCTGTCAGCTCCTACAGAAGCAAGCAGCTGAAAATGAACATAATGTATATTGGAATATGCAGAGCCAGCAGCAGTTTTTGCTTTTTGAGTGTCTTTTCAAACATTTTACATAGATACTCTGGTACTACAATATTACAAAGTGAAGCAGTCCAGTGATTGCTCAAGATTGTAGTAACTTTTCTCTTAATCTGCATTTGCCAAGTGTGAAGTGCACTGTAATTGGTTTGGATCTGAACTTGGAATTTTTGCTATACATTGCAGATGCCAGCCCAGTGTTCTAATGATGTTACTGTTGAGACTGCATGACCTGCTGAGTCTTTACTTTTCAAATTTCTGTTTCAATAATACATTTGCCACCATTAGAATCAGTACTTTCAAACATTTTAATTAAAGTAACACTGAGATGAAGATAATATACTAGGGGATACTCAGTTTTGATTTTCTGACTAATGAATACAAGTTTTCTCTTGTTCCACTCCTGTAGCGGTTTGAACACTCGGCCAAGTTACGGCGAAAGATCACTACATATGTCTCTTTTCCACTGGAGCTAGACATGACTCCGTTCATGGCTTCTAGGTAATAGTACTTCTCAAATCTTCATATTAGGGCATTGCAAAGCTTAACAGGTGAAGAAGCAAAATAACTGTACACTTCTGTGTTCTTTTGACTTGCAAAGCACTTTACAGTAAATGGAAATTTATTGCTATGTACAGCAATGTTCTGCAAAATCTGCTAAAGTATATGGTGAATGTTGGGCAGAAAACACTGTTGCTGTCTGGGATGGAATACTGTTGGATCTTCTACATGATATGATAGAGCCTTGCTTTATAGTTTCATCCAAGAGATAGCACCTGAAAGAAAATGGCACACTGACAGTAAAGTGCCATTCTTAAGAGGCACAAAATGCAGAGTTTCAACCAGAAATTTTGACACCTCCTTTCCTCCCACAGAAATGTATTCAATAATACATTTGCCACCATTGGCTTGACCTGTTGAATTCTTCCCGCAGATTGTTTCTTTGATGTACTATTCTTCCATGGGGAAAATGCTGTGCCAGTAAATTTATTGGAGTAGTACAGATTAAAAGATGTTGGGAAAGCCTATAGGTGAAGGTTTGGAGTAAAGTAGTATTTGGATTGTGTGTAAACATACAGATTGGAAAATGTTGCTGAGTGGCTCGCTGAGCTGGCTTGTTAGCTTGCAGACGTTTCGTTACCCAGCTACTACAACTTCAGTGCAACTTCAAATGAAATGTTGGTGATCTACATTGTTCATCTTTTGTGTGTCCTGTGATTAGAGTGAGTGAGTGTGTGTCTGTGTGTGTGTGTGTGTGTGTGTGTATATATGTGCCATTTCTATTGGTTACCAGATTAGTTCGTTAAAATCCGATTAGGTGATAATTGTTGTCTGGGCTGCTATTGGTAACCAATAGAAATGGCACAGAGACACGCACGCACGCACACACACACACCCCCATGAAAGACGAACAATGTAGATCACCAACATTTCATTCGAAGTTGCACTGATGTTGTAGTAGCTGGGTAATGAAACGTCTGCAAGCTAACAAGCCAGCTCAGCGAGCCACTCAACAACATTTCCCAATCTGTATGCTTACACACAATCCAAATACTACTTTACTCCAAACCTTCACCTATAGACTTTCCCAACATCTTTTAGTCTGTACTACTTCAATAAATTTACTGGCACAGCATTTTCCCCATGGAAGAATAGTACGTTAAAGAAACAATCTACGGGAAGAATTCAACAGGTCAAGCCAATGGTGGCAAATGTATTATTGAATACAAGCCAGCTGGGCAAGTCACTCAACAACAGCATCCTCAAGCTAAGCTACAAATCTTTTCCAACATCTTAAATATTGGGAAATGGACAAAAATGTATTTTGTAAAAGGAACAATAGTGCAGACTAATATCTAAGTGGTGAGAAAATTCAAACATCAGAGGTGCAAAATGACTTGGGAGTCCTTGTGCAAGCCTCCCAGAAAGTTAGTTCACAGGTTGAGTTCGCAGTAAAGAAGGGAAATGCAATATTGGCATTTATTTCAGGGGGAATAAATTTTAACAACAGGGAGATAATGCTGAGCCTTTATAAGACACTAGTCAGGCTGCAACTGGAGTATTGTAAACAGTTTTGTGCCCCTTATCTCAGAAAGGATGTGTTGACATTGGAGAGAGTCCAATGGAGGTCCACAAGGATTATTCCAAGAATGAAGGGGTTAACATATGAGGAGTGTTTGGCAGATTTAGGCCTGTACTCACTGGAATTTCGAAGAATGCGTGGGGATCTCAATGAAACCTAGCGAATGTTGAAAGGACTAGATAAGGTGGATGTGGAGAGGATGTTTCCTCTGGTGGGGGTATCCAGAACTAGAGGACACTGCCTCAAAATTGAGGGGCGACCATTTAGAACAAAGGTAAGGAGGATTTTTTTTTATTTTTAGCCAAAGGGTGGTGTATCTGTGGAATGCTGTGCCACAGACTGGGGCAGAGGCCAAGTCCATGAGTACATTCAAAGCAGAAGTTGATAGTTTCCTGATTGGTCAGGGCATCAAAGAATATGGTGAGAGGGCAGGTGTATGGGGTTGAGTGGGGGAGTGTACTTGATGGGCTGAATGACCTAATTCTGTTCCTATGTCTTATGGCCTTATACAAATTAGCAGTAGGAATAAATAACCTGGCTCTTGAAGCCTGGTCCCTCCATTAGTAAGATCATGGCTGATGTGATTACAATACCAAGTACTCAGTACCACCAACCTGCTGTAACCTATCTATCTCATCTGAATTGAGTATTTAATATCATTATATTAAAAATAATTTAAGACCCTTTGAGGAAGAGTTAAGACACTCAGGTGGTGGCTGTGGGTAGGGAGAAATTTCACCTCATCTTAGTTTTAAAGTGACAAGCTATTATTTTTAAAGTGACCATTCTAGATTATTCAACAGAGCAGTCCTGTCAAAGCTCTTCTCAAGAATCTCAAGTTTCATCTCATTTTCTAAATTCTAGCAGCTCCATCTCTAGCTTGTCTAACCTTTCCCCATGAGATAATCTTCCCCTTCCACGTATTAGTCTTGTAAACAATCTCTGAACTGCCTCCAACATGTTAACATCCTTAAGGGGGCCAGATCTATGTAGTACTCTAGATGAAATTCCACTAATACCTATATGATTGAAGCATAATCTCCTATTTTTGTATTCCGTCTCCCGAGCACTATGAGGGGTGATTGATAAGTTTGTGGCCTAAGGTAGAAGAAGTCAATTTTAGAAAACTTAGCAGATTTATTTTTCCTACATTTACACACTTAGTCCAGCGGTCGTGGCGTATACGGATCCCTTCTATGTAGAAGTCAGCGTCTTGGACCTCCAGAAGTGGTCCACAGCAGGGGTGATTGATAAGTTCGTGGCCTAAGGTAGAAGGAGATGAGTTATCAACTTCAAACTTTTTGCATTTTCACTCAGAGTTGAACTGCACGTAACAAGAGCTGTATAACTCATCTCCTTCTACCTTAGGCCACGAACTTATCAATCACTCCTGCTGTGGATCACTTCTACAAAGAAGGGATCCCTATGGTCCACAACTGCTGGACTAAGTGTGTGCATGTAGGAGGGGACTATGTTGAAAAATAAACGTGCTAGGTTCTCTAAAATTGACTCCTTCTACCTTAGGCCACAAACTTATCAATCACCCCTCGTAAACAACAGGAATTCTGCAGATGCTGGAAATTCAAGCAACACACATAAAAGTTGCTGGTGAATGCAGCAACTTTTATGTGTGTTGCTTGAATCACCCCTCGTATATCATTCTGTTCAGTAACTAATTACTTGTAGTTCTGCATATACACATTTTGCAAATTATTAACTAAATTACTCAGATCCCTCTGTTCAAAGCTTCATATATCTTGACATTCTAATTTTTCCTGCTAAAATGGATAATTTTACATTAACCCACATTATACTCCATTTTCCAATCTTTACCCATTCATTTGTCGTTCCCATATCTGGATAACGCTTCCCCATTTTCTGTTCACAGTTTGTTCATGATTCATCAGCAAATTTCACAAACATACCCTTAGTACCATTATTCCAGTCCTTTGTATAAATTACAAAACATTGAGGCATGTCCCACCATCCATCCTTGTGCTCTACCACGTGCCTTCACAATTTAGTCAATAACTAATCCCATCTCATTTCACAATATTAGATCTAGAATAATCTGTGATCTGGTTGTATCCCAGAATGTACTGTTCTGAAAACTCAAGCCAAAAATGTTATGAACTTCTCATCTGGGCTATGTTTGCACATTTGGCATTTCCAGTCTGGATGGTCCCCCTTGATTATTATATATATGCCCAGTTTATTTCTTCCTTTATGCTCCCTCTTTCCGTGTGGTTACTAATGGAGCCTGCACACCAGTTCCAAGATGACTAATTGCCTTTTGTTATTTCTCAACCCCAACCAAATATTTCTACATATAACCATATAACAATTACAGCATGGAAACAGGCCATCTCGGCCCTTCTAGTCATTGCCGAACTCTTACTCTCACCTAGTCTCACCGACCTGCACTCAGCTCATAACCCTCTATTCCTTTCCTGTCCATATAGCTATCCAATTTAACTTTAAACGACAACATCGAACCTGCCTCAACCACTTCTGCTGGAAGCTCGTTCCACATAGCTACCACTGTCTGAGTAAAGAAGTTCCCCCTCATGTTACCCCTAAACTTTTGCCCTTTAACTCTCAACTCATGTCCTCTTGTTTGAATCTCCCCCATTCTCAATGGAGAAAGCCTATCCACGTCAACTCTATCAATCCCCCTCATAATTTTAAACACCTCTATCAAGTCCCCCCTCAACCTTCTGCGCTCCAAAGAATAAAGACCTAACTTGTTCAACCTTTCTTTGTAACTTAGGAGATGAAACCCAGGCAACATTTTAGTAAATCTCCTCTGTACTCTCTCAATTTTATTGACATCTTTCCTATAATTCGGTGACCAGAACTGTACACAATACTCCAAATTTGGCCTCACCAATGCCTTGTACAATTTCAACATTACATCCCAACTCCTAAACTCAATGCTTTGATTAATAAAGGCCAGCATACCAAAAGCTTTCTTCACCACCCTATCCACATGAGATTCCACCTTCAGGGAACTATGCACCATTATTCCTAGATCCCTCTGTTCTATGGCATTCTTCAATGCCCTACCATTTACCATGTATTGTCCTATTTTGATTAGTCCTACTGAAATGTAGCACTTCACATTTATCAGCATTAAACTCCATCTGCCATCTTTCAGTCCACTCTTCTAATTGGCCTAAATCTCTCTGCAAGCTTTGAAAACCTACTTCATTATCCACAACACTACCTATCTTAGTATCATCTGCATACTTACTAATCCAATTTACCACCCCATCATCTAGATCATTAATATATATGACAAACAACATTGGACCCAGTACAGATCCCTGAGGCACACCGCTACACACCGTCCTCCAATCTGACACACAGTTATCCACCACTACTCTCTGGGGTCTCCCATCTAGCCACTGCTGAATCCATTTTACTACTTTGACATTAATGCCTAACGATTGAACCTTCCTAACTAACCTTCTGTGTAGAACCTTGTCAAAGGCCTTACTGAAGTCCATATAGACAACGTCCACCGCTTTACCTTCGTCAACTTTCCTAGTAACCTCATCAAAAAATTCAATAAGATTTGTTCAACATGACCTTCCATGCACAAATCCATGTTGACTGTTCCTAATCCAGATAATTATATATACCATCTCTAAGGATAATTTCCATAAATTTACCCACCACTGATGTCAAACTCACAGGCCGATAATTGCTACGTTTACTCTTAGAACCCTTTTTAAACAATGGAACCACATGAGCAATACGCCAATCCTCCGGCACCATCCCCGTTTCTAATGACATTTGAAATATTTCTGTCAGAGCCCCTGCTATTTCCACACTAACTTCCCTCAAGGTCCTAGGGAATATCTTGTCCGGATCTTGGTTTTCTGAACTTGGATCATGTTCCTTTATTGTGCTAAAACAGGGAGCCACTTCTCCACCTTTCCCCTAAGCTCCCTGTCTTTCTAAGTATTTAGAACCAAATTTATATGTTTGTAATGGGTGAAAAATAGATATATTAGCTTTAATATTCACAAATACAATGAAATATAGTGGAATGTATCATTTGCATCAACGACCAGCTGGGGTATTCAAGTGTTAGCAACTTTCAGCACCAAAATAGCATGCCCAGCCCTTACCAACTCTAACACTTGCATCTTTGTAATGTGGGAAGGAACATACAAAATCCTTACAGCGGCAGGAATTGAACCCTGATTGCTAGCGCTGTAAAGTGTTGCAGTTAGAGGCAAAAACAGTAGAAGCTCTTGGATAATCACACGAGTGTCCAAATGTTAGATGGATAGTGACATTGTGTGGGCACATGGTATTAGATTAGTTTGGTGTTTAATTAGTTCAACACAACATTATGGGTTGAAAGGCCTGTTCCTATACCATGCTGTTCCATGTTCTAAAATAGTTGATCCAGGTTTCTATTGCACTTCCAGAAATGCTAAAATACCTAGCAGATAGACAGGGTGATGAAAACGGTATATGGGATGCTTGCCTTCATCAGGCATGGCACTCGGTACAAGAGTTGAGATGCCATGGTACAAAACCACGCTTGGAGTATTGAGTGCAGTTCTGGACACCATGCTATTAGGAAGGATGTGATTAAGCTGAAGGATATACAGAGACAATTACCTAGGATGATCCCTAGACTGGAGGGATTTAATTATAAGGAGGGAGGGCTCTGTTTCTGAAGCAAGGGAGGTTGAGGAGTAACCGCAAAAGGTTTATAAAATAGAGCAACACTGTCTTTGTCTTGGGGTGGGGGTGGGGTGGGGGGAGTGCTAAAGCCAGAGGGCATAAGCTAAGAGGAAAGATTTAAAGATAATCTGAAGGGCAAGGTTTTCACAGGACAAGCTGAGTTTTTGGAACAAGCAACCAGAGGGAGGTGCAATGATTGGCACATGGATAAAAAGGTTTAAAGGATTATGAGCTAAATGCTGGATAGTGAGGTTCGCTTGGATAGGTGAATTGGCCAGCATGGACAGATTGGGCTGAAGGGCCTACTTCCATTCTGTATAATTCACTGAAATCTATGAAAGTGATATTTGTTTTAATTTGTTCAATTCCTTTGCTTTCAAATGTGTGTATCTAAGAATAGTTTGTGCAGTTCATTCCTTATTTTTGTAATCCACAGCCTTTCCTGCTGGTTTATTCTTGGACATACTTCCATCTCTTTCATTTCACTGAGTGATATTTTTGTCTCTAGCTTCATCTGTGCTCTGTCATGTGCTATGCCTTATAAACTGATCCCTTGCTTCCACTCGATACATGAAATTCCTCTTTGCTTCTCTCATTATGTATATTGCTACCACACTGAATTCAACACAGTTCAAATGTAGACCTTCCCAGCCTTCACTTTCCCCAATACTGGTGTCAGTGCCCCACGAACTGGAACATTCTTCCCACACCAGCCACACATTCATTTCCCTGATCTCATTTATCCTTTGCCAGTTTGCATGTGCTGGGTAACAACATGGAGGTTATCGTCTGTGGGTTTCTGCTTAATTTGATCCATTTCCTCACACTGATTACATAAAACCTTTGTCTTGTCTGTCTTGCTAGTACCTGCATTAATCATGAATGCTGAATTTTTCCTGTCTGGAATCAGTAAATGTCCTGAATGCTGGCAGTAGGCAGGCAACACTGCCCTCTGATCTATTGCTCTTTGTTACAGAGAAGTGTCAACCACCCCTGTGCACACTTGCTATGCTTTTGCCTATACCAAAACATTGTTATCCCACCCCATTTAAATGGTTTCCCTTACCATGGTATCATGGTCAGTGAATTCATTTGCACTCTAGTCACCATTCTCGTCCAAACAAGCTGAAAGAACCTGAAACCTATGGGCCAATTGCAATGACTAAGGTTCCTGCACAACTTCCACCTTGCTTGCCTCACCACAGTCACTTTCCCTTGTCCTTAGCTATGGATTAAATCAACAAGCATGTTTGTAGGGAGTTAACCACCTCCTGGTACTAATATCCAGGCAATTTCCTCCTCCATGATGTATTGCAGCTTCTGTATCTCCACCAGCTCTGACTGAGCCAAAGCCCATTGAGTGGCAAATGTAAAGAAGTATGATGGGTGGAGGAAGTGGAAGGAAAAATTACAAAACTGAGATGATCTTAGATTGGTTGCACCTTTTGGATCTTCTGTCCAGAAGTGCTTGCTCATAGGAATGAATGGTGTCAGGAAATGGAACATTTTCCAAACTTTGCCATGTGTCTTTGTCAAACTTTTCTCATAAATCTCATGCATTTCTGGATTTGGACTCTGCAGTAACAAAGGAATGGAAATGTACATCCAAGTTGGAATGGTGTTGACTGGGAAGATGACAGAAGTTCTGAGTAAATATCAAGCTGCTGGAGGAAATCAGGAGGGAAATGGACAGTCAGTGTTTGGGTTGGGACACTTCAAGGTTGAAAGGTAGAGGGGTGATAACCAGTGTAAAGAGGTGGTGCAAAAGCTGGTAGGCCATTGGTGGATCCAGACATGTGAGGGGGGAAGATTAGAAATGGAGGTAGTCTGAGAGGTGATAAGTAAAGGAAACAAATTACTGCAGATGATGATGGAATCTGATAAGAAACAAACATAGAACATAAGGGAGGTGGTGTGGCAAATGGCAAAAGGGAAAACATAAGTCTTACATTTCCTGTATCATTCCTATGTTGCAAAGGTTAGAAATGCTGCCTGTCAGGTTCCTTCACTGCTGGCTGAACCAATGTGAGCTGTTGGAACTTTGGTTGTCCACAAGAAATTAGGATGAGAAATACTAAGTTTTCTTTGGATTGTTTTGGTCTACAGCATGTGAAGAAAGTGCAGTTTGTCAGCAATAATTCCAATTGGTCAATGCACACAAAATGCTGGAGGAACTCAGCAGGCCAGGCAGCATCTATGGAAAAGAGTAAACAGCCGACATTTTGGGCTGAAACCCTTCATCAGGACAGATTTGTCTTCAAGCTGATTATAGTCCTCCTAGTGCACTGCCAGGAGTTATAATTGATGTCCAAAAATATTGTTTCTCCATTAAGGACATGATCTATCCTTGCAAAGAGTTACACTACAAGTTTGCATCATAGTGTTCACATGAGTGCATAATTGGGCACATTAGGTATTGAAATGTATTTTATCTGTACCCTTTTTCTTTTTTTCTAGTAAAGAGAGCAGGATGAATGGACAATACCAGCAGCCTGTGGATAGTCTAAGCAATGACAATAAGTAAGTTGATGTAGCTTTAAGTTTGCATTTGCAAACATTGTTCTCTCTATAGTATGTTGCTTGCACGGTCTGCTTTATGTACATAATGGAAGTCAATCACATGGCAATGGTTTTAAATTTGTCTGCATTTTTGAATGCAGATTAGGGATCATTGGATCCTTAAGAACTCCCAATCTATTGTTAGCCTGATGATGGAATCCTTCTGAAAATCTGGCTACTGCTTTGATTTATAATGCTGAAATAGGAATGATGTTATTGTAGTTATTTGGAACTCACTCTGAGAGATGGGGGTGGGAAATGGGTTTTCTGCAGAGTCTCTAATTCAATGTTTGACCATATTGTAGTCAAATATTGTTGTTTTTAGTGTTTTTAAATTGCTTGTTTTTAAGGACTTTTTTATTTTTTTTATTATATAATCACCTTTTGATAACCTGAGTTGGCTCTACTTGAGACAGAATGTAACTGTTTCAGTCTCTGACACTTGATGGTCACAGTTTTCTAGTTATTTGATAACTGATTTATAAGTCGCAGTTTAAAAATTCACTGTCCATTATAAATGTAATACAAACCAAATCCTTCAATTCCCTTTTGTATACAAACATTTGAAAAGTAATCATGTGTAGCTGTGGAGCCAGGGCCAGTTCTCAGAATTTGATTTGGAGGTACCATTGATGTACAAGGCTTGCTGAGTACGTTGCGATAATCTATGTAGTTGTGGGAAGGAGAGCCCTGTTCTTAGTGAGTGCACTTGTTCATTCCAGAGTCCTATGTGAACAGCACAGGCTGAGAGAGATGCAACTTGTGTGTATGTGTGGGCATGACATCATAACTGGCAAGCAACCCAATCACAAGTGAGTCTTTTCATTATCTGAATGTGTTCAATTTAAAAAAAATAGTGTCTCACTCGTCAGTGTGTTGTGGGGTTCCTTTAAAAGGAACATGTCACTCCAACAGCCATTAAAATGTGATACATTTCTCAATAACTGCAGGCGAGTGTGTGTTTCATGAGAATCTGAGGTAGAATGCCATTCAAGGTGCTGGGGACAGACCTATAAAAGCAAAGAATAGAATGAGAAGACAATTGGATGCTAGTCCAACTAAATCTGTTATAAATCTACCCAACTTGAAGGAATTGACTAATCATAATTATCTTTTTACAAAAAATCCTTTAGATTTCAAAATGTCATTTAATATTTGCACTCCATGGAAGAATCTAATTGTATAGTTCGATATTGGTCTTCTTCCTTGATCTTTAATTATAATCTTGACCAGATATCTAGTTTATAATTGAAGCACAGACTGAAATAGTTTGTTCTATTTTATTATCTATGGTTATTCATTTACATTTGGTTTATTTTTTGTGGTCTCTTTAAAATAATCTCCTTGCGTATTTCTCATTCCATTTGTTTTGAGTCTCTAAATTCTACACCTTTCAAATGCCAAGGGGAAATAGTTTAATAATAGTCTTAAAGTATAGAAAGGAGCAGACTTTATTCCTGAGTCTTGCTCCGGGATGCCAGAGATACAGTAGTATTATGGCACTCTCATCCACACCACCTTCAACTCCCTGTAGTAACTCCCTCTTCATCTTCCTTGGAAGGAAAAAGCTCAAGCTATATTTTCTATCTCTGATGTACAATTTCCTCTGAACTCTTTATTTGTATAGTGTCATTTGATCCCAAACCAGCTCCCTTCCATGAAATTTGGAGGGTTTTTTTCTCCACTGGATGGTGTGAATTACAAATGTAACCATGCTGGATGCTACTGAATATTATACTAAAGCCCGCTAGTGCTTTGTTCGTTGTCCAGCAATAATTTATTAGATTAGTTTCCAGCAATTGTTCGACTAGATTGATATGAACCTTAATTCTTAAAGGTTCTGATTGTCTTCCCTATATTTTTTTTAAAAAGTCCTTGTTGCTCTCTCTTCAACCCCACTAATATTGATGTTGCTTTGCAGATGAGAATGCTGAAAATTATACAAAACATTGCAGCATGACCATATCAGCTGCTTAACTATGTTTAAATCATTTCGAATTGGCACCCCAACTACTTGCTGATAACCACTGGCTTCTGCCAAAATTATTTGATTTTTTTTCACCCACTCTAATCTTCTGTTCAATGTGTACATGCTTTGTATAAATTTGCAATGTATTCCAGCCAGATTTCTTCACTGGATGTGGCTTTTTCATAAAATTTTACATAATTTTCAAAAGTAATCTTCCAGCATATAACTTGTACTGTGTAAGCAGCAGGATCTAGCAGATTCCTGCATGCTGCTAGGCAGACCCTCCCCCATTAGTGTTTTCTGTAGTTGGGCCTGCTTCCAACTGAAGGAGAAAATATGACATTAATTATAAAATCATATTGAACAGTTACTACTTAAGCTTACTTTACCCTTATAACGTTTTGAAAATCTCGATGTGCATTCTAGATAATGTTTAAGCAATATCTAAAGCAAGAGGAAAAAGTTATCAGGATGTTTCCAAGCTGCATATCTAAATGTTCAATGAAAACTAGTTCCTTCCCATAAAATGCCACAATGGGGAAACTATTTATACCATCACGAGTTCCTGCCCTTTTGTGCATCTGTGGTGACTCAGTCCTTTGAGACAATCCTAACACTTGAGTTCCTAACAGAATTGATCACACTATCATCTATTTTCATTCATTTCTTTGATATTGCTGCTGCGAAGGAATGTGTAATCTTGGAAAGCTGTAAAAATAACTCAGTGTGAATACTGTGAAAGTAGCAGGAATAAATGAGCAGGTTAGGAAACTCCAAAACTCCACCCTGAAGAATATTTGACAAATCAGTGTGAATATAGATCCTCCACAAGCTGTACCTTGTGTACATCTCTTGATCTGAGTAATGTTGTCCTTTTTGTGCAGGTATTCGCTGTTTGCAGTAGTCAATCATCAGGGAACACTGGAAAGTGGGCACTATACCAGCTTCATTCGACAACACAAGGACCAGTGGTTTAAATGTGATGATGCAATTATCACCAAGGCTAGCATAAAAGATGTGCTAGACAGTGAAGGGTGCGTACCAGTGGCTAGTACAAAGTTTGGAAAAGACTAGCCGATTTCTGATTCCCAGTAACTAATTATCAATGTTGATCTGCAGTTTTTGCCTTTGATTATCTATGTGAGCACCCTGTGCACATTCACTGTTTCTGCAAAATGAGTTATTCAACTATCCACACATCTGTCCTCCAAGTTGTTTCTCCAGATTCCAGAGGTTTTGGCGCTTTTGAATTAATTAAGATTTGGTTTGTATGTTTCTTTAATGATGTGGAATGCATGAATAATTTATCTTTATTCTATGTGAGATTGGTAGATATTTCTGCACTGCCTCTAATAAGTAGATATATTTACTTAAGAAACAGAAATTATAATATTCTAGTCATGATCCTGACAGTTCCTTGTGCAAATTCGTGGCTGTCTGTTATGCTCTTTTAAACCTGATCCATTGTGGAAAAGTATCCACTAGACTTGATCCTTGGCTTGTGCGATACACCACAGACTAAAGTCATTGAGTCAACGTTTTTGTTCATTGTTTCCCTTGGCTTGCCTTGCATTTGTTCACAAACTTTTATTTTGCTACACAAATTTCCAACTTAACCCAATCTTCCTTTTGATCTCTGGCCACTTTGGACATTGCCACCTTTCAAACTTTCACCAGAGTGTCCTTGTATGCAAATCTTTGAAAAATTAACATGAAGGTTCAGCAAGCAGTTTAGAGGGAAATTGATATAAAAACAAGAAATTCGGTCTAATTATGTAAGGCCCAATTAAGAGTACACTTGGAATAATTGTGTTCATCCATTCTTCCTACTCGAGCACAGGTAGATGAAAAATGGTAAAGGTTAACTAGATGGATTCTAGCAGTGAATGGTTTATCATTGATTAAGTTGACTGGGGCTATACTTGTATTTAACAGAATGAAGTCATTTAATTGAATTGTACAAAATTCTTTTGGGGTTTGACAGCGTAAATTCAATGGTGTTTCTCTTAAATGCCTCAGGTTACTGTCTCAAAATAAGGGGACAGCATTTTGCAATTTGAGATTTCTGTACGTAGCAGGCAGTGAATTTTTGTAATTCTCTGTCCAAGAATAGAGAGTCTTTTCCAAGGCTACGAAGGCTCAGTTCATGAATAAGTTCAAGTCAGACTGATAGATTTTTAGCTATTAAGAGAATTGATGAATGTGGAATATGTGCTGGTAATTAGAACTGTGGTCTTTCTGAGTGAAAGAGCAGGCATAAGGGCTGATCCATCTTCTGCTGTTTCTGTGATCCCTTCTATTTTGCTTATGTTTTTTTATCATTTAAAGTTATTCTAATTTCTTTTGTTGTTTAGCTTTCACTGGGGGTTATATTTCATATAATGTTGAGCATGATACCATACCATAGTTGTATTTAACACACCTGGTATAATGTTTTAACAGTGTTCGTGAGTGTCGTTTTAAAGTGCTGTAATAAAGTTTGTTAGTTGGTTCTGGAGTGCATCTGAGTATATACTGTAAGCTAATTGTTTTTATTATGTACATTAAACTCGATCTTAATTTTCTTTTTCTGTAGGTATCTCTTGTTTTATCACAAACAATTCCTTGAATACGAGTAGCCTTATCAGACTGGGGGAAGCCTTCAGAACGATACACAACCTACCTGAAACTCTAAGTACTGTCAGCACTGAGTGAACCTACTTGACATTGGTCTGAAGGAGTGAGGCGGAACACCCAATGGAATGAGACTGAAGAGGCACGGGTTATCCTCAAAGCTGCAACCCACATCTCTGGAAAGGAAGGAGGGGGGAGGGTACACATCTCTGCTTCTGTTCCCATGGTGCTCCAGCTCCAGCTGACCAAGTGTATAACAATAATAACAAACCATCCCATTGAGATGGGTTTGAGAGCAAATGGATGGTATTAATGACTTGCAGATACACTTCTGTGGATTTAGATATTGAGTACTGTATGAAACTAGTAGGCATATATTTTCAAAAGAATGGCCATTAAAACTGAATGCAGTACTGAGACAGGTTTTCAGTATGTATGTGTTGCCAGATGTGTGTAGATTGATGCAACCTGACAGATTTCTGTATTGGGCCCACATTTGTTTGCCTTCTAGCTTTTAGATTTTCCTGTCAAAGGTTCAAAGCAGCTGTACTGTAATGAAACTGTACTGGACCTTGGTATTCGTTTATTGTACAAATGCTCATGTTTCAAGATGGCCTTACATCACAATGGTGGAAAATTTTGTGTCTGTCTTAAAACATGCCTGCGTGTACGTGCATGCATAGGTGCACACACGCATTCTCTCACACACGCATTCTCTCTCACACACGCATTCTCTCTCACACACGCATTCTCTCACACACACGCATTCTCTCACACACGCATTCTCTCTCACACACGCATTCTCTCTCACACACGCATTCTCTCACACACACGCATTCACACACACACACACGCAGTCACACACACACACACACACACACACACACACACACACACACACACACACAATATTGCAATTGGAATGGTGGCCACAGTGACTGCTCTGGATTCTTCTCTTTGATTTATTTTTTAAATTATGCAGTCTGGTCGTAGCAGTAGATTGATGTTTGGGAGCTTTTGCTGTCTTGTCGGAAAGAAGGATCCATGTGGCAGTCTAAGTGGCCTTCATTATGTGAAACAATATGATCAGACCAGAGGGGCCTGAGACAAGGGAATGCTGATGAAATGCAGCCTGTTATGTTATTCTCACTTTTTATATTCTGTATTAGTTGCTTTTGGAACAATGTTCCGCAAATAGAATATTCTGTACATCTTTCTTAAGCAGGACGGGAAGTTGAGGAGCAACTCCCAAATAGCTTGTTCCACAGGAGCTGGAATTGTTCATTTCATAATGTTGTACAATCTGGATTAATGAAAAGTAAATATTTTATTTATACACAAAAAAATCATAAAACAGAGCATAACTATGATTAACCGTTCATGGTGATCAGCAAGCATCCTGGATGCCATGTTGATTCTCAGTAAACTATCTATCCCATTAAAGCTTTACGGCACTCCCATTTGTTTGAATATCCTGTTAAGGTTAATCCCTCACTGGGCTGCTTTGACCCAATGCCTATATGAAATAATGTCTTCCCCTACCAAAGCAAGGAGCCAGCCCTTTGTCACTTGCTTTTGTGGTTCAGTTTTTATAAAATACTGTCATTCAAACTTGTGTTTCTGAGGACACATGGCATCCATATTGTGTTTACCGTAGCTCTGCGTGTTGTGATGGATTTTTGTGTAGCTGCTAGCAATCAGGGAACCAGAATAGCGAGAAATGCAAGGCTTTGTGGAACCATGTCCAAATTCTAGCCATTCATGTTAAACAGGGTAATTATTATACACCTAGGTAGGAGGTCCTCGCTTTAGCATCAGTAGCTGGAATTCCTCTTGATATTTAACATAAAATGTGCAAACATTGCACTCAAGTTCTACAAAAACAGAATGCAAAGAAGCCAAAATCCTAATTAATGCAGTGTAATTTTCCATACGTCTGCAATATATGAGATGATGTCAGGTTTAAGTACAAGATGCACTTTTTTCCAGCGGAAGTATTTTTTAAATTTGAATTTCTAAGTTGTCTAAATTGGTTTCCCTTCTCTTGCTCCCATCTGCCCATCCCACCTCTCTTTTGTTTCCATGTTCTACCTTCCTATTAGATTCCATCATTTGCAGATTTTTGTTTTATTATCTCACCTATTGCCTCCCAACCACTCTCACTATTTCCACATTTTTCTCCTTCATCTGCCTGTCAGCTCGCCTCGGCTGGATTTACCTCTTGCTTGCCAGTTCTTGTTCCACTCCTCCTCACTTTATACTGGCTGTTTGCCCTGTTCAGTCCAGACGAAGTGTTGCAACTGGAAATCACATTTGGGTTGCTTTGACCAAGCACTTTGTCCCTATTCAAACACTGACTTTTCTGTACAGTTAAATCGTCTACTTTCTTGTTTTGGTATTTCTAAGATTGAGGTTCAGTCTATATTCCCTTCAACTATTCCCTTTTTAAAAAAGAATAATTTGATTTAACTCCATAACCCCCCCCCCGCCAATACCCTAGTTTGATCATCAATATTTCCCTCTATTTCTTATCACAAAATGATAGGAAACTGTAAATATGTATGTTCAAGCCTGAAATTTGAGGAAAGTTTTCTTCAGGATTCTTAGGTTATTCACAAACTGACCATTGCAATAGGTATTTGGATCATGAAAGCCCATCAAATGAATCTGCACACCAAACCCCTGTGCAAGCATTTTTAATTGTCCTTCCATAGCTGCTTTTCAGTCAGCACCTCTGTGTATTAGCAAATTAAGATTCTGCAGTGCTTTGCATTCCTCTGGAGCTCTGAACTCAAAACTCTGTCACTCGGCTTAAAAATACTTATGCAAGTTGAGTTTCATTCGTGTTCATTCCTCTGGAATAGGCCTTCTCAGTATTGGGTTTTCTTGTAACTACAGTGAAGTGTAGAACCTGTGCTGTTTACATGTAGGTGAATGCGGTGTAAGTCCCACGCGGGCATTTCATATGCCATCCCCTGTGTATCGTGCAGTGCACCAGAAACTTAAGTATTTGGGTATGGCATGGGCAATGTCCACATGGCAGTGTAAGCTACATCTTGAGAATTGTTTTCTTGTACATTTAAGGTCAAGTGACATTATTGTGGTAAGAAATCTTCCCTCCATACATTCCCTCTGAACTTAATGTTACTGTGAAGATGTGCAAACAAAATGATTCGTAAAAGACTTGATGATTACAGATTTCCTGCACTGATTTTATCTGAAATGATGTAATGGCTAATGATTAAGTGATTTTAGATCTGAAAGCGAAAATAAGGTTTTCAATATAGGTATATTCCTGCTGTTAATACACTGCTAAACATTGGCTATAACGTTTATTTTGGTAGTATTTTTAGATGATCTCCGAAGCAGAATTGCCAGTGGCAATGACTTTTTTTAACGGGAGAGTTTCTATTTATTTTCATTCACAATTATGCAAAAATCTCAAACATGTCACTTGGCCTTCAGGTTGTCAGTCATCCTGCGATGGACTCTTGCTCAACTTAAGCAGATGTGTAGCTCACTGTAGTGGAATGGAGTCATAACAGAAGTGAAAACATCCAAATGATATCAACTGTTTTCACACACTTTGCCCTCAAAAGGCTTACAAATAGAAGTCAGCTTCAGCAGTTTGATAAGTGTGCTCGGTTCATGAGCTTGGGTAATCACAGTGCATTCTGGGAGTTGCCCTTTTTATTTGTGGGTGATAGTGTTTGATATACAAAAGCTGCTTAAAAGAAAATGCATTTCCCAGAGTGCCAGGTGGGTCAAGCATTTCCCATGCTAAGGGTCATTTGTTAATGCACTATCCTCTATGAAACAAAATGTAAGGACTCCGATTAATATACTCCAGACAGGGTAATGTATATTTGTTCAGCCCCTCTATGTTATTCTAGTTCTCCATTTGTGGTATTGCCTGCAGTACCAATTTCATTTGTAATCTCATTTGATTTTTATTTTCCATGTTCTGAAAAAGCAAATGTCAAAATAAATCATTTAACTATGGGTATCTATCTGATACTGTCTTCATAACGCCATGGAGACCTAGTTATTGTATCAGTTTGTATTTTCCTGTGATATATTTGAATATCCTGCCGTAATTAGATGCGTTTTTCATAATGCCTGTAAGTGTGTACAATTTCTGATCACATACTCTGGTAGCAAGAACAAAGCCTGCTTTACTCCATGGTGAACTTTACTGATTCTAAGCTAGAATGTTAGCTCAGTCTTGCACTATGATTCAATTTCTTTTTTAATTTATGTAAACTTTCCTTCAGTACTTTCTAAATTGTATTCAATATTTTTTTCTGATTTGAAGTACTATTTTTCTCCACGTTGCAAGGATTGTTCATTTCCGTTCCTATGATTTAGTTCATTTCCATTACGTGCACACTTTAAAGCTCTGTCATATTTGCCTTTTTATTAGTTCAAAGTACACATCGTTTTACATTTAACTTGCTTTACAATTCTCTGATTTCCATGTGTAGAATTTGCTTCACATGTCTCGCTGGTAATACTCCTACAGATCATGCCTGTGACTTCTTATATCAACTATTACACTCATCATAACTAAATACACAAGTATAAATGTTTTAGTTTTTTCTTGCTTTAATGAATTTGAAGTCTTCCACAACCCAAGTAAGGCTAAATGGCCTTAAACTTTGTTTCACATAACATATGAACCCATTTGGCTTAAGGTTTTTTTTTCTGGTTTCTTTTGGGCCCTTTAGTGCAGTTCCCAAAATCAAACAAGTTATTTTCTCAGCAGCCTCACAATGGTTAAGTGGAAAATGTTTTATAATTTTAACATAAGTTAAACACCTTTGGATAATCCAACAGGTGCAGTAGATTACTTAGCTGATAGTGCTATCATGAGATTTGCATGTGTTAGTATTAGATCTAGTGACATTCTATCATTTTCTCTTATATTCCTAAAGTTGTGGGCTCCTTTTTTTGTGGGAACTTCATAAGCAATTACAGCCATTTTCATGTTTATGCAGGGTATGCTGGTTGTGTTCACAATAACACCAGAGTCCGTACTGCTTTCAAAGAGTAATCCAGCACTTCTTAACTCCTTTCCCTACTTGTCTTTTCAACTTTTTAATCTAGCTCCCTTTTGAATAAAATTGAATCTACCATTTGTAGTCTTGGTGGAATGTAAATTTAATTTTCAAAAAATAGACTTGAATAGTGGTTAATGTCCTCTTCCCTCCCCCCCCCCCCGAAATTTCACTTATTGTTATGAATAGCAGCAGGAATTGCCCAGCTTCTCTTCCCCTTTTCTGGTGTTTTCTCCTATCCCATTTACTTGCCCTTCCTAAATCCAGCTCATCAATGGGCATAAAGCTGCCTGTGGCATATGCAAACCTGAGTAACCAAAATATTGTCTTGCCCAAGTCCTGACGTAATTTGCCTATACGACCTTAAGACAGCAGAAAAAACTCTTCAGCCCATCAAGTCTGCTCTGCCATTTTGTCTTGGCCTCTCAACCCCATTTTCCTGTCTTCCCTCAGTAACCTTTGAACCTTTGACACCCACACTAATCAAGAACCTGTCAATTTCTGTATCCAATAACTTGGCCTTCACAGTTGTTATTGTCAATGACTTCCGCAGATTCACCACCCTCTGGCTAACAAAATTCCTCCTCCTCCTCCTGTCTGTTCTAAAGAGACATCCTTGTATTCTGAAGCTCTGTCCCCTAGTCCTAGACTCCTCCCTCTTCCTCTTCCCCCCCCCCCCACTATTGGAAACATTTTCCTCGCGTCCACTCTAGACCGTTCAATATTCGATAGGTTTCAATGTGATTCCCCCCCCCCCAATTCTTTGAAACTCCAGCGTGTACAGGCCGGAGCCATCAAATGCCCTTTCATTCCGAGATAATGCTTGTTAGCCTTCTCTGGACAGTCTTAATAAGGGCCCCACAACTGCTCTCCCGTTCTGTGATTGACGACAGCAGTAGTCTGCAAAAAAAAGTGTTTTTCTCCAGTGCAGCAATCAAACTACATTCAGTAAAATGGGGCAACCGTTGAAGCCCTGAACTCCCACCCCCACCCCAGTGAAATATACACTCTCGTTGCCTAATGTAAACAGTGGGGTCACTTCTTATTGTCGGGTAGCTTCAGTACTTGAGGTGGCTCTTCTCTAGGAAGCTCTCTATTTCCTTTGTGCTGGGTTGAGAGGGAGAGCAAATGATCTGAAACGGTTTGTTTTGGGGGACGCTGGCGGAGAGTAGAGCTCGTGTGTCGGTGACAGGTGCTATCTGCATACACGGATGGGACATTGCCAGGTTTGACGACAGCTTTCGTTCTTTCCCGCTGATCCTCTGCTCCGAAAAACAGTAGCTGCAAGTTTCCGACGGCTCAGATGATGGATCGGAGGAGATGCTTTGGTTCTGATCATCTTTTTCAACGCCCCGTTGCAGCAGTTTGTCTGAAGAAAAGGAGCTGGCCCTGTCTGTAGCATAGGACAGATTTACTGTGCTGAGATGCTGCTTTTAACATGTACATAGACAATATCTTACTCTATTTAATCTATTTCTTTACAAACCTCCGATGCTTTCCCGCATATCGATAATTTCTGCAGATCATTTTCAAACTTAGTTTTCGTCTCAGCAGAAAATGTGGCCAAACCAGGCCAGAGGTTGTGGCATTACGGCGGAGCTGGGTTGCTCGCCACATAATATAGGTTATTTTGCCCTCCCGCCGTTCGATTGGCCAGTAACTGGCGCTACAGTCCTGCCCTCTGGCGTGGCCCAAGCAACATGGGAGTGTGGCTGTCTGCTGTCCCTTCTGGAGGCGAGTCAGGGTAAAGGTTTGAGATTGCACGCATATTCAAACATTAACCTCCTGAAAATATGTTATATTTTCAACTTAATACTAGGGGACTGCGTTGTTGTGTGCCGGAGCGACTCAGTACCGCCCACTTCTGACTTCACATCCCCACTAAGCTCCCATCTACCGCTTTAAACTTGGCTTCTTGCAGACCCTCTAACATTGCGAATGTTAGCAACCTATTAATATCACTCCTGACTCCTTTTGAAAACCCTCCTGGATCTCTCACTTTGTTGCAACAACTGGCCTGGTAATTGAACTCCCCAGGCCCCTCTGACTGTGTCTCTGGTATCTTTTTCTTTGTGCTGACTGCATTGGAATGTGTGTTTGAATAAACAGCTCTGAGGAGGACTCAGCCTGAAGCAGTTATGCGCGTTAATGGCAACTGTTATCTAAATTCACTCCAGAGCAGAGCTCTGATAATCTGCTTTCTGACCATTCAGATCCACCCTCCCCCCACCCCTCCATGGTTCCCAAACTCTAAACTGACCTGGGGACCTATTGCTTGTGTTCTCTCTAAATTTAGTTCATTGGGAAATTTATTGTAGCATCTTAAAAGTGAGCTAAAAAGGCGTTAGTGTTAATAACATCTAGTAGTTTTGGTGGTGGTGGGCCAGAAAATCTGCTGGTTCAGATCCACCAAAGTTCCAAGCCTGATGGATAATGGAATATTGCTGCATCCTGTGGTAATGTCAATCCCGTCACTGCTCCAGGACGTGGATAGGTATTAAGAGGATGTCGTTCTGGATTAATTTAGTTTTATATTTGTCAAGGGAGCCCCATTGTTTGGTCTCAGAAGTTTGCTTATTTTCTTCTGGCACTGCTGTCAGGCAACTATCATCCTCAATTAATTTCTGACACAGACTATGAAACTCTTGCAAAAACAACTGGAATTAATGTAACTTCTACATTATAACTTTTTGATTTCAACACTGAATTCTTACTAAATAACAGATTCTGTGACTAACAGTTCATATGTTTTAAAAAACATTTTAAACAAAGTTAAATGTAGCTGATGCTAGAAAAGCCAAGTTGCCCTAACAGGATGTGGTATTTGCTGGGTTGGTTTAGTGACCAGCCATGAAGTTAAGCTGTGGGATAGATAGTTCCAGGATGTTGATGCACTGATGCAGAAGGCAGCTGTGAGTGGTCACTGCGAGGTGATATCAAGAAGCATGGAATATCTGTAATGGAGGGAATTACAATCTCATAGATTGGTTTATTTTGGATTTATTCCAGCTATAGAGTCGCACAGCACAGGAACGGGTTTGTGGCCCAACTGGTTCATGCCAACCAATGTTCCAATCTACGCTTTTCCCATTTGCCTGTGTTTGGCCTGTATCCCCCTAATTTCCTATTTTTCCTATTGCCTTTTAAATGTTGTTAATGTACCAGCATCAATTACTTTAGAGCACCCATGTAGTTTCCTCTTAAATTCCTACATTTTTGCCAGCAAGCGTAGATAAAGGTAGGGCAATGGATGTTGTCTGCCTGGACTTCGGCAAGACCTATAACAAGGTCCCATGTGATAAGCTGGTCTGGAAGGCCAAATCCCATGGAATCCAGGGAGAGCTAATAATGTGAATTCAAAATTTCTCAGATATAGGAAACAGAGGATAGAGGTGGAAGTTGGTTCTTGGACTGGAGGTGAGTGACTGGTGTTAGGACCCTTGTTATCTATTTGAATGAATTGGGTGCGAATGTATAAGGCTCAATGAGTGAGTGATAGATTACATTAAATTAAGAGCTGTTGTTGGTAGTGCAGAAGGGTATTGTAGATTACATGGATCTCGATCTGTTAGGGAGGTGGCTCCAGAGTGGCAAATGGATTTCAATACAGAAATGTGAGGTGAGGTGCTTTAGTAAGTCAAACCAGCGTAGCATTTGTATTATGAATGGTAGGGCATTTTGGAACAGAGGGACCTAGGAGTACAAATGTGTAGTTCATTGCAAGTGGCATCACAGATAGACAGAGTGGTGAAAGGCATTTGTGCTGGGGTTCATCAGTTGGGGCATAGAGTTTTGGAGTTGGTACATTATATTGCAGTTGTATAAGTTATTGGTGAGGCCACACCTGGAATGCTGTGTACACTTTTGGTTACCTGTTACAGGAAGGAATACAGAAAATGTACAAGGACTGTTGCCAGGACTAGAGGACCTGAGTTGTTGAGAGAGCTTGGCCAGGGTAGGTCTTCATTCTTTGGAACACAGGCGAATAAGTGATGACCTTATAGAAATGTTTAAAATGTTGAGAGGCATACATATGAGAGGCGTTGCTGGTTAAAGAAGAGATTAACGCAATAGAAAGGAAGGACGTAAGCCGGGAAGATGTGGAATCGATATGGGTAGAGCTGCGTAACACTAAGGGGCAGAAGACGCTGGTGGGAGTTGTGTACAGGCCACCTAACAGTAGTAGTGAGGTCGGAGATGGTATTAAACAGGAAATTAGAAATGTGTGCAATAAAGGAACAGCAGTTATAATGGGTGACTTCAATCTACATGTAGACTGGGTGAACCAAATTGGTAAAGGTGCTGAGGAAGAGGATTTCTTGGAATGTATGCGGGATGGTTTTTTGAACCAACATGTCGAGGAACCAACTAGAGAGCAGGCTATTCTGGACTGGATTTTGAGCAATGAGGAAGGGTTAATTAGCGATCTTGTCGTGAGAGGCCCCTTGGGTAAGAGTGACCACAATATGGTGGAATTCTTCATTAAGATGGAGAGTGACATAGTTAATTCAGAAACAAAGGTTCTGAACTTAAAGAGGGGTAACTTTGAAGGTATGAGACGTGAATTAGCTAAGATAGACTGGCAAATGACACTTAAAGGATTGACGGTGGATATGCAATGGCAAGCATTTAAAGGTTGCATGGATGAACTACAACAATTGTTCATCCCAGTTTGGCAAAAGAATAAATCAAGGAAGGTAGTGCACCCGTGGCTGACAAGAGAAATTAGGGATAGTATCAATTCCAAAGAAGTAGCATACAAATTAGCCAGAGAAAGTGGCTCACCTGAGGAGTGGGAGAAATTCAGAGTTCAGCAGAGGAGGACAAAGGGCTTAATTAGGAAGGGGAAAAAAGATTATGAGAGAAAACTGGCGGGGAACATAAAAACGGACTGTAAAAGCTTTTTTAGATATGTAAAAAGGAAAAGACTGGTAAAGACAAATGTAGGTCCCCTGCAGACAGAAACAGGTGAATTGATTATGGGGAGCAAGGACATGGCAGACCAATTGAATAATTACTTTGGTTCTGTCTTCACTAAGGAGGACATAAATAATCTTCCAGAAATAGTAAGGGACAGAGGGTCCAGTGAGATGGAGGAACTGAGTGAAATACATGTTAGTAGGGAAGTGGTGTTAGGTAAATTGAAGGGATTGAAGGCAGATAAATCCCCAGGGCCAGATGGTCTGCATCCTAGAGTGCTTAAGGAAGTAGCCCAAGAAATAGTGGATGCATTAGTGATAATTTTTCAAAACTCGTTAGATTCTGGACTAGTTCCTGAGGATTGGAGGGTGGCTAATGTAACCCCACTTTTTAAAAAAGGAGGGAGAGAGAAACCGGGGAATTATAGACTGGTTAGCCTAACGTCGGTGGTGGGGAAACTGCTGGAGTCAGTTATCAAGGATGTGATAACAGCACATTTGGAAAGCGGTGAAATGATCGGACAAAGTCAGCATGGATTTGTGAAAGGAAAATCATATCTGACGAATCTCATAGAATTTTTTGAGGATGTAACTAGTAGAGTGGATAGGGGAGAACCAGTGGATGTGGTATATTTGGATTTTCAAAAGGCTTTTGACAAGGTCCCACACAGGAGATTAGTGTGCAAACTTAAAGCACACGGTATTGGGGGTGAGGTATTGGTGTGGGTGGAGAATTGGTTAGCAGACAGGAAGCAAAGAGTGGGAATAAACGGGACCTTTTCAGAATGGCAGGCGATGACTAGTGGGGTACCGCAAGGCTCAGTGCTGGGACCCCAGTTGTTTACAATATATATTAATGACTTGGATGAGGGAATTAAATGCAGCATCTCCAAGTTTGCGGATGACACGAAGCTGGGTGGCAGTGTTAGCAGTGAGGAGGATGCAAAGAGGATGCAGGGTGACTTGGATAGGTTGGGTGAGTGGGCAAACTCATGGCAGATGCAATTTAATGTGGATAAATGTGAAGTTATCCACTTTGGTGGCAAAAATAGGAAAACAGATTATTATCTGAATGGTGGCCGATTAGGAAAAGGGGAGGTGCACGAGACCTGGGTGTCATTATACACCAGTCATTGAAAGTGGGCATGCAGGTACAGCAGGCGGTGAAAAAGGCGAATGGTATGCTGGCATTTATAGCGAGAGGATTCGAGTACAGGAGCAGGAAGGTACTACTGCAGTTGTACAAGGCCTTGGTGAGACCACACCTGGAGTATTGTGTGCAGTTTTGGTCCCCTAATCTGAGGAAAGACATCTTTGCCATAGAGGGAGTACAAAGAAGGTTCACCAGATTGATTCCTGGGATGGCAGGACTTTCATATGAAGAAAGACTGGATGAACTGGGCTTGTACTCGTTAGAATTTAGAAGATTGAGGGGGGATCTGATTGAAACGTATAAGATCCTAAAGGGATTGGACAGGCTAGATGCAGGAAGATTGTTCCCGATGTTGGGGAAGTCCAGAACGAGGGGTCACAGTTTGAGGATAGAGGGGAAGCCTTTTAGGACCGAGATTAGGAAAAACTTCTTCACACAGAGAGTGGTGAATCTGTGGAATTCTCTGCCACAGGAAACTGTTGAGGCCAGTTCATTGGCTATGTTTAAGAGGGAGTTAGATATGGCCCTTGTGGCTACAGGGGTCAGGGGGTATGGAGGGAAGGCTGGGGCGGGGTTCTGAGTTGGATGATCAGCCATGATCATAATAAATGGCGGTGCAGGCTCGAAGGGCCGAATGGCCTACTCCTGCACCTATTTTCTATGTTTCTATATGAGAGGCAAGATAACCATCTTTTCCCCAGGGTAGAGTGAGAGAGGAAAGGTTTAACAGGGACCTGAAAGGCAACCTTTCTTTTAAGAGTCGTGAGTATTTGAACAAGCTGCCAGAGGAAGTGGTATGATAGTAACATTTTAGAAACACTTGGACAAGTACATGGAGAGTTGGGTTTAGGGATGTGGGCCAAAGATAGGAAATTGGGACTAGCTAGGTGGGCACATAGTCAGCATGGAATGAATGGACCAAATGGCTTGTATTCATGCAGTATTGCGTATATTTTGCAGGGTGAGGGGGAGACATGTCTTCTTTTGCACATTGGTTGTTAGTCAATCTTTGTGTGTAGGTTTTCATTGATTCTGTCATATTTCTTTGTTCTACTGTGAATGCCCACAAGAAACTGAATCTCTGAGTAGATAATGGTGACTTTGATAATACATTTCCTTTGAACTTTGAAGTCTCTGGCACCATGACTAGCTCTCGTGCACAGCAGGAGAGGGTGGAGTTCAGGAGAATTGTAATGATAGGAGACTTGATATAGTTAGGGGGACATTTGGGATTTTGTGGGTGTGAACAGAACTCTGGAAGAGCATGTTGCTTCTTGGGTACGAGCATCAAGGATGTCTTTGTGCATTTTACAGAACAATATCTAAGCAATGAGTGTGAGCAGCCACATGGTGAATATTGGTTCTAATGGCAAAGGATGAGTTCCTGAAAGTGAATATAAGGAGTTAAAGATTAAAAGCAGCACCTCTAGATTTGTAATCGCTGGATTACTTCCTGTGCCGATAACTAGTGAGAGGGAGGAATGGGAGAACGGGGCAAACAAATATGTAGCTCAGCTACTGGTGCATGTTGGATGTTGGATGGTTTCAGTTAGGGCAAAGATGACTAGTACAAGAGGAATGGATTGCTTTTGAAAAAGAGGGGGACAAGTACCCTGACAGGGAGATTTGCTAGAGCTACTCAGGATGGTTTAAATTAGACTAGCAGGCAGGATTGGACCTAAAGTGATCATGTTTCAGATGAGAAGGATATAATTAGAATTAGAATTTATTTAAAGATCTTACATCCGCCCCACAATGAGGGAGTAAAAATCTTTGCGTTATGACTCCGTTGTAATGTACAGACATGTGAATTTAAAAGTCTAATGGCTTGTAGAAAGAAGCTGTCCTGTAGCCTGTTGGTCCTGGTTTTAATGCTGCAGCACTGTTTGCCAGACAGAAGCAGCTGAAACGTTTATGGTTGGGGTGACTGGTGTCCCCGACCTTTCTGCACCTGCCGCTATAAATATTCTCACTGGAGGGAAGTTCACATTCACAGATGCGCTGAGGTGCCCAGCGATCAAGGTTGGTGAAGTTCTAACCAGGCAGTGATACAGCTGGTCAGTATGCTTTCAATGGTGCCCCTGTAGAACGTCTTGAGGATTTGCTGAACTTCTTCAGTCACCTGAGGTGGAAGAGACACTGCTGTGCTTTTTTGCCACAAAGCCAGTGTGTACAGTCCAGGTGAGATCATCAGTGATGTGTACACCAAGTAACTTGAAACTACTCACCCTCAAATGCAGACCCATTGATGTTGATTGGGCCGAGCAAATATAAAGGTTGTAGCACCCAGATCCAGTGTGTAGGCCAGTGTGGGGCATAAGAGGTTGTGAGGTAGAACTGAGGGGTTAAATTGGATTTATTTTAACAAAAGAAGCCTTGCAGGTGGGCAGATGGGAGTAGAATATTATAACTATTAGAGAAACACAGTTGAGGGATGGACAGGACGAGTAGCTCAGTGTTCCAGGATACAGGTGTCTCTGGTGTGATCGGCTGAGATAAAAGAGGAGGGGGATTAGGAAGGACATTTAAACTGTACTTAGAATATCCTGGCGGGAGATATCCAATGAGGTAGAACTTAGGCTCTCAAATAGTGAGAATTAGAGGAGCAAACACGTAGGGAAATCACAATGTAGGGATAATAGGATTGTTATAATAAGAGTTTAACTTCCCTAACATTAACTGGGACTTGCATTATTCTAAGGGATTAGATGGGGCAGAATTTAAGTGTGTCTGAAGCAATACATACCTCTACTAGAGAAACTGCTGCACTCATTCTTAGAAAATGAGACAAGACATGCTTTGCCTTAACTGGCTGAGACCTTGAATGTAGGAATAGGGGTGTCATATTACAGTTGTACATATTGGTAGTTAGCTAGCATTTGGAGTATTATGTACAGTTCTGCTTGCTAGAGAGGATGTAGAAAATATTCATGATGATGTTTCCTGGACAGATAGATAAGAGTTCTAAAGAATTGGATAGGCTGTGACTGTTTTCTCAGGAGTGAAGTTCTCAAATGGCAGGGCTAGGAAACCATGGCTGACAAGGGAAGTTAAGGACTGCATAAATGCAAAGAAAGGACATACAAGATAGCAAAGGTGGAGAGGGAGGTTGGATGATTGGAAAGTTTGTTAAAAATCCAACAAAAGACAACTAAAAAAGCTTTAAGGGAAAAGATAAAATATGAGGGCAAACTATGCTAAAAGTTTTTTCAGTTATATAAAGAAGAAAAGGGAGGTGAGAATTGATATTGGACCACTGGAAAATGATGCTGGTGAGGTAGTAATGGAGGCAAAGAAATGGCAGATGAACTTAATGAGTACTTCACTTCAGTCTTCATTGTGGAAGACACTAGCCATGTGACAGAGATCCAGGAGTGTCAGAGAGCAGGAGTGAATGTTATTGCTATTACAAAGAAAAAGGGGCTAGGCAACCTGAAAGGTCTTAAGGTGGATAAGTCACCTGGGCCAGCTGGTCTATATTCCAGAGTCCTAAGAGAGATCGCTGAAGAGATAACAGATGCATTGGTCATGATCTTTCAAGAATCACTTGATTCTGGTATGGACCCAGAGGACTGGAAAATTGCAAATGCCTTTAAGAAGGGAGGAAGATAAAAGAGAAGAAATTATAGGCCAGTTAGCCTAACCTCCATGGCTGGGGTTAGAGTTCATTATTAAAGATGAGATTTTGGAGTACTTGGAGTCTAATGATAAAATAAGTCAAAGTCTGCATGGTTTCTGTAAAGGGAAATCTTGCCTAACAAATCTGTTAGAGTTCTTCGAGGAAGTAACAAGCAAGGTGGATGAAGGAGAGGCAATGGATGTCATATACTTAGATTTTCAAAAGGCTTTTGATGGCCTCACATGAGGGTGTTAACAATTTAAAATCCAATGGTACTGGCATGGATAGCGGAATGGCTGACAGGCAGAAGGCAGAAAGTGGGAATAAAAGGGGCCTTTTCTGGTTGGCTGCCAGTGACTAGTGGTGTTCCTCAGGGACTCCGTATTCAGACCACTGCTTTTCACGTTGCTTGTCAATGATTTAGATAATGGAATTGAAGGCTTTGTGGCAGAGTTTGCGGATGATATGAAGATAGGTGGAGGGGTAGGTAGTGCTGAGGAAGCAATGCGATTATAGCAGGACTTAGACAAACTGGAAGAATGGGCAAAAAAGTGGCAGATGGAATACAGTGTTGGGAAATGTATAATTATACATTTTGGTAAAATGAAATTTCCCTTTGAATTAGCTCCGATATAGCTTTCAATGTCACCGGTGGTTCAGTCGGAGGAAAATCGGTACCTTTCGGTCCAACCGGAGGTTTGTCGTCCTTCCCGTTTTTTCCATTCTTAGACATAGCAGACCTTAAAAGCATCTGATTATCAAAGAGCCCAATTTACTTCAAAATATTGTAAAAGTCGGTGCCTTAATGGTTAATTAAAATATAGCTGATCATAAGAAGAAAAACTCAGAGGTAATGGAGCGAGTCAAGAACACGACTTCACTCCATGAGCTCTACCGGAAGTCCCAGGTAAAATGGTAAAATGAACAATAGTGCAGACTATTATCTAAATGGGGAGAAAATTCCAACATTAGAGGTCAAAAACGACTTGGGAGTTCTTGTGCAAGACTCCCAGAAGGTTAATTTACAGATTGAAATCTGTGGTAAAGAAGGCAAATACAATGTTGGCATTTATTTCAGGAAGAATAGAATATAAAAACAAGGAGATAATGCTGAAGCTTTATAAGCACTTGGAGTATTGTCAACAGTCTTGGTCTCCATATCTCAGAAGGGATGTGTTGTCATTGGAGAGAGTTCAGAGGAGGTTCACAAGGATGATTCCAGGAATTAAGGGGTTAAGACAAGGAGTATTTGGCAGCTTTGGGCCTGTACTCAATGGAATTTAGAAGAATACGTGTGGATCTCATTGAAACCTACAGAATGTTGAAAGGACTAGATAAGGTGGATGTGGAGAGGATATTTCCTCGGGTGGGCATCTCCAGAACTAGAGGGCACTGCCTCAAAATTGAGGGGTGAACTTTTAAGACAGAAGTAAGGAGGATTCTTTTTTTAGCCAAAAAGACGTGAATCTGTGGAATACTCTACCACAGACTGCCGTGGAGGATGAGTCTGTGGGTATATTTAAAGTGGAAGTTGATAGCTTCCTGATTGGTTGGGGTATCAAGGGATAGTGAGAGGGTAGGTGTATGGGGTTGAATGGGATCCGGGATCAGCATGATGAAATGGCGGAGTGGACTCAATGGGCCGAATGGCCTAATTCTGCTCCTGTCTTATGGGTGACGGATGACCTTACAGAGGTTTATAAAATTAGGAGAGGCGTAGATAAAATGGATACTCAGTCTTCTTTCCAGGGTAAAGGAGTCTAAAACTAGAGGATATGGATTTAAGTTGAAAAGGGGACTATTTAACTGGAATCAGAGGGGCAGATTTTTCTACAGAGAGAATAGTGGGCATCTGGAAAGAGCTGCCTGAAGTGGGATAGAGGTAGGTACAAACATTTAAAAGGTACATGGGTAAGAAGAAAATTTTAGAGGGATATGGGTCAAATGCAGGTAAATGGGATTAGCATAGATGAGCATTTTGGTTAGCAATATGCTTTGCTCTCTTGTCTCTCAATATGCCAAGACACCTTCAAAGACAGCAAATGAAGCTCCATCTCCCTCTGACCCCGCACACACTTTACACTCTGCTATTGTTTACATACGGTTTTCAAGGAAACACCACTGCTTCTATCTGGTGTTCTTAATCCATGAGCTTCAGTTTTGTTAACCAGCCTTATGTGGTATTTTATGAAATGCTTTCTTAAAGTATGTAAAAACAACATTGCTTTCCTTAATCACAACATTTAGTTAGGTTAGTCAAACACCTTATTTTCCAAATCTGCTCTGACTTTTCTTAATAAATCAGATCACCCATTATTTTCATCCTTGATTATTGTTTCTAAATCCTTACACATCATCAGTGTTAAACCGAATTATCCTTGCACCTTGAACAAATGTAGCACATTAGAATGGAAAGTATTCTTAGAGGTGGTGTATATGTATGTGTGTGTGTGTATATATATGTGTGTGTGTGTGTGTGTGTGTATATATATATATATGTGTGTGTGTGTATATATGTATATATATATATATATATATACACACACACATATAAAACATGTTATCTGGATAGACAGGGTCTGATTAGGAACAGTCAACATGGATTTGTGCGTGGAAGGTCATGTTTGACAAATCTTATTGAATTTTTTGAAGAGGTTACTAGGAAAGTTGACAAGGGTAAAGCGGTGGATGTTGTATATATGCACTTCAGTAAGGCCTTTGACAAGGTCCCACTTGGAAGGTTGGTTAGGAAGGTTCAATTGTTAGGTATTAATATTGAAGTAGTAAAATGGATTCAGCAGTGGCTGGATAGGAGACGCCAGAGAGTAGTGGTGGATAACTGTTCATCAGATTGGAGGCCGGTGACCAGTGGTGTGCCTCAGGGATCTATACTGGGTCCAACGTTGTTTGTCATATAGATTAATGATCTGGATGATGGGGTGGTAAATTGGATGAGTAAGTATGCAGATGATATAAGATAGGTGGAGTTGTGGATAATGAAGTAGGTTTTCAAAGCTTGCAGAGAGATTCAGGCCAGTTGGAAGAGTGGGCTGAAAGATGGCAGATGGAGTTTAATGCTGACAAATGTGAGGTGCTACATTTTGGTAGGACTAGTCAAAATAGGACATAGATGGTAAATGGTAGGGCATTGAAGAATGCAGTAGAACAGAGGGATCAAGGAATAATAGTGCATAGTTCCCTGAAGGTAGAATCTCATGTGGATAGGGTGGTGAAGAAAGCTTTTGGTATGCTGGCCTTCATAAATCAGAGCATTGAGTATAGGAGTTGGGATGTAATGTTAAAATTGTACAAGGCATTGGTGAGGCCAAATTTGGAGTATTGTGTACAGTTTTGGTCACCGAATTATAGGAAAGATGTCAACAAAATAGAGAGAGTACAGAGAAGATTTACTAGAATGTTACCTGGGTTTCATCACCGAAGTTGCAGAGAAAGGTTGAACAAATTAGGTCTTTATTCTTTGGAACAAAGAAAGGTGAGGGGGGAATTGATAGAGGTATTGAAAATTATGAGGGGGATAGATAGAGTTAACGTGGATAGGCCTTTTCCATTGAGAGTGGGGGAGATTAAAAGAAGAGGACATGAGTTAAAGGGCAAAAGTTTAGGGGTAACATGAGGGGGAACTTCTTTACTCAGAGAGTGGTAGCTGTGTGGAACAAGCTTGCAACGGAAGTGGTTGATGCAGGTTCGATGTTGTCGTTTAAAGTGGAATTGGACAGCTATATGGACAGGAAAGGAATGGAGGGTTATGGTCTGAGTGCAACTTGGTGGGACTAGGTGGGAGTAAGAGTTTGGCATGGACTAGAAGGGCCGAGATGGTCTGTTTCTGTGCTGTAATTGTTATCTGGTTTTATATATAGTTATTTGCCACTTGCCAAATGCAGACGAAGATTAGAATATTCTGACAGGTTTCTCGACTCTCAGAATCTTCCTTCGGTAATCCTGAAATGCAGTCCCTCTACATCAGCTGACTTTAATCATTCTAACTATAGCCAGCCTTTCTGAAACAATGTCCTTGTACTTATCTAAATACAAGGTGATGTAATCCTGTCACAGAATCTGACAGGACACGGTGATGTAATCTTGTCACAGACCCTGACAGGACATGGTGATGTAATCCTGTCACAGAGTCTGACCTGACACGGTGATGTAATCCTGTCACAGGCTCTGACAGGACAAGGTGATGCAATCCTGTCACAGGCTCTGACCTGACACGGTGATGTAATCCTGTCACAGGCTCTGACCTGACACGGTGATGTAATCCTGTCACAGACTCCGACTGGACACGGTGATGTAATCCTGTCAAATACTCCGACCTGACATCGTGATGTATTCCTGTCTCAGGCTCTGACAGGACACGGTGATGTAATGCTGTCACAGACTCTGACCTGACACGGTGATGTAATCCTGTCACAGGCTCTGACAGGACACGGTGATGTAAGCCTGTCACAGATTCTGACAGGACACGGTGATGTAATCCTGTCACAGACTCTCTGACCTGACACGGTGATGTAATCCTGTCACAGACTCTCTGACCTGACACGGTGATGTAATCCTGTCACAGACTCTGACCTGACATGGTGATGTAATCCTGTCACAGATGCTGACAGGACACGGTGATGTAATCCTGTCACAGACTCTGACCTGACACGGTGATGTAATCCTGTCACAGACTCTCTGACCTGACACGGTGATGTAATCCTGTCACAGACTCTGATCTGACATGGTGATGTAATCCTGTCACAGATGCTGACAGAACACGGTGATGTAATCTTGTCACAGACTCTGACCTGACACGGTGATGTAATCCTGTCACAGACCCTGACCTGACACGGTGATGTAATCCTGTCACAGGCTCTGACCTGACACGGTGATGTAATCCTGTCACAGACTCTGACAGGACACGGTGATGTAATCCTGTCACAGACTCTGACAGGACACGGTGATGTAATCCTGTCACAGACTCTGACCTGACACGGTGATGTAATCCTGTCACAGACTCTGACAGGACACGGTGATGTAATCCTGTCACAGACTCTGACAGGACACGGTGATGTAATCCTGTCACAGGCTCTGACAGGACACGGTGATGTAATCCTGTCACAGGCTCTGACAGGACACGGTGATGTCATCCTGTCACAGGCTCTGACCTGACACGGTGAAATCCTGTCACAGACTATGACCTGACACGGTGATGTAATCCTGTCACAGACTCTGACCTGACACGGTGATGTAATCCTGTCACAGACTCTGACAGGACACGGTGATGTAATCCTGTCACAGACTCTGACCTGACATGGTGATGTAATCCTGTCACAGACTCTGACAGGACACGGTGATGTAATCCTGTCACAGACTCTGACCTGACACGGTGATGTAATCCTGTCACAGACTCTGACCTGACACGGTGATGTAATCCTGTCACAGACTCTGACCTGACACAATGATGTAATCCTGTCACACACCCTGACAGGACACGGTGATGTAATCCTGTCACAGGGTCTGACCTGACACGGTGATGTCATCCTGTCACAGGCTCTGTCCTGACACGGTGAAATCCTGTCACAGACTATGACCTGACACGGTGATGTAATCCTGTCACAGACTCTGACCTGACACGGTGATGTAATCCTGTCACAGGCTCTGACAGGACACGGTGATGTAATCCTGTCACAGACTCTGACCTGACACGGTGATGTAATCCTGTCACAGACTCTGACAGGACACGGTGATGTAATCCTCTCACAGGCTGTGAACTGACACGGTGATGTAATCCTGTCACAGACTCTGACAGGACACGGTGATGTAACCCTGTCACAGACTCTGACAGGAAACGGTGATGTAATCCTGTCACAGACTCTGACAGGACACGGTGATGTAATCCTGTCACAGACTCTGACAGGACACGGTGATGTAATCCTGTCACAGACTCTGACCTGACACGGTGATGTAATCCTGTCACAGACTCTGACCTGACACGGTGATGTAATCCTGTCACAGGCTCTGACAGGATACGGTGATGTAATCCTCTCACAGACTCTGACCTGACACAATGATGTAATCCTGTCACACACCCTGACAGGACACGGTGATGTAATCCTGTCACAGGGTCTGACCTGACACGGTGATGTCATCCTGTCACACGCTCTGACCTGGCACGGTGATGTAATCCTGTCACAGACTCTGACAGGACACGGTGATGTAATCCTGTCACAGACTCTCTGACCTGACACGGTGATGTAATCCTGTCACAGACTCTGACCTGACACGGTGATGTAATCCTGTCACAGACTCTGACAGGACACGGTGATGTAATCCTGTCACAGACTCTGACAGGACACGGTGATGTAATCCTGTCACAGACTCTCTGACCTGACACTGTGATGTAATCGTGTCACAGACTCTGACCTGACACGGTGATGTAATCCTGTCAAAGGCTCTGAAAGGGCAAGGTAATGTAATCCTGTCAGAGGCTCTGACAGGACACGGTGATGTAATCCTGTCACAGACTCTAACAAGACACGGTGATGTAATCCTGTCACAGACTCTGACAGGTCACGGTGATGGAATCCTGTCACAGACTCTGACCTGACATGGTGATGTAATCCTGTCACAGTCTCTGACAGGACACGGTGAAGTAATCCTGTCACAGGCTGTAACAGGACACGGGGATGTAATCCTGTCACAGAACCTGACAGGACACGGTGATGTAATCCTGTCACAGAACCTGACAGGACACGGTGATGTAATTCTGTCACAGACCCTGACAGGACACGGTGATGTAATTCTGTCACAGACTCTGACAGGACACGGTGATGTAATCCTGTTATAGGCTCTGACATGACATGGTAATGTAATCCTGTCACAGACTCTGACAGGACACAGTGATGTAATCCTCTCGCAGGCTGTGAACTGACACGGTGATGTAATCCTGTCACATACTCTGACAGGACACGGTGATGTAACCCTGTCACAGACTCTGACAGGAAACGGTGATGTAATCCTGTCACAGACGCTGACGGGACACGGTGATGTAATCTTTTCACAGACTCTCTGACCTGACACGGTGATGTAATCCTGTCACAGACTCTGACCTGACACGGTGATGTAATCCTGTCACAGACCCTGACAGGACACGGTGATGTAATTCTGTCACAGACCCTGACAGGACACGGTGATGTAAGTCTGTCATAGACTCTGACAGTACACGGTGATGTAATCCTGTTATAGGCTCTGACATGACATGGTAATGTAATCCTGTCACAGACTCTGACAGGACACAGTGATGTAATCCTCTCGCAGGCTGTGAACTGACACGGTGATGTAATCCTGTCACATACTCTGACAGGACACGGTGATGTAACCCTGTCACAGACTCTGACAGGAAACGGTGATGTAATCCTGTCACAGACGCTGACGGGACACGGTGATGTAATCTTTTCACAGACTCTCTGACCTGACACGGTGATGTAATCCTGTCACAGACTCTGACCTGACACGGTGATGTAATCCTGTTACAGACCCTGACAGGATACGGTGATGTAATCCTGTCACAGACTCTGACAGGACACGGTGATGTAATCCTGTCACAGACTCTCTGACCTGACACTGTGATGTAATCGTGTCACAGACTCTGACCTGACACGGTGATGTAATCCTGTCAAAGGCTCTGAAAGGGCAAGGTAATGTAATCCTGTCAGAGGCTCTGACAGGACACGGTGATGTAATCCTCTCACAGACTCTAACAAGACACGGTGATGTAATCCTGTCACAGACTCTAACAGGGCACGGTGATGTAATCCTTTCACAGACTCTGACCTGACATGGTGAATTAATCCTGTCACAGACCCTGACAGGACACAGTGATGTAATCCTGTAACAGACCCTGACAGGACAGGGTGATGTAATCCTGTCACAGACTCTGACCTGACACGGTGATGTAATCTTGTCATAGACTCTGACAGGACACGGTGATGTAATCCTGTCATAGACTCTGACAGGACACGGTGATGTAATCCTGTCATAGACTCTTGCAATTCACTGTGATGTAATCCTGTCACAGGCTCTGACAGGACACGGTGAATTCCTGTCACAGACTATGACCTGACACGGTGATGTAATCCTGTCACAGTTTCTCTGACCTGACATGGTGATGTAATCCTGTCACAGACTCTGACCTGACACGGTGATGTAATCCTGTCACAGGCTCTGACAAGACACGTTGATGTAATCCTGTCACACATTCTGACAGGACACGGTGATGTAATCTTGTCACAGACTCTGAACTGACAGGGTGATGTAATCCTGTCACAGACTCTAACAGAACACAGTGATGTAATCCAGTCACAGGGTCTGACCTGACATGGTGATGTAATCCTGTCACAGGCTTTGACTGGACACGGTGATGTAATCCTCTCACAGACTCTGACAGGACATGGTGAATTAACCCTGTCACAGACCCTGACAGGACACGGTGATGTAATTCTGTCACAGACTCTGACCTGACATGGTGAATTAATCCTGTCACAGACTCTGACAGGACACGGTGATGTAATCCTGTCACAGGCTCTGACAGGACACGGTGATGTAATCCTGTCACAGGGTCTGACCTGACATGATGATGTAATACCGTCACAGACTCTGACAGGACACGGTGATGTAATCCTGTCACAGGATCTGACAGAACACGGTGATGTAATCCTGTCACAGGCTCTGACAGGACACGGTGATGTAATCCTGTCACAGGCTCTGACAGGACACGGTGATGTAATCCTGTCACAGGCTCTGACGTGACACAGTGATGTAATCCTGTCACAGACTCTGACCTGACACAGTGATGTAATCCTGTCACAGACTCTGACCTGATACGGTGATGTAATCCTGTCACAGACTCTGACAGGACACGGTGATGTAATCCAGTCACAGGGTCTGACCTGACATGGTGATGTAATCCTGTCACAGGCTCTGACAGGACACGGTGATGTAATCCTGTTACAGACTCTGACCTGACACAGTGATGTAATCCTGTCACAGACTCTCACCTGATACGGTGATGTAATCCTCTCACAGACTCTGACCTGACACAATGATGTAATCCTGTCACACACCCTGACAGGTCACGGTGATGTAATCCTGTCACAGGGTCTGACCTGACACGGTGATGTCATCCTGTCACACGCTCTGACCTGACACGGTGAAATCCTGTCACAGACTCTGACCTGACACGGTGATGTAATCCTGTCACAGACTCTGACCTGACACGGTGATGTAATCCTGTCACAGGCTCCGACAGGACACGGTGATGTAATCCTGTCACAGTCTCTGACCTGACACGGTGATGTAATCCTGTCACAGACTCTGACAGAACACGATGATGTAATCCTCTCGCAGGCTGTGAACTGACACGGTGATGTAATCCTGTCACATACTCTGACAGGACACGGTGATGTAACCCTGTCACAGACTCTGACAGGAAACGGTGATGTAATCCTGTCACAGACGCTGACGGGACACGGTGATGTAAGTCTGTCACAGATTCTGACAGGACACGGTGATGTAATCCTGTCACAGACTCTGACCTGACACGGTGATGTAATCCTGTCACATACTCTGACCTGACACGGTGATGTAATCCTGTCACAGGCTCTGACAGGATACGGTGATGTAATCCTCTCACAGACTCTGACCTGACACAATGATGTAATCCTGTCACACACCCTGACAGGACACGGTGATGTAATCCTGTCACAGGGTCTGACCTGACAAGGTGATGTCATCCTGTCACACGCTCTGACCTGGCACGGTGATGTAATCCTGTCACAGACTCTGACGGGACACGGTGATGTAATCTTTTCACAGACTCTCTGACCTGACACGGTGATGTAATCCTGTCACAGACTCTGACCTGACACGGTGATGTAATCCTGTCACAGACTCTGACAGGACACGGTGATGTAATCCTGTCACAGACCCTGACAGGACACGGTGATGTAATCCTGTCACAGACTCTCTGACCTGACACTGTGATGTAATCGTGTCACAGAATCTGACCTGACACGGTGAGGTAATCCTGTCAAAGGCTGTGACAGGACACGGTGATGTAATCCTGTCAGAGGCTCTGACCGGACACGGTGATGTAATCCTGTCACAGACTCTGACCTGACACGGTGATGTAATCCTGTCACAGACTCTAACAGGGCACGGTGATGTAATCCTTTCACAGACTCTGACCTGACATGGTGAATTAATCCTGTCACAGACCCTGACAGGACACAGTGATGTAATCCTGTAACAGACCCTGACAGGACAGGGTGATGTAATCCTGTCACAGACTCTGACCTGACAGGGTGATGTAATCCTGTCACAGACTCTGACAGGACACGGTGATGTAATCCTGTCACAGACTCTGACAGGACACGGTGATGTAATCCTGTCATAGACTCTTGCAATTCACTGTGATGTAATCCTGTCACAGGCTCTGACAGGACACGGTGAATTCCTGTCACAGACTATGACCTGACACGGTGATGTAATCCTGTCACAGTTTCTCTGACCTGACATGGTGATGTAATCGTGTCACAGACCCACTGACCTGACACGGTGATGTAATCCTGTCACAGACTCTCACCTGACATGGTGATGTAATCCTATCACAGATTCTGACAGGACACGGTGATGTAATCCTGTCACAGACTCTGAACTGACAGGGTGATGTATTCCTGTCACAGACTCTAACAGGACACAGTGATGTAATCCAGTCACAGGGTCTGACCTGACATGGTGATGTAATCCTGTCACAGGCTTTGACTGGACACGGTGATGTAATCCTCTCACAGACTCTGACAGGACATGGTGATATAATCCTGTCACAGACCCTGACAGGACACGGTGATGTAATCCTGTCACAGGGTCTGACCTGACATGATGATGTAATACCGTCACAGACTCTGACAGGACACGGTGATGTAATCCTGTCACAGGCTCTGACAGGACACGGTGATGTAATCCTGTCACAGGGTCTGACCTGACATGATGATGTAATACCGTCACAGACTCTGACAGGACACGGTGATGTAATCCTGTCACAGGATCTGACAGAACACGGTGATGTAATCCTGTCACAGGCTCTGACAGGACACGGTGATGTAATCCTGTCACAGGCTCTGACAGGACACGGTGATGTAATCCTGTCACAGGCTCTGACGTGACACAGTGATGTAATCCTGTCACAGACTCTGACCTGACACAGTGATGTAATCCTGTCACAGACTCTGACCTGATACGGTGATGTAATCCTGTCACAGACTCTGACAGGACACGGTGATGTAATCCAGTCACAGGGTCTGACCTGACATGGTGATGTAATCCTGTCACAGGCTCTGACAGGACACGGTGATGTAATCCTGTTACAGACTCTGACCTGACACAGTGATGTAATCCTGTCACAGACTCTCACCTGATACGGTGATGTAATCCTGTCACAGACTCTGACAGGACACGGTGATGTAATCCTGTCACAGACTCTGACCTGACACAGTGATGTAATCCTGTCACAGGCTCTGACAGGACACAGTGATGTAATCCTGTCACAGGTTCTGACAGGACACGGTGATGTAATCCTCTCACAGAGCCTGACAGGACACAGTGATGTAATCCTGTCACAGGCTCTGACCTGACACGGTGATGTAATCCTGTCACAGGCTCTGACCTGACACAGTGATGTAATCCTGTCACAGACTCTGACCTGATGCAGTGATGTAATCCTGTCACAGACTCTGACAGGACACGGTGATGTAATCCTGTCACAGGGTCTGACCTGACACGGTGATGTAATCCTGTCATAGACTCTTGCAATTCACTGTGATGTAATCCTGTCACAGGCTCTGACAGGACACGGTGAATTCCTGTCACAGACTATGACCTGACACGGTGATGTAATCCTGTCACAGTTTCTCTGACCTGACATGGTGATGTAATCGTGTCACAGACCCACTGACCTGACACGGTGATGTAATCCTGTCACAGACTCTGACCTGATATGGTGATGTAATCCTGTCACAGACTCTGACAGGACACGGTGATGTAATCCTGTCACAGACTCTGACCTGACACAGTGATGTAATCCTGTCACAGGCTCTGACCGGACACGCTGATGTATTCCTGTCACAGACTCTGACCTGACACAGTGATGTAATCCTGTCACAGGCTCTGACCGGACACGGTGATGTAATCCTGTCACAGACTCTGACCTGACACAGTGATGTAATCCTGTCACAGGCTCTGACCGGACACAGTGATGTAATCCTGTCACAGACTCTGACCTGAAACGGTGATGTAATCCTGTCACAGACTCTGACAGGACACGGTGATGTAATCCTGTCACAGGCTCTGACCTGACACGGTGATGTAATCCTGTCAGAGACTCTGACCTGACATGGTGATGTAATCCTGTCACAGACTCTGACAGGACACGGTGATGTAATCCTGTCACAGACTCTGACAGGATAGGGTGATGTAATCCTGTCACAGGCTCTGACCTGACACGGAAACAACAGGAATTCTGCAGATGCTGGAAATTCAAGCAACACACATCAAAGTTGCTGGTGAACGCAGCAGGCCAAGCAGCATCTATAGGAAGAGGCGCAGTCGACGTTTCAGGCCGAGACCCTTCGTCAGGACTAACTGAAGGAAGAGTGAGTAAGGGATTTGAAAGCTGGAGGGGGAGGGGGAGATGCAAAATGATAGGAGAAGACAGGAGGGGGAGGGATAGAGCCGAGAGCTGGACAGGTGATAGGCAAAAGGGGATACGAGAGGATCATGGGACAGGAGGTCCGGGAAGAAAGACGGGGGCGGGGGACCCAGAGGATGGGCAAGAGGTATATTCAGAGGGACAGAGGGAGAAAAAGGAGAGTGAGAGAAAGAATGTGTGCATAAAAATGAGTAACAGATGGGGTACGAGGGGGAGGTGGGGCCTAGCGGAAGTTAGAGAAGTCGATGTTCATGCCATCAGGTTGGAGGCTACCCAGACGGAATATAAGGTGTTGTTCCTCCAACCTGAGTGTGGCTTCATCTCTACAGTAGAGGAGGCCGTGGATAGACATGTCAGAATGGGAATGGGATGTGGAATTAAAATGTGTGGCCACTGGGAGATCCTGCTTTCTCTGGCAGACAGAGCGTAGATGTTCAGCAAAGCGGTCTCCAAGTCTGCGTTGGGTCTCACCAATATATAAAAGGCCACATCGGGAGCACCGGACGCAGTATATCACCCCAGTCGAGTCACAGGTGAAGTGATGCCTCACCTGGAAGGACTGTTTGGGGCCCTGAATGGTGGTAAGGGAGGAAGTGTAAGGGCATGTGTAGCACTTGTTCCGCTTACACGGATAAGTGCCAGGAGGGAGATCAGTGGGGAGGGATGGGGGGGACGAATGGACAAGGGAGTTGTGTAGGGAGCGATCCCTGCGGAATGCAGGGGGGGGGAGGGAAAGATGTGCTTAGTGGTGGGATCCCGTTGGAGGTGGCGGAAGTTACGGAGAATAATATGTTGGACCCGGAGGCTGGTGGGGTGGTAGGTGAGGACCAGGGGAACCCTATTCCTAGTGGGGTGGTGGGAGGATGGAGTGAGAGCAGATGTACGTGAAATGGGGGAGATGCGTTTAAGAGCAGAGTTGATAGTGGAGGAAGGGAAGCCCCTTTCTTTAAAAAATGAAGACATTTCCCTCGTCCTAGAATGAAAAGCCTCATCCTGAGAGCAGATGCGGCGGAGACGGAGGAATTGCGAGAAGGGGCTGGCGTTTTTGCAAGAGACAGGGTGAGAAGAGGAATAGTCCAGATAGCTGTGAGAGTCAGTAGGCTTATAGTAGACATCAGTGGATAAGCTGTCTCCAGAGACAGAGACAGAAAGATCTAGAAAGGGGAGGGAGGTGTCGGAAATGGACCAGGTAAACTTGAGGGCAGGGTGAAAGTTGGAGGCAAAGTTAATAAAGTCAACGAGTTCTGCATGCGTGCAGGAAGCAGCGCCAATGCAGTCGTCGATGTAGCGAAGGAAAAGTGGGGGACAGATACCAGAATAGGCACGGAACATAGATTGTTCCACAAACCCAACAAAAAGGCAGGCATAGCTAGGACCCATACGGGTGCCCATAGCTACACCTTTAGTTTGGAGGAAATGGGAGGAGCAAAAGGAGAAATTATTAAGAGTAAGGACTAATTCTGCTAGACGGAGCAGAGTGGTGGTAGAGGGGAACTGATTAGGTCTGGAATCCAAAAAGAAGCGTAGAGCTTTGAGACCTTCCTGATGGGGGTGGAAGTATATAGGGACTGGACATCCATGGTGAAAATAAAGCGGTGGGGGCCAGGGAACTTAAAATCATCGAAAAGTTTAAGAGCGTGAGAAGTGTCACGAACATAGGTCGGAAGGGATTGAACAAGGGGTGATAAAACAGTGTCGAGGTATGCAGAAACGAGTTCGGTGGGGCAGGAGCAAGCTGAGACAATAGGTCGGCCAGGACAGGCAGGTTTGTGGATCTTGGGTAGGAGGTAGAAACGGGAAGTGCGGGGTGTGGGAACTATAAGGTTGGTAGCAGTGGATGGGAGATCCCCTGAGCGGATAAAGTCGGTGATGGTGTGGGAGACAATGGCCTGGTGCTCCTTAGTGGGGTCACGATCGAGGGGTAAATAAGAGGAGGTATCCGCGAATTGTCGCTGTGCCTCGGCAAGGTAGAGGTCAGTACGCCAGACTACAACAGCACCCCCCTTATCGGCGGGTTTAATAATAAGGTTAGGATTAGTGCGGAGGGAGTGGAGAGCAGAGTGTTCCGAAGGAGTGAGGTTGGAATGGGGACAAGGTGCGGTGAAGTCGAGACGGTTGATGTCCCGTCGGCAGTTGGCAATAAAGAGATCCAGAGCGGGGTGTCCATGAAGAAGAGGAGGGTTGAAGACGGGAGAAGGGGTCATCGGTGGGGGTGGAAGAGTCCTTGCCGAAGAAGTAGGCTCGGAGACGGAGACGGTGGAAGAAAAGTTCCGCATCATGGCGAACACGGAACTCGCTGAGGTGTGGGCGAAGGGGGACAAACGTGAGGCCCTTACTGAGGACAGAGCGTTCTGCCTCCGACAGTTGAAGGTCAGAGGGGATGGTAAAGACCCGGCACGGATGAGAGCTGGGATCAGAGGGGGGGGGGGGAGGCTGGTGGTGTCAGTGGAGAGGGGAGGGTTGGGGTGAGAGGAAGATGGAGCCTCTGAGGGCCCAGGAGTTGACGGTGGGATCTGAGGAAGACGGAGCTGCGGAGTGGTGGTGGGGGAAGGGGAGACGGGAGTCACAACAGCAGCACATAAAGACCCGGCCTGGAGTTCAAGGCTGGAGTCGCAGTTGGTGGTTGCGCGATCGCTTTGAATATCTCCATGGTCGTTGCTGGAGTCCGGGTTTTGAATATGTCCTGAGGTGTTGGAGCCGCCGAGATCAATGGCAGGGGCCGCAATTGAAAGTTCATGCCTGCTAGCGTCGGGGCCGGCAGGCTCTGGAGTCCGTAAATGTAAGATCTTGCGATCTTTGCCTAGCATGACAAAGTCAAAAAAACGGCGATTGCAGGCGTGGATCCGACGGTGGATGAAATACCGGGTAGGACCATTACAGACGGTGAAGAAAGTGTCCCAAAGGTGTGGAAGGGTCTGGGATAGGGACACCAAGTACCTCCTCATGGCGGAGAGAGTCGCCTTCAGAGCTTGACGGGAGAAGCGGCGAGAGGCAGAGTCAATAAAATGTGAGTACCTGGGATCCTCAGAAGGTCCAAATTGAGAGGCTTGGAAACGAATCCTAAAGCCAACTGGAGTAAGTTGGCGACGGAGGCACGTTCCAAGAAAGGATACATGGCTGTGAAACACGGTGATGTAATCCTGTCACAGACTCTGACAGGACACGGTGATGTAATCCTGTCACAGACTCTGACAGGACACGGTGATGTAATCCTGTCACAGACTCTGACCTGACACGGTGATGTAATCCTGTCACAGACTCTGACCTGACACGGTGATGTAATCCTCTCACAGACTCTGACAGGACACGGTGATGTAATTCTGTCACAGACCCTGACAGGACACGGTGATGTAATCCTGTCACAGGGTCTGACCTGACATGGTGATGTAATCCCGTCACAGACTCTGACAGGACACGATGATGTAATCCTGTCACAGACTCTGACCTCTCACGGTGATGTAATCCTGTCACAGGCTCTGACAGGACACGGTGATGTAATCCTGTCACAGACTCTGACCTGACACAGTGATGTAATCCTGTCACAGACTCTCACCTGATACGGTGATGTAATCCTGTCACAGACTCTGACAGGACACGGTGATGTAATCCTGTCACAGACTCTGACAGGACACAGTGATGTAATCCTGTCACAGGTTCTGACAGGACACGGTGATGTAATCCTCTCACAGAGCCTGACAGGACACAGTGATGTAATCCTGTCACAGGCTCTGACCTGACACGGTGATGTAATCCTGTCACAGGCTCTGACCTGACACAGTGATGTAATCCTGTCACAGACTCTGACCTGATGCAGTGATGTAATCCTGTCACAGACTCTGACAGGACACGGTGATGTAATCCTGTCACAGGGTCTGACCTGACACGGTGATGTAATCCTGTCATAGACTCTTGCAATTCACTGTGATGTAATCCTGTCACAGGCTCTGACAGGACACGGTGAATTCCTGTCACAGACTATGACCTGACACGGTGATGTAATCCTGTCACAGTTTCTCTGACCTGACATGGTGATGTAATCGTGTCACAGACCCACTGACCTGACACGGTGATGTAATCCTGTCACAGACTCTGACCTGACACAGTGATGTAATCCTGTCACAGGCTCTGACCGGACACGCTGATGTAATCCTGTCACAGACTCTGACCTGACACAGTGATGTAATCCTGTCACAGGCTCTGACCGGACACGGTGATGTAATCCTGTCACAGACTCTGACCTGACACAGTGATGTAATCCTGTCACAGGCTCTGACCGGACACGGTGATGTAATCCTGTCACAGACTCTGACAGGACACGGTGATGTAATCCTGTCACAGGCTCTGACCTGACACGGTGATGTAATCCTGTCAGAGACTCTGACCTGACATGGTGATGTAATCCTGTCACAGACTCTGACAGGACACGGTGATGTAATCCTGTCACAGACTCTGACAGGATAGGGTGATGTAATCCTGTCACAGGCTCTGACCTGACACGGAAACAACAGGAATTCTGCAGATGCTGGAAATTCAAGCAACACACATCAAAGTTGCTGGTGAACGCAGCAGGCCAAGCAGCATCTATAGGAAGAGGCGCAGTCGACGTTTCAGGCCGAGACCCTTCGTCAGGACTAACTGAAGGAAGAGTGAGTAAGGGATTTGAAAGCTGGAGGGGGAGGGGGAGATGCAAAATGATAGGAGAAGACAGGAGGGGGAGGGATAGAGCCGAGAGCTGGACAGGTGATAGGCAAAAGGGGATACGAGAGGATCATGGGACAGGAGGTCCGGGAAGAAAGACGGGGGCGGGGGACCCAGAGGATGGGCAAGAGGTATATTCAGAGGGACAGAGGGAGAAAAAGGAGAGTGAGAGAAAGAATGTGTGCATAAAAATGAGTAACAGATGGGGTACGAGGGGGAGGTGGGGCCTAGCGGAAGTTAGAGAAGTCGATGTTCATGCCATCAGGTTGGAGGCTACCCAGACGGAATATAAGGTGTTGTTCCTCCAACCTGAGTGTGGCTTCATCTCTACAGTAGAGGAGGCCGTGGATAGACATGTCAGAATGGGAATGGGATGTGGAATTAAAATGTGTGGCCACTGGGAGATCCTGCTTTCTCTGGCAGACAGAGCGTAGATGTTCAGCAAAGCGGTCTCCCAGTCTGCGTTGGGTCTCACCAATATATAAAAGGCCACATCGGGAGCACCGGACGCAGTATATCACCCCAGTCGAGTCACAGGTGAAGTGATGCCTCACCTGGAAGGACTGTTTGGGGCCCTGAATGGTGGTAAGGGAGGAAGTGTAAGGGCATGTGTAGCACTTGTTCCGCTTACACGGATAAGTGCCAGGAGGGAGATCAGTGGGGAGGGATGGGGGGGACGAATGGACAAGGGAGTTGTGTAGGGAGCGATCCCTGCGGAATGCAGGGGGGGGGGAGGGAAAGATGTGCTTAGTGGTGGGATCCCGTTGGAGGTGGCGGAAGTTACGGAGAATAATATGTTGGACCCGGAGGCTGGTGGGGTGGTAGGTGAGGACCAGGGGAACCCTATTCCTAGTGGGGTGGTGGGAGGATGGAGTGAGAGCAGATGTACGTGAAATGGGGGAGATGCGTTTAAGAGCAGAGTTGATAGTGGAGGAAGGGAAGCCCCTTTCTTTAAAAAATGAAGACATTTCCCTCGTCCTAGAATGAAAAGCCTCATCCTGAGAGCAGATGCGGCGGAGACGGAGGAATTGCGAGAAGGGGCTGGCGTTTTTGCAAGAGACAGGGTGAGAAGAGGAATAGTCCAGATAGCTGTGAGAGTCAGTAGGCTTATAGTAGACATCAGTGGATAAGCTGTCTCCAGAGACAGAGACAGAAAGATCTAGAAAGGGGAGGGAGGTGTCGGAAATGGACCAGGTAAACTTGAGGGCAGGGTGAAAGTTGGAGGCAAAGTTAATAAAGTCAACGAGTTCTGCATGCGTGCAGGAAGCAGCGCCAATGCAGTCGTCGATGTAGCGAAGGAAAAGTGGGGGACAGATACCAGAATAGGCACGGAACATAGATTGTTCCACAAACCCAACAAAAAGGCAGGCATAGCTAGGACCCATACGGGTGCCCATAGCTACACCTTTAGTTTGGAGGAAATGGGAGGAGCAAAAGGAGAAATTATTAAGAGTAAGGACTAATTCTGCTAGACGGAGCAGAGTGGTGGTAGAGGGGAACTGATTAGGTCTGGAATCCAAAAAGAAGCGTAGAGCTTTGAGACCTTCCTGATGGGGGATGGAAGTATATAGGGACTGGACATCCATGGTGAAAATAAAGCGGTGGGGGCCAGGGAACTTAAAATCATCGAAAAGTTTAAGAGCGTGAGAAGTGTCACGAACATAGGTCGGAAGGGATTGAACAAGGGGTGATAAAACAGTGTCGAGGTATGCAGAAACGAGTTCGGTGGGGCAGGAGCAAGCTGAGACAATAGGTCGGCCAGGACAGGCAGGTTTGTGGATCTTGGGTAGGAGGTAGAAACGGGAAGTGCGGGGTGTGGGAACTATAAGGTTGGTAGCAGTGGATGGGAGATCCCCTGAGCGGATAAAGTCGGTGATGGTGTGGGAGACAATGGCCTGGTGTGGGAGACAATAATCCCGTCACAGACTCTGACAGGACACGATGATGTAATCCTGTCACAGACTCTGACCTCTCACGGTGATGTAATCCTGTCACAGACTCTGACAGGATATGGTGATATCCTGTCACAGACTCTGACCTGACACGGAGCTGTAATCCTTTCACAGGATCTGACAGAACACGGTGATGTAATCCTGTCACAGGCTCTGACAGGACATGGTGATGTAATCCTGTCACAGACTCTGACCTGACACAGTGATTTAATCCTGTCGTAGACTCTGTCCTGACATGGCGATGTAATCCTATCACAGATTCTGACAGGACACGGTGATGTAATCCTGTCAGAGACTATGACAGGACACGGTGATGTAATCCTGTCACAGATTCTGACAGGACACGGTGATGTAATCCTGTCACAGACTCTGACCTGACACGGTGATGTAATCCTGTCACAGACTCTGACCTGACACGGTGATGTAATCCTGTCACAGACTCTGACCTGATACGGTGATGTAATCCTCTCACAGACTCTGACAGGACACGGTGATGTAATTCTGTCACAGACCCTGACAGGACACGGTGATGTAATCCTGTCACAGATTCTGACAGGACACGGTGATGTAATCCTGTCACAGGGTCTGACCTGACACGGTGATGTCATCCTGTCACAGGCTCTGACCTGACACGGTGAAATCCTGTCACAGACTCTGATCTGACACGGTGAAATCCTGTCACAGACTATGACCTGACACGGTGATGTAATCCTGTCACAGACTCTCTGACCTGACACGGTGATGTAATCCTGTTACAGAATCTGACTGGACACGGTGATGTAATCCTGTCACAGAATCTGACTTGACCGTGTGATGTAATCCTGTCACAGACTCTGACCTGAGACGGTGATGTAATCCTGTTACAGGCTCTGACAGGACACGGTGATGCAATCCTATCACAGACTCTGACAGGACCCGGTGATGTAATCCTGTCAGAGACTATGACAGGACACGGTAATGTAATCCTGTCACAGACTCTGACAGGACATGGTGAAATCCTTTCACAGACTCTGACCTGACACTGTGAAATCCTGTCACAGACTCTGACAGGTCACTGTGATGTAATCCTGTCACATGCTTTGACAGAATACGGTGATGTAATCCTGTCACAGACTCTGACCTGACATGGTTGTGTAATCCTGTCAGAGACTCTGACAGCACACGGTGATGTAATGCTGTCACAGACCCTGACAGGACACGGTGATGTAATCCTGTCTCAGACTCTGACCTGACACAGTGATGTAATTCTGTCACAGACTCTGACCTGACATGGTGATGTAATCCTGTCACAGGCTCTGATAGGACACGGTGATGTAATCCTCTCGCGGACTCTGACAGGACACGGTGTGGTAATCCTGTCACAGGATTTGACAGGACACGGTGATGTAATCCTGTCACAGACTCCGACATGACACGGTTACGTAATCCTTTCACAGACTCTGAACTGACAGGGTGATGTATTCCTGTCACAGACTCTGACAGGACACAGTGATGTAATCCTGTCACAGGCTTTGACAGGACACGTTGATGTAATCCTCTCACAGATTCTGACAGGACATGGTGATGTAATTCTGTCACAGACCCTGACAGGACACGGTGATGTCATCCTGTCACAGGGTCTGACCTGACATGGTGATGTAATCCTGTCACAGACTCTGAAAGTACACGGTGAAATCCTTTCACAGACTCTGACCTGACATTGTGAAATCTTGTCACTGACTCTGACCCGACACCGTGATGTAATCCTGTCACAGACTCTGACAGGAAACGGTGATGTAATCCTGTCACAGACTCTGACCTGACATGGTGTTGTAATCCTGTCACAGACTCTGACCTGACACGGTGATGTACTCCTGTCACAGACTCTGACAGGACACAATGATGTAATCCTGTCACAGGCTTTGACAGGACACGGTGATGTAATCCTCTCACAGACTCTGACAGGACATGGTGATGTAATGCTGTCACAGACCCTGACAGGACACGGTGATGTAATCCTGTCACAGACTCTGACCTCTCACGGTGATGTAATCCTGTCACACACTCTGACAGGATATGATGTTATCCTGTCACAGACTCTGACCTGACACGGAGATGTAATCCTGTCACAGGATCTGACAGAACACGGTGATGTAATCCTGTCACAGGCTCTGACAGGACACGGTGATGTAATCAGTCACAGGCTCTGACCTGACACAGTGATGTAATCCTGTCACAGACTCTGACCTGACACAGTGATGTAATCCTGTCACAGACTCTGACAGGATATGGTGATATTCTGTCACAGACTCTGACCTGACACGGAGCTGTAATCCTTTCACAGGATCTGACAGAACATGGTGATGTAATCCTGTCACAGGCTCTGACAGGACACGGTGATGTAATCCTGTCACAGACTCTGACAGGATACGGTGATGTAATCCTGTCACAGACTCTCTAACCTGACACGGTGATGTAAGCATATCACAGGCTCTGTCAGGACACGGTGATGTAATCCTGTCACAGACTCTGACAGCACACTGTAATGTAATCCTGTCACAGACTCTGACCTGACAAGGTGATGTAATTTTGTCACAGACTCTGACCTGACACGGTGATGTAATCCTGTCACAGACTCTGACATGACACGGTGATTTAATCCTGTCACAGAGTCTTGACAGGTCACTGTAATGTAATCCTGTCACAGGCTTTGACAGGACACGGCGATGTAATCCTGTCACAGACTCTGACATTACACGGTGATGTAATCCAGTCACAGGCTCTGACCTGACACGGTGATGTAATCCTGTCACAGACTCTGACCTGACATGGTGATGTAATCCTATCAGAGATTCTGACAGGACACGGTGATGTAATCCTGTCACAGACTCTGAACTGACAGGGTGATGTATTCCTGTCACAGACTCTGACAGGGCACAATGATGTAATCCTGTCACAAGCTCTGACAGGACACGGTGAAGTAATCCTGTCACAGACTCTGACCTGACACGGTGATGTAATCCTATCACAGACTCTGACAGGACACGGTGATGTAATCCTGTCACAGTCTCCCTGACCTGACCCGGTGATGTAATCCTGTCACAGACTCTGACCTGACACGGTGATGTAATCCTGTCACAGTCTCTGACAGGACACGGTGATGTAATCCTGTCACAGACTCTGACAGGACATGGTGATGTAATCCTGTCACAGACTCTGACCTGACACGGTGATGCAATCCTGTCACAGGCTCTGACAGGACATGGTGATGTAATCCTGTCACAGTCTCCCTGACCTGACATGGTGATTTAATCCTGTCACAGGCTCTGACAGGACACCGTGATGTAATCCTGTCACAGACTCTGACAGGCATGGTGATGTAATCCTGTCACAGATGCTGACCTGACACGGTGATGTAATCCTGTCACTGACTCTGACCTGACACGGTGATGTAATCCTGTCACAGTCTCCCTGACCTGACACGGTGATGTAATCCTGTCACAGGTTCTGACAGGACACGGTGATGTAATCCTGTCACAGACTCTGACCTGACACGGTGATGTAATCCTATCACAGACTCTGACCGGACACGGTGATGTAATCCTGTCACAGTCTCCCTGACCTGACACGGTGATGTAATCCTGTCACAGACTCTGACAGGACATGGTGACGTAATGCTGTCACAGACTCTGACCTGACATGGTGATGTAATCCTGTAACAGACCCTGACAGGACAGGGTGATGTAATCCTGTCACAGACTCTGACCTGACACGGTGATGTAATCCTGTCACAGACTCTGACAGGACACGGTGATGTAATCCTGTCACAGACTCTGACCTGACACGGTGATGTAATCCTGTCACAGGCTCTGACCTGACACGGTGATGTAATCTTGTCACAGGCTCTGACCTGACACGGTGATGTAATCCTGTCACAGACTTTGACAGGACACAGTGATGTAATCCTGTCACAGGCTCTGACCTGACACGGTGATGTAATCCTGTCACAGGCTCTGACCTGACACGGTGATGTAATCCTTTCACAGACTCTGACAGGACACGGTGATGTAATCCTGACACAGGCTCTGACCTGACACGGTGATGTAATCCTGTCACAGACTCTGACCTGACACAGTGATGTAATCCTGTCACAGACTCTGACAGGACACGGTGATGTAATGCTGTCACAGACTCTGACAGGACACGGTGATGTAATCCTGTCACAGGCTCTGACCTGACATGGTGATGTAATCCTGTCACAGACTCTGACCTGACACGGTGATGTAATCCTGTCACAGACTCTGACAGGACACGATGATGTAATCCTGTCACAGGCTCTGACCTGACATGGTGATGTAATCCTGTCGGAGGCTCTGACCTGACACAGTGATGTAATCCTGTCACAGACACTGACAGGACAGGGTGATGTAATCCTGTCACAGACTCTGACAGGACACGGTGATGTAATCCTGTCACAGACTCTGACCGGACACGGTGATGTAATCCTGTCACAGACTCTGACAGGACAGGGTGATGTAATCCTGTCACAGGCTCTGACCTGACATGGTGATGTAATCCTGTCACAGACTCTGACCTGACACGGTGATGTAATCCTGTCATAGAGTCTGACCTGACACGGTGCTGTAATCCTGTCACTGACTCTGACAGGACACGGTGATGTAGTCCTGTCACAGACTCTGACAGGACAGGGTGATGTAATCCTGTCACAGACTCTGACCTGACATGGTTAATTAATCCTGTCACAGACTCTGACAGGACACGGTGATGTAATCCTGTCACAGACTCTGACCTGACACAGTGATGCAATCCTGTCACAGGCTCTGACAGGACATGGTGATGTAATCCTGTCACAGTCTCCCTGACCTGACATGGTGATTTAATCCTGTCACAGGCTCTGACAGGACACCGTGATGTAATCCTGTCACAGACTCTGACAGGCATGGTGATGTAATCCTGTCACAGATGCTGACCTGACACGGTGATGTAATCCTGTCACTGACTCTGACCTGACACGGTGATGTAATCCTGTCACAGACTCTGACAGGACACGGTGATGTAATCCTGTCACAGACTCTGACCTGACACGGTGATGTAATCCTGTCACAGGCTCTGACAGGACACGGTGATGTAATCCTGTCACAGACTCTGACCTGACACGGTGATGTAATCCTCTCACAGACTCTGGTTCTGACAGGACACGGTGATGTAATCCTGTCACAGACTCTGACCTGACACGGTGATGTAATCCTATCACAGACTCTGACCGGACACGGTGATGTAATCCTGTCACAGTCTCCCTGACCTGACACGGTGATGTAATCCTGTCACAGACTCTGACAGGACATGGTGACGTAATGCTGTCACAGACTCTGACCTGACATGGTGATGTAATCCTGTAACAGACCCTGACAGGACAGGGTGATGTAATCCTGTCACAGACTCTGACCTGACACGGTGATGTAATCCTGTCACAGACTCTGACAGGACACGGTGATGTAATCCTGTCACAGACTCTGACCTGACACGGTGATGTAATCCTGTCACAGGCTCTGACCTGACACGGTGATGTAATCTTGTCACAGGCTCTGACCTGACACGGTGATGTAATCCTGTCACAGACTTTGACAGGACACAGTGATGTAATCCTGTCACAGGCTCTGACCTGACACGGTGATGTAATCCTGTCACAGGCTCTGACCTGACACGGTGATGTAATCCTTTCACTGACAGGACACGGTGATGTAATCCTGACACAGGCTCTGACCTGACACGGTGATGTAATCCTGTCACAGACTCTGACCTGACACAGTGATGTAATCCTGTCACAGACTCTGACAGGACACGGTGATGTAATCCTGTCACAGACTCTGACAGGACACGGTGATGTAATCCTGTCACAGACTCTGACCTGACATGGTGAAATCCTGTCACAGACTCTGACCTGACACGGTGATGTAATCCTGTCACAGACTCTGACAGGACACGATGATGTAATCCTGTCACAGGCTCTGACCTGACATGGTGATGTAATCCTGTCGGAGGCTCTGACCTGACACAGTGATGTAATCCTGTCACAGACTCTGACAGGACAGGGTGATGTAATCCTGTCACAGACTCTGACCTGACACGGTGATGTAATCCTGTCACAGACTCTGACTGGACACGGTGATGTAATCCTGTCACAGACTCTGACCTGACACGGTGATGTAATCCTGTCACAGACTCTGACCTGACACGGTGATGTAATCCTGTCACAGACTCTGACCTGACACGGTGATGTAATCCTGTCACAGACTCTGACAGGACACGGTGATGTAATCCTGTCACAGACTCTGACCTGACACGGTGATGTAATCCTGTCACAGACTCTGACAGGACAGGGTGATGTAATCCTGTCACAGGCTCTGACCTGACATGGTGATGTAATCCTGTCACAGGCTCTGACCTGACACGGTGATGTAATCCTGTCACAGACTCTGACAGGACAGGGTGATGTAATCCTGTCACAGACTCTGACAGGACATGGTGATGTAATCCTGTCACAGACTCTGACCTGACACGGTGATGTAATCCTGTCACAGAGTCTGACCTGACACGGTGCTGTAATCCTGTCACTGACTCTGACAGGACACGGTGATGTAGTCCTGTCACAGACTCTGACAGGACAGGGTGATGTAATCCTGTCACAGACTCTGACCTGACATGGTTAATTAATCCTGTCACAGACTCTGACAGGTCACGGTGATGTAATCCTGTCACAGACTCTGACCTGACACAGTGATGCAATCCTGTCACAGGCTCTGACAGGACATGGTGATGTAATCCTGTCACAGTCTCCCTGACCTGACATGGTGATTTAATCCTGTCACAGGCTCTGACAGGACACCGTGATGTAATCCTGTCACAGACTCTGACAGGCATGGTGATGTAATCCTGTCACAGATGCTGACCTGACACGGTGATGTAATCCTGTCACTGACTCTGACCTGACGCGGTGATGTAATCCTGTCACAGTCTCCCTGACCTGACACGGTGATGTAATCCTGTCACAGGCTCTGACAGGACACGGTGATGTAATCCTGTCACAGACTCTGACCTGACACGGTGATGTAATCCTATCACAGACTCTGACCGGACACGGTGATGTAATCCTGTCACAGTCTCCCTGACCTGACACGGTGATGTAATCCTGTCACAGACTCTGACAGGACATGGTGACGTAATGCTGTCACAGACTCTGACCTGACATGGTGATGTAATCCTGTAACAGACCCTGACAGGACAGGGTGATGTAATCCTGTCACAGACTCTGACCTGACACGGTGATGTAATCCTGTCACAGACTCTGACAGGACACGGTGATGTAATCCTGTCACAGACTCTGACCTGACACGGTGATGTAATCCTGTCACAGGCTCTGACCTGACACGGTGATGTAATCTTGTCACAGGCTCTGACCTGACACGGTGATGTAATCCTGTCACAGACTCTGACAGGACACGGTGATGTAATCCTGTCACAGGCTCTGACCTGACACGGTGATGTAATCCTGTCACAGGCTCTGACCTGACACGGTGATGTAATCCTTTCACAGACTCTGACAGGACACGGTGATGTAATCCTGACACAGGCTCTGACCTGACACGGTGATGTAATCCTGTCACAGACTCTGACCTGACACAGTGATGTAATCCTGTCACAGACTCTGACAGGACACGGTGATGTAACGCTGTCACAGACTCTGACAGGACACGGTGATGTAATCCTGTCACAGGCTCTGACCTGACATGGTGATGTAATCCTGTCACAGACTCTGACCTGACACGGTGATGTAATCCTGTCACAGACTCTGACAGGACACGATGATGTAATCCTGTCACAGGCTCTGACCTGACATGGTGATGTAATCCTGTTGGAGGCTCTGACCTGACACAGTGATGTAATCCTGTCACAGACTCTGACAGGACAGGGTGATGTAATCCTGTCACAGACTCTGACAGGACACGGTGATGTAATCCTGTCACAGACTCTGACCGGACACGGTGATGTAATCCTGTCACAGACTCTGACAGGACAGGGTGATGTAATCCTGTCACAGGCTCTGACCTGACATGGTGATGTAATCCTGTCACAGACTCTGACCTGACACGGTGATGTAATCCTGTCACAGACTCTGACAGGACAGGGTGATGTAATCCTGTCACAGACTCTGACAGGACATGGTGATGTAATCCTGTCACAGACTCTGACCTGACACGGTGATGTAATCCTGTCATAGAGTCTGACCTGACACGGTGCTGTAATCCTGTCACAGACTCTGACAGGACACGGTGATGTAATCCTGTCACAGACCCTGACAGGACAGGGTGATGTAATCCTGTCACAGACTCTGACCTGACATGGTTAATTAATCCTGTCACAGACTCTGACATGACATGGTGATGTAATCCTGTTACAGACTCTGACCTGACATGTGAACAGTTACCTTGCACCCACTAATGCTGCTTGACGTGCAGAGCGCTTCCAGCAGACATTTTTTGGCTGTTCCTCTTCAGTTTCTGGTCAATGCAGTTCACAGGACAGTATTGAAGAAGGATTTGTCAGTGATAATGATGTAGAATGACAAATATTATGGGTAAACACTCAATAAAATTAGTCATTACTTGGCACATTGACCCATTTTATATGTTGCACGTGAGCATGATCTGTTTCATTATCTATCTACATGCTGCATTATCTACCTGGTATAGTTATTAGAAATGGAAGGAAAGTCATGAAACTCAGCCTATTTTGGCAGAAGTGCCTCCTTGTTCTCAGTTCCTGTTGCATGGTAATCTATTCAGACTGATTTAACCTCTGAAAGGGATTAACCTTCCTCTCCAAGCCTTTGTCTTTGAGATTTTACAGACAAAAGTTTGGTTCTGCGTCTTCATCCCTATTTGAATTGTTCATAAGATCTTAAGACATGGGAGCAGAATTTGGCTATTCAGGCCATCAATTCTGCTCCACCATTTGATCATGGCTGATCCATTTCCCTCCCAATCCCAATCTTCTGCCTTCTCCCCATAACCTTTCACTAATCAAGAGCCTATCAACTTCTGCCTTAAATGTATCCAGTAACCTGGCCTCCACAGCCACCTATGGCAAGAATTCCACAGATGCAGTGCCCTCTGGCAAAAAAAAAAATTCCTCCTCATCTCTGTTCTAAATGGATATCCTTCTATTTTGAGGCTGTGCCCTCTGGTCCTAGACTCTCCAACCAAAGGGACCATCCTCCTCATATCCATTTTATCGAGGGCTTTTAACATTCAATAGGTTTCAATGACATACCCTGCTCCCACATTCTTCTAAATTCTAGTGTGCACAGGCTCAGAGCCTTCAATTGCTGCTCACATGATAACCCTTTCATTCCCAAAATCATTCTCATGAACCTCCAATGTCAGCGTATCCTTTCTCAGGTAAGGGGCCCAAACCTGCTCTCATTACCCTGATTGAGGCCTCATTAGGGCCTATACAGCCTCAGTAGTACACGCTTGCCTTAATACCCCGAGTGAGGCCTCATTAGGGCCTATACAGCCTCAGCAGCACACCCTTGCTTGAGTACCCCAAGTAAGGCCTCATTAGGGCCTGTACAGCCTCAGTAGTACACGCTTGCCTTAATACCCTGAGTGAGGCCTCATCAGGGCCTATACAGCCTCAGCAGTACACCCTTGCTTTTATATTCTGGTTTCTTGAAATGATTGTTAACATTGCATTCGCCTTTCTCATCACCAATTCAACCTACAAATTAACCTTTAGGGAATCCTGTACAAGGACTCCCAAATTCCTTTGTGCCTCAGAATTTTGAATTGTCTCCCCATTTAGAAAACAGACTGTGCTTTTGTTCCTTTGACCAAAATGCATGACCATATATGACACTTGCTGATACTGTATTCCATCTGCCCATTCTCCTAATCTAAATCGTTCTGCAGCCTTTCTGCTTCCTCACCACTACCTGCGCCTCCCACTATCTTCATATTTTCCACAAACGTGGTCACAAAGCCACCAATTTCATCATCTAAATCATTGGCGTACATCGTAAAAAGAATCGGTCCCAAGACAGACCCCCCATGGAACATCACTGGTCTTCAGCAGCCAACCAGAAAAGGATCCCTTTATTCCCACTCTTTGCCTCTTGCCAACCAGCCAATGCTCTATCCATGCCAGTACCTTTCTTGTAATATCCTGTCCTTTTGAAGAATTTAGGAAACCCCATTCCATATATTGTATTTACATCACATTACAGTTTTGGAACTTTTGGGAAAAATTGTAAAATTTGAAAACATTTGAATGGTGAAAATTTTGTTAAGAGACGAGATAGTGGGCTGGCAGCTAATCTGTTCCCAGCAGGCAAGGCACTTTAAAAACAAGACTGAGAATCTCTCAAGCTATTTGTTTATGGATTTAATTCCTTTTGGCTCAGGGTGCAGGCTTCTGAAAACGTAACAACATAGGGACTGTGATAGTATCATTGTGGCACTCCTGGAACAGGACATCAACACTCACCAAACTTGCTATCAGAAGCCATACCTGCTTCCTCCACCCTCACCACTGCCCGTTCTGTCAGGCACCTGATCTGGAGCAGCAAACCCAGGCCAGCAGTAAGCTGTTTGTCACCGGACAGGGTGGCAACTTAATTGTGCTGATTTTGTCTTTTGAGTTTGTCTGGTCAAAGTTGCACCCCCTACAACACCTGCATTCCCTTCCACCCCATGACAAATCTGCCTGCCAAAATCTGCCAGTTTCAATGTAATCACTTTGCAGCTTACTGACCTTCTGATGGGGGACCCATCTTGTGACTGGAAGCAGCAGTGTCACATTTGAAAATATTTCTTCTTTTGACAGTGTAAACCAGCAGTATCAGAAATAGACATATAACAACGAAGAGACTTGCTGCCAGGAACACGAAGATGAGGATATTATAGCTGTCTTCGTTGGGTAGGCAGTATTTGAGACTGGCTGGGGTGTCTTGACTTGAGCTTGTGATCTCTTTTAAGCAAAAAAAAAATTAATGAACATAATTCATAAATTATCATTCATAAGAACAATCCCAAAATAAGTAGCATAAAAAGATAATTTTTGGAGAGTTGTTTGTTGTGATTTAGTTGGTTGTAAAAGGGGGGACATATGGATGCTGCCACTTCAGTGCACCTGAATCTTCATACAACATCTAAATACATACCTACCTTCTCTCCCTCTGAGAGCAGGGAAGTATTGTGAAAAGAGCTAGTAGGTTGGGCAAAACTAAGTTTTATGACCTTGCCCTTAAGTACTTGGAAGAGCTAGCAATGTCAGTTTAGTATACTTCCTTCCAGGTTTGAAACAGTAACTTTGGCTGTTTACCTTTCATCCTAAGAGTTTGGAATGGAATGTATTCTTTTCTTTGCAGGGACTCGTGCTACGTTAACCTTTTATCACCTTATTTGAGGTGTGCCTCAATTCCAGTTACCTGGGAAAATGGGGAGGATGAGTATGAGGCCGTCGTGGAAGACAATTTCATGCGTAGTTTGCTTTCTGCATCCAGTGCGTTTATACCCACCATTGCATCAGAACTAGGTCTTTGGGCCATCCCATTCTCACATTACCCTGTCAGGTTTGACGAGGTGGGTGCCTTCATCTCACTGCAATTGCTGTGACATATCTCTTTTATCTTTTGTTGTCTGACCCAATATTAGCTTCATAACCAAGATTTTTGAAACTTATCTTTTTAAGTTCACAGCTAACCCTAACTCTATCTTACCAAATGCAATCAAGAGCATCAGTCATTATGCAGCTTGCAGCTGAATCAAAGTATAGAAAACATTCTCTCCGCTTTGTATGAGTTGAACAGACTCCAGCCGCAAAGTTTATTCCATATTGGTCAATCTATTGCTACTAGTAAAAGTCCATTCCTGTCTTTCTAACCTGCTTCCTGCATTTGCAGATGATCAACGTGAGGGTCCTTGTTAACGTCCAAAGGTTCCAGCAGGTTGATTTCCTTCAGGTCCTAGGGAGATGCTTAAAGCTACTTGCAGTGCAGTAAGAAATTAACAACATCTCCAAGTAACTGAAGAGCAATGCTTGAAATACAGATGAGAAATTCTGGCATTTTTGCACAAATGTAGTCCTGTAGACTTTTTGAGCAGCCACCAATCAGAGACCCAAAGCATGAGAAGACATAGCTCATTCAGGATCGCCAATCAGCTCATGACAAGTTTGGTGTTTGGAGCAGCAGCCAATCAGCAATCAGGATTGATTGGCGAGCTAAGCAGACTTTGCTGGAGTGGACAGTGTTAGAATTGGAATTTTGAGACTTTAGCTCTTGAGGCTTCAGCAAGGAGAGGCTTAAGTGAGAGAAAGTGAAAAAGCTGTAGGTAGATTTTTTTCCCAGTTTCTTTATATCTGCTCAGTTCAAACAGTGGAGGTGCCAGGCAGGATAGTTGAATGCTCCTCTTGCAGGACGTGGGAAGGCAGGGAGACCTCCAGTGTCCCTGACGTCTACAACTGTGAGAAGTGCATCTAGTTGCAGCTCCTAACACTCTGTGTTAAGGAGTTGGAACTGGATGAAGTCTGAGTTCATTCAGGAGGCTGTGGGAATGATAAATAGGATGTAGAGAGAGGAAGTTACACCCAAGGAGCAGGACGCAGAAGACTGATAGTCAGGAAGGGGAAAGGGACTGGACAGCCAGTGCTCTCCAGAGCACTCCGGTGGCCAACCCCCTCAACAGCAGGTACTGCTGGGGGGCTGATGACCCAGCAGAGCAAAGTCACAGTGGTCAGGTCTCTGGCACTGAGTCTGCCTCTGAGACTCAGAAGGGAATTGGATGTTAGGGGAACAGACTGGAGGTTCTGTGGACAAGAGTGAGATTCCCGGATGGTATGTTGCCTCACAGGATATCTTGGATTGAGCCCTCAGCATTCTTAAGTGGAAGGGTGATGGTCCATGTAGGTACCAGTTTCATGGGTAGGACGAGTGATGAGGTTCTACACAGGGAGTTCAGGGAGTTAGGTGCTAAATTCAAGGGCAGGACCTCTAGAATTGTGAATTTCTACCTTTGAGGCCAGAAAAAGGAAGATTATACAGTTTAACACGTGGCTCAGGAGATGGCGTAGGAGGGAGGTGTCACTGGGGTCTCTTCCACAGAAGGTGGAACCTGTACAGTAGAGACTGTTTGCATCTGAACTGGTAGGGTAGGGGACTAATATCCCAGCGGGAAGGTTTGCTAGTGCAGCATGGGGGTGGGGAGTGAGGGGGAAGGTAGTTTAAACCTGTGTTGCAAGGGGATGGGAACCAGAATGTCAAAACACTTACTGGAGAGGTGTAAAGATCATGGACAAAGTCAGGAATCAAAAGGTTGAGCATGCTGATACTTAAGTTCTGAGCTGCATATACTTAAACGCAAGGAGTATCGTAGGAAAGGCGAATGAAGTATCGCAGGAAAGGCAGAGGAGCTCAGGATTTGGATCAACACATGGAATTATGATGTTGTAGCCTTTACTGAGACTTGGTTGCAGGAGGGGCAGGACTGGCAGCTCAATATTCTGGGGTTCTGTTGTTTTAGACGCGGCAAAGTGGGAGGGATTAAAGGGGGAGGGGTGGCATTACTAATCAGGGATAATGTCACGGCATTGCCCAGTCAGGAGAACTGGCCTAGTGAAACGCTGTGGGTGGAACTGAGGAATAACAAAGGTAAGACTACATTACTAGATCACCCAACAAACCACAGGATTTAGAGGAACAAATCTGTAGAGATCGCAGACTGCTGCAAGAAACACAAGGTTGTTATGGTAGGTGATTTTAATTTTCTACATATTGACTGGGAATCCCATACTGTAAATAGACTAGGAGGGACAGAGCTTGTCAAATATGTTCAGAAAAGTTTTCTTCATTAGTATATAGAAGACCCAGTGAGAAAGTGTGCAATACTTGATCTGCTATTAGGGAATGAGACAGGGCAGGTGACAAGTTTGTGTGGAGGATCTCTTTGCATCCAGTGATCATAATGCCATTAGTTTCAAAGTAAATATGCAAAAAGATAGGTCTGGTTCACGGATTGAGATTCTAGTTTGGAGAAAGGCCAATTCTGATGGTATCAGAAAGTATCTGGTAAGTGTGGATTCGGACAGGCTGTTTTCTGGCAAAGGTGAGTGAGTGGGAGGCCTTCAAAAGTAAAATTTTGAGAGTACAAAGCTTGTACATGCCTTTCAAAATGAAAGGTAAAATAACAGGTTTAGGGAAGCTTTGTTTTCCCAAGGCCCTGGTTAAGGAAAAAAAGAGTACATAGCAGGTATAGGCAAGTAGGAACAAATTATATGCTTCTGGAATATAAGAAATGCAAGAGGACACTTAAGAAAGAAATCAGGAGGGCTAAAAGAAGGCAGGAGGTTGCCCCAGCAGACAGGGTGAAGGAGAATCCTAGGGGATTCTACAGAAATGTTTAGAGCAAAAGTGCAAGGGAGAAAATTGGTCCTCCAGAAGACTGGAATGGTAATCCTTTCATGGAAGCAAAAGAGATGGGGGAGATCTTAAATGGATTTCTTGCATCTGTATTTACTCAGGAGACAGACACAAGAGTCTATAGAAGTGAGGCAAAGCAGCAGTGACATCATGGACCCTATTCAGATTACAGGGGAGAAGGTGTTTGCTGTCTTGAGGCAAATCAGGTGGATAAATCCCCAGGTTTTCCCTCAGACCCTACGGGAGGCAAGCGCAGAAATTGCAGGGGCCCTAGCAGAGATATTAAAACAGCATTAGCACAGGTGAGTTACCAGAGGATTGGAGGATAGCTAATGTTGTTCCGCTGTTTAATAAAAGCTCTAAGAATAAACCAGGAAATTATAGACTGGTGAGGCTGACATCAGTAGTGGGGAAGCTATTGGAAGATATTCTAAGGGACTGGATATATGAGTATTTGGATAGACATAAATGTTGACTTTGCGGGAGAAGCCAGAGAGTGCTAGTAGATAGTTGTCTCTCTGATTGGAGGCCACAGGGATCGGTGCTGGGTCCTTCGTTGCTTGTCATCTATGTCAATGATCTGGATAATAGAACTGGTTCAGGAAACTTACCGGTGACACCAAGACTGGGGGTGCAGTGGACAGCGAGGAAGACTATCAGAGTTTACAGCAGGATCTGGACCAGCTGGAAAAATGGCAGATGGAATTTAATGCAGACAAGTGTGAGGTTTTGCAATTTGATAGGACCAACCAGGGTAGATCTTACACAGTGAATGGTAGGGCACTGAGGAATGTGATAGAACAAAGGGATCTGGGAATACTGGTCCCTAATTCATTGAAAGTGGTGACATGGGTAGATAAGATTGTAAAGTAAGTTTTTAGTACATTGACCTTCATAAATCAAAGTATTGAGTACAGGGGATGGGACGTTATGTTGGATGCCTAATTTGGAGTATTGTGTGCAGTTTTGATTACCTACCTACAGGAAAGATGTAAATAAGATTGAAAGAGTACAAAGAAAATTTACAAGGATGTTGCTGGGACTGGAGGACCTGAATTATATGGAAAGAGTGAATAGGTTTATTCCTTGGAATGTAGAAGATTGATAGAGGTATACAAAATTGGGGGGTATAGATGGGGTAAATGCAAGCAGGCTGTTCCACTGGGGTTGGGTGTGACTACAACTAGAGGTCATGGGTTAAGGGTGAAAGATGAAAATTTTAAGGGGAGCATGAGGGGAACCATCTTCACTCAGAGGGTGGTGAGAGTGTGGGATAAGCTGCCAACTCAAGTGGTGCATGCAAGCTCCATTTCAAAGTTTAAGAGAAGTTTGGATAGTTATGTGGATGCTAGGGGTATGGAGGGCACTGGTTCTGATGCAGGTCGATGGGAGTAGACAATGTAAATGGCTTGGCATGGACTAGATGGGCCAAAGGGCCTGTTTCTGTGCACAATGACTTCCTTCAGCAATAGAATGTGTCCCGTCTTATGATGTTGTAAGTGTTTTTTCTCTAAATAGTCTTCCATTGATTATACATGACCTCACTTTCAAAGCAAAGGATATTTTTGTTACCAGACAGCACTTTAATGCCCTATGTCACTTCCGACAATGTGAATTTACTGTCCCAATACAAAATTGCTGGTCCGAATAAAATGGCTCTCTTTCCAGGAAGAGAAAAATGTAATGTGTACAAAAGAAAATTCTTGTTATTTTATTGGATGTTAACAAAGGTGTTCCTATTTTTTTCCTCCCCAGAGTTTTGGTCCTGTGGCTCAGAGTACCTTCTGCCATGTACCGTAGGTCAACACATCACTGCAGCGAATGCACAGCTTCAATCGAGACTACAGATTGTAGAGTGAGTCAGGTCCATTACGGGCACAATCCTCCACACCACTTCTTCAAAAGGGGTGCATCAAGAAGTGGGCATCCATCATTAAAGACCCACATCAGCTGGGACATGCCCTCTTCTCATTACTACCATCAGGGAGGAGGTACATGACCTGAAGGCCTACACTCAACATTTTGGGAGCAGTTTCTTCCCCTCTGCCATCCGATTACTGAACAGTCCGTGAAAACTACCCCATCATTCCTCTGCTTCCTCCTTTGCATTATAATTATGACATTTTGTCTTGCACTGTACTTCTGTCACAAAACAACATACAGTATACCAGTGATCAGCCTAGTTAAACATAGAAATAGAGAAAGCCTACAGCACCATACAGGCCCTTCAGCCCATAAAGCTGTGCCGAACATGTCCTTACCTTAGAACTACCTAGGCTTACCAATAGCCCTCTATTTTTCTAAGCCCCATGTACCTATCCAGGAGCTTCTTAAAAGACCCTATCATTTCCGCTTCCACCAATGCCACCGGCAGCCCATTCCACACACTCACCACTCTCTGCATGTAAAAAAAAAACTTATCCCTGACATCTCCTCTGTACCTACTTTTAAGCACCTTAAAACTGTGCCCTCTTGTGTTAGCCATTTCAACCCTGGGAAAAAGTCTTTGACTATCTACATGATCAATGCCTCTCATTATCTTGTACACCTCTATCATGTCACCTCTCATCCTCCATTGCTCCAAGGAGAAAAGGCCAAGTTCACTCAACCTATTCCCATAAGACATGCTCCCCAATCCAGGCAACGTCCTTGTAAACGCAAACACGAGGAAATCTGCAGATGCTGGAATTTCAGGCAACACACTTAAAAGTTGCTGGTGAACACAGCAGGCCAGGCAGCAACTCTAGGAAGAGATACAGTTGACATTTCAGGCCGAGACCCTTCTAGTCCTGACAAAGGGTCTCAGCCCAAAACGTCAACTGTACCTCTTCCTAGAGATGCTGCCTGGCCTGCTGTGTTCACCAGCAACTTTTGTGTGTTGCTTGAACATCCTTGTAAATCTCCTCTGCACCCTTTCTATGGTTTCCATGTCCTTCCTGTAGTGAGGCGACCAGAACTGAGCATAGTACTCCAAGTGGGGTCTAACCAGAGTCCCATAGAGCTGCAACATTACCTCTCGATTCTTAAACTCAGTCCCATGATTGATGAAGGCCAATGCACCGTATGCCTTCTTAACCACAGGGTCAACCTGCATAACAAATTTGAGCGTCCTATGGACTCACCCCAAGATCCCTCTGATCCTCCACACTGCCAAGAGTCTTACCATTAATGCTATATTCTGCCATCGTATTTGACGTCCCAAAATGAACCACCTCACACTTATCTGGGTTGAACTCCATCTGCCACTTCTCAGCCCACTTTTGCATCCTATCAATGTCCCGCTGTAACCTCTGACAGCCCTCCACACTATCCACAACACCCCCAACCTTTGTGTCATCAGCAAATTCACTAACCCATCCCTCCACTTCCTCATCCAGGTCATTTATAAAAATCATGAAGAGTAGGGGTCCTAGAACAGATCCCTGAGGCACACCACTGGTCACCGACCTCCATGCAGAATATGACCTGTCTACATCCACTCTTTGCCTTCCGTGGGCAAGCCAGTTCTGGATCCACAAGCAATGTCCCTTTGGATCTCATGCTTCCTTACTTTCTCAATAAGCCTTGCATATGGGGTACCTTATCAAATGCCTTGCTGAAATCTATATACACTACATCTATGGCTCCACCTTCATCAATGTGTTTAGTCACATCCCTCAAAAAATTCAGTCAGCTCGTAAGGCACGATCTGCCTTTGACAAAGCCATGCTGACTATTCCTAATCATATTATGCCTCTCCAAATGTTCATAAATCCTGCGTCTCAGGATCTTCTCCATCAACTTACCAACCACTGAAGTAAGACTCACTGGTCTATAATTTCCTGGGCTATCTCTACTCCCTTTCTTGAATAAGGGAACAACAACCGCAAACCTCCAATCCTCTGGAACCTCTCCCATCCCCATTGATCATGCAAAGATTATCGCCAGAGGCTCAGCAATCACCTCCCTCGCTTTCCACAGTAGCCTGGGGTACATCCAGTCCAGTTCTGCTGACTTATCCAACTTGATACTTTCCAAAAGCTCCAGGACATCCTCTTCCTTAATAGTTACATGCTCAAGCTTTTCAGTCTGCTGCAAGTCATCCCTACAATTGCCAAGATCCTTTTCCGTAGTGAATACTGAAGCAAAGTATTCATTAAGTACCACTGCAATCTCCTTCGGTTCCATGCACACTTTTCCACTGTCACACTTGATTGGTCCTGTTCTGTCACATCTTATTCTCTTGCTCTTCACATACTTGTAGAATGCCTTGGGGTTTTCCTTAATCCTGTCCGCCAAGGCCTTCTCATGGCCCCTTCTGGCTCTCCTAATTTCATTCTTAAACTCCTTCCTGCTAGCCTTATAATCTTCTAGATCTCTATCATTACCTAGTTTTTTGAACTTTTCATGAGTTCTTCTTTTCTTCTTGACTAGATTTACAACAGCCTTTGTACAGGGGGTTTCTGAAGGGGGAGGGTGAGCAGCCAGTTGTCTTGGTACATGTTGGTACCAATGACATAGATAGGACAAAGGAGGAGGTCCTGAAGAGAGATTTCCAGGAGTTAGGAAGGAAGCTGAGAAGCAGGACCTCCAGCGTAGTAATCTCGGAATTGCTACCTGTGCCACGTGCTAGCAAGAGCAAGAATAGTAGGATCAGGCAGATGAATGTGTGGCTGTGAGACTGGTGTAGGGGGCAGGGCTTCAGATTCTTGGATAATTGGGATCTCTTCTGGGGGAAGTATGACCTGTTCAAAAAGGACAGGTTACACCTGAACCTGAAGGGGACCAATATCCTGGCGGGAAAGTTTAATAGAGCTGTTAGGGAGGGTTTAAACTAATTTGGCAGGGGGATGGGAACCGGAATGACAGAGCAGAGGAAGGGGAAAACAGAAATAAATCTAAGATAGTGAGCAGTAAAGATGTCAGGAAAGACAGGCAGGTGATGGGGCAAATTTGTAGCCCTTGGGATGAGTTGCAGTGCAATAAAGTTACAGTGAAATCAAAGCAAAAAGTATCAAATACTGGTCATAAGGTGTTATACTTAAATGCCCGCAGCATAAGGAATAAGGTGGATGATCTTGTCGTACAGCTACAGATTGGCAGGTATGATATTGTGGCCATCACTGAGACGTGGCTAAAGGATGCATGTCTCTGGGAGCTGAACGTCCAAGGATACACGGTGTATCGGAAGGATAGGAAGGTAGGCAGAGGGGGAGGTGTGGCTTTATTGGTAAGAAATGATACTAAATCATTAGAAAGAGGTGATATAGGATCGGAAGGTGCAGAATCTTGATGGGTTGAGCTAAGAAATAGCAGGGGTAAAAGGACCCTGATGGCAGTTATTTATAGGCCTCCAAACAGCTGCAGGGATGTGGACTACAAATTACAACAGGAAATAGAAAAGGCTTGTCAGAAGGGCAGTGTTATGATAATTGTGGGGGTTTTTAACATGCGAGTGGATTGGGAAGATCAGGTCGGCACTGGATCTCAAGAGAGAGAATTTGTAGAATGTCTGCGAGATGGCTTTTTAGAACAGCTTGTTGTTGAGCCACTAGGGGATCGGCTGTACTGGATTGGGTATTGTGTAATGAACCGGAGGTGATTAGAGAGATTGAGGTGAAGGAACCCTTAGGAGGCAGTGATCATAACATGATTGAGTTCACTGTGAAATTTGAAAAAGAGAAGCCGAAATCTGATGTGTCGGTATTTCAGTGGAGTAAAGGAAATTACAGTGGCATGAGAGAGAAACTGGCCAAATTTGACTGGAAAGGGACACTGGCAGGGAAGATGGCACAGCAGCAGTGGCTGGAGTTTATGCGAGAAGTGAGGAAGGTGCAAGACAGGTATATTCCAAAAAAGAAGAAATTTTCGAGTGGAAAAAGGGTGCAACCGTGGTTGACAAGAGAAGTCAAAGCCAAAGTTAAAGCAAAGGAGAGGGCATACAAGGAAGCAAAAATTAGTGGGAAGACAGAGGATTGGCAAGTTTTTAAAACCTTACAAAAGGAAACCAAGAAGGTCATTAAGAGGGCAAAGATCAACTATGAAAGGAAGCTAGCAAATAATATCAAAGAGGATACTAAAAGCTTTTTCAAGTATATAAAGAGTAAAAGACAGGTGAGAGTAGATATAGGACCGATAGAAAATGATGCTGGAGAAATTGTAATGAGAGATAAGGAGATGGCAGAGGAACTGAACAAGTATTTTGCATCAGTCTTCACTGAGGAAGACATCAGCAGTATACCAGACACTGAAGGGTGGCAGGGAAGAGAAGTGTGTGCAGTCACAATTACGACAGAGAAAGTACTCAGGAAGCTGAATAGTCTAAAGGTAGATAAATCTCCTGGACCAGATGGAATGCACCCTCGTGTTCTGAAGGAAGTAGCTGTGGAGATTGCGGAGGCATTAGCGATGATCTTTCAAAAGTCGATAGATTCTGGCATGGTTCCGGAGGACTGGAAGATTGCAAATGTCACTCCGCTATTTAAGAAGGGGGCAAGGAAGCAAAAAGGAAATTACAGACCTGTTAGCTTGACATCGGTGGTTGGGAAGTTGTTGGAGTCGATTGTCAAGGATGAGGTTACAGAGTACCTGGAGGCATACGACAAGATAGGTAGAACTCAGCATGGATTCCTTAAGGGAAAATCCTGCCTGACAAACGTATTACAATTTTTTGAGGAAATTACCAGTAGGCTAGACAAGGGAGATGCAGTGGATGTTGTATATTTGGATTTTCAGAAGGCCGTTGACAAAGTGCCACACATGAGGCTACTTAACAAGATAAGAGCCCATGGAATTACGGGAAAGTTACATACGTGGATAGAGTGTTGGCTGATTGGCAGGAAACAGAGAGTGGGAATAAAGGGATCCTATTCTGGTTGGCTGCCGGTTACCAGTGGTGTTCCACAGGGGTCTGTGTTGGGGCCGCTTCTTTTCACATTGTACATCAACGATTTGTATTATGGAATAGGTGGCTTTGTGGCTAAGTTTGCTGATGATACAAAAATAGGTGGAGGGGCTGGTAGTGCTGAGGAAACAGAGAGTCTGCAGAGAGACTTGGATAGATTGGAAGAATGGGCAGAGAAGTGGCAAATGAAGTACAATGTTGGAAAGTGTATGGTTATACACTTTGGCAGAAGAAATAAACAGGCAGACTATTATTTAAATGGGGAAAGAATTCAAAGTTCGGAGATGCAACGGGACTTGGGAGTCCTCGTACAGGATACCCTTAAAGTTAACCTCCAGGTTGAGTCAGTAGTGAAGAAGGCGAATGCAATGTTGGCATTCATTTCTAGAGGAATAGAGTATAGGAGCAGGGATGTGATGTTGAGGCTCTATAAGGTGCTGGTGAGACCTCACTTGGAGTACTGTGGGCAGTTCTGGTCTCCTTATTTAAGAAGGATGTGCTGATGTCGGAGAGGGTACAGGGAAGATTCACTAGAATGATTCCAGGAATGAGAGGGTTAACATATGAGGAACGTTTGTCCGCTCTTGGACTGTATTCCTTAGAGTTTAGAAGAATGAGGGGAGACCTCATAGAAACATTTCGAATGTTGAAAGACATGGACAGAGTGGATGTGGCAAAGTTGTTTCCCATGATGGAGGAGTCTAGTACAAGAGGGCATGACTTAAGGATTGAAGGGCGCCCATTCAGAACAGAAATGCGAAGACATTTTTTTTTAGTTAGAGGGTGGTGAATCTATGGAATTTATTGCCACTGGCAGCAGTGGAGGCCAAGTCATTGGGTGTATTTAAGGCAGTGATTGATAGGTATCTGAGTAGCCAGGGCATCAAAGGTTATGGTGAGAAGGCGGGGGAGTGGGAATAAATGGGAGAATGGATCAGCTCATGATAAAATGGCGGGGCAGACTCAATGGGCCGAATGGCCAACTTCTGCTCCTTTGTCTTATGGTCTTATGGTCTTACACCATGGTTCCTGTACCCTACCATCCTTTCTCTGTTTCATTGGAACACAGCTGTGCAGAATCCCACGCAAATATCCCCTGAATATTTGCTACATTTCTTCCATACATTTCCCTGTGGACATCTGTTTCCAATTTATGCTTCCAGGTTCCTGCCTGATAACCTCATATTTCCCCTTACTCCAATTAAATGTTTCCCTATCTTGTCTGTTCCTATCCCTGTCCAATGCTATGGTAAAGGAAATAGATTCTTAATTAGTTTTTCTCAGAAGAGCTTTCCTTACTGCGTTTATTCAGAACAGAAACATTCCTGAGATTTCCTGCCATTCTGCTTCCTTTGCTATGATCTACCTGACAATTGAATTCCCATGCAATGAAATCATTGTATGTTTTATCTTTAAAGCCCCAAACATGTCAAACAAGAGAGAAACTAGCCTTCTGGTGGGCAAGAATGCAGCTATAGGTATGCATACTCACAGAATTATTGACACGCTGATCATTTTACAGATGCTTTAATTTTTCAACATAACATTTTGGCTCTGATGTATAATGCATGGCCATTGATTTTACCCATTTCTGGTTCCATATCCTACCCTTGGAGGGAGATCCTATAAATCTGCTTTTTTCAAAATTGCAAGGTCAGATGCCACCAGTATTTCTAGAGTGGTTATTTAACAACTGAAATCATTCTGTTCTTTTGCATTACCTGAAACACCAAATCCCCATTGTCAAAATGCTTAAATGTGACACTAGAAGATAGCAATGTAATAATATTTAGGCTAAGTTTTTGGATCTTGTATAGACATAGGGAACCTAGACACAGAAAAATATATTTGAGAATACACCAGAGGGGTTGGTCCATAATCCCACCTGGTGACCTATGTCCTGCCGAGGTGAAGAATCTTCTCAGCAGGGAATATCTAAAAGTAAGTCATCAGCAAGAAGTTGCCCCGGAAAATGGGAAGAATCATAGCTTGAGAAATCCCTTGGGATTTTTAAAAACAGAACTATTATCAAATGATACAGTAGTGGAACAGAGGTTCAGTTACTGAGATACCACTAGAAGCCTGGAATAACAAGCCTCCATTAAAATCTTATCTGGCAGTAGCGGACTTTATTCAGAAGTTCCACATTATTAACTGGATTAAAGTCAATAAAGCTGCAGGAACAAATTTAGTTCACTGAAGGCTATAAGCCTAGACAACATAACAATCATTGCACTGAAGACCTCTGCTCCAGCCTAGCCACTCCAGTAACCAAGCTGTTTTTGTACTGGCATCCTTACAACAAAATGGAAAACTGCCTGTAAACAGCATGTCAAATTCATTCCAGTGAGCTACTGCCCAATCATTCTACTCTCACGGTGAAGTAATGGAATGTGTTGTTGACGGTGCTACAAAGTGGTATTAAGGCACTCTGCTGAAATGGGAGTCAGTAGGTTTAAAAGAGGAAATGCCCCAGTGATTGGAGTCGCACCATTCCAGCCACAGACACCATGGCAGGGTTTTTTAAGCCAGCAATCATCATGAGTGACCTTTGTGTTGTCAGGTCAGAAGGGGAGAGTTTACTACCAATAGTGTAACCCTTTGAAAGTCTTCAGTTAAAAAAGCATATCACGCCTGCATGCATCTGGACTTAGTCAGCAAATAGGCATAGGGACTAAACATTATTTTCACTGTGTTAGGGCCAAGTGGGAGAATGTGATCACCTACGATTGCCATTTAATGAAGTCTTCACACATTTAACATCTAGGGTGTGGTGGGTAAAACCATTGACCAGAAACTTGACTGGATGTAAATAAAGTAGCTACAAAAAAAAGCCACATGTTGAGTGAGTGGCTTACTCCTGATAGCATAAGATCATTCCACTGTCTCTAACAGACAAGTCAGGAGTGCAATGGAATATTCTCCATGTGTCTGAATGAACACTGTGCCAATAGTTCAACCCCCTCCAGAAAAATATAGCCCACTTGAGTGGTACTTCATCTACCATCCTAAATATTTATTCTGTCCATAGTGGCTGGAGTGTGGACATGTAGAAGGGGCACTGCAGTTACTTACGCAGCCTGTTCAGATGTTACCTCCCAAACCCACGTCTTCTACTGACAGAGGATATTGGGCTAGTAAAAGAGACATACCTCTCTGCCAAATAGGTCCAGGCTGGCCATTGGGTACCTTTCCATTCTACGATATACCAACCAAGATGGTACTAAGCTTTCTGGCAGTTATGTGATGTCAATAGTGAGAGTGCTAATGAGATTCACCTAGATGTTAGAATCAGCTTATTATCAACTGACACATCATGAAATTCATTCTTTTGTGGCAGCAGTACAGTGCAAGACATAAAAATCACCAAAAAATAAATAAAAGGTACAAAAGGCAGTATTTGTGGGTTCAGCGACTGTTGGCTGAAGGGAAGAAGCTGATCTGAAATGTTGAGTCTGGGACTTCAAGCTGCTGTAAATCCTCCACAAAGGTAGTAATGAGAAGAGGGATCATCTCAGATGGCCAGAGACCTTAATGATAGATGCCATGTTCTTAAAGGCTCCACCTTTTGAAGATGTTCTCTGTGTTGGGGAGGGTTGTGCCAAGTCTACAAATCTCTGCAGTGTTTTTTGATCCTGCACTTTGGAGATTTCATACCAGGCTGTGATCCAAGCAGTCAGAATCTTCTCCATTGTACATCTTTTGAAACTTGTTAGAGTCTTTGGTGACCTGCTAAATCTTCTCAAATTCCTGCTGAAATATAGCAACTGCAATGCCTCTTTGTGATTGGGCCCAGGACCGTGAAGCTGCTCACCCTTTCCACCACTGACCATTCAGTAAGGACTGGTGTGTGTTCTCTCAAATTCCCCTTCCTGAAGTTCACAATCAATTCCATAGTCTTGCTGATGTTTCCAAGGGTATTGCTGTGACACCACTCAACCAGCTGATCTATATCTCACTCCTCTACGCAACACTCAACCAGCTGATCTATATCTCACTCCTGTACACAACACTCAACTAGCTGATCGATCTCACTCCTGTACGCAACACTCAACCAGCTGATCGATCTCACTCCTCTATGCAACACTCAACCAGCTGATCGATCTCACTCCTCTACGCAACACTCAACCAGCTGATCGATCTCACTCCTGTACACAACACTCAACCAGCTGATCTATCTCATTCCTGTACACCTCCTTGTTGCCATCTGAGTTCTGTCCACAACAGTAATGTTATCGTCAAATTTATAGATGGTTTTTTACCTGTGCCTAGCCATACAGCCATGAGTGTAGAGAGTGGAGCAGTGGGCTAGGCACTTTTCACCTAATCACCTTTTGTGATTATACACATATTGCAATGAGGCCAGGTCCTTGCTCAGATAAGATTTAATTCTAGCCATGACCAACACTTCATCAAGTTAGATATGAGTGCTACTGGTCGATAATAGCACTCCCTGCTCACCCTGCCCTCTTCTTGGCAACTGTTGATTATCATCAAGACGGAGGTGTTATTTCCAGAGCATACAGAGTATGGTTTCCTGATGAGAAAGCCAAGATCCATCTACAGAGGCCCTAGCTTGTTAATTAGTACTGAGGGGATGATGGTGTTGAATGCTACGCTGTAATCAATAAACAGCATTTGAAGTATGTTGTCCACATGCTCCAAAGCCAAGTGAGAGCCAGTGAGACCTTTTGTGATTATACACATATTGCAATGAGGCCAGGTCCTTGCTCAGACAAGATTTAATTCTAGCCATGACCAACACTTCATCAAGTTAGATATGAGTGCTACTGGTCGATAATAGCACTCCCTGCTCACCCTGCCCTCTTCTTGGCAACTGGTGTGGTTAATGCCCTTTGGAAGCAGCTGGCAGTGCCTGGCTGCAGCATTGAGAGGTTGAATAATTCAGCCAGTTGTTTGGCACTGTTGTTTGGAATGGAGGACAGTAGTTGGAGAGATTGGATAGGCTGGGTTAATTCTCGCTGGAACTTAAGATGATGAGGGGTGATCATATAGAGGTTAACAAAATTGCAAAGAGCATAGATAGTCTTTTTTCAAGGGCTACAGAGTCCACAATTAGAGGGCATGGGTTGAAGAAGAGAGGAGACTATGAGATAAGAAAGATATATCTCGAATGAGCTGCTTGAGTAGGTGGTAGAGGCAGATATTATTACAACATTTAAAAACCATTTAGGTGTTTTAGATAGGAAAGCACCTGGGGGTGTCAGGACGCAGGTCAGTGATTGCAGTATTCACTGTCCCTGACCTCCTGTTGTAGCCACTGTCCAGTGGAGTTTCTAATTGGTGTGGGGGTGTAGCTGTCAATGGTAATGATAGTTGGACTCTCTCGGAGATGTTTATTGCCTAAATACTTCTGTGGTGCGAATGTTACAGGCCACATGGAATGTTATCTGAATCTTACTGCGGGCAGATGTGGATGTGCCATTTACTGAGGAGCTGCAAATTGTATGTGGACATCTCCACTTCTAACAATGATGGAAGGGAGGTCACAAATGAAGCAGTTGATAATGTTTGGGACTAGGACACTGCCCTGAGGAAATCCCACAGGAATGTATTAGGGTTGGGACAATTGACCTTTAGCAACCACAGATACATTTTATGCTTATTGATTTCAGTTTTACCAGAGCAAATAGCTGCCGCTTGTAAATGTTACTTGATATCAAAGGCAAACTGATGAAGCATGTAAAAGGGTTAACATGGTCAGTTAAACAATAGCAGCCTGTTTTTTTCTGTAAGAAACCGCTGATGATCAACAGATGTGCTAAGCCATGCTGAGCCATATTTCTTCTTGGAGTTAGACAGCGTTTCAAGGTCCCTGTCTCTTTGTGCAGTCATGCACATAGATAAGTCTGGCTCCAGCCTGTCTTGTGTGGGGGTATCTGAACGGCTATATCTATTCTGTAAGGGGAACTGGCAGTTAGTTGGTTTGAGCGACTAAGTGAAGTGCCCCGGAGGCTTTGAATAAAGAGTTTATACTTATACGGACTCTGAGTGAGTTTATCCAGATTCGACTGCCACAAACATTTCCACCTCACCTCTAGAGTTTTGTTCTTTTACTCCAGGATCATGATGAGATCTGGAACAAGTTGTCATGACAAACTTCAAACTAAGCATTAGTGAGTAGACATCTCTTGATAGCACTTCTTCAGCTTGCTGATAAATGATAGTAGCCTAATCAGGCAGATCAGATTTGTCCTGCTTGTTGTGAACAGAACATACCTGACAAATCTTCCACATTGTTAGTAGATGCCACTATTGTAACTGTACTGGAACAGCTTGGGTCAAGGCACAGCTAACTCAAATATTTGGTCCCATATCCTTTGCTGTATTCTGTGCTGTTTCTTAAGATCATCTGGAGTTTGGCCTTTGTGATGGGGAAGGCCTCAGGAAGAAGCCAATAAGATTATCCACTTGCAGTTCTTGGCTTAAGGTGCTGATGAATTGTAGCTAAAGCTCCCATGCTAGCTCTACCATTGCTGGAGGGTGTTGGAGCCTCCTCCAATCAACTGTTTAATTGTGACGAGATGTAGCAGGACTGTGGTAGCTTTGGTCTGATCCATTGGTTGTGAGGTCACTTAGCTCCACAGTTTTTGCTGATTAGCAAACATAGTCCCTGTGTTTCAGCCCTCACTAGGTAGTCACCTCATGGCTCTCAGGAACTCCTGTTACTGCTGTTGATGGGCTGTTCTGCTCGTCTCACTCAATCACAGTTGCTCTACAGTTTACGGTGAGAGATACATTAGGCCTTGTGGTTACAGATCGTGCTGCTGCTGATGGCCCACAGTGCCTGGTAGATGCCCAGTTTTGTGGTACTGAACTGTACTGAAACAATCTCACAATTCATTACAGGGTACGCTTGGTGTTCCCACAAAGTTTGGACAGTGGTCACTTATATCAGGTCTATTGTGGATGGATACATATGCCACAGGTGAACTGGTGAGGTTTTGGAGGTTTATCTCTGTGTTTCTTACCCAGTCTTGTCTTCATGTTGTTTCTTTCACTACCTGCTGCTCCTACCCACAGTACTTGTGGCCTTGACACTTCTAGTTTTTCTTCCAACTGCTACACTTTGCCCATATTTGACTTGATGCCACAGGGTCAATGTTGTTCCCTTTCAGCTTTGTATCACAGTGCTACCACCTCTAGATCTTTGGTGAAGGAGGAATTATGATGGAAGAGTCTGGATTTAAGGTTTGGTTCTGTGAGTACAAAAAGTAACAGCTGTGTACATGTCCAGTGTGTGGTACACGTCTCCAACTTATTAACCAGTCCCCACAAGTTTGTGAAAAGGATTTGCGATATGGACTTCATGTCTGGATCAATGCCAGGTGGCATTCTTTCCCTGTTTAAGCCCAGTGCTAATGGTAGAACTGAGAAGTGTACTAGGCTGTTTTGGGGCACAAACAGAGTCAACAAGATGGATGCCTCTGGCATGTCATGTAGGCTAGACCAGGTAAGGACAGCAGATTTCCTCCACTAAAGGGCAATAGTGAACCAATCAGATGGGTTGTTGCAGTGATCTGGTAGTTGTCCTGATCATCATTACTCAGATTAGTTGTTTTATTTTATTCTTCAAAATCCAAATTATAAATTGATTTTAAATTCTTCAGCTGCTTGGTGGGACTTGATCTCTGGACTGGTAATCCAGAGCCCTGTATTACTTGAAAATAGGAGACCAGCAGATGCTGGAGATCTGAAATGAAAACAGAAAATGCTGGAAACACTCAGCAGGTCAGGCAGTACCTGTGGAGACAAAAATGGAGTTATGTTTCAGGTTGAAGACCCCTCATCAGAACAGGGAAAGTGAGAACACAAGTTAGTTTTAAGTTGCCGAGAGCGTGAGGGAGGGATGGTCATAATGTGTTTCCTTTATGTTGAATGAATCAATCACAGATTTGGTGACCACTTTGTAGAACAGCCCAATCTGTCTGCAAAGGTGACACTGAGAGGCACTCAGTCAATTATTATGCCAAATCTTCATCCTATTCCCACTCTGATCTACCTGTCTTGTTCCAACAAGGTCCAATGTAAGCACCTGTTCATCTGGGCACATTGTAGTCTTTCAGGACTCAACATCAAATGGATAGTCTACTTTGTACTGGGATTGTCTAGTTCTGCTGCAAGGATACAAATGAACCCAGTGTTTCTTTCTTAGCAGACATGGTGTGACTTGCTGGGTGCAACAGCTTTGAGTTTCTATTTCTCAGTTTTAACCTGTTCTTTTGTTTTTAGTCTAGTAGGTCTGTAAAATGGAAACCCTGGCTTCACTCTATCCCCATCTTGTCTGCTGACAACAGTTATGTTTGTTTCCAATTTTGGAAAAGGATCTTCAACATGAAACATTAATAATGTTTCTTGTTCCACTGTTGCTGTTTTTGACCAGTTGAGGTTTCCAGTTTTTTACTGGATAAATAGTTTGGTGATTTAATTACTCCACCTCCACTGTACCTGTGCAGTGACTCTCTGGCTATGATTGCTATGCTAATGTAACTGTGCACAATGCAGGGGCATCAGAGGATGTTGCTGTCAAGGCTATCAAATGCCGCAGGTACAAGTGCAGGAGGAGAGGCTTTCCATTTTCAGGCACTAAGGCTGTTATTTGCATCTTTGAAGAACACTTACGTTGAATTCTTCACCCCAGCCCATGATTACCCACAAACGAAGTGTTCTCGAGCTGTCTGCCTGCTGTCTTGCAGACGCCAAACCAAAGAAACGGTGGGGTTAATCAAGAAGATTCATTGCGACCCATATTCAGATTAGACACTCAAAGGCAAAACATTTATCAATTAACTGATAAAGCAGTTGGAATTTCTTTTACTTGATTTTCTAATGTGCTATTGTGCTGAGAATTGGAATCAGTAACACATGGCCTCATGATGACTAATTATCATGGACATCATTGGTCTTACAGAAAGAATAACTCAAATTTCTTACCATTGCAAACGTCTGAGCATTGTTGAGGGTGTTGGCCGCACACATCAACACATTTGATACATTTGCGTAGCAGTTTGTCCCAATAAAACCCTGGGGAATTGTTGCATTTCCAGATTTCTATGATTGAAGGACAATCAGCATTGTAAAAAACCAATTTAGCCTGTCACAGTAAACAAGCTAGTCAACAGAACAATGTCTAAATGCAGTAAGTAAACACAATCATAAACCACAAAGAAGAAAAGGGATAGATACAGCTGGGGCAGAAACCCGAAGCAGATAATTACTGTTCAGTTTTCATCTCCTTGGTAATCAATTGTATTCAACAAATAGTGTGTGAGCCTTTCTGCCAAATTAGACCCATACAGGTATAGTAGAAAGCGATCGCCTTGGGCTGAGTGAGAAGGGCCTTTTGTTTTACTGGAAAAACATAGATCTTGAGAAGGTTTGATTAAAATTTCTTAAATTATTTGAGCTAGAAATGAAGGCGAGAAGGCATAGATACAAAAGTACAGAAGCTTTTGAGACCTGGTAGTATTTTGCTTCAGAGATTTGATGATTGCTGGAAAATATTGCTCTGCACGTTTCTTAGACTGAGAGATTTGATCGACAGGAAGGTGTTGGGACTAACTGATATGAAGCCCTTTGATTAAGGGTGTTTGATTGTGTCTGGGTGCAGCAGCAGGAGAGGAAGAGTGCAGAAGTGCAAGAGAGATAAGTGGCGGACAATTTTTGAGGAAGAATTATTATCAGGGATGAAGCAACCTTGCTTTCTCCTGTTTTTTGTGTTTCATTTACTGGCAGAGAAGGTAAAGGCTCAGTAATATCCTAGTAATTCAGTGAGGTAATAGAATTTAATATGATCAGGTGAATGTGGCAAAGTATTTGATAGGAAATCTGGTCTGTCTGAGAATTGAAATACAAATTCTTCATCTGGACAGCAACTGAAACAAAAAATGCAAATTTTCCACTGAGCTTTTATTAAAATTAGTTCCACACATTGAAGGGCTCCAGAAACAGGTAATGAGAGGGTACAAACCACAAGACTTGTACATGCTGTGACAGTTTCGCCCACAGTGTTGACATTTGCAGCAGCGTCTCAGGAGGTCGTCCCAGTATTCATCATCTGAACAGCGACTCATCTTCTCTCGAGAACAAAAATCTTTAAGATAATTTGGGAAGAAATCTTTAGTATTAATACTGTTGCCCTTGTTATAAAATTTACACTGATACCACATCACTCAAGTGCTGAGCCGGCCAATTGAACCACTTGAGAACTGTTCAGTTTTGCTGTCACGGCAAAATTTGACAGTCAAACATCACAGAGCATGAAGTGAGTGAACTGGACAGACAGCCAGTCATTTCCTTGTTGATCAGTACACACAAAATGCTAGAGGGTCACCAACATCTGTGGAAGTAAACGGTCGATGTTTCAGGACTGGAATGGAAGGGGTAAGAAGCCAGAAGAATGAAGGTGGTGGGGGGGAGGACAAGCTGGCAGGTGACTGGTGGAAGAGGTAAAGTACTGAAAAAGAAATCTGATGGGAGACGACAGTGGAGAAAGGGAAGGAGGAGAGGCACCAAAGGGAAGAGACAGGCACATGAGAAGAAAAGAGGGGAGTCAAAATCGTGAAAGGAAAAGGGGAAATTACTGGAAATTAGGGAGGTTGATGTTGATGCCATCCAGACAGAATACGAGGTATTGTTCTCCAACCTAAGAGTAGCCTCATCATGACCGTAGAGGAGGCCATGGGCCGACAGAATAGAATTTGAGGTAGAATTTAAAAAGGTGGCCACCAGGAAATCAGCTTTTTGTGGCAGATGAAGCAAAGGTGCTGAACAAAGTGGACCCCAATCTGCTTCTGGTCTCAGCAATGTACAGAAGACAGCACTGGATGTAGTAGAGTCCGGACAGATTCACCAGTGAAATGTTGCCTCACCTGGAAGTTCCTTTTTGATGTTGACTGAAAAATAATGTCAGATATTGTTGGAAGTATTTTTTCTTTCAGAAACTTTATGCAATTTAAGTAAAGTAAATACTCTGGATCTTTGAAATTAAAAAGGGAATATATAAAAGAATATGGGAAAAGAGATGAGCCACAGGATTACAGTCAACATCTCCATAAATACCGGCATGTACAAATGACCAAGTGTTAGTATAGTTGATGGTGTAATTGTCACCTTCTAATCCAAAATGTATAAACGTGGAATAGATAATGACCACATGGTTGTTAAATTCTTCAATAAGATACATAATGCACATGTGAACAGGCATTTGGTGAAAGTAAATTACTACTGAAAATGAAGAACACTGTCTTACTAAAATGATCTACTAGATGCGGAAAGAACAACAGATGCTGAGCTAGGAGTTTTAAATTCTGCAAATTTATTATTCATGTATCTTGTAAACTGCCATTTCAGAATTTAGGCTGATTGGCATCTCTAGAAATGTGAGCCTGGATGTTGCTCTCAGCTGATGCTATGGCCAGTGATATTGTCCCTAATGGGGAGAGGCCAGACGCTGGCATGCAAAGAAATATTTTATGTATTAGATTGGTATAGATTTTATCCAGCTGATGTTCAATAACCTTGCTTCCTTACAAGTATTTTGACTCTTTGGATTCAAGTGGGGTTGATTCAATTTTCCATACATAATGCAGAAAGCTCTATTGCACCATCACATCTATACCTTACAGGTCTCCATATTAAATCTCATTCATCCATTGCAAATCTTGTTGAATGTTATTCTGCGTATCATCTCAGTCCTCAAGGTGTTAATCTTGCATTATCGTGGGTGCTGTTCTAAAACTGGAGTCCTATCTTGCAGTTTTCTGGCTCTTCAGGGACCAATGAAATCACATGTGCATTCATTACCCTGTCTCCTACCCCTCCCTCTGCACCCCCCCTCAGCCAACCCAAGCAAGGCCTGTACCATGCTAACCAGGTGCAGGCAAAATGAAACATCTGCTTTGTTTGATGCCATGTGGGGAGACATCTATTAATCCTAAAAGTTGAGCATTCAGAAACATCTAAGGAACTGAAGATCCCAAGGTTCTAATGAAAGCAACCTTGGATTAATGCCATTGTGAAATTCAAAAACTGCATTTCTTCTTCTCTTTTCTTATGAATTGTAAAAATACTAGGAATGACATGATTGTCAAGAATCACCTGGGTGACAGATCAGGGCACCATGAGTTGATTGACTGAGAGGGCTTGTGATGACAGGTTGATGGCTGTTGAAGATCCAAGACCCTGCAGTGAAATCTCAAGGAAAATGTTGGAATCCCTTTGCATAGAGGCTTCTCTGCTCAATGGAAGTATTGCAATGCACAGCCTCAGCTGCAGCTGTGCTTCTGGAAGGACATCTAACGAGCATCTGATCTTCACAACACTGCTTGGGAGTGCTTAGGTTAAGACCGTATAGAGCAAGTTTCACTCTGTGTGCAATCTGCACAGTGCCTGACCTAGTGTAGGGAAGAAGTGGTTTTTATGTTGAAAGGGAATTAAATCTGATCTGAATGAATGACTTTGCAGTAGACATTCAAAGAGTTAAAAGTAGCATTCACAGGAATCTCATTGTTCACACAGTGTTAGACAAGAGCAGAGAAACAGACCCTTTGCCTACTGCTGTCAACAGCATGTTTTCACTATTCTTACATTAATGCCATTTTCATTCTCCTCAACTCCCTCCATTAGGGACAATTTATGTGGCCAGTTAATCTGCATGTTTTTGGGATGTGAGCGGAAAATCCATGCAGTTGCTGGAAGAATGCAAATTCCATGCAGTTAGCACTGGAGAGGTTGAGATTGAACGCGGGTGCACATAATGCGAATTGCATGCAGTCATTACAGGACATGCTGAATCAGGACAGGCAGGGTCAGAGATGTGAACTTGTTGCTCTTGAACACTCCACATTTGAATAGTTCTACCATCTGCCAAAATGCAAATTAAAATGTAACTGGAATGTAAAAGGGGATCAGGATCTTGCAAACAATTCCTCTCCCTTTTTGTTTCTCTGCTTCAGCTCCATGCCTAGTTTCTTGGAGTTACTTAGTTCATTTAGAGTGCATACTAAACTTTAGACCTTGTAGCCTCACTGATAGAAAACTAAAGACAAGTAAACACTGACATTCTGTCTGTCTGTCTGTCTGTATCTTGTTTTACGGCAGTTGGCATCCAGCTTAATGGTGCATTACCGCCACCCTCTGCTCCAGAATGTGCTCTAGACATACATTCTAAATCCCTTCGCCCAATCACTCACACACACACACACACACACACACACACACACACACACACACAAATATACAAACCTACACTTCACCCTCCCATCTTTGACCATCCTAGTATCCTATTCCTGTTTATTCGTCATATTCTATAAAAAACCCCTGTACCCCTTAAAAACGCTAAAAATACCCGGACTTGTGCTCTCTCACCCATGCCCAGCAACCCTTTTAATGTGAATTCCTGCATCCCCAACTCCCCTAATTTATTTCTCATCATCTCTGTCTGTATCCCATACTTCCTGCAACACAAAACTACATGTTCTACTGACTCCTCTTCCTTACATTCCTCACACAATCCTGTCTGGTGTTTCCCTATCATTTTCAATGTTTTGTTTAATGCACAATGCCCCAGCCTTAACCTAGTCCACACAATTTCCTCTCTTCTGTTTCCATTACTTACCCTAGTAACTGCAACACTCTATTGTATTTGATATAAATGCCTCCCTTTCCCCTCCCTGTCCCATCTTTCTTGCCACATTCGGTTGACTTTTTCCCAGATTACACACTTAACCTCTGCTTTACTGAAACACTGACATTCCTTTCTACTTGACTGTCTTGTTCCTTCAAAGCTCCAAATGCATCATCTTATTCCCACATTCTGAGCTGAGGCTGAGATTCAGCACAATCTGCGAGAACCTTCATTCTTTTCCTAGAATTTTATGTGTGGGATTTCATACCTCCCACAATCTCGCGCTTCCTCCTACAGCCTAGATGTTTTTAAAGCACAAACTTTGCATAACCTAATCATTACTCCCTGATTTGTTCAACCTCTTGTTCAGTAGGTTTTACCCTTCTACTGATTTCAAATTAAAACAATTTATTGTTCAGCAATATATTTAAATTGTTGATTGTAACATCACCCTTCAGGGATTAAAATAGCACCCACCAAACGCTGGAGGAGCTCAGCAGATCAGGCAGCATCTTTGGAAAAGAATAAACAGTCGACGCTGCCTGACCTGCTGGTTTCTCCCTGCATTTTGTGTGTGTTGCTTTGGATTTCCAGCATCTGCAGAGCTTGTCGTGTTTGAGAGAAACTCAAATAATCAGTGAATAAGCTAACATATGGATTCTTGTAGATTTTTATGACTTAATCAGTTTCTTTTCAGACTTTTTGCAAAATTAACTATAAAGGAGCTGAATATGTTTAAGGACAAACTCACTGCAATCAGATGAAGAACGATCACTTCATCAAGTACTTTAAAGAGCTAACATGGGTTTGAGAAACCATCTGAACATTCTTCTTCCAAATTTCTCTTGATTAAAAGATCATGAAGATTTTAGTGTGTTCTTATCATTAAGCAAGGCCAGTAAGGTTGGTCCTATTCCAACTTACAGAATTTGGATTAGCTTTGTACTTTACATAACTGTGTTAAATCTAACTGGTTTATGAGTAATGCGTCCAGAATTCTTGGCCACTGCCACCTTTTCCATTTGCCCAATGGTTCACAGGCAGAAAGGAAGTGTTATGTTTTGTCAGGCTTTCTACACTTCGATCTTTTTTAAAGTTCTCTTGTAAGTATTTCAAGAGTTCTGTACATGTTTTACTCAGTCACTTAACCATTCGAGACTGTTAATGGAAATCCCTTACTCATAATGGCCTGTTATTTTCATATTTCTCAATAAACTAATTTGCGAATCTATTCCCATCTGAGTTTTGGGCAAAGATGGTATTTCCCCTCTGATGTTCCTCACGTAGCCTCACATGTTGAAATATCTCAGAGCTGTGACTGAACTCACAGCTGATACTGCTTCATCAATTTCATTGTACCCCTGTCCAGCCATCCAAAACTCCTTTAACCAGGAACCTTCAGCTGACAAACCTAAAAGCCTTAAGACATGTTTCAATAAACTCTCTGAGACTACAAATATCTCTCTATTTCCTTAGTAATGCACACCAAATGCTGGAGAAACAGCAGGACAGGCAGCATCTGTGGAGGGGAATAAAGAGTCCATGTTTTGGACCAAGACCCTCCATCAGGACCTTGGCACTTTTATTCCTAGACCTTTATTTCCAGGGCTCCTTGCATCGATGTCAATACAGTATTGCGACGCTGCCTTTTGTTTACCTGCTTCCTCCTCTTTTATCATGACTCATTTTCTAAAATCTCATCTCTACATCCAGTTGTCTCTTTCCCTCAAAGTGTTGTTAGGTTTCCATCTCCCAAACAAATAAGTTCAAACTCCCTGGTGGTACCTTGCCAATATATTGGTTAAACTTGTCTGGTTTGCACTGTTCTAATGCCACAGACCAGCTCCAATGCTTCAAATAGCGAAGTTTCTCCTGGATTGTTTTGTCATGTACTAATTTGACCATATATTGCTGTACTCACTGCTGATTATCAAGAGATAATTACCTTTCGAGAGCCTACCTTTCAGTCTCAGTCTCCAAAGTTCTGCCTGCAGGAGCTCATCTGTGATATTGGTACAGATATGGACCCTGAAATAGTCTGTTCATCCTCTCCTCTCAGAATATTCTGCAGCCACTCTCTGATGTCCCTACCACTGGAAGGCAATGAGCCATCCAAGCATCATGTCTGACCATTGGACTGCCTGTCTATCCTGATTCATATTGAATCCTCTGTCACGGTAGCTCCTTTCAAGTCAATTTCACCAGACTCATGGACAGTTTCTATCTCACTGTTACCAGATTCTGGAATGGACCTCTCATATTGCTAAAGGTAACATTTTGACCTCCCAATCCACCTTCCCATGATCCTTGCACTTTGTTCCTTTGTCTGGACTGCCCTTTCTCTATAACTGCTACACTAAATACTGCATCCTCTTAGCTACCTCAATGTACGTATGAATGGCGTGATCAGCCTGAATCAGCATATAAAGATTTTCACTGTATCTTGGTACACATGGCAATAATAAACCAATCCTCTTTCAATATTTTTATTAATAATATATAAATTGCATGAATACAAATACAAAATTCACAAGGATACAAGTAAGTAATAGGAGCACAGTATCCCATATTCCAAATCAATCACGTAGAAAAAAAAGATTGAATTATGAAATTAAATATAATCAACTAATCCAATTCAATCAAGTGATGGTTCCATGGACAGCTTGAGCTTTACTTTCAAGGGATTTGTCTCATTCCATTATTCCCAGCTGAGTATTAGCAAGTGCGATAATCCCTTGGACCCCTTCCTTTGGCGCTCCTGGGAAGTCCAGTGATCACCGTTCCTTTCCTGCTGTGGAATGACAGCCTCCTGACTATTCATGTAATACTTGTCACAACAAAGACGCAGAGAGAGAGACTGGTCATTGTCATCTCTCTTGTTTTGGCAGTTGTGTCAACTGTGTTAACTAATTAACAAATCTATGCCTGTATTTCTTGGTGTATTGCATTCTCTTGGAGCTGTATGCTCACATCCTTTTAACCTTTCACAAATATGTGAGGCACTTGCACTGCCCACGAGCTAGTCAATTACCACTCCAACAAAACAGAGTCTTTATCTGCCCTGACACTCAATGTCTTTACTATCACCAAATCTCACACTATCAACATCCTGGGACAAGTGCACAAGTTCTGTGGCCACAAGAGTGAAGGCACCCTGCACCTCAGTCTTACCAGCATCAATGTCACAAGTCAGGAGAGCAGTGGAACACTCTCCACCTGCGCGGGTAACCAGAGCTCCAGCAATAACCAAGATGCTTGATTTCATCAAGGTCACAACAGCCAGTTTGATTATCAATCCATCTGTCACACAGAATATTTACTCCCTCCACTACAAACACACCATGGCTACAGTGTCTACCATCTACAAATGCACTGCTGTTTCTCACTTTAACTATTTCCATGGTAGTTTCCATATCAGTGATCATGTTACCAGATGGACAAGGGCAGCAAACATAGGAGGATCACCATCTTTCAGATCACCCATCGTCCTGACTTGGAAATATATCATTGTTGCTGGCTCCAAATCCTGTGATCCACTACCCAATTGTTCCTTCACCAGAAGGAAGGTAGCAGCTCATCATAACCTTTTCAAAGACAATAAATGCTGCAATGCGTTCCAAAGTTCCAAAATTGTTACAATGAAAAACACAGTCAGGCTGCTAAGTGACATTTCATCTGAACATGTCCTATCGTATAAAATCAGTAAAATTCTATAGCATTAAATCAGTAAAATGTTTCAACATAATTACATTTTTACATTGGCACAGGTATATTTGTTTCCATCAGTAGCAAATACATATACATATTTTGGAATGGAAATCTAAGAACAGCTAGTTAACTATTTTCTCCTTTACTTATCAGTGATGGTAAATAATATTATCTGAATGCACGATACATTTATGTATGGACTCACATTATCTTAGTTCCAGTAGGCAATTCTTTGTAGCTTGACGATGCATGTGCATCTGTGAATCAATGTGAAACCTCTTGTTTTAACAGAGGAAGAACTTGCAGGGACTTTCCCTGGTCATCTTGCAGCTCATTTCTGGAGAGGTAGAATAGAAAAGCAGACCAGTTATGTTAAACTTGCAAATCTAAATCAGTCATTTAACTTCTCTATAACAGTCCACTGATTTGAAACTTTTTATAGTGCAACCTCTGACAGACTCATAGATGATTAACTGTGACCACTGACTGAAACAACTTACTTCAGTTTGAGTAACTAGAAATTTAAGTTCAATTACATGTACTGTTGGTGAAAGCTCCACATCAATCCAGCATACTTTGTCCTGATGTTGAAAATGAACAGCGAACAAGCAGCAAGAAAGGAAATGTCTCTTTACATCCTAGAGAAGCCAACATTTCTTCTGTCCCCAAACCCAATCTACCCTATCTCCTTTCCCCTTACTCGCCCATCCCTCCTACCACACCCAAATTAATCGGAACCCTGGTCATGAAAAGCGCAATATCTGATTATCATTACAGGCCACCGAGATTCAGCAAACCGTGAGATTGGCACGATACTTTTATGTAAATGTCAACTTGCTGGCAGTGCATGAGCGCAAATCTTTTTCAGTTTAGGAAAACTGATAAGTGGTAACGTGATGTTGGAAAAGATAGATTTTTGTTTAACCATGTGCAGATTTCCATTGTCGTCTGCTGCCATTTGTGTCCTTATATTTATGGTTTGTTTAACAGAGCAATTCTTTAGAGAACTTGTTGAAACAGATTTTGTTTTCCTTTACGTTCTAACTGATGAAAAGAAAATATCCCAGAAATATATTTTGAAGGAGAATCCTTGTTTTGCTTGATGTGCACTGAATTTGTTCTTCTTCACTTTTAGCTGAAAGCCTAATGCATAAAGTAGATGTCTGAAAGTCAGTGCCTGCAGTAATGGCATTCTCAGTGGAGAGTGTCCCTGTGTTTGACATGTACTGTACATTTATGGAGGCTGTAACCCATTGGTCAAGAAGTGTTATCACATCAGAATTACATGGACAATCTCAAAGATGAAATATTTCATTATTACCTAAAGTAGACAGCAGCAATTGACATGGACAAATCTACCCCTGTCAATATTGAACAGTATAGCATCAGAACAGCCACTTTGGCCCACAATGTTGTGCTGATTAATTAAACCAGTAATTAAATGCCTAACTAAACTCATCCCTTCCGCCTACACAATGTCTATATCCCTCCATTCTCTGCATATTCATGTGCCTGTCTAAGAGCTTCTGAAACACCCTATCACGTTTGACTCTGCCACTGGCAACCGTAGAACATCTGTGTCTGGCACGGCACAGGAACAGGCCCTTAACCCACAATGTCGTGCTGAAACAATTAGATATTAATCAAGTGGTCAATTAAACTAATCTCTTCTGCCTACACAATGTCCATCTCCTTCTACTTCCCTGACATTCATGTACCTATCTAAATGTCTCTTATAAGTCTGTGATGTTTTTGCTTTAGGCAGCACATTCCAGCCACCTACCACTTTCTGTGTCTTTAAAATAAAAAAAATAGCTCCTCACAACACACACAAAATGCTTGAGGAACTCAGCAAGCCAGGCAGCATCTATGGAAAAGAGTACAGTCGACGTTTTGGGCTGAAACCCTTCAGCAGGACTGTTTGTGATTACATTCTCTTGATTGTGATTGGATTACTACTCTGCAAAGTCTCTTCCAGGGATGCCCACACTGAAGTAGTTTAAATTTTCCCTTCAGGAGTTCAGTGAAACCCCCTCTCACTGCTGCCCCACCCCCGCCCCCCGCTGTGATCTCCAGTCCTGGCCTGCTGGGTTCCTCCTGCATTTTGAGTGTGTTGTTCAGATTTCCAGCAATGTCAGCAGCTCCTGGTCACAGGTGTTGTACAGGTGGGAGGCTGTAGAAAGCTACAGATCTACAGAAAGTGTTATCAACTAAAGAAGATCTACAGGGAAACCCTTGGTCATGATTATCAGCCTTGGTTGAATGGCAGAGCAGATTTAATGGCCTGAGTCTTATGGTCAGAGTTTGTCTGAACAGCGGGTGACCTCCCTTGCAAGCTGATATAAACAAACACATCATTTAAAATCACAAACAAGAGAAAATCTCATCTGCTGGAAATCCAAGCAACACACACAAAATACACTGGAGGAACTCAATAGGCCAGGCAGCTTCTAGATACTGCCTGGCCTGCTGAGTTCCTCCAGCATATTTTGTGTGCATTGCCATCACTTAAAATGTAATTGTCTCTCATCAGCTTTTATGGCTGATCATTTCATCGTAAAGTTGTTTCGCACAGAAACAGACACTTCACCATCTCTGTAAAGACTGTTTGCCCATCTACACTGATCCCATTTTCTGGCATTAGGTCTGTATCTTTGTAAGCATTGCCTATTTAAGATTCTGTCTAAATGCCTCTTGAAAGAATTATCTGACTCCTGTATCTATTCTGGCCCATCAAATCCTCTTTAAAACCCCTTCTTCTCACATTAAACCCATGCCCTCTAGTTTCTGGTACCTCCCATCTTTACCTATTATAATTTTGGATACCTCTCTCTGGTCATCCTTCTCCCTCAGCTTCTATGGAATATAAACCCAGCCTTTCCAGTCTCTCTCTGTAACTAAAGTCCTCCAATCCAAGTATCATCCTGGTGAATTTCATCTTCACTGTCCTTCCTACCTACACAATGTCCGTATCCCCCCATTTATGTGACTATCTAACCACCTCTAAAGCATCCACCACTCTGAGTAAAACACTTACCCTCACATCCTTTTTGAACCTACCCACTCTCACCTTCAATGTCCTCTGGTAATAGATATTTTTACCCTGGGAAAAAGATACTACCTCTCTACTCTGTCTATGCCTCTCATAATCCTGTAAATCTCTATCAGATCTCCCCTTAGCTTCTGCCATTTCAAAGAAAACAACCCAGGTTGTCCAGTCTCTCATGATACCACATGCCTCTAAACCAGGCAACATTCTGGTAAACCTCTTCTGCACCCTCTCCAAAGCCTCAACGACAGTGGGGTGACCAGAACTGTATGCAATACTCCAGATGTGACCCGACCAGAGTTTTATAAAGTTGCAACATAACCTCCTGACTTTTGAACTCAATGCCTCAACTAATAAAAGCAAGCATTCCATAAGCCTTCTTAACTACCCTATCAAGCTGTGTACTGTCTCCTTGTATTTGCCCTACCAAGGTGCACTACCTCACATTTATTTGGGTTAATCTCCATCTGCCGTTTCTCTGTCCATATTTGCAGCTGATCTGTATCATGCTGTATTCTTTGCCTGTCTTCTACACTATCCACAATTCCACTAATCTATATATAATCTGCAAACTTACTCACCCACCCATCTACATTTTCATCCAGGTCATTTATATACATCACAGACAGCAGAGGTCACAGTACAGATCCCTGTTGAACACCACAAATTACAGACCTCCAGCTTGAATAAGACCCTTCGACCACTACCCTCTGTCTCCTATGCGCACACCAGTTCTGAATCCAAAACAGCCATTCACTGCGGACCATGTGTATCTTAACCTTCTGGATTAGCCTCACATGAGGCTCACTTTGTCAAGCACCTTACTAAAATGGACTAACGTTGTGTCATCCACTGCCCTGCCCTCACCAATCTCTCTTGTCACCTTGTCAAGAAACTCAATCAAGTTGGTAAGGCACAACCTGCCCTGCACAAAGCCATGCTGACTCTCCCCAATTAGGCCATGGGTTTCCGAATGCTCATATATACTATCCCTAGGATATCAGTTGTAAGGAAATTTATTCTGCAATTTCCTTACAACTGACGTGAGACTCACTGGTCTATAGTTCCCAGAATATTCCCTTGTTCCTTTCTTAAATAGAGATACAACGTTAGTCCTCCAGGACCTCATCTGTGGCTAGAGAGGACACAAAGAAACTGGTGAAGGCCCCAGCAATCTCATCTCTTGCCTCCCTCAATAACCTGAGTAAATACCATCAGGCCCTATGGACACATCCAACTTAATACTCATGAGGAGACCCAACACTTCCTCCACCTTGACTTCTAAACGCTCTAACATATTTATGCACTCAGCACTGATCTCCTGATCCTCCATCTTCCTTTTCCTTGGTAAATACTCATTAAGGATCTCTCCACATTCTCCACGTCCAAGCAAATGTTCCTGTCTTTATCCTTGAGTGGTCTTACCTTTTCTCCAGTTATAACCATAAGATACAGGAGCAGAATTAGGCCATTTGGCTCATTGAGTCTGCTCCACCATTTCATCATGGCTGATCCATTTTCCCTCTCAGCCCCAATCTCCTGCCTTCTCCCCATATCCCTTCATACCCTGACTTTTCAATGATCTATCAACCTCTGCCTTAAACATACATAAAGATTTGGTCTCCACAGCAGCCAGTGGCATAAAATTCCACAGATTCACCACCATCTGACTAACGAAATTCCTCCTCATTTCCATTCTAAAAGAATGTCCCTCTATTCTGAGACTGTGTCCTCTGGTCTTAGACTGTCACACCACAGGAAACATTCTCTCCACATCCACTCTATCAAGGCCTTTCAACACTTGAAAGGTTTCAGTTAGGTCACCACTGAATTCTGAATTCCAGCAAATACAGGTCCAGAGATATCAAATGTTCTTCATATGACAAGCCATTCAATCCTGGAATCATTTTCATAAACCTCCTTTGAACCCTCTCAGCACCTTTCAGCACATCCTTTCTAAGATAAATGGCCCAGAACTGCTCACAATACTCCAAGTGAGGCCTCACCGGTGCTTTATAAAGTCTCAACATTACATTCTTACTTTTATATCATTTGCCTTCCTTACCACAGACTCAACTTGGAAATTAACTTTGAGGGAATCCTGCACAAGGACTCCCAAGTCCCTTTGTGCCTCAGTTTTTTTGTATTTTCTCTCCATTTAGAAAATAGTCAACTCTTTTATTTCTTCTACCAAACCACACTTTGGTAGAACACTTCCCAATGCTGTATTCCATCTGCCATTTCTTTGCCATTCTCCTAATCTGTCTCAGTCCTTCTGTAGTCTCTCTACTTCCTCAAAACTACCTATCCCTCCACCTGTCTTCATATTATCTGCAAACTTTGCAACAGACCCATCAATTCCATCATTCAACTTATTGACGTATAACATAAAAAGTATTGGTCCCAATACAAACCTCTGTGGAACACCACTGGCCACCAACAGCAAACCAGAAAAGACTCCCTTTATTTCTGCTCTTTGCCTGCTGCCAATCAGTCACTTCTTTATCCATGCTAGAATCTTTCCTGGAATACTATGGGCTCGTATTTGTTAAGCAATCTCATGTGTGGCACCTTGTCAAAGGCCTTCTGAAAATCCAAGTACACAACATCAACCAATTCTCCTTTGCCTATCCTGCTTGAACTCCAACAGATTTGTCAGGCAAGAGTTTCCCTTGAGGTAACCATACTGACTACGGCCTATTTTATCATGTGCCTCCAAGTACCCTGAGACCTCATCCTTAATAATCTTCCCAACCCCTGAGGTGAGAGTAACTGGCCTATAGTGTCCTTTCTTCTGCCTCTCTCCCTTTTTGAAGAATGGAGTGACATTTGCAATTTTCCAGTCTTCCGGAACCATTCCAGGATCTAGTGATTCTTGGGAGATCATTACTAATGACTTCACGATCTCTTCAGCCACCTCTTTTAGAATCCTGGGGTCCTGATGGTTTATCTACCTTCAGACCTTTCAGTTTCCCAAGAACCTTCTCTCTAGTTGTGATAACTTCACACACTACATGACCCTAGACACCCCTAGAACTTCCACCATACTACTAGTGTCTTCCACAGTGAAGACTAGTGCAAAAAACTTATTCAGTTCATCTGCCATTTCCTTGTCCCCATTTCTACCTCTCCAGCATCATTTTCCAGCGGTCCAATATCCACTCTCGCCTCTCTTTCACACTTTATGTATCTGAAGAATCTTTTGGTATCCTCTTTGATATTACTGGCTAGCTTGCTTGCGTATTCCATCTTTACTTTCTAAATAACTTATTTAGTGGTCTTCTGTTCATCTTTAAAAGCTTCCCAATTTTCTGAATTCCCACTAATTTTTGCTCTATTATATGTCGTCTCTTTGGCTTTTATGTTGACTTTGATTTCCCTTGTTAGCCACAGTTGCCTTCAGAATACTTTTTCCTCAGGATGTATACAGGCTATATCTATCCTGTGCCTTCCGAATTGCTGCCAGAAATTGTAGCCGTTGCTGCTCTGCCATCATCCTTGCCAGTGTTCTTTTCCAATCAATTCTGGCCATCTCCTCTCTCAGGCCTCTTGTTCTTGATCTACGTATAGAATGCCTTGGGATTCATCTCAATCCTACTTGCCAAGGACTTTTCATGACCCTCCTGGTTTTCATAATTTCCTTCTTTAGTTTTTTCTAGCTTCTTTATAATCCTCGAGTGCTTCTTTTGATCCTAACTTCCAAAGCTTTATATACTTTTCCTTTTTCTTCTTGACTAAATCATCACCTCTCTGAACATCCAAGGTTTTCTAATCTTTCTATTCCTTCTAACAGGAATATACATTTCATCAACTCTGTGCAATTGGTCTTTAAACACTCTCGGTATGTCTGATGTGGACTTGCCAGAAAAAAGGTGTTCCCAATTAACTCTTCTTAGCTCCAGCTTAATGCCCTTGTAATTCGTCCTTCTCCAACTTAAAATTCTCCTGCAGGAACCATCCCTATGCTTATCCATAGCTATCCTGAAAGTTAAGGAGTTGTGGTCACTGTCCCCAACTGCTCACCCACTGAAAGGTCAGACAGTTGGCCATGTTCATTACCCAACACCAGGTCCAGTCCAGACTCTCCTCTCATTGGACCATTCACATATTGATTTAATAAACCCTCCCAGGTACACTTAACAAACTCTGCCCCATCTAAACCCCTTGCACTCTGAAGTTCCAGTTTATATTGGGGAAGGTGAAATTCCCCATAACAACAGCCTAACATTTTTTTTACATATTTCCTTAATCTGTTTACATATCTGTTCCTCACTGTCCCAGTGGCTACTGGCGGGGGTGGGGGTGGGGTCCTGTAGTACAACTCCATTAGTGTGATTGTATCCTTCCTATTCCTGAGTTCCACTGAAAAGGATTCAGCATCTGACCCCTCCATTAAGTCTCCTCCGAGTGCAGCAGTAATATTGTCCCTGATTAGTAGTGCAACTCCACCCCCTCTTTTACCTCCTCCTCTATCTTTCCTGAAACTTTGACAACCTGGTATGTACATTAATCCCCATTCCTATCCCCCTCTCAACTAAATGTTTGTAATGGCCACATAGGATCATAGTTCCATGTACTGATCCATGCTCTAAATTCATCACCTTTACCCATAATACTCCTAGCATTAAAATATACAGACTTCAAACTATCTGACCCATCATACCTGTTATTTCAATTTTGCCTTTCAATACTTTTCCTGACATCGACCTTCCTGTCTCATCCTTCCCTTACTGACCTGGGGCTCCAGTACCCAGCCCCCTGCAAAACTAGTTTAAACTCTCCCGAGGACATTAGAAGGGCCTTCCTGAAGATAAATCCAAGGAAGGCGATGGGCCAAGATGGCGTCCCAGGACGGGTTCTCCGGGCCTGTGCAAGCGAGCTAGTGGAGTGTTTGCTGACATCTTCAACTGCTCCTTGGTTCAGTCTAAGATCCCCTCGTGTTTTAAGAAGGCACCGATAATCCCAGTGCCGAAGAAGAGCAAGGTGGCATGCCTGAATGACTATCGACCTGTGGCTCTGAGATCAATTGCTATGAAGTGCTTCGAGAGATTGGTTATGGCACACATCAACCACAGCCTACCGGTCAACCTCGACACTTTGCAATTCGCCTACCGGAGCAACAGGTCAACGGCAGATGCCATCTCTCTGGCCCTACGTTCCTCCTTAGAGCACCTGGAGAATAAAGACGCATATGTAAGGCTCCTTTTCATTGACTACAGCTCTGCCTTTAGTACCATCATTCCAAATAAACTGATTCCCAAGCTCCGGAACCTGGGCCTTGGTACTCAGATCTGCAGCTGGATCTTCAACTTCCTCACAGACAGGACCCAGGCTGTAAAAATAGGGGACAAGCTCTCCTCGACAATCACTCTGAGCACCGGTGCCCCTCAAGGCTGTGTACTCAACCCCCTGCTGTACTCACTATACACCCATGATTGTGTAGCCAAGTTTCCATCAAACTCAATATATAATTTTGCTGATGACACAACAATTGTAGGCTGTATCTCGGGTAATGATGAGTTTAAGTACAGAAAGGAAATTAAGAACCTGGTGGCATGGTGTGAAGACAATAACCTATCCCTCAACGTCAGCAAGACAAAGGAATTGGTTGTTGACTTCAGAAGGAGTAGCGGACTGCATGACCCAATTTACATCGGTGGTGCGCAAGTGGAACAAGTCAAAAGCTTTAAGTTCCTCGGGGTCAATATCACAAATGAGCTGACTTGGTCCAACCAAGCAGAGTTCACTGCCAAGAAGGCCCACCAGCGCCTTTACTTCCTGAGAAAACTAAAGAAATTTGGCCTGTCCCCTAAAACCCTCACTAATTTTTATAGATGCACCGTAGAAAGCATTCTTCTAGGATGCATCACAACCTGGTATGGAAGTTGTCCTGTCCAAGACTGGAAGAAGCTGCAGAACATCGTGAACACGGCGCAGCACATCACACAAATCAATCTTCCGTCCTTGGACTCACTTTACACCGCACGCTGTCGGAGCAGTGCTGTCAGGATAATCAAGGACCCGACCCACCCAGCCAACACAGTTTTCGTCCCTCTTCCCTCCGGGAGAAGGCTCAGGAGCTTGAAGACTCGTACAGCCAGATTTGGCAGCTTCTTTCCAACTGTGATAAGATTGCTGAACGGATCCTGACCCGGATCTGGGCCATACCCTCCAAATATCCGGACCTGCTTCTCAGTTTTTTTGCACTACCTTACTTTCCATTTTTCTATTTTCTATTTATGATTTATTATTTAAAGTTTTAATATTTTTTAAACTATTTTTAATATTTTTAATATTTAGTATTTGTAATCCAAGGAGTGTGAAGCGCAGAATCAAATATCGCTGTGATGATTGTACGTTCTAGTATCAATTGTTTGGCGACAATAAAGTATGAAGTATAAAGTATCACCAGTAAACATCCTGGCCAAGATATTGGTTCCCCTCCAGTTCAAGTGCAACCCATCCCACCTGTACAGGTCACTGCTCCCCAGAAAATGTTCCAATAATCCAAGAACTTGAAACCCTGCCCCCTATACCATCTCCTCAGCCACTCAATCATCCATGCCATCATCCCATTCCTACCTGCACCAGCCCATGGCACTGGGAGTAATCCAGAGATTGCTACCTTGGAAATCCTTCTCTTCAGACTCTTTCCTGACTCTATATACTCACTGCGTAGGACTTCTCTGCCTATGTCATAGGTGCCAATATGCACCATGACCTCTAGCTGCTCCCCCCACCCCCGAGAATATCCTGCAGCCACTCCAATACATCATAGACCCCAGCACCCAAAGGCAACACACCATCCTGGTGTATCTTCCCATCTTTGCCTTTCACCCATACTGGAACCAACTGGCCTTGAACCTTTACCAACTTTTAAAAGACACCTATTTGTCTGCTGCGGTTTTACCCTCAAGCATCTGCTCCCAATCTATTTTTGCCAAGTACTCTTTTGCACTATTAAAATTAACCTTCAGCCCAGTCCAAGAGTTTATTAACCATAACTTGAGGACCAATATTATTGTTCTCCCTAAATATCTTGAAACTTGCAGAATTATGGTCACTGTCCTCAGAATGTTCACTCACCTTCACCTGCCTGGTTTCATTTTCCTAAATAAGAACTATACAACATTTCCAATGGTTCAGCAGAATATTGTCTACTGATCAATACAAGATTCTCTAGTTGATCTGCTAACTTCTTTGGTAGATTACAATCAGGTTTATTATCACCGGCATGTGACATGAAATTTGTTAACTTAGCAGCAGCAGTTCAATGCAGTACATAATCTAGCAGAGAGAGAGAGAGAGAGAAGTAAGTAATAATAAATAAAATAAAACATAATAATAAATAAACAAGTAAATCAATTACGTATATTGAATAGATTATTTAAAAATGTGCAAAAACAAAAATACTGTATATTAAAAAAAGTGAGGTAGTGTCCAAGGCTTCAAAGTCCATTTAGGAATCGGATGGCAGAGGGGAAGAAGCTGTTCCTGAATCGCTGAGTGTGTGCCTTCAGGCTTCTGCACCTCCTGCCTGATGGTTACAGTGAGAAAAGGGCATGCCCTGGGTACTGGAGGTCCTTAATAATGGACGCTGCCTTTCTGAGACACCACTCCCCAAAGATATCCTGGGTACTTTGTAGGCTAGTGCCAAAGATGGAGCTGACTAGATTTATAACCCTCTGCAGCTTCTTTCAGTCCTGTGCAGTAACCCCTCCATACCAGACAGTGATACATCCTGTTAGAATGCTCTCCAGGGTACAACTATAGAAGTTTTTGAGCATATTTGTTGACATGCCAAATCGCTTCAAACTCCTAATAAAATATAGCCGGTGTCTTGCTTTCTTTATGACTACATCAACATGTTGGGACCAGGTTAGATTCTCAGAGATCTTGACACACAGGAACATGAAGCTGTTCACTCTCTCCACTTCTGATCCCTCAATGAGGATTGGTACATGTTCCTTCGACTTACCCTTCCTGAAGTCCACAATCAGCTCTTTCGTCTTACTGATGTTGAGTGCCAGGTTGTTGCTGCAGCACCATTCCACTAGTTGGCATATCTCACTCCTGTACGCCCTCTCGTCACCACCTGAGATTCTACCAACAATGGTTGTATCGTCAGCAAATTTATAGATGGTATTTGAGCTATGCCTAGCCACACAGTCACGTGTATTCAGAGAGTAGAGCAGTGGGCTAAGCACACACCCCTGAGGTGCACCAGTGTTGATCGTCAGCGAAAGGATATGTTATCACCAATCCACACAGACTGTGGTCTTCCAGTTAGGAATTACAGAGGCCCAGGTTCTGCAACTTCTCAATCAGGATTGTGGGAATGATTGTATTAAATGCTGAGCTATAGTTGATGAACAACATCCTGACAAAGGTGTTTGTGTTGTCTAGGTGGTCTAAAGCCATGTGAAGAGCCATGGAAATTGTGTCTGCCGTTGACCTATTGTGACAATTGGCAAATTGCAATGGGTTCAGGTCCTTGTTGAGGCAGAAGTTCAGTCTAGTCATAAGTGATAGACTCTCTTGTAAATCAGGGCTAAATTCCACATAGATCAGTCTATGATTTCCTGATTAATCCACACAGGATCACTTCAAGTATTCCCACCAGTTTCCATAGAATTTCAGTACCAGATCCCCAAATACTTCAGCACTGGATTCTTTGGTAGATCAGTTCAAGATTCATGGTAAGTCATCACTAGATTCACTCTGATTTCTATGTTCCCTGCTAAATCGGTGCTAGATTCCCATAAAGATGAGCATAAGACTCCCTGACAAATTGCCACAAGATTCTCTGGTATATTAACACTTGAATCATACAAGTTTCCTGAATAGTTCAAGGCTTGATTTTCTGGACAAACTGCATGAGACCAGTGATCTTCTCAGTGGCTCTTACTTTCGTCTTTAGGGTTTTATGGTCCAGTTTCTTGTAGCCTCTGTACCACTTGATGATGCACTCGATGGTGTCCAGAGATAGTTGTTAGAATGGGGCGAGGAGCTTTCACACATCAATCTCCTCAGAAATTGTAGACACTGCTTTGCCTTCATGACAAATGTGGAGGTGTTGTGTGTCCAGGTTAGAGGCACACCAGGGAACTTTGTGCTCTTCACTCTCTCCAGGACAGAACCATTAACGTGCATCGGAGTTCACAATCATCATGGTTGTTGTCTCACACCATTTGACGTGTGTCTTTATACCTTCTCTCTATGTGCCGACTCATCATTGATGCTGATGAGGCCAACCACTGTTGTATTATCAGCGAACCTGGCTAGACCTAGATCTGTAAACACGAGGAATTCTGCAGATGCTGGAAATTCAAGCAACACACATCAAAGTTGCTGGTGAACACAGCAGGCCAGGCAGCATCTCTAGGAAGAGGTACAGTCGATGTTTCAGGCCGAGACCCCCCGTCTCGGCCCGAAACGTCGACTGTACCTCTTCCTAGAGATGCTGCCTGGTCTGCTGCGTTCACCAGCAACTTTGATGTGTGTTGCTCGACCTAGATCTGGCAATGCAGTAACGAGTCAGCAGAAAAAAGAGCACAGAAGAATGAGGGGGGACCTCAATGAAACATTTCTAATGTTGAAAGGCATGGACAGAGTGGATGTGGCAAAGTTGTTTCCCACGATGGGGGAGTCTAGTACAGGAGGGCATGACTTAAGGATTGAAAGGCGCCCATTCAAAACAGAGATGCGAAGAAATTTTTTTAGCCAGAGGGTGGTGAATCTATGGAATTTATTGCCACGGGCGGCAGTGGAGGCCAAGTCATTGTGTGTATTTAAGGCAGAGATTCATAGGTATCTGAGTAGCCAGGGCATCAAAGGTTATGGTGAGAAGGCGGGGGAGTGGGACTAAGTGGGAGAATGGATCAGCTCATGATAAAATGGCGGAGCAGACTCGATGGGCCGATTGGCCGACTTCTGCTCTTTGTCTTATGGTCTTATAGCCCTGGGCTCAGTGTGATGGAGCTTGAGATGCTGTGGCCTGATTTTGGATATGGTGTAGACGCAGTTTGGTGGGCTAACCAGATTGTGTGAAGTGAGTACATTTGGTGATAAACCTATAGTATATCTGTTATGATGAGTCTATTGCCTTCCCTTCAACCTGACAAGCCAAAAGTACTCCATCACCTCACTCATCCTCCTGTTCCTCATCTCTGTCCCCAACTTACTTTGTCTTCAATCCATCATCTGTTGATGGAGCCACTGGATCTGAATGAGAGAGGTGACAGTAACTTGGTATGGAGTTAAGAAAATGATTGATGCAATGTTAAATATGGCCATATTGGTAAGAAATTTATGACTGTTTTTGTCTCTGTGATTTCCAGCCAGGTTAGTCTGAGCTTGTGGGGGTTCAGGAAAGTTGCATTGAGACGCTTTCTTGTGGATTATACTGCTTCAACCTCTCTTGCTGTTCTGTAATCAGATACTTTATTCCTGTCTCTACTGATCCTCCCTCTGGTGGACTTCATGCACTTCTCTCCTGGTCCTGCAACAACACATCATCCCTCCAATGGCTGGCAGTCATGTACCTGACCTTGCAATCTTTCATTCATAACATTCTTTCCACCACTTTGCCATTTTCTCCCACAAGCATCCAATGCATTCCTTCATTCTGCTGCTCTTCATTTGAAAATGTCTCAAAAGGTCTTCAGCTGACATGAGTCTCTGAAGAATCCTTGCTCAGGACCTGTGATAAAGTGGCAATATGTTCTGCACCTTTCAGAGTGAACCACAGAGAGTGCAGCTCCAAAACTTTCTTCATTTTCACATGGCTCTATTCCAAGTCACAGGAAATGTTCTGTAGTCTGTAAACCAGGCACATTTAATCCAGTTCTGAACTGCTGTCTATTCATCAACTCCCTGTGTATCCTGAATGATGAGGCTGAGACTGGTGGGCAGTACACCTAAGAGGTCTCTGTTAATTCTATACATAGGTCATGTGGTTGCCTTACTTACAGCTATTTTAATTTGCCACTGACCAAAACATTCATAATAACTTTTGACACACTCAGCGATTCAGGAACAGCTTCTTCCCCTCTGTCATCTGGTTTCTAAGTGGACAACGAACCCATGAACACCAAGTCACTTTTTTATTAATTCTGTTTTTTACTCTACTATTTTTAATTTAACTATTTTTTTATATATATATACTTACTGCAATTCATTTTTTCTCTATATTTATCATGTTTTGCATTGTACTGCTGCCACTAAGTTCACAAATTTCACAACAGATGCCAGTGATATTAATCCTGATTCTGATTCAGGATATATAGATTAGATAAATATTGCCAATACTAAGCTCCAAGCAAATAATTTTCTAAGATGTTTAGTCAATATTTTTAATAAATGAACTTTGATAGGAATGTAGGTAAGCTGGTTTTGGGGTTTGGAAGTTTGGTTGATTGCATGTTGAGAACATCAACTCAACCAGATAATGAAGTGCTGGTTATTAAACGGGAGTCAGGAAGCTTGTTCTCTTCAATTTTTTGTAGAAAAAGTTTGTGTGAAACACATTTGGAGGTGAGAGACTAAAAGGGGAAGCCTCGGAGAATAAATAGAAATGTATACTGCATAATCCCCTCTCAGAGAGGAAATGAAATGATTCATTTTATAATGGTTTTAGCTGCATTTCCTGCAGGCAAAACAGCGTGAAACAAGCCAACAAGAACTCACGCTTCTCTCAGTTTGACAAGAAGCCCTCAGAATCATTCAAAATTACTGATGCATTTGGGCAACAGAATGATCATGCTAAAGGGCATTAACCCTCGAGAAATGTTCCAAAGCCTCACATCTCTGTTCTCTGTTAAGGATAAGATAATTATGGTATCAAATTGCCATTGGTCACTAATGTTTTCATGGTTCAGAGGTCCTGAACGTTGTAAATAAGCACAGCATGTGGCTTGTACCAGAGAAGATGTTCACTATTGGTGACTGAGAATTAATCCAAACCTCTTGAAGTTTAATATTTATTGATCATCACAAGGTCATGCAGCACAGGAATAGGATTTTTGATCAACTATGTCCATGCTGACATGTTAGTCCACCTACACCAATCCCATTTGGGCATTTCTTTCTATTCCTTGCCTCTGACGGACAAAGGGTCTTGGCCTGAAACGTCGACTGCACCTCTTCCTACAGATGCTGCCTGGCCTGCTGCGTTCACCAGCAACTTTGATGTGTGTTGCTTGAGTGGTATCAGACCTCAGCTTCGTTAATATTTCAGAAGATTTCATTTTTTAAATTGCAGAAGTTTTATTGCTTAAAAGGAAAAATAATTATGAGATGCACTGTTACTCGGGTCAAAATAGTAACATTATCATCTATTTTCCCACATTTGTTATCTCCTTTTGGTTTGAACTTAACTCTCAGATCTGTGAAAGAAGGGAGCACGCTCATCAGAAACAGAAGTTGCACCTACACAGGAAATCTGTGTATGTTGGATAGGCTGGGCTGGACCACTGCTTTTAGTGTTCCAAATTATTTCAAAAATATACGCATATTTCCACAGCTAGTGTGGCTTTACAATATGTTTATGAGGGCAAGGGCTGTCAATAGACCCCCTACTCTCCCAGTGTATCCTCTCTCTTTCAACTAATAATTTCTCAAACTCCAAGTGATATCATATAGGGTCTTTTAAGTGGATATGATAGGGTTTTTTAAGAGACTCCTGGATAGGTACATGCAGCTTAGAAAAATGAGGGCTATGGGTAACCCGAGGTAATTTCTAAAGTAAGTCCATATTCGGCACAGCATTGTGGGCTGAAGGGCCTGTTTTGTGCTGTAGGTTTTCTATATCGTTAACATGTGTCACTTGCAGTGTACTGTTCAATATCCAGAGCAGCAAGCAAAATGAAGAAGACCTGTTGTGCCTCTGCATCTCTTCCTGAAAGGTACTGCTGCTGGTCCACATCATCTTCTACTCTTCCATGGCGGGGGGGTCTGTGCTTAGCAAATGTTTGGTGAGTGTCTGGTGCAGGCCTGTTTTGGCAATCTTGCAATGGGCATCCTGCATAGAATTGCAGAGAATTATAGATGTTTACAGTAGAGGTTGAGAAAATCCACACATTGTGTCCATATTCGTGCAGAGAGACAGAGGGGTGTAAAGTGAGGGTAGAAGCAAAAAGTACAAAGGAAAAAAGTAAAAGTGGCAGGCCGACAAATCCAGGGCAAGCATTAAAAAGGGCCACTTTTCAACATAATTGTATAAGGGCTAAGAGAGTTGTAAAAGAGCGCCTGAAGGCTTTATGTGTCAATGCAAGGAGCATTCGTAATAAGGTGGATGAATTGAAAGTGCAGATTGTTATTAATGATTATGATATAGTTGGGATCACAAAGACATGGCTCCAGGGTGACCAGGGATGGGAGCTCAACGTTCAGGGATATTCAATATTCAGGAGGGATAGACATGAAGGGAGGGGAGGTGGGGTGACGTTGCTGGTTAAAGAAGAGATTAACGCAATAGAAAGGAAGGACATAAACCGGGAAGATGTGGAATCGATATGGGTAGAGCTGCGTAACACCAAGGGGCAGAAGACGCTGGTGGGAGTTGTGTACAGGCCACCTAACAGTAGTAGTGAGGTCGGAGATGGTATTAAACAGGAAATTAGAAATGTGTGCAATAAAGGAACAGCAGTTATAATGGGTGACTTCAATCTACACGTAGACTGGGTGAACCAAATTGGTAAAGGTGCTGAGGAAGAGGATTTCTTGGAATGTATGCGGGATGGTTTTTTGAACCAACATGTCGAGGAACCAACTAGAGAGCAGGCTATTCTGGACTGGGTTTTGAGCAATGAGGAAGGGTTAATTAGTGATCTTGTCGTGAGAGGCCCCTTGGGTAAGAGTGACCATAATATGGTGGAATTCTTCATTAAGATGGAGAGTGACATAGTTAATTCAGAAACAAAGGTTCTGAACTTAAAGAGGGGTAACTTTGAAGGTATGAGACGTGAATTAGCTAAGATAGACTGGCAAATGACACTTAAAGGATTGACGGTGGATATGCAATGGCAAGCATTTAAAGGTTGCATGGATGAACTACAACAATTGTTCATCCCAGTTTGGCAAAAGAATAAATCAAGGAAGGTAGTGCACCCGTGGCTGACAAGAGAAATTAGGGATAGTATCAATTCCAAAGAAGAAGCATACAAATTAGCCAGAGAAAGTGGCTCACCTGAGGACTGGGAGAAATTCAGAGTTCAGCAGAGGAGGACAAAGGGCTTAATTAGGAAGGGGAAAAAAGATTATGAGAGAAAACTGGCAGGGAACATAAAAACGGACTGTAAAAGCTTTTATAGATATGTAAAAAGGAAAAGACTGGTAAAGACAAATGTAGGTCCCCTGCAGACAGAAACAGGTGAATTGATTATGGGGAGCAAGGACATAGCAGACCAATTGAATAATTACTTTGGTTCTGTCTTCACTAAGGAGGACATAAATAATCTTCCAGAAATAGTAAGGGACAGAGGGTCCAGTGAGATGGAGGAACTGAGCAAAATACATGTTAGTAGGGAAGTGGTGTTAGGTAAATTGAAGGGATTGAAGGCAGATAAATCCCCAGGGCCAGATGGTCTGCATCCTAGAGTGCTTAAAGAAGTAGCCCAAGACATAGTGGATGCATTAGTGATAATTTTTCAAAACTCGTTAGATTCTGGACTAGTTCCTGAGGATTGGAGGGTGGCTAATGTAACCCCACTATTTAAAAAAGGAGAGAGAGAGAAACCGGGGAATTATAGACCGGTTAGCCTAACATCGGTGGTGGGGAAACTGCTGGAGTCAGTTATCAAAGATGTGATAACAGCACATTTGGAAAGTGGTGAAATCATCAGACAAAGTCAGCATGGATTTGTGAAAGGAAAATCATGTCTGACGAATCTCATAGAATTTTTTGAGGATGTAACTAGTAGAGTGGATAGGGGAGAACCAGTGGATGTGGTATATTTGGATTTTCAAAAGGCTTTTGACAAGGTCCCACACAGGAGATTAGTGTGCAAACTTAAAGCACACGGTATTGGGGGTAAGGTATTGGTGTGGGTGGAGAATTGGTTAGCAGACAGGAAGCAAAGAGTGGGAATAAACGGGACCTTTTCAGAATGGCAGGCGATGACTAGTGGGGTACCGCAAGGCTCAGTGCTGGGACCCCAGTTGTTTACAATATATATTAATGACTTGGATGAGGGAATTAAATGCAGCATCTCCAAGTTTGCGGATGACACGAAGCTGGGTGGCAGTGTTAGCAGTGAGGAGGATGCTAAGAGGATGCAGGGTGACTTGGATAGGTTGGGTGAGTGGGCAAATTCATGGCAGATGCAATTTAATGTGGATAAATGTGAAGTTATTCACTTTGGTGGCAAAAATAGGAAAACAGATTATTATCTGAATGGTGGCCGATTAGGAAAAGGGGAGGTGCAACGAGACCTGGGTGTCATTATACACCAGTCATTGAAAGTGGGCATGCAGGTACAGCAGGCGGTGAAAAAGGCGAATGGTATGCTGGCATTTATAGCGAGAGGATTCGAGTACAGGAGCAGGGAGGTACTACTGCAGTTGTACAAGGCCTTGGTGAGACCACACCTGGAGTATTGTGTGCAGTTTTGGTCCCCTAATCTGAGGAAAGACATCTTTGCCATAGAGGGAGTACAAAGAAGGTTCACCAGATTGATTCCTGGGATGGCAGGACTTTCATATGAAGAAAGACTGGATGAATTGGGCTTGTACTCGTTGGAATTTAGAAGATTGAGGGGGGATCTGATTGAAACGTATAAGATCCTAAAGGGATTGGACAGGCTAGATGCAGGAAGATTGTTCCCGATGTTGGGGAAGTCCAGAACGAGGGGTCACAGTTTGAGGATAGAGAGGAAGCCTTTTAGGACCGAGATTAGGAAAAACTTCTTCACACAGAGAGTGGTGAATCTGTGGAATTCTCTGCCACAGGAAACTGTTGAGGCCAGTTCATTGGCTATATTTAAGAGGGAGTTAGATATGGCCCTTGTGGCTATGGGGGTCAGGGGGTATGGAGGGAAGGCTGGGGCGGGGTTCTGAGTTGGATGATCAGCCATGATCATAATAAATGGCGGTGCAGGCTCGAAGGGCCAAATGGCCTACTGCTGCACCTATTTTCTATGTTTCTATTCTACCACTCACCTACAGTCTTGGCATTCAAAACAGACATGTGTGGGATGTGGAGGAAATCGGAGCACCCCGAAGAAGAACGTGCAGACTGGGCTGGTGCTGAGAGGCAGTGGCTTTGTTTGCTCTGCCACAGGTACGACCATTCCTTAAGGAGTTCCTGATCAAGACAAGGGAACATGTTTTGTGACATCTTGCACTGGGTCACAGAGCTCTGTCCCTTTAAGGGGAGATTGCTCTGATCAGTAGTAATTAGCTTCATTCCTGATACCAGTTTACAGCAGAAATGTTGGGTGAAAGAGGTGTATAGTAGTCACAGATCATGATCCCAGAGCAAATATTCCTGTGCTATCCAATGTATATCTCCATGCCTTGTAACTTGGTTCTTTCATCATTTGTTCATTATGTGCTGTGCTGTGTGATGTGGGCGATCATTGTATGTCTTTCTATGATCATGATTAGTCTTGGCAAATTTTTCAACAAAAGTGGTTTGCCATTGCCTTCTTCTGGGCAGTGTCTTTACAAGATGGGTGACTTCTGCCATTATCAGTACTCTTCAGAGCGTCTGCCTGGCGTCAGTGGTCGCATAACAAGGACTTGGTGATATGCGCCACCTGCTCATACGACCATCCACCACCTACTCCCACAGCTTCATGTGACCCTGAATGGGGGCTAAGCGGATGCTACACCTTGCCCAACAGTGATGGGCAGAGGGAAGGAGTGGCATTGGGAGAGATGTATCTCCACCCCACCACCTCATTCTTTCATAGAACAGAATGTTGTATTATTCCTTAACGTCATCTCTCTTCTGATTCAACAATGCAGTTAAATCACAGCATTTAAGTATCAAACTGTTTTAAGCTCTTTCATTGGAGAGGAATCAGTTAACTATTTGATACCAAACCAAATGAAAATATTTTTACATGGGTGACCAGATACTTGATTTCAGGGTGTCAGACCAGGAGGAGAAATAACCAAGTTTGAGTAACAGTATTGAAGGTTTTTTTCAGTGGCTCAAGTGTGGGGAGTGTCAGTGTCAGACCCCAATGGAAGTTGGGAGACAGAGAGAGAATAAAACAAGATTCAGCCAAGGCTGGTCTTTTTTGGCTGCGCAGGCACAGTGAGTGTTGGCATCAGAGGCCGAAGCTCAGCTGCAAATAAAAGGGAAGGTAGGCCCAAGCCTACTTTTTGGTGTGGCCATTGTCGAACTGTGCCAGTGATAGAGTGGGAAGGCTTTGGCTTAACAGGCTTCAGCACAGACCATATGGACTCCACCCTAGGGTTCTGAAAGAGGTAGCAGTAGGGATTGTGGAGGCATTGGTAATGGTAATGATCTTTCAAAAATCATTGACTCTGGCATGGTGCCAGAGGACTGGAGAATTGCAAATGTCCCTCCACTCTTTAAGAAAGGAAGAAGGCAGCAGAAAGGAAATTATAGACCAGTTAGCCTGACTTCAATGGTTGGGAAGATGTTGGAATCAATTGTAAAGGATGAAGTTATGGTGTACTTGGAGACACAGGACAAGATAGGACAAAGTCAGCATAGTTTCCTGACAACAGGAATTCTGCAGATGCTGGAAGTTCAAGCAACACACATCAAAGTTGCTGGTGAACGCAGCAGGCCAGGCAGCATCTCTAGGAAGAGGTACAGTTGACGTTTCGAGCCAAGACCCTTCGTCAGGACTAGCTGAAAGAAGAGCTAGTAAGAGATTTGAAAGTGGGAGGGGGAGGGGGAGATCCAAAAGGATAGGAGAAGACAGGAGGGGGAGGGATGGAGCGGATGATTTCGGGGCCTTCTGCTCCGGAGATTCCAGTTACCACACAGTTGCAGCAGCAGCGAAGCGGGCATTTCAGAAGTTTTCCAGGTGTTCCTCCGTACTCTCACGTCCGTCTCCATCAAATCAGAATTGTGCACAGTCCCCTACTTGACAGATAACAGACATCACCACCGAAGTGGCCGCGCGCGCTGCCGTCGCGCCGCCATCTTCTCCTCCTCCTCCTCCTCCTATCAGATGTGCTGATATTGGAGAGAGTTCAGAGGAGGATCACAAGGATGATTCTGGGAATGAAAGGGTTATACGAGGAACGTTTGTTGGCTCTGGGTCTGTACTCCCTGGAATTTAGAAGAATTGGAGGGGGGGTGTGGATTTGAATGTTAAAAGGCCTAGACAGAGTAGATGTGAAAAGGATGTTTCCCATGGTGGGGGTTTCTAGGACAAGAGGGCATAGAGGTGCGTCCATTTAAAACAGAGATGCAGAGAAACTTCTTGAGCTTGAAGTTGGTGAATTTGTGGAACTTGTTACCAGAGGCAGCTGTGGGTGTACCTGAGGCAGAGCTTGATAGGTTCTTGACTGGACACTGCATCAAAGGTTTTGGGGAGAAGGCCGGAAATGGTGTTGAGGAGGGGAAAAAAGGATCAGCCATGATTGAATGGTGGAGCAGATTCGATGGGCCAAATGGCTTAATTCTGCTCATAAATCTTATGAACTTCTGAGGGAATTCAGGATACTTGACGGTTTCTTGATGATGTTATCTGCGGGAAATGCACCCAACTTCAGCGCCTGACTGACCAGGTCAAGGAGTTGGAGCTGGAGTTGGATGTACTCAGGATCATTTGGGAGGCTGAAGATATTATAGATGAGACTTTTGAAGAGGTGGTCACACCCAGAGTTCCGTCTTCAGACAGTAGATGGGTGACCACCAGGAGAGGTAGAGGATTAAGCAGTCAGCGTAGGGCTCCCCTGTGGACACTCTCCTCAGCAACAAGTATACTGCTGGGGAGGGGACCCCCCACCAGGGCACTGCAGTAACATTCAGGCTGGTGGCACTGTGGCCGGCTCGGAGTCTCAGCAGGGAAGGGTAAAGTCAGGCAGTGTGGTAGTAATAGGAGATTTGATAGTTAGGGGGACAGACAGGAGATCCTGTGGCCACAAAAGAAACACCAGTTTCCTCCAGGGTGCTGGGTCCAGGATGTATCGGAGTGACTGTAGGATATTCTTGAGGGAGCGAGTGAACTGCCAGAGGTTGTGTTGCATATTGGCATTAATGACAGGCAAAAAAGGGGAAGTAGCCGTGTGCAGTGAGTATATAGAGTTAGGAAATAGGCTGAAGAGGACCTCCAAGGTAGTAATCTCCGATTACTCCCGGTGTCATGGGCTTGTATAGGTAGGAATGGGATGATAGCACAATGAGTGAGAGGCTGAGGAGATGGTGCAGGGGTCTTGGATGATTGGAACCTTTTTTGGGGAAGGGGTGACCTTTACAAGAGGGACAGCTTGCACCTGAACTGGAGGGGAACCAATATCCTAGCCAAGAGGTTTGCTAATGCTACGCAGGAGGGTTTAAACTAGCTTTTCAGGGTACTGGGAACTGATGCACCAGGTCAGTAAGTGAAAGATCGGACAGGAAGGTAGCTGTCAGAGAAAGTATTGATCGGCAAAATTGAAATAACAGGTATGATGGTACGGGTAGTTTGAAGTATGTGAATTTTAATGCTAGGAGTATTATGGGTAAGGGTGATGAACTTAGAGCTTGGATCAATATATGGAATTATGACGTTGTGGTCATTGCAGAAACTCGGTTGAGAGAGGAGCAGGAATGATGTACCAGGATTAATGCACCAGGTATTTGCAGTTTTAGAAAAGATAGAGGAGGTGGTAAAAGTTTTTGGGGGAGGAGGTTGCATTACTAATCAGGGACAATATTCACAGCTGAACTGAGAGAAGACATAATGGAGGGGTCAGACACTGAATCCATTTGAGTGGAACTCAGGAATAGGGAGGATACAAACATACTGGTGGGTTGTACTACAGGAACCCCCCCCCCCCCCCGCCTCGCCGCCCGAGTAGCCACTGGGACATTGAGGAACAGATATGTGAACAGATTAAGGAAATAAGTAAAAAAAAAAGTTAGTCTGTTGTAATGGGAAATTTCAACTTCCCCAATATAAACTGGGACTTCTGACTGCAAGGGGTTTAGATGGGGCAGAGTTTGTTAAGTGTACCTGGCAGGGTTTATTAAATCAATATGTGAATGGTCCAAAGAGAGGAGGGGCTGTACTGGACCTGGTGTTGGGTAATGAACATGGCCAGGTGACTGATCTTTCAGTGAGTGAGCAGTTAGGGAACAGTGACCACAACTCATTAACTTTCAGAATAACTATAGATTAGGATAGGTATGTTCCTTTCAGGAGAATTTTTAATTGGAGTAGGACAAATTACCAGGGCATTAGGCTGGAACTAGGGAGAGTTAACTGGGAACACCTTTTTTCTGGCAAGTCCACATCAGACATTCTGAGGATGTTTAAAGACCAATTGCACAGAGTACAGGAAAGGTATGTTCCTGTTAGAAAGAATGGAAAGATTAGAAAACCTTGGAAGTTGAGAGGGGTGATGAATTTAGTCAAGAAGAAAAAGGAACAGTATGTGAACCTTCTGAAGTTAGGATCAAATGGAGCACATGAGGATTATAAAGAAGCCAGAAAAGAACTAAAGAAGGGAATTAGGAAAGCCAGGAGGGGCCATGAAAATTCCTTGGCAAGTAGGATAAAGGCATTCTCTACATATATCAAGAGCAAGAGGATAACTAGGGAGAAGGTAGGACCACTCAAGGATAAAGAGGGGGACATTTGCTTGGACAAGAGAATGTGAGTGAGGTACTGAATGAGGTGCATGGAGCTTAGAAAAATAGAGGGTTATGGGTAACCCAAGGTAATTTCTAAAGTAAGTACATGTTCAGCACAGCATTGTGGGCTGAAGGGCCTGTATTATGCTGTAGGTTTTCAATATTTCTGTGTTTCTACTTTGCTTCAGTATTTAACAAGGAAAAGGACAAGGAGGACCAGGAGATCAGTATGCTGTACATAAATTCGTTGGGGGCATTTACAGGTCAAAGAGAAGGTAATGTTGGGTCTCCTAATGAGTATTAAGGTGGATAAGTTCCCAGGATCTGATAGAATTTTACCCCAGGTTACTGAAGGAGGTAAGAGAAGAGACTTCTGGCCCTTGACCTTCGTGTCCTCTCTAGCAAAAGGCGAGGTTCCGAAGGACTGGCATGTGACTAACATTGTACCTTTATTTAAGAAGGGAACAAGGGAATCTCCTGGGAACTATAGACTGAAGTATAGGGAAGTTGCTGGAGAATATTCTTAGGGATAGGATATATGTGCATTTGGAAACCCATGGCCTAATTAGGGAGAGTCATCATGGCATTGTGTGAATTGACTGAGTTTTTTCAAAAGGTGCTGAGAGAGATTGAGAAAGATAGGGCAGTGGATGTTGATACATGGATTTTAGTAAGGCATTTGACAAAGTCCTCATGGGAGGCTAATCCAGAAGATTAAGATGCATGGGGTCCGTGCATCTTGGCTGTTTGGATTCAAAACTGGCGAGCGCATGGGAGATAGAAGGTAGTGGTTGAAGGTACTTATTAGAGCTGGAGGTCTGTAATTAGTGGTGTTCAGCAGGGACCTCTGCTGTTGTGATTTATATAAATGACACTGTAGATGGTTTTTTGAGGAAATTTGTGGATGATACCAAGATTGGTGGAGTTGTGGACGGTGTAGAAGACTGGCAAATAATACAGTGCAATATAGATCAGTTGCAGAAATGGCAGATGGAGTTTAACTCACATAAATATGTGGTGTTGCACCTTGGTATGTCACAGTCCCGACCGTTAATTCCCCATTTTCTCCTAATTCCCTTTGATGACGGCACACCTGGTTTTCATCAAGACCTGCAGCATAAGGCTACGTCCACACTAGAGCAGATAATTTTGAAAATGCCAGTTTTGCATAAAAATGATAGGTGTCCACACCAGGCGTTTTTGAAAATACCTCCGTCCACATTAAAGCGGATATTTGGGTGAATCTCTTCCTACTGGGCACGTGCAGGACACACAGAAAACAAGCAAAGAGGAAATGGTATACTTGTGCATCCCACCACTAAGCACATCTTTCCCTCCCCCTCTCTCTGCTTTCTGCAGGGATCACTCCCTACGCGACTCCCTTGTCCATTCGTCCCTCCCATCCCTCCCCACTGATCTCCCTCCTGGCACTTATCCTTGTAAGTGGAACAAGTGCTACACATGCCCTTACACTTCCTCCCTTACCACCATTCAGGGCCCCAGACAGTCCTTCCAGGTGAGGTGACACTTCACCTGTGAGTCGGCTGGGGTGATATACTGTGTCCGGTGCTCCCAATATGGCCTTCTATATATTGGCAAGACCCGACGCAGACTGGGAGATCGTTTTGCTGAACACCTGCGCTCTGTCACCAGAGAAAGCAGGATCTCCCGATGGCCACACATTTTAATTCCACATCCCATTCCCATTCTGATATGTCTATCCACGGCCTCCTCTACTGTAAAGATAAAGCCACACTCAGGTTGTTTGAACAACACGTCTGGGTAGCCTCCAACCTGATGGCATGAACATTGACTTCTTTAACTTCCGCTAATGCGCCCCACCTCCCCCTCGTACCCCATCCGTTATTTATTTATATACACACATTCTTTCTCTCTCTCTGTCCTTTTTCTCCCTCTGTCCCTCTGACTATACCCTCTTGCCCATCCTCTGGGTTTCCCCCCTCCCCCCTTTCCTTCTCCCTGGGCCTCCTGTCCCATGATTCTCTCATATCCCTTTTGCCAATCACCTGTCCAGCTCTTGGCTCCATCCCTCCCCCTCCTGTCTTCTCCTATCATTTGGATCTCCCCCTCCCCCTCCCACTTTCAAATCTCTTACTAGCTTTTCCTTCAGTTCGTCCTGACAAAGGGTCTCGGCCCGAAATGCCGACTGTACCTCTTCCTAGAGATGCTGCCTGGCCTGCTGCGTTCACCAGCAACTTTGATGTGTGTTGCTTGAATTTCCAGCATCTGCAGAATTCTTCGTGGTATACTTGGTGCGCGTTTGTCCAGTTACAGACTAGAAAAACTTAAAAGGAAATTGCCAAATGAAAGACTTGGTGCGTGTTTGTTCAGAAACATTTCCTAGCCATAGTCTCTTCACTGATGAAAGGGACGACAGCTACAACTAAATGCAATAAGGCTTGTTACTGGGCAAAAGTGAAATTTGCTGTTACCCTATTTGTTTGCCTTTCCTTTTGCCATGTTTTTGTGTATTATTTTGCTGTATTTAACATGTGCAATAAAACGAGTTATTGGGCAAAAGTGACAATTGCATCTATTGAATGCACAAGCAATACATTAATAAAGCACCTTGTTAAATGTATAAAACATGTCTGCATCAGTGTTATCTTGTATTTCCATACGATGTTACATTAGGCTGTAACACATCTATTGTCAGATATTGTTGTGGTGTTGGAGGTTGCTGCCACCATTTGTTCCAGCATGTCATGACAGCGGTTTTAAAATTAGCCGGTTACCCTGTACACACTATGGAGATATTAGGCGTTTTCAGATTTATTCACTCTGGAGAGCGTTTCTGAAAAGCTCCGCTTTTGGGGGAGGAAAACGGCATTTCAGTGTGGATGGAAGGTCAAAACGAAGAGAAAAACCTTTGGTTACGGATTTACCGGTCTAGTGTGGACATAGCCTAAGAAGCCCAGCTTTGCACCCACTAGTTGCTAGATCGTTGGTTTTGCCAGGGTGGTAATTAACGCTTCCCGGCCGCTTAGGATTGTGTGTGAAGTTTTGCTTCAGTACCGAGAATTATCTGTGAAACTCAGTCTCTCCATATCAAGATAAGTTTTCTAAGTTCTACTCCAGTTCCGAGGTTTACCTGTGTAACCCAGTCTCTCCGTATCAAGATAAATTCTGTCTGTCTCCTGCCTTCCTGCTCTCCCTCCTGTTTGCCGTTCAATGCTCATGCCCACGTCTGCATCCTAACTAAATCTCCGTGCCTGTGTCCTGTGCTTGGGTTCACCTCATTCATTGCAACAGAACAATCTGGCCATTATGGACCCAGCAGACACGAATCCCTTTCAACAAGCCCTCGCCGGCCAGGGTTCCCTACTGGGTCTGCACGACCAACTCCTCCAGGAGGTCATGGAGAACCTCTGTTCCCTGTCTGCTCACGTAGCGAAGATCGGTGACCAGGTGGACCGTGTATCCACTCATTTTACCCCATCGACTCCTGGAACACTGTCTAACCAGCCCAGCCAGCCTGTAGCGGCAACCCCCTACGTGTCAGCAACACCCCCACCAAGAGAGCCTCACGTCCCTGAGACGGAGCACTATGCTGGGGATTTGGGGAAGTGCCGGGCCTTCCTTCTTCAGTGCTCCTTGGTGTTCGAACAGTGGTCGTCCACGTACTCCACGGATAAGTCAAAGATTGCTTACATCGTGGGGTTGTTGCGGCGAAGTGCATTAGTGTGGGCCACAGCTGTTTGGGATAACCAACCGGATATCTGCTCTTCTTTCTCCACCTTTATCGTGGAAATAAGAAAGATCTTTGACCACCCCGTCCATGGTAAAGATGCCGCCATGCATCTACTCACTCTCCGCCAGGGCTCCCGCAGTGTTGCGGAATATTCCGTGGAGTTCCAGACGTTAGCTGCCGACTCGGGGTGGAACGATGAGTCACTCCAGGGGGTGTTTTGGATGGACTCAGCGACCTGGTGAAAGACAAGTTGGTGGCAAGAGACGACACCGACAGCCTGGATTCCCTGATCTCCCTAGCCACCAGGTTGGACAATTGCCCCCAGGAACGCCACGGGAAAAGAACTGGTCATCCACCACCTTTGGCCACTTCTCGGCACGCATTACCGCCTCCCGCCAGAACAAGCCTCTCTCCTCCTTCTGCACCCCGAGTAGCTCCAAGCCCGGCCGTTTCCACCGCCCCGGGAGAGGAACCCATGCAAGCTGAGACGGAACCGCCTTTCTCCCACTGAACGACTCCGGAGAATGCGAGCGGGCGAGTGTCTATATTGCAACCAGTCCAGCCACTTCCTTGCCACTTGCCCCTTCGGCCAAAAGGGGAGGGCTCACCAGTAGCAGGGGGGACCCAGGTGAGCCAGACAACATTCCCTTCTGTCCCCCGACCCCGGATGCAGCTTCAAGCCACTTCGTGTTACAACCAACAGTCCCTGCCTCTGTTAGCCCTAGTGGACTTCGGCACATAGGGAAACTTCTTGGATGAAAACTTAACCTTCCAAAGCCGGAATTCCTCATGAGCCATTGTGTATCCTCTTGGAAGCCCGGGCTCTGGACGGTAGACTACTGGCCCGAGTCACACATTGCACACCACCCCTGTCTCTCCTTCTCTCCGGGAACCATCAGGAACAGGTACGATTCAATTTAATTTCCTCTCCTCAAGGTCCTATAGTTCTCGGGTACCCCGGTTAAGCCGTAATAACCCCACATTGACTGGCCCACCAGGAGGATAGTCAGCTGGAGTCCGTTCTGTCACTCCACGTGCCCTGTCCCCTGTGAAAGTCACCGCAACCTCATCCGACTCTGAACCCCTCCGACTTATCCAAGGTTCCAGCAGAGTATCACGACCTGGGAGAAGTGTTTAGCAAGCAACGGGCTCTTTCCCTGCCTCCACATCACCCTAACGATTGCGCAACTGACCTTCTCCCCAGAGCCCCTCTACCCACCAGTCGGCAGTACAACCTGTCCCGACCAGAAAGGGAAGCAATGGAGGCATACCTAAGTGACTCTCTCCCGTCGGGCGTTATCCGACCCTCACCTTCTCCTGTAGGTGCAGGTTTCTCTTTGTGGGGAAGAAAGACGGCTCACTGCGCCCCTGCATTGACTACCGTGGCCTGAGTAGCATCACCATAAAGAATAAGTATCCTCTGCCCCTTATCAACTCTGCTTTCAAACCCCTTCACGGAGCCACAATTTTCTCTAAGCTGGACCTGCGGAATGCCTATCACCTGGTCAGTGGAAAACAGCTTTTAACACCCCTCTTCGTCATTTCGAATATCTGGTCATGCCGTTTGGTCTCACCAATGCCCCCACCGTCTTCCAAGCCCTGGTAAATGATGTCCTTAGGGACCTTATTAACTGTTTCATTTTTGTTTATTTGGATGACATCCTAATCTTCTCCTGCAGTCTTCCCACCATGTCCATCAGGTTCTTTAGAGGCATTTGGAGAGCAAACTCCTCGTTAAGGCAGAGAAGTGCGAGTTCCATGCCCGTTCTGTCAGTTTCCTGGGGTACATCATCGAGACCGGGCAAATGAGGGTGGATCGCGAAAAGATCCGGGCAGTGGCTGAATGGCCAAAACCCACGACGCTCAAACAACTCCAGCGATTTCTGGGGTTCGCAAACTTCTACCGTCGCTTCATCAGGGATTACAGCCGGGTGGCAGCGCCCCTTACTCAGCTCACCTCTCCTGCGACCCCTTTTCACTGGGACCCCGAAGCGGACTCAGCCTTCTCGGAGCTAAAGAGGCATTTCACTTCTGCTCCCATCCTGGTCCAACCTGACCCCTCCCACCAATTCATTGTGGAAGTCGACACCTCAGACTCTGGGGTGGGAGCGGTCCTCTCCTAACGCTCCGTCCCAGACCAAAAGCTCCATCCCTGCGCCACCCTCTCTCGCCGTCTGAACCCCGCCGAACAGAACTACGATGTTGGGAACCAGGAGTTACTGGCTGTCAAACTCGCCTTGGAGGAGTGGAGGCACTGAGTGGAGGGAGCTGAACATCCATTCATCATCTGGACGGACCATAAGAACCTCGCATACATCCAAACCGCCAAACGCTTAAATTCCCGCCAAGCCCGTTGGGCATTATTTTTTGGCTGTTTCAGATTCACACTCAGCTATCGTCCTGGCTCCAAGAACAGGAAGCCCGATGGTCTCTCTCATCAATCCGTCTCCAAGGAGAGCCTTCTCAACCCAGAGACCATCCTGCCACCATCCTGTGTGGTGGCTGTCCTCACCAGGGAGATCGAATCCATAGTCAGAGAGGCCCAACGGACTCAACCTGACCCACGCAATGGACCCTCCAATCGCCTCTTCGTGCCTGACTCGGTTCAGTCTCAGGTTCTCCAGTGGGGGCACACTTCTCGTTTCGCCTGCCATCCCAGAATTGATCGAACTCTGTCCCTTCTGAAGAGACATTTCTGGTGGCCCACCATGGATGCTGAAACTTGGTCCTTCATCTCTGCCTGTTCGGTACGTGCCCGCGGAAAAGCCACCCATCGACCACCTGCTGGGCTGCTTCGTCCCCTACCTGTCTCTGGCTGCCCTTGGTCCCACATTGCTCTGGATTTCGTCACTGGACTACCCCCTTCACATGGTAACACTGCTGTACTCACCGTGGTGAACCATTTCTCCAAAGCTGTGCTCTTTGTAGCCCTTCCCAAACTCCCTACAGCCCGTGAAACAGCCGACCTCCTTGTCCAACACATCTTCCACCTTCATGGAATTCCCTCTGACCTCATTTCTGACTGTGGCCCCCAATTCATCTCTCAAGTCTGTAGATCCTTTTGTCAAGCCCTTGGAGCCTCAGTAAGTCCATCTTCCATCCACAGACTAATGGTCAAACAGGATTTGGAAGCAGCACTGTGCTGCGTAACCACCAACAACCCATCATCCTGGAGCACCCATCTCACTTGGGTAGAGTATGCCCACAACTCCCTGGTCAGCACCACCACCGGAATGTCTCCCTTCGAATGTTCCCTCAGTTACAACCCCCACTGTTTCCTGCACATGAAAACGACATTGCTGTGCCTTCAGTTCAGGCTGATCTCCGCTGGTGCCGCAAGGTCTGGAAAGATGCACGCGTGGCCCTGCTCCGCTCAGCTGACTGCAGCCGGAGGATTGCCGATCACCACCTAATTATCGGCCTTGTCAGAAAGTTTGGCTATCTTCTAAAGACATCCCCCTCAAGAATGAATCCAAGAAACTCGCCCCTCGCTACCTCGGACCATTTGAAATTGAGAACATCATCAACCCCTCGGTGGTCAGACTCCAGCTGCCCAGATCCATGCACATTCATCCCAAGTTCCACATCTCCCAATTGAAACCCATATCTGTCAGCCCTTTGTGCCCTCCTGCTGAACCCCCTCCACCCACCTGGGTCATCAACGATCACCCAGCTTATACTGTCCGACAAATACTGGATGTGCGCCGCCAAGGCAGGGGCCTCCAGTACCTGGTTGGTTGGGAGGGATACGGTCCTGAGGAGCACACCTGGGTTCCCCACTCCTTCATCCCTGGACCCTTCCCTCATCTGTAATTTCCATCGAGACAATCCGGACAAGCCTGGTGGTTTGCCTGGAGGCTCCCGTTGGGGGGGGGGCGGGGGGGGTACTGTCACAGCTCCGACCGTTAATTCCCCATTTTCTCCTAGTTCCCTTTGATTGTGCCATGGTTCCGACCGTTAATTCCCCTTTTTCTTCTAATTCCCTTTGATGACAGCAAACCTGTTTTTTATCAAGACCTGCAGCATAAGAAGCCCAGCTTTGCACCAACTAGTTGCCAGATCGTTGGTTTTGCCAGAGTGGTAATTAACGCTTCCCGGCCGCTTAGGATTGTGTGTCCTAAGTTTTGCTTCAGTACCGAGAATTATCTGTGAAACTCAGTCTCTCCATATCAAGATAAGTTTTCTAAGTTCTACTCCAGTTCTGAGGTTTACCTGTGTAATCCAGTCTCTCCGTATCAAGATACATTCTGCCTGTCTCCTGCCTTCCTACTCTCCCTCCTGTTTGCCGTTCAACGCTCATGCCCGCGTCTGCATCCTAACTAAATCTCTGTGCCTGTGTCCTGTGCTTGGGTTCGCCTCATTCGTTGCAACATTGAAGGGCAAATGCAAGCAGACAGTGTGCTGTTAACGGAAAGCTCCTTAACAGTGCTGTTGAGCAGAGAGATCTTTCGATCCAATTTCATTGCTCCTTAAAAGTGGCTTCACAGGTCGATAAGGTGGTTAAGAAGCCTTTTGGAATGCTTGCTTTTATAGTCGAGGCACTGAGTTCAAAAGTCAAGAAGTTATGTTACAACTTTATAAAGTTTTGCTTACAGTTCTGGTCACCCACAATAGGAAGGATGTTGAGGCTTTGGAGAGGATGCAGAAGAGGTTTATCGGGCGGTTGCCTGATTTAGAAGCACGAGAGGATGGACAAACCTGGGTTGTTTTCTCTCAATGGTGGAGCTTGAGGGGTTATTCGATAAAGGTTTGTAAGATTATGAGAGGCATGGATAGACAGGGAGATCTGAAATGTCTAATACAAGAGGGCATCCATTGATAGTGAGAGGGGGTAGGCTCAAGGGGGATGTGGGGGTAAGTTTTTGACGCCTGGAATGCGCTGCCTGGTATGTTGGTAGAGGCAAGTACATTCGAGGCTTTTAAGAGACATTTAGATAGGCACATGGATGTGAGGAAGATGGAGGGATATGGACATTGTGTAGGTAGGAAACATTAGTGTTTCAGTGTTTTTGATTTGCTTTACAGCTGGTTCAGCACAACGTGGTGGGCCAAATAGCCTGTTCTGCTGTACTGTTCTGTGTCTATGTTCGAATATTGTCTTTCTTATACAATATACTGTTTGAGCTATTCAATTTAGTTTTGATTTATTTTTAAATAAATTTCAATGTGTTTACATTTTTATTCCAGTTCCTTGGGGTGACTGGGTATGTTACGTAGCAAGTCTACCAGTAGTCCAGAACTGAATGAAAATACCGGTTTCAGGAGTCTTTAGTGATTCTGTTTCCACATAAACTTCCCTTCAGTCTGCTGTGCTTTAGACATTGCTAAATTCCATCATGCACTGATGTGATATCCACAGTTCAAATGGGCTGCTTTGTTGGTAGGTTTCTCACAAGCATCATTTTACCTGACCCATCAATGTATTCTGGTTACTATATTCAGGCTGACTTGGATAGGTTGGGTGAGTGGGCAAATTCATGGCAGATGCAATTTAATGTGGATAAATGTGAAGTTATTCACTTTGGTGGCAAAAATAGGAAAACAGATTATTATCTGAATGGTGGCCGATTAGGAAAAGGGGAGGTGCAACGAGACCTGGCTGTCATTATACACCAGTCATTGAAAGTGGGCATGCAGGTACAGCAGGCGGTGAAAAAGGCGAATGGTATGCTGGCATTTATAGCGGGAGGATTCGAGTACAGGAGCAGGGAGGTACTACTGCAGTTGTACAAGGCCTTGGTGAGACCACACCTGGAGTATTGTGTGCAGTTTTGGTCCCCTAATCTGAGGAAAGACATCCTTGCCATAGAGAGAGTACAAAGAAGGTTCACCAGATTGATTCCTGGGATGGGAGGACTTTCATATGAAGAAAGACTGGATGAACTAGGCTTGTACTCGTTGGAATTTAGAAGATTGAGGGGGGATCTGATTGAAACGTATAGGGATTGGACAGACTAGATGCAGGAAGATTGTTCCTGATGTTGGGGGAAGTCCAGAATGAGGGGTCACAGTTTGAGGATAAGGGGGAAGCCTTTTAGGACAGAGATTAGGAAAAACTTCTTCACACAGAGAGTGGTGAATCTGTGGAATTCTCTGCCACAGGAAACAGTTGAGGCCAGTTCATTTACTATATTTAAGAGGGAGTTAGATAAGGCCCTTGTGGCTACAGGGATCAGGGGGTATGGAGGGAAGGCTGGTGCAGGGTTCTGAGTTGGATGATCAGCCATGATCATAATAAATGGCGGTGCAGGCTCGAAGGGCCGAATGGCCTACTCCTGCACCTATTTTCTATGTTTCTATTTATGTCATATGGGGGATACTGGGAGCAGACCCAAGTGCAAGACACAGACACTGAAGTACTAGGAACAGGACTTGACTAGAGAGCTGGGTTAGGGACTTGACTGGATGCAGACTAGGAGCTGGGGCAAGAACACAGACTTGGGCTAGGACATTGGCTAGGCAAGCAGGGCCAGGACAAGGAACTGGGAACTAGGAGCCTGGGCTTGGACTCTGAGCCAGAGACTGGACAAGGACCCAGAACCTGGTTCTTGACTCAGGCTCGGACCCCGGGACTAGGCGAGGACATGACGTGGCTACAGGACTGGACATGGCTTGGGTTCCTCGAGGCTTGGGTTCTTCATAGCTTGGGTTCCTCGAGGCGAGGACATGATGAGGCTTGGGTTTGGGCTCCGAGCCAGAGACTGGACAAGGACCCAGAACCTGGGTCTTGACTCGGGCTTGGACTCTAGAACTAGGCGAAGACATGACGTGGTCTTGGGAAACAGGAGCCTCGGAACACTAAACTGGAAGCCTTGACCTAGTTGAGGGAGAGACAGGAACGCAGAGCCTTGGTCGAGGGAGACAGGAACACAGAGCCTTGGTAATCAAGGGAGACAGGAACATGGAACACAGAGCCAGGACCCTTCCTTGGAAACAGGACGTAGGGCCAGGACTCATACACAGAACACTGAGAGACAGATCTCCACTCAAGGTAGCAGCAAACAGCCGGACCTACCCAGTGGAGGCAAGGGCATAAAGAGATGGTTCCCAACACTAGGTAGCGGCAAATGGCCGGGCCTACCTAGCGAAGGCGTGGATACAGAGACAGTTCCTAACACTAGGTAGCAGCAAACGGCTGGACCTACCTAGCAAAGGCATGGACACAGAGACAGTTCAAAACAACGATAGACAGTTCCTTATCTTGCTCCTGTGATTGAACTTGACAGCGGTGCAGGCGAGGGTTTCAGGCGAGGCAAGGCGAGGCTTCAGATGAGACAAGGCTTCAGTCAGGGCTCTGGGAGGAAGGTGAAGAGAAAGGAAGGGAACAGTCCAGCGCTGAAGCTTCTTCTTTTTGTTTTATGGCGGTTGGCAACCAGTTTTTCAGTGCATTACCGCCACCTGCTAGACTTGTGGTGTTCCAACCAAATATGTCCTGGAGTTCTCTACTTTAGACAATCTAGTTCAGCCTGCAGTTCTCTATTAGCATCACTCTGTAGTTGCAATTCCTCCTGAATGCTTAATACACTCATTAGATAATGCCGCAAACTACTATTCTTCCCTAATTTTGTCACGTTTTTATGTTGTTGCATTACCTCAATTATATTGATTTCATCTACATCACTTGTAAGACTAAAATTGTCTTGCTAAAGAATAGTAATTATCACACGTTATACTTTTAAAATTGCTGTTTTTCCAAGTCTGTCTGCTTTTTCAGGTTTTCCTTTTCTTGGATCATAGCCTGCAGTTGTTTACTGAGACCTCGGAGTTCTTCTTCATTTGCTTCCATGTTTTCATTTTATAATCTGAATGTAGATAATTCACTTTGCAACAAATTCCTTTTCCTTTTGTATCCTTGTAATAATTTCCTCCATTTTCCAACCTCTTTTCCAACTCACAGTTGTTCTTGTCAGGTACTTCTATTTATTGTTCTGCACATTTACCCTGGGCTTCAACCATAAACTCTGAGAATTTTCCTAAGTTCTGAAACGTATTTCTTAAATTCTTGACCATTTGCAATAAATATACTGCCATTAAGATTCTATCTCCCCTGCCTGTGAACTGTTGGATCCTCCATTCAGCATTTCTTTGACTTCTTCCCACCTAATCCCTTTAATACCAAGATACTTTCCTGCAGACTTGACTATAATTTTAATTTTTTCAGTCCTTTTGCTTGTTTGCACTGAACAATTAATTGCATCCACCATAAAAAGTACAAAATCCTTTCTACTCATTAAGTGTTTCCTTATTTTCCATATTACAGCCCTCACAATTCACCAGTTTATTATTCCCTGTATTTGTTTGCTTGACAGCCTTTTTTTCAGCAAATTCTTTCACTGCCTCTGCATAACTGATTCCTTGAGTTACTTTTACATATTGTATCTCAGCCACCTACTTGCTAGAAATGCACCCTCGATAAGCTGCGCTGTGTTCCTCGCCACAATTGCAGCATTTCAGCCTAGCGCCCGCCTCACAGTTCCCATATTCATGTATTCCAGCGCATCTCCCATATCTTTGTTCTCCTCTGCAGGCCGCCGCAATGTGCCTGAATTTCTGACATTTATAGCATCTTAAAGGCAGTGGTATGTATGTTCTAACCACATAACACATATACCCTAAGTAAACATTAGTCAGCAATCTCTTTTCTTGTAACTTTCCCATTTCTTGTAACTTTCAAACATTTGGCCTCAATAATTTTTGCTCCTTTTATGTTCTGTTAATCTCATCCATAGTAACTTTTATTGGTATCCCCGAAATAACTCCTCTAGTCCACTTTCTATTGTTGGGTATTGAGCATTGTACTTCTTTGCTGTTTATTTTACTTAATTTTATCACTTTGCCTTGCTGAGTTCTATCCCAACAAATCACTAATAACAATCCATTTCATAAAATCTTTGCTCTTTTAATCTCACCTATAATTTTGTTGAGCATCTTCATCAAACAAATCAGGTTCCAATCACCAAAAGACACCCTGTTTTCATTTAGTTTTATAATTGCTTTAATCTCATCTTTCCATTGTTTTGCTGTCCTGTTTTGATCATCCACTGACTCCTTAGAGTTTGATATCCCATACCTCTGCTTTCTTTTCTTCCTCTTTCCATTCCATTCCTCTTTCCCGCCGACCTCCATCTCTAGGTCACTTCCACTCTCACCAAAAACTTCCTTCAACAGCTTGGCTCTTTCCTTGATGTTCTCCCTCTCCACCATTTTCCAGTGAGTTCCACAATCAACTCTTCACAACCTATCACCCAGCACTGAAGCTGAACCAAGGAGCTATTTCTGTAGCCAGCCCAAAATGTGAATCAGCTGCCTCAATTAGAGCACCCAACAGAAAAAGGGAAAACCAGAAAACCTGGAATAAGGAATAATGGACCGGACTGTGAACTGGAATCCGGATTTCACAGACTGGACCATGACAATTTAATAACATTATCTACAGTACACCACTAAAAGAAAAAAATTCATGATCTTTACCTCAGCCACTTCATACAATAGTATTTTCCACTTTCTGAAGGTTCTTCGGATTAAGAACTTAACTTGCAATTCCTCACTGTTACGTGTGTATTTTTGGAACACATCCTCTTTCTGAAAAGTTTACCTCCACCATATATGGATCTTTTCAATATGTTTGAAGTGCTCAATTAGTTCTTTTTTTCAATCATTCAGTCAACTAACTTATTTTGAGGATCCCTGACTCACACCTTTCTCTACGACTGGCAGTTTAATAGAGCAGTGTCTGAGAAGAAACAGATCAGCAAAGATTCAGTTCAAAAATCCACACCCTGTCCTTTCCTGCCTAATTCAAACATCCACCACCTGCCCTTTCTCTGTCCCATTCAAACATCCCCCACCAATCCACTCCCTGTCCCATTGAAACAATCCCCACCTGTCCTTCCCCTATCAGTTCAAACACTGCACAACTTTCCTTTCCCTGTCCCATTCACACATCCCCACCTGTCCTTTCCTGTCCAGTTCAAACATCCCCACCTGTCCTTTCCCTATCAGTTCAAACACTGCACAACTTTCCTTTCCCTGTCCCATTCACACATCCCCACCTGTCCTTTCCTGTCCAGTTCAAACATCCCCACCTGTCCTTTCTCTTTCCTATTCAAATATCCACACCTGTCCTTTCCCTGCACAAATGTCCACCACCTAACATTTACCTGTCCAATTCAAACATCCACCACCTGCCCTTTACCTGTCCAATTCAAATGTGCCCCACCTGTTCCTTCTTTGCCCAGACATTTCCACCTGCCATATCCCTGTCCAATTCAAACATCCCCTAACTATCTTTCCATGTCTGTTCAAAGCTCCCCACCTGTCCTTTCCCTTTCCCATTCAAACATCCCCTACCTGTCCTTTCCTTGTCCCATTAACACATCCCCCACCTGTGCTTTCCTAGTCAGTTCAAATGCTACATCCTGCACCTGTCCTTTCCCTGTCCAATTCAAACATCCCCCACCTGTCCTTTTGGTGCCCAATTCAAATATCCCCACTTGTCTTTTCCAAATCCAAAGATCCCACACCTGTATATTCCCTGTCCAAATCAAACATCCCCACCTGTCACTTTGCTGTCCAATTCAAGCATTCCCCACTTGTCCTTTACCTGCCCAAACAGCTACTCCCTGTCCATTTCTAACATCCTCCACCTGTCCTTTCCTGTCAGTTCAAACATCCATCACCCGTCCTTTCTCTGCCCAAGCATTTCCACCTGTCATGTTCCTGTCAGTTCAAACATCCCCCAACTGTCTTTCCCTATCAGTTCAAACTCTCCCCACCTATCCTTTCTCTGTCCAATTCATATGATCCCCACCTGTTTTATCCCTTTCCAATTCAAATATCCCCCACCTGTTTTATCCCTGTCTAATTCAAACATCCCCACCTGTTTTATCCCTGTTCAATTCAAACATCCCCACCTGTTTTATCCCTTTCCAATTCAAACATCCCCACCTGTTTTATCCCTGTTCAATTCAAACATCCCCACCTGTTTTATCCCTGTTCAATTCAAACATCTCCATCTGTTTTATCCCTTTCCAATTCAAATAACCCCCACTTGTTTTATTCCTGCCCAATTCAAACATCCCTCACTGTTCTTTCCCTGCCCACAACAACGCATGAATTACACCAAGAAAATTTTAGCGAGACATCCTTCAGCCGTGTTGAGTGATAGTAGACTAATGTACATGTACAAGGACTGGTCTAGTTGACTGAACATGCATGCTGTTCACTGCTGAAAGGTGTTGTAGCATTATAGTTGCTGAATCTGACCTGCAGGTAACTTTGGTAGCCTGGGTACTGGCTTTGGTGGCCTGGAGACTGGCTTTGGTAGACGTGGGACTGGCTTAAGCACTATAGAAGAGATATAGTACAAAGTGGATGCTCTGTTACAGCAGCCAGATGTTGAATGAATGTTATCAAAGATGATTATATTCTTGCTCCTGAAACTCTGCCTCATCCACAATGTTTTCTGATTTTTGAGGATGTTGATAATGTAAGTCTGTGCTTCTCATTTTCAATTTTCCCCCTCACTATAATTGTTTTCTTTGTTTTTCTTCGTTCAGAAAACTCAGAATTCTCATCTGGCCAGGCAGCAACAGCAAGTAACAAGACAGTGTTGGAGAAGGCAGCCCATTACTCAAACCAATGCTTTTTTGTGTGTCCTGCAGGCAGTCTGTTTAAAAAGGCAACTCCCCAAAGTGCAGACCCACCCCGATCCAAAGGGAGCACACAGCATCTGGGTTTGACTACATATGAACTAAAACTGATTGGTGTGCACAAGGATTTTCTCTCATGGAAATTGGTCCAGACTCAATCAGCAACTGATGATCAATGTGTCAAGTTAGCAGGACATCCTCAGTATCTTGAGTCTTTTTGAAGTCAGACATGTGCTGTCATGGCTCTGCATACCAGTGTTGACAAGGTCTTTGAGGATGAGAAAGTAAAAATAAACTGGAGCAGGTGTAAGCTATTCTGCCCTGTTGAGTCTGTTTCACCATTCAATAAGGTAATGGCTGACCTAAGGCCACTTTCTCACTCTGTTCCTAGACTTCTTGGTTCCCCTATAATTTAAGTGACTATCAGTTTCTGTATTGAACATGTTCAAGGGCTCCATCTCCACAGAAGTCCAAAGACATTCAACTTTCTGAGAGAAGACATTTCTCTTTGTCTTCACTAAAGTGGATGACCTCCTCTTATATGGAGATTATGCTCACTAATTTTATGAAGCCCCATTTGGGGCAGGGATCTACTCAGCAACTACCCTGTCAATCCCCCCCCCCCCAAGTTTCAATAAGCTGATTTCACATTCTTCTGAACTGCAATGACTTCAGGCCCTCTCTTCTTATGCCGACCCCTTGAACCCAGGAAAGAACTGAGTGAACCTTCTCAGGCTCCACCTGTTACGTCTAAATTTCCCTATTATTCCCATGTGCCTTGTGATAAAGGCATAATTCCATGAACTTTCCAAACTATTGCTGCATTTGCAGACTATTGTTTGCTGTCTCTTCTACAAGTATCTCCCAGTAACTTTGTTCTGCAATATTTTCTAGTGTCATTCCATTTAAATAATAATTTGCATTTTCATTCTTCCTTCCAAACCAAATAGAACATTAAAGCACAGTAAATAATCTCACATTTTTATACTCTATCTACCAACTTCGTATCCATATCAGCATCCCTTTGCAGGCTTTTTATCCTCCTCACCACTTGCTAACCCACCTATCTTCATATCTTCATTGTGATAGGTCCATGGATAAAGTTTTATAGGAGTATGGAAAATGGGAGCATTGGGGATGGACATATTGGTCAGCCTGAAGGAGATGGTTCCATGGTGTATGATTCCATTATCATCAACAATTTTGGCTGTAATACTTTCAGCCAAGTCACCCAAATCTTCATCCAAGGATAGAGGAAAGAGGTTCTGCTGAAGGAATTTAAGCAGTTGGGACTAAACTAAAATAAAGAACCAAAAAGGTAATAATCTGTGGACAAATTGAAGGGGATTGACAAGGTGGTTGCTGGGAACATCTCTCCCCATTGGAGGTTTATAGAATCAGTGGGCATAATTTCATTGTCAGAGGAGGTCATCCACTTCTGTGGAGACAGAGACCAGAACTTTAGATGTGTGGCTCGAAGATTGATGTGGGAGAAATAGGTTTGATTTCACGGGACATTGATACCAGTACTGACGAAGGAAGGAGATGTTGTAATGGGATGGACTCCGTGCTGGGACCATGGTCCTGCTGAGTTGCAAAACTAGAGCTGTGGATAGGGCTTTAAACTAAATAGTATGGGGCAGGGAGCAGTTCAACAGCTTGGAATAGAATGGATAAAGTAAAAGAGCAGAGTGCAGAAGGGGTTACCGAAGTATCCACAATAAAGAATAAGACCTCTGGCCCCAATCACCTCATTTTCACTTCGGATGTCCAGTCCCTACACACATCCATCCCCCATCAGGAGGGCCTTACAGGTCTCTGCTTCTTTCTTGACAACAGACAAAACCAGTTCCCGCCACCACCACTCTTGCTGTCTGGCAGAACTGGTCTTCACTTCAAATAATTTCTTCTTCGACTCCACACTGCCTTCAAACCAAAGGTGTAGCCATGGGCACTCATCTGGAGCACAACTATGTCTGCCTTTTTGCCGGCTACATGGAACAATCTATGTTCCAAGCCCACACTTCTATCACTCCCCAACTCTTCCTATGCTACATTACAACTGCATTGGTGCTGCTTCCTGCACCCATGCTGAACTCGTCAACTTTATCAGCTTTGCCTCCAACTTCCACCCTGCCTTCAAATCTACTTGGTCCATTTCTGATACCTCCCTCCCCTTTCTCTCTGTCTCTATCTCTGGAGACGATCTGTCCACTGATATCTTTTATAAACCCAGCAATTCTCACAGCTACCTGGACTATACCTCTTCCCACCCTGTCACTTGTAAATATGTCATCCCCTTCTCTCATTTCCTCTGTCTCTGCTGCATCTGCTCTCAGGATGAGGCTTTTCATCCCAGGACTGATGAGGTGTCCTCCTGCTTCATAGAAAGGGCTTTCCTTCCTCCATCGTCAGTGCTGCCCTCACCCACATCTCTTCCATTTTGCACGCGCCTGCCCTCACCCCATCCTCCTGCTGCAATACCAGGGATAGTGTCCCTCCGGTCCTCACCTACCATCCCATTAGCCTGTGCATCCAGCATGTAATTCTCCATAACTTCTGCCATCTCCAGTGGGACCCCACCACAAAGCACATCTTCACGTGCCCCCACTTTATGCTTTCCATGGGGATCAGTCCCTACCTGACACCTTTGTTGACTCATCCCTCTCCACTGATCTCCCTCCTGATACCTATCCTTGCAAGTAGAACAAGTGCTTCACCTGCCCCTACAACTCCTCCCTCACTACTATTCAGAACCCCAAACAGTCCTTCCAGGTGAGGCAACACTTCACCTGTGAGTCTGTTGAGGTCATATACTGTATCTGGTGCTCCCAGTGTGGCCTCCTGTATCTTGGTGAGACCCAACACAGATTGGGAGATCTTTTTGCCGAACATCTATACTCCATCTGCTAGAAAAAGTGGGATCACCCAGTAGCCACCCATTTTAATTCCATTTCGCATTTTCATTAAGACATATTAGTTCATGGCCTCCTCTACTGCCATGATGAGGCCACACTCAGGTTGGAGGAACAACACTTTATATTCCACCTAGGTAGCTTCCAACCCGATGGCATGAACATCAACTTAACACACTTACAGTAGTTGCCCACCCTTCTTCGCTATTCCCAATTCCCATTTCCCTCTCTCACCTTATCTCCTTAACTGCCCATCAGCTCCCTCTGGTGCTTCTCCCCCTTCCCTTTCTTTCACAGTCTTCTGCCCTCTCCTATCAGATTCCCCCTTCTCCAGCCCTTTATCTCTTTCGCCAGTCAACTTCCCAGCTCTTTACTTCACCCCTCCCCCTCCCCCTCTCCCGGTTTCACCTATCACCTACCACCTTGTACTTCTTCCTCCCCTCCCCCCCTCCACTTACTCTGACCTCATCTTCCTTTCCAGTCCCGATGAAGGGTCTCAGCCTGAAACGTCAACTCTTTTCCATAAATGCTGCCTGGCCTGCTGAGTTTCTCCAGCATTTTGCATGTGTAGCCATAAGGAATAAGATATGAAGTTCAGAAAGGGATAAGAATTTAACTTCAGGCAACATGGAGACACAACTGAAAATTAGGCTAGTGAATACAGCACCAAGAGTTAGATTTGAGTGAAGTAGATGATGTAGCACAGTTAGAAATTAACAGGTATGACATTGTGGGCATCACTGAGTCATTGTTGAAAGAAGATCACATAAATTCAAGAGTATTGGGGCCAGGAGTGAGTGTAGTTGCTATTACTAAGGTGCTTGGGAAGTTGAAAGGTCTGAAGGTAGCAGGAACTTCGCTATGACCAGCGCACCAATTGTGAGTTGGAGAGCTTCGAGAGAGGAGGTCTGGGAGCGAAGTTTAAAAGGGGAAAGCTTCATGGGAACTGGGCTATAACTGGAGCACCAATCATGTGTTGAAGAGCAGGGAAGGTTCAGGCATAAAAGGGAGACACTGCCTAGCGGAGTGATCTGAGGCAGAGTGGTAGGGCTTTGGCTCATTCGGGCTTCGGTGAAGAAAGTTGGTAAATGGACTTCGTTTTTCCTTGCATTTTTTGAGGAACACAGAGCATGTCTGTAGGGTTAGTACAGAGGGTGAACAGCCAGAAGTCTTGGCACACGTTGGTACGAATGACATAGGTAGAGAAAGGGAGGAGGTCCTGAAGAGAGAATTCAGGGAGTTAGGTAGGAAGCTGAAAAGCAGGACCTCCAGGGTAGTAATCTCAGGATTGCTATCTGTACCACGTGCTAACGAGTGCAAGAATAGCATGATCAGGCATTTTAATGTGTGGCTGAGAGACTGGTGTAGACTGCTTTAGGTTTCTGGATCATTGGGGCCTCTTCTGGGGGAAGTACGACCTGTACAAAAAGGACAGGTTACCCCTGAACCCAAAGGGATCCAATATCCTAGCATGCAGGTTTAATAGAGCTGTTAGGGAGGGTTTAAACTAATTTGATAGGGCGATGGGAAATGGAGTGATAGGGCTGAAGAAGGGGAAAACAGAAATAAATCAAAGATAGCTGCAACAGAGATGATAAGGACAGGCAGGAGATGAGGAATAATCACAGCTAGTGGGATGATTTACAACAGAAAGCAACAAATACTGGACTGAAAGTGTTATATTTTTAATGCATCCAGCATAAGAAATAAAATAGACGATCTTGAAATTCAGCTACAGATTGGCAAGTATGACATTGTGGCTATCTCTGAAATTTGGCTAAAGGATGGCTGCCATTGGGAGCTGAACGTCCAAGGATATACAGTGTATCGGAAAGATAGGTTAGTAGGCAGGAGGTGGTGTGGCTCTGTGTATAAGAAATAATATTAAATCATTAGAAAGGGATGACATAGGACTGGAAGGTGCAGAGTCTCTCTGAGTTGAGTTAAGAAATGGCAAGGGTAAAAGGACCCTAATGGCAGTTATATACAGGCCTCCAAACAGCAGCCAGGATGTGGATTACAAATTACAGCAGGAGATAGAAAAAATGTGTCAGAAGGGCAATGTCATGATAATCGTTGGGGATTTTAACATGAAAGTAGATTGGGAAAACCAGGCCAGTACTGGTCCTCAAGAGAGAATTTGTAGAATGTTCAAGGGATGGCTTTTTAGAACAGCTTGTTGTTGAGCCCACTTGGGGATCAGCTGTACTGGATTGGGTGTCGTGCAATGATCCGAAGGTGATAAGAGAGTTTCAGGTTAAGGAACCTTAGTGAACAGTGATCACAATATGATTGAGTTTACTTTGAAATTTGAGAAGGAGAAGCTAAATTCCAATGTGTCGGTAGTTCAGTGAAATAAAGGAAATTACAGTGGCATGAGAAGGGAACTGGCCAAGGTTGACTGGAAAGGGACACTAGCAAGAAGGACAGCAGAGCAGCAATGGCTGCAGTTTCTGTGAAAAATGAGGCAACTGCAAGACAGATACATTCCAAATAAGAAGAAACTTTTGAATGGAAGAAGCATACTACCGTGGCTGCCAAAGTATAAGCAAAAGAGAAGGCATACAAGCAAGCCAAGGCTAGTGGGAAGATAGAGGATTGGGAAGCTTTTAAAAACTAGCAGAAGGAAATTAAGAAGGTTGTTAGGAAGAAAAAGATGAATTATGAAAGGAAGCTGGCAACTAATATCAAAGAAGATACTAAAAGCGTTTTTATGTATATAAAGGATAAAAGAAAGTTGAGGGTAGATATAGGATCAGTAGAAAATTACGCTGGAGATATTGTAATGAGAAATGCAGAGATGGCAGAGGAACTGAATGCGTATTTTGCATCAGTTTTCACAGTGGAAAACATCTGCAGTACCAGACATTCAAGAGTGTCAGGGAAGTGAAATATGTGCAGTGAAAATTGCAACTGAGAAGGTGCTCGGGAAGCTTAATGATCTGAGGGAGGTTAAAAGGCCTGAACAGATTAGATATGGCAAAGTTATTTCCCATAGAACTATAGAACCATAGAAACTACAGCACAGAAACAGGCCCTTTGGCCCTTCTTGGCTGTGCCGAACCATTTTCTGCCTAGTCCCATGGTAGGGGAGTCTAGGACAAGAGGGCACGACTTCAGTATTGAAGAACATCCATTTAGAACAGAGATGTGGAGAAATTACTTTAGTCAGGGGGTGGTAAATCTGTGGAATTTGTTGCCACAAGTGGCTGTGGAGGCCAAGTTATTGGGTGCATTTAAGGCAGAGATAAATAGGTTCTTGATTAGCCAGGGCATCAAAGGGTATGGGGAGAAGGCAGGAGAGTGGGGAATGTCTGGAAGAATTAGATCAGCCCATGACTGAATGGTGGAGCAGACTCAATGGGCCAAATGGCCTACTTCTGCTCCTATATCTTATGGTCTTATGGTCTTGTGTCAACTGTACCAAATGGACTGAACCCCAGGATTCTCAAGGAGATAGCTGAAGAGATTGTGGAGTACAAGAAAATCACAAATGTCACTCACTCCTCCCTTTAAGAAGGGAGAGAGGCAAAAGTCAGGAAATTATAAACCAGTTAGGCCCACTTCAGTGGTTGGCAAGATGTTATAGTCCAGTTACAAAATATACATGGACTAAGATGTTAACTGTCCTGTGCTATCACCAGTGAGATCATCAGTTGATCTGCCACCTGTCTTCAGGAGTTTCGGCCCGCTTATGATCAAGACTCCTTCGAGGTGGTGGGCCAGCAGTGCTAAAGCACCACCTCCCACTGGTGAGCTTAAAAACTTGGCATCTGCCTCTATCAGAGTTGTTGGTCACTTCCATCCAACAGATAGTCTACTCTTCAGGTGTCTATGCAACTACTGAAGGGTTTGCAAGATATGTATACACTGTCAGACTATCTGCCCCTCTGGACATACTTGGTCCACACCCATGCTGATCCTTTCTCTGCTGCCTCAGCTACAGCCCTGCTGGTTGACTTGACCTCTCTTCTAGTGAAGCCAAGGTCACGCAGCCACTTCTGGAGAGTGAACGCAATAAACCCACGGCAGCCTACTTCGAATGGATAGCATGAGACCTTCCACCCTCTGTCCCTGCACTCTGATCTCAACTCTGCATACTTGGTTAACTTGCGCTCATGGGCTTCATTGATGTTGTCTTCCCAGGGGAATGTGAGTTCACCAATAACCACTTCTCTACTGGTGTCAGACCATACGATTATATCTGGACGCAATGTTGTGAAAGCTATTTGCTCCGGGAAACTGCCTTTCCCGTCCAAGTCAGCCTTGACACGCCAATCATTGGCTGAAGAAAGTATGCTTGATCGTGAGCCTGCGCTGTACACCCTTGACTTGGAGCCTTCTTTCACAAATGATATGCGATGTTCTGTGCAGCATGGGGCATGAGATAAGTTGTTCTGCAGTACTGTCTGCTCAACTGCTTCTGTTACAACTTTGAGAACGTTGTTATGTCTCCAAGTGTACATGCCGCTGGAAAGATTGACTCTGCATGCACTCACAATATGTTGAAGTGTTCCCTTCTCGCCACAAGCAGCACACCTGTCTGTCTTATCTTCATACCAGGTGCTGAGGTTGGCAGGTGTTGGGAGCAGATCGTACGCTGCTCTACATAGAAAAGAAATGCGGAGCGGTTCCATCTGTCACAGAATATTCCAAGATAGATGTCATTGTTCAACACTTTCCCTCCGGGTCCAAGCCCCTTGTTTGGCCAGGCCAGCTGTTTTAGCTAACCTCTTCTCCTCTTCTACCTCTCATATTTCTTGTGTTACAAGCTCACGGCGCTCCTTACCTGTAGAAGATGACCTCCACTTGTGGGTTGTCCACCCAAGTCCCTGGCAGCCTAGCTGGATAGCCCCAACCGTCTCCTTGTGCTTCAATCTAGACTCTGCCTCATCAACTGCTACACGGGCTGACCACTTCCTGCCTGATCTCACATCCGGCTGGGTGTTCTTGATGACAGGGTCTTTTGAGTCTCGAAGCATCAAGAATGATCTTACCTTGGCTACCTTGACCTCTTCAACAAGGGATTTCACTGGGATGGTAAGCTTTGTTTGGCTACTGTGGATTGCAACATTGGTGAGGCTGCTCGGTACTGCAAGCCACTTCTTCACATACTTGTTGATCTTCCGTTCCATTGCCTCAACATGGAACATTGCCACTTCATAGACAGTTAGTGGCCACATTATCCGTGGCATCAGTCCGTACTGCAAGCACCACAACTTCAACTTGCCAGGCAAGCCACACTCGTCAACAGACATCAGACCTCTGCTGATCTGTTCTCCTGTCTCTTGAACCCTCTTGGTGTCTCTCAGCTCCTCTGTGTACCATCGCCCGAGGCTCTTAACTGGTTGGTCCTGAATGGATGGAATCTCCTCTCCACAAAGAGTGAAATGAAAGTCAACCAGCTTTCCTCTCCTAAGGACAAGGCTCCTTGACTTCTTGGTCTTGAACTTCATTCTTCCCCAATCCATTAGCTCCTCGAGTCTAGATAGTACATTTTCCACTGCCTCCGTACTGGGACCCAAAAGGGTAAGATCATCCATGAACGCTCGTATTGGTGGTAACTCCTCTACGCCATCAAGTGCGACAGACACCTGGTCCCACTGATTCTGCAGCCCTCACAATAACCTCCATGGCTAACACAAAAAGGATGGGTGAAATTGCACATCCCATTGGGATTCCAACATCCAGGCTCTGCCACCTGGTTGTAAACTGCTGAGTGGAAAACCTCATCTGGAAATCGTTGTAGTACTGCATAACAAAGTTCCTCACCATAGCAGGAATCCATAGGAATTCCATCGCAAACTCAATCAGGACATAGGGAACAGAACCATATGCATTTGCCAGATCAAGCCAAACTACAGCCAGATTTCATCTCAACCTTTTTGACTCCTGGATGGTATGCCATATCATACTAGAATGTTCAAGTCATCCTGGGAAGCCTGGTATTCCTGCCTTCTGCACAGATGTATTTACTAATCCATTTTCAATCACAAATGAAGATATTCTTTCTGCCAGAATGCCAAACATAATCTTCCCCTCTACATTCAGGAGTGAAATTGGTCGGAACTGATTCAATGGAGAAGAATTCTCTTCCTTTGGGATGTATACTCCTTCAGCCTTGCTCCATGACAAAGGAACAACACCTTGTCTCCACACCATCTTTAACAATCTCCACAAGTATTTCCTCAGCTGTTCACACTTCTTGAACACCTTATACGGCACTCCATTAGGTCCTGGCACTGAGCCTAATGAACCGTTCGACTTCTGCCAATTTGGGTTCTGACAGATCGAACTTCACTCTTGGCTTGGTAGGCTTCACAAGCCCTGAAATGTCAAGCAAAGGAGCCTCCCGCTGTTCGTTAGAGTAAGTGCTTGCCAGGTGATCCTCAAGTTCTTGTTCAGAGATGTTAAGCTGCCTGCTCTTACTTTGTTCAAACAGTTTCTTTGTAAACTCATGAGGGTTCTCAAAGAACGACTTCCTTGCCTTCTCTCTCTTCTTTCTCTTTTTACGTTGTGACTCTGCACGATGGAGTAATGCTAACTTTATTCGAAAATGCTCTCGGAGATCAGCAAGCCCTGGCTTGTCACCCTCACTTGCTACCTTCCACCTCCGTCTCAACGATCTAAGCTCTTTCCTCAACCTACTTATCTCCTTCTGGCGCCTGCTTGGCTGCTGTGTCGGCTTTGTTTTCTTCAACTCAACCAAACCAAACCTGTACTTTCCAACATCGTAAATCATATCGCCCATCACTTCCAACTTTCTCTTTGATGTTCCCCTGAGCGTGTTCTCCAACATCATACTGATATCCTCATCAAATACATGCCAAGCCTTCTCATCTGCCATTGCTGGCCACTTGACCTTCCTCTTCTTCTCTACCTCCACACCACCGCCATCATGGGAAGAATCTACCTGGGTGCTGTGGTCTGAAACCTGACCTGGGTTATCTCTTGTCTGACCTGGAATATGATGACGCTCTCCAGAGCGAATCGCTGTGGCTTGTGAATCAGTGGTTGAAAAGACCACATCATCTGTGCTTGGTGAAGAAATCTCATCTTCATCCACTGGGATGGAATAGCACTTCAACTTTGCTTGGTGGACTCGTACACCTTTAATGCTGGAAAACGCTCTCCCACACCAACACACTGGACACTCAGAGCCTCTTATCCTAGCTCTTGGTCGTAGTCGTTCCCTGTAATTAAATGTATCCGTCCGATTGGGTCCATCATTCTCCCTCCCTCTCGGAGGACCCCGAGGGTATGTTTCTCCATGTAAACTAGAAGCTTCAAGAGGTGGGTGCTCTTCTGAGCTGGTGCCCGGACTGCCAATCCCGACACCCCCAGTGCCAGTCTTTCCTGGCTGTCCGCTGTCTCTCCACGCTGTCACCGGACTATTCCCGGTTGCCAACCAGACTATTCCTGGTAGTCACTGGTGTCCAGAACAAAAGAGTTACAAAATACACATGGACTAAGATGTTAACTGTCCTGTGCTATCACCAGTGAGATCATCAGTTGATCAGCCACCTGTCTTCAGGAGTTTCGGCCCGCTTATGATCAAGATTCCCTCGAGGTGGTGGGCCAGCAGTGCTAAAGCACCACCTCCCACTGGTGAGCTTAAAAACTTGGCATCTGCCTCTATCAGAGTTGTTGGTCACTTCCATCCAACAGATAGTCTATTCTTCAGGTGTCTATGTAACTACTGAAGGGTTTGCAAGATATGTATACACTGTCTGACTATCTGCCCCACTGGACATACTTGGTCCACACCCATGCTGATCCTTTCTCTGCTGCCTCAGCTACAGCCCTGCTGGTTGACGATCTCTCTTCTACTGAAGCCAAGGTCACGCAGCCACTTCTGGAGAGTGAACGCAATAAAGCCACAGCAGTCTACTTCGAATGGATAGCATGAGACCTTCCACCCTCTGTCTCTGCACTCTGATCTCAACTCTGCATACTTGGTTAACTTGCGCTCATGGGCTTCATCGATGTTGTCTTCCCAGGAGACTGTGAGTTCACCAATAACCACTTCTCTACTGGTGTCAGACCATACGATTCTATCTGGACACAATGTTGTGAAAGCTATTTGCTCCGGGAAACTGCCTTTCCCGTCGAGGTCGGCCTTGACACACCAATCATTGGCTGAAGAAAGTATGCTTGATCGTGAGCCTGCGCTGTACACCCTTGACTTGGAGCCTTCTTTCACAAATGATATGCGATGTTCTGTGCAGCATGGGGCATGAGATAAGTTGTGCTGCAGTACTGTCTGCTCAACTGCTTCTGTTACAACTTTGAGAACGTTGTTATGTCTCCAAGTGTACATGCCGCTGGAAAGATTGACTCTGCATGCACTCAAGATATGTTGAAGTGTTCCCTTCTCGCCACAACCAGCACACCTGTCTGACTTATCTTCATACCAGGTGCTGAGGTTGGCAGGTGTTGGGAGCAGATCGTACGCTGCTCTGCATAGAAAAGAAATGCGGAGCGGTTCCATCTGCCACAGAACATTCCAAGATAGATGTCATTGTTCAACACTTTCCCTCCGGGTCCAAGCCCCTTGCTTGGCCGGGCCAGCTGTTTTAGTTAACCTCTTCTCCTCTTCTACCTCTTGTATTTCTTGTGTTACAAGCTCACGGCGCTCCTTACCTGTAGAAGATGACCACCACTTGTGGGTTGTCCATCCAAGTCCCTGGTGGCCTAGCTGGATAGCCCCAACCGTCTCCTTGTGCTTCAATCTAGACTCTGCCTCATCAACTGCTACACGGGCTGACCACTTCCTGCCTGATCTCACATCCAGCTGGGTGTTCTTGATGACAGGGTCTTTTGAGTCTCGAAGCATCAAGAATGATCTTACCTTGGCTACCTTGACCTCCTCAACAAGGGATTGCACTGGGATGGTAAGCTTTGTCTGGCTACTGTGGATTGCAACATTGGTGAGGCTGCTCGGTACTCCAAGCCACTTCTTCACATACTTGTTGATCTTCCGTTCCATTGCCTCAACATGGGACATTGCCACTTCATAGACAGTTAGTGGCCACATTATCCGTGGCATCAGTCCGTACTGCAAGCACCACAACTTCACCTTGCCAGGCAAGCCACACTTGTCGACAGACATCAGACCTCTGCTGATCTGTTCTCTGTAATTAGGGATGAGGTTTTGAGGTACTTGGAGGCACTTAGTAAAATAGGCTGAAGTCAGCATAGTTACTTTAAATTGTAATCATTCCTTACAATCTGTTGGAATTCTTTGAGGAAATAACAGGCAGGACAGACAAAGGAGAATCAGTGGGTGTTGCTTACTTAGATTTGCAGAAGGTCTTTAATAAAATGCCACACATGAGACTGCAAAACAAGGTAAGAGCCTGTGGCATTACATGAAAGATACTAGCATGGAAAGAAGATTGGCTGACTGGCAGGAGGTAAAGAGCCAGAATAAAAAGGTCCCTTTTCCGGTTGGCTGCTGGTGACCAGTGATGCAGGGGTTGGTGTTGGGATGGTGTGGGGTTGGTGTGGGGTTGATGTGGGGTTGGTGGGTTGGAGTGGGGTTGATGTGGGGTTGGTGGGTTGGTGTGGGGTTGGTGTTGGGTTGGTGGGTTGATGTGGGTTGGTGTTGGGTTGGTGTAGGGTTGATGTGGGGTTGATGTGGGGTTGGTGTGGGGTTGGTGTTCGGTTGGCTACTTGTTATTGATCTGAATGATGCAATTGATGGCTTTGTGCACAAATCTACAGATGATACAAATGTAGGTGGTGGTCAGGTAGTGCTGAGGAATCAAGGAGTCTACAGAAGGATTTGGACAGATTAGGAGAATGGACAAAGAAGTGGCAGGTGGAATAGAGTGTAGGGAAGTGTATGGTCATGCACTTTGGCAGAAGGAATAAAGGTGTATACTATATTCTAAATGGGAGCAATCTCAGAAATCAGAGGCACAAGTAAACTTGGGATTCCTAATGCAGGTTAAATAGGTAGTAAAGAAAGCAAGTGCCTTCTGAAGGGTTTTGACCCAAAACATCGATTGTACTCTTTTCCATAGGTGCTGCCTGGCCTGCTGAGTTCCTCCACCATTTTGTGTGTGTTGCTCGGATTTCCAGCGTCTGCGGATTTTCTCTTGTATGTGTTAAGGAAAGCAAATACAAGGTTAGCATTCATTTTGAGAGGGCTAGAATATAAACACAAGAATGTAATTCTGAAGCTTCATAAGGCATTGGTCAGACCACATTTGGGGAATTGTGAACAGTTTTGGGCCTCATTTTTAGGAAAGTGTGTGCTGGCAAGGAAGAGGATCCAGAGGAGGTTTACAAGAATGTTCTCAGGAATGAAAGGGTTAACGTATGAGGAGCATTTGATGGCTCTGGGCTTGTATTCACTGGTGTTTAGAAGAATGAGCAGGGATCTCATTGAATCCTACCAGAAATTGAAAGGCCAGGATAGAATGGATATGGAGAGGATGTGAAAGAGTATAGGACCAGAGAGCACAGACTCAGAATAAAAGGGGGTCATTTAGAACAGAGATGAAGAGGTATTTCTTTTGCCAGAGGGTGGTGAATCTGTGGAGTTCTGTGCTATAGAAGGCATTGGAGGTCAAGTCATTGGGTATATTTAAAGTGGAGGTTGATAATGTTCTTGATTAGTAAGGTCTTTGAAGATTATGTGGAGAATGCAGGAGAATGGAGTTGAGTTAGAAAATAAATCACCCATGATCAAATGGCGGACCAGACTTGCTGGCGGAATCGCCTAATTCTGCTGCTATGTTCTATGGTCTAATTATGTGGAGGATTACAATGTCACTCTGAACAAAACTGTTCAGGATGTGCCATATCCAACAGCTCAAATACTTACCGGAGTATTTGATGGAGCTGGTGAGCTCTCGTGAGTTACCTTCTGTCTGTGACTGTGTGAGTTTCTGTAAGGAGTTCACCTTCTCCCGTGACTGTGTGAGTTTCTGTAAGGAGTTCACCTTCTCCCGTGACTGTGTGAGTTTCTGTAAGGAGTTCACCTTCTCCCGTGACTGCGTGAGTTTCTGTAAGGAGTTCATGTTCTCCCGTGACTGCGTGAGTTTCTGTAAGGAGTTTATGTTCTCCCGTGACTGTGTGAGTTTCTGTAAGGAGTTCACGTTCTCCCGTGACTGTGTGAGTTTCTGTAAGGAGTTCACCTTCTCCGTGACTGTCTCCGTGACTGTGTGAGTTTCTGTAAGGAGTTTATGTTCTCTGTAAGGATTATTTCCGTGAGTTTCTGTAAGGAGTTAGACTGTTGAGTTTCTGTAAGGAATTCACCTTCTCCCGTGACTGTGTGAGTTTCTGTAAGGAGTTCACTTCTCCCGTGACTGTGTGAGTTTCTGTAAGGAGTTCACGTTCTCCTGTGACGGCGTGAGTTTCTGTAAGGAGTTTATGTTCTCCTGTGACTGTGTGAGTTTCTGTAAGGAGTTCACCTTCTCCCGTGACTGCGTGAGTTTCTGTAAGGAGTTTATGTTCTCCCGTGACTGCGTGAGTTTCTGTAAGGAGTTTATGTTCTCCCGTGACTGTGTGAGTTTCTGTAAGGAGTTCACCTTCTCCCGTGACTGTGTGAGTTTCTGTAAGGAGTTCACCTTCTCCCGTGACTGCGTGAGTTTCTGTAAGGAGTTTATGTTCTCCCGTGACTGTGTGAGTTTCTGTAAGGAGTTCACCTTCTCCCGTGACTGTGTGAGTTTCTGTAAGGAGTTCATTTTCTCCCGTGACTGCGTGAGTTTCTGTAAGGAATCACGTTCTCCCGTGACTGTGTGAGTTTCTGTAAGGAGTTCACCTTCTCCCGTGACTGTGTGAGTTTCTGTAAGGAGTTCACGTTCTCCCGTGACTGTGTGAGTTTCTGTAAGGAGTTTATGTTCTCCCGTGACTGTGTGAGTTTCTGTAAGGAGTTCACCTTCTCCCGTGACTGCGTGAGTTTCTGTAAGGAGTTTATGTTCTCCCGTGACTGTGTGAGTTTCTGTAAGGAGTTTATGTTCTCCCGTGACTGTGTGAGTTTCTGTAAGGAGTTCACCTTCTCCCGTGACTGTGTGAGTTTCTGTAAGGAGTTCACCTTCTCCCGTGACTGTGTGAGTTTCTGTAAGGAGTTCACCTTCTCCCGTGACTGTGTGAGTTTCTGTAAGGAGTTCACCTTCTCCTGTGACTGTGTGAGTTTCTGTAAGGAGTTTATGTTCTCTCGTGACTGCGTGAGTTTCTGTAAGGAGTTCACCTTCTCCCGTGACTGTGTGAGTTTCTGTAAGGAGTTCAAGTTCTCCTGTGACTGCGTGAGTTTCTGTAAGGAGTTTATGTTCTCTCGTGACTGTGTGAGTTTCTGTAAGGAGTTCACCTTCTCCCGTGACTGTGTGAGTTTCTGTAAGGAGTTCACCTTCTCCCGTGACTGCGTGAGTTTCTGTAAGGAGTTCACGTTCTCCTGTGACTGTGTGAGTTTCTGTAAGGAGTTTATGTTCTCCCGTGACTGCGTGAGTTTCTGTAAGGAGTTTATGTTCTCCTGTGACTGTGTGAGTTTCTGTAAGGAGTTTATGTTCTCCCGTGACTGCGTGAGTTTCTGTAAGGAGTTCACGTTCTCCTGTGACTGTGTGAGTTTCTGTAAGGAGTTTATGTTCTCCCGTGACTGCGTGAGTTTCTGTAAGGAGTTCACGTTCTCCTGTGACTGTGTGAGTTTCTGTAAGGAGTTCACCTTCTCCCGTGACTGTGTGAGTTTCTGTAAGGAGTTCACCTTCTCCCGTGACTGTGTGAGTTTCTGTAAGGAGTTCAAGTTCTCCTGTGACTGCGTGAGTTTCTGTAAGGAGTTTATGTTCTCTCGTGACTGTGTGCGTTTCTGTAAGGAATTCACCTTCTCCCATGACTGTGTGAGTTTCTGTAAGGTGTTCACCTTCTCCCGTGACTGCGTGAGTTTCTGTAAGGAGTTTATGTTCTCTCGTGACTGCGTGAGTTTCTGTAAGGAATTCACCTTCTCCCGTGACTGTGTGAGTTTCTGTAAGGAGTTTATGTTCTCCCGTGACTGCGTGAGTTTCTGTAAGGAGTTTATGTTCTCTCGTGACTACGTGAGTTTCTGTAAGGAGTTTATGTTCTCCCGTGACTGCGTGAGTTTCTGTAAGGAGTTTATGTTCTCTCGTGACTGTGTGAGTTTCTGTAAGGAATTCACCTTCTCCCATGACTGTGTGAGTTTCTGTAAGGAGTTCACCTTCTCCCGTGACTGCGTGAGTTTCTGTAAAATGTTCACCTTCTTCTGTGACTGCGTGAGTTTCTGTAAGGAGTTTATGTTCTCCCGTGACTGCGTGAGTTTCTGTAAGGAGTTCACGTTCTCCTGTGACTGTGTGAGTTTCTGTAAGGAGTTTATGTTCTCCTGTGACTGTGTGAGTTTCTGTAAGGAGTTTATCTTCTCCCGTGACTGCGTGAGTTTCTGTAAGGAAATAATGTTCTCCGGTGACTGTGTGAATTTCTGTGAGGAGTTTATGTTCTCCCATGACTGCGTGAGTTTCTGTAAGGAGTTCACGTTCTCCTGTGACTGTGTGAGTTTCTGTAAGGAGTTCACCTTCTCCTGTGACTGTGTGAGTTTCTGTAAGGAGTTTATGTTCTCTCGTGACTGTGTGAGTTTCTGTAAGGAGTTCACCTTCTCCCGTGACTGCGTGAGTTTCTGTAAGGAGTTTATGTTCACCTGTGACTGCGTGAGTTTCTGTAAGGAGTTTATGTTCTCTTGTGACTGTGTGTGTTTCTGTAAGGAATTCACCTTCTCCCATGATTGTGTGAGTTTCTGTAAGGTGTTCACCTTCTCCCGTGACTGCGTGAGTTTCTGTAAGGAGTTTATGTTCTCTCATGACTATGTGAGTTTCTGTAAGGAATTCACCTTCTCCCGTGACTGTGTGAGTTTCTGTAAGGAGTTTATGTTCTCTCGTGACTGTGTGAGTTTCTGTAAGGAGTTCACCTTCTCCCGTGACTGCGTGAGTTTCTGTAAGGAGTTCACGTTCTCCTGTGACTGTGTGAGTTTCTGTAAGGAGTTCACCTTCTCCCGTGACTGCGTGAGTTTCTGTAAGGAGTTTATGTTCTGTCGTGACTGTGTGAGTTTCTGTAAGGAATTCACCTTCTTCCGTGACTCTGTGAGTTTCTGTAAGGAGTTTATGTTCTCCCGTGACTGCGTGAGTTTCTGTAAGGAGTTCACGTTCTCCTGTGACTGTGTGAGTTTCTGTAAGGAGTTTATGTTCTCCCGTGACTGCGTGAGTTTCTGTAAGGAGTTTATGTTCTCCGGTGACTGTGTGAGTTTCTGTAAGGAGTTCACCTTCTCCCATGACTGTGTGAGTTTCTGTAAGGTGTTCACCTTCTCCCGTGACTGCGTGAGTTTCTGTAAAATGTTCACCTTCTTCTGTGACTGTGTGAGTTTCTGTAAGGAGTTTATGTTCTCTCGTGACTGCGTGAGTTTCTGTAAGGAATTCACCTTCTCCCGTGACTGTGTGAGTTTCTGTAAGGAGTTTATGTTCTCCCGTGACTGCGTGAGTTTCTGTAAGGAGTTTATGTTCTCTCGTGACTACGTGAGTTTCTGTAAGGAGTTTATGTTCTCCGGTGACTGTGTGAATTTCTGTGAGGAGTTTATGTTCTCCCATGACTGCGTGAGTTTCTGTAAGTAGTTCACGTTCTCCTGTGACTGTGTGAGTTTCTGTAAGGAGTTCACCTTCTCCTGTGACTGTGTGAGTTTCTGTAAGGAGTTTATGTTCTCTCGTGACTGTGTGAGTTTCTGTAAGGAGTTCACCTTCTCCCGTGACTGCGTGAGTTTCTGTAAGGAGTTTATGTTCACCTGTGACTGCGTGAGTTTCTGTAAGGAGTTTATGTTCTCCTGTGACTGCGTGAGTTTCTGTAAGGAGTTCACCTTCTCCCGTGACTGTGTGAGTTTCTGTAAGGAGTTCACCTTCTCCCGTGACTGCGTGAGTTTCTGTAAGGAGTTCATGTTCTCCCGTGACTGTGTGAGTTTCTGTAAGGAGTTCACCTTCTCCCGTGACTGTGTGAGTTTCTGTAAGGAGTTTATGTTCTCCCGTGACTGTGTGAGTTTCTGTAAGGAGTTCACCTTCTCCCGTGACTGCGTGAGTTTCTGTAAGGAGTTCACGTTCTCCTGTGACTGTGTGAGTTTCTGTAAGGAGTTCACCTTCTCCCGTGACTGCGTGAGTTTCTGTAAGGAGTTTATGTTCTCTCGTGACTGTGTGAGTTTCTGTAAGGAGTTCACCTTCTCCCGTGACTGTGTGAGTTTCTGTAAGGAGTTTATGTTCTCCCGTGACTGCGTGAGTTTCTGTAAGGAGTTCACGTTCTCCTGTGACTGTGTGAGTTTCTGTAAGGAGTTTATGTTCTCCCATGACTGCGTGAGTTTCTGTAAGGAGTTCACGTTCTCCTGTGACTGTGTGAGTTTCTGTAAGGAGTTCACCTTCTCCCGTGACTGTGTGAGTTTCTGTAAGGAGTTCACCTTCTCCCGTGACTGCGTGAGTTTCTGTAAGGAGTTCACGTTCTCCTGTGACTGTGTGAGTTTCTGTAAGGAGTTCACCTTCTCCCGTGACTGTGTGAGTTTCTGTAAGGAGTTTATGTTCTCCCGTGACTGCGTGAGTTTCTGTAAGGAGTTCACGTTCTCCCGTGACTGTGTGAGTTTCTGTAAGGAGTTTATGTTCTCCCGTGACTGCGTGAGTTTCTGTAAGGAGTTCACCTTCTCCCGTGACTGCGTGAGTTTCTGTAAGGAGTTTATGTTCTCTCGTGACTGTGTGAGTTTCTGTAAGGAATTCACCTTCTCCCGTGACTGTGTGAGTTTCTGTAAGGAGTTTATGTTCTCCCGTGACTGCGTGAGTTTCTGTAAGGAGTTCACGTTCTCCTGTGACTGTGTGAGTTTCTGTAAGGAGTTCACCTTCTCCTGTGACTGTGTGAGTTTCTGTAAGGAGTTTATGTTCTCTCGTGACTGTGTGAGTTTCTGTAAGGAGTTCACCTTCTCCCGTGACTGCGTGAGTTTCTGTAAGGAGTTTATGTTCACCTGTGACTGCGTGAGTTTCTGTAAGGAGTTTATGTTCTCTTGTGACTGTGTGCGTTTCTGTAAGGAATTCACCTTCTCCCATGACTGTGTGAGTTTCTGTAAGGTGTTCACCTTCTCCCGTGACGGCGTGAGTTTCTGTAAGGAGTTTATGTTCTCTCATGACTATGTGAGTTTCTGTAAGGAATTCACCTTCTCCCGTGACTGTATGAGTTTCTGTAAGGAGTTTATGTTCTCTCGTGACTGCGTGAGGTTCTGTAAGAATTCACCTTCTCCCGTGACTGCGTGAGTTTCTGTAAGGAGTTCACGTTCTCCTGTGACTGTGTGAGTTTCTGTAAGGAGTTCACCTTCTCCCGTGACTGCGTGAGTTTCTGTAAGGAGTTTATGTTCTGTCGTGACTGTGTGAGTTTCTGCAAGGAATTCACCTTCTTCCGTGACTCTGTGAGTTTCTGTAAGGAGTTTATGTTCTCCCGTGACTGCGTGAGTTTCTGTAAGGAGTTCACGTTCTCCTGTGACCGTGTGAGTTTCTGTAAGGAGTTTATGTTCTCCCGTGACTGCGTGAGTTTCTGTAAGTAGTTCACGTTCTCCTGTGACTGTGTTAGTTTCTGTAAGGAGTTCACCTTCTCCCGTGACTGTGTGAGTTTCTGTAAGGAGTTCACCCTCTCCCGTGACTGCATGAGTTTCTGTAAGGAATTCACGTTCTCCTGTGACTGTGTGAGTTTCTGTAAGGAGTTCACCTTCTCCCGTGAGTGTGTGTGTTTCTGTAAGGAGTTCAAGTTCTCCTGTGACTGCGTGAGTTTCTGTAAGAAGTTTATGTTCTCCCGTGACTGTGTGAGTTTCTGTAAGGAGTTCACCTTCTCCCATGACTGCGTGAGTTTCTGTAAGGTGTTCACCTTCTCCCGTGACTGCGTGAGTTTCTGTAAGGAGTTTATGTTCTCTCATGACTATGTGAGTTTCTGTAAGGAATTCACCTTCTCCCGTGACTGTGTGAGTTTCTGTAAGGAGTTTATGTTCTCTCGTGACTGCGTGAGTTTCTGTAAGAATTCACCTTCTCCCGTGACTATGTGAGTTTCTGTAAGGTGTTCACCTTCTCCCGTGACTGCGTGAGTTTCTGTAAGGAGTTCACGTTCTCCCGTGACTGTGTGAGTTTCTGTAAGGAGTTTATGTTCTCCTGTGACTGCGTGCGTTTCTGTAAGGAGTTTATGTTCTCTCGTGACTGTGTGAGTTTCTGTTAGGAATTCTCCTTCTCCTGTGACTGCGTGAGTTTCTGTAAGGAGTTTATGTTCTTCCGTGACTGCGTGAGTTTCTGTAAGGAGTTTATGTTCTCTCGTGACTGTGTGCGTTTCTGTAAGGAATTCACCTTCTCCCATGACTGTGTGAGTTTCTGTAAGGTGTTCACCTTCTCCCGTGACTGCGTGAGTTTCTGTAAGGAGTTTATGTTCTCTCATGACTGTGTGAGTTTCTGTAAGGAGTTCACCTTCTCCCGTGACTGCGTGAGTTTCTGTAAGGAGTTTATGTTCTGTCGTGACTGTGTGAGTTTCTGTAAGGAATTCACCTTCTTCCGTGACTCTGTGAGTTTCTGTAAGGAGTTTATGTTCTCCCGTGACTGCGTGAGTTTCTGTAAGGAGTTCACGTTCTCCTGTGACTGTGTGAGTTTCTGTAAGGAGTTTATGTTCTCCCGTGACTGCGTGAGTTTCTGTAAGGAGTTCACGTTCTCCTGTGACTGTGTGAGTTTCTGTAAGGAGTTCACCTTCTCCCGTGACTGTGTGAGTTTCTGTAAGGAGTTCACCTTCTCCCGTGACTGCGTGAGTTTCTGTAAGGAAGTCATGTTCTCCCGTGACTGCGTGAGTTTCTGTAAGGAGTTCACGTTCTCCCGTGACTGTGTGAGTTTCTGTAAGGAGTTCAAGTTCTCCTGTGACTGCGTGAGTTTCTGTAAGGAGTTTATGTTCTCCCGTGACTGTGTGAGTTTCTGTAAGGAGTTCACCTTCTCCCGTGACTGCGTGAGTTTCTGTAAGGAGTTTATGTTCTCTCATGACTATGTGAGTTTCTGTAAGGAATTCACCTTCTCCCGTGACTGTGTGAGTTTCTGTAAGGAGTTTATGTTCTCTCGTGACTGCGTGAGTTTCTGTAAGAATTCACCTTCTCCCGTGACTATGTGAGTTTCTGCAAGGTGTTCACCTTCTCCCGTGACTGCGTGAGTTTCTGTAAGGAGTTTATGTTCTCCCGTGACTGTGTGAGTTTCTGTAAGGAGTTTATGTTCTCTCGTGACTGCGTGAGTTTCTGTAAGGAATTCACCTTCTCCCGTGACTGCGTGAGTTTCTGTAAGGAGTTTATGTTCTTCCGTGACTGCGTGAGTTTCTGTAAGGAGTTTATGTTCTCTCGTGACTGTGTGCGTTTCTGTAGGGAATTCACCTTCTCCCATGACTGTGTGAGTTTCTGTAAGGTGTTCACCTTCTCCCGTGACTGCGTGAGTTTCTGTAAGGAGTTTATGTTCTCTCATGACTATGTGAGTTTCTGTAAGGAATTCACCTTCTCCCGTGACTGTGTGAGTTTCTGTAAGGAGTTTATGTTCTCTCGTGACTGCGTGAGTTTCTGTAAGAATTCACCTTCTCCCGTGACTGCGTGAGTTTCTGTTAGGAGTTTATGTTCTCCCGTGACTGTGTGAGTTTCTGTAAGGAATTTATGTTCTCCCGTGACTGCGTGAGTTTCTGTAAGAAGTTTATGTTCTCCCGTGACTGCGTGAGTTTCTGTAAGGAGTTCACGTTCTCCCGTGACTGCGTAAGTTTCTGTAAGATGTTTATGTTCTCCCGTGACTGCGTGAGTTTTTGTAAGGAGTTTATGTTCTCTCGTGACTGTGTGAGTTTCTGTAAGGAATTCACCTTCTCCCGTGACTGTGTGAGTTTCTGTAAGGAATTCACCTTCTCCCGTGACTGTGTGAGTTTCTGTAAGGAATTCACCTTCTCCCGTGACTGTGTGAGTTTCTGTAAGATGTTCACCTTCTCCTGTGACTGTGTGAGTTTCTGTAAGGAGTTTATGTTGTCTCGTGACTGCGTGAGTTCCTGTAAGGAATTCACCTTCTCCCGTGACTGTGTGAGTTTCTGTAAGGAGTTCACGTTCTCCTGTGACTGTGTGAGTTTCTGTAAGGAGTTTATGTTCTCTCGTGACTGTGTGAGTTTCTGTAAGGAATTCACCTTCTCCCGTGACTGTGTGAGTTTCTGTAAGGTGTTCACCTTCTCCCGTGACTGCGTGAGTTTCTGTAAGGAGTTCACGTTCTCCTGTGACTGTGTGAGTTTCTGTAAGGAGTTTATGTTCTCCCGTGACTGCGTGAGTTTCTGTAAGGAGTTTATGTTCTCCGGTGACTGTGTGAATTTCTGTGAGGAGTTTATGTTCTCCCATGACTGCGTGAGTTTCTGTAAGGAGTTCACGTTCTCCTGTGACTGTGTGAGTTTCTGTAAGGAGTTTATGTTCTCCCGTGACTGCGTGAGTTTCTGTAAGGAGTTCACGTTCTCCTGTGACTGTGTTAGTTTTTGTAAGGAGTTCACCTTCTCCCGTGACTGTGTGAGTTTCTGTAAGGAGTTCACCTTCTCCCGTGAGTGTGTGTGTTTCTGTAAGGAGTTCAAGTTCTCCTGTGACTGCGTGAGTTTCTGTAAGAAGTTTATGTTCTCCCGTGACTGTGTGAGTTTCTGTAAGGAGTTCACCTTCTCCCATGACTGTGTGAGTTTCTGTAAGGTGTTCACCTTCTCCCGTGACTGCGTGAGTTTCTGTAAGGAGTTTATGTTCTCTCATGACTATGTGAGTTTCTGTAAGGAATTCACCTTCTCCCGTGACTGTGTGAGTTTCTGTAAGGAGTTTATGTTCTCCCGTGACTGCGTGAGTTTCTGTAAGGAGTTTATGTTCTCTCGTGACTACGTGAGTTTCTGTAAGGAGTTTATGTTCTCCCGTGACTGCGTGAGTTTCTGTAAGGAGTTCACCTTCTCCCGTGACTGTGTGAGTTTCTGTAAGGAGTTCACCTTCTCCCGTGACTGCGTGAGCTTCTGTAAGGAATTCACCTTCTCCTGTGACTGCGTGAGTTTCTGTAAGGAGTTTATGTTCTCCCGTGACTGCGTGAGTTTCTGTAAGGAGTTTATGTTTTCTCGTGACTGTGTGCTTTTCTGTAAGGAATTCACCTTCTCCCATGACTGTGTGAGTTTCTGTAAGGTGTTCACCTTCTCCCGTGACTGCGTGAGTTTCTGTAAGGAGTTTATGTTCTCCTGTGACTGTGTGAGTTTCTGTAAGGAGTTTATCTTCTCCCGTGACTGCGTGAGTTTCTGTAAGGAAATAATGTTCTCCCGTGACTGTGTGAGTTTCTGTAAGGAGTTCACGTTCTCCTGTGACTGTGTGAGTTTCTGTAAGGAGTTCACGTTCTCCTGTGACTGTGTGAGTTTCTGTAAGGAGTTCACCTTCTCCTGTGACTGTGTGAGTTTCTGTAAGGAGTTTATGTTCTCCCGTGACTGCGTGAGTTTCTGTAAGGAGTTTATGTTCTCCTGTGACTGTGTGAGTTTCTGTAAGGAGTTTATGTTCTCTTGTGACTGTGTGGTTTCTGTAAGGAGTTCACCTTCTCCCGTGACTGTGTGAGTTTCTGTAAGGAGTTCACCTTCTCCCGTGACTGCGTGAGTTTCTGTAAGGAGTTTATGTTCTCTCGTGACTGCGTGAGTTTCTGTAAGAATTCAACTTCTCCCGTGACTATGTGAGTTTCTGTAAGGTGTTCATGTTCTCTCGTGACTGTGTGAGTTTCTGTAAGGAGTTCACCTTCTCCCGTGACTGCGTGAGTTTCTGTAAGGAGTTTATGTTCTCCTGTGACTGTGTGAGTTTCTGTAAGGAGTTCACCTTCTCCCGTGACTGCGTGAGTTTCTGTAAGGAGTTTATGTTCTCCCGTGACTGTGTGAGTTTCTGTAAGGAGTTCACCTTCTCCCGTGACTGCGTGAGTTTCTGTAAGGAAGTCATGTTCTCCCGTGACTGCGTGAGTTTCTGTAAGGAGTTCACGTTCTCCTGTGACTGTGTGAGTTTCTGTAAGGAGTTTATGTTCTCCCGTGACTGTGTGAGTTTCTGTAAGGAGTTCACGTTCTCCCGTGACTGTGTGAGTTTCTGTAAGGAGTTCACCTTCTCCCGTGACTGTGTGAGTTTCTGTAAGGAGTTCACCTTCTCCCGTGACTGCGTGAGTTTCTGTAAGGAGTTCACGTTCTCCTGTGACTGTGTGAGTTTCTGTAAGGAGTTCACCTTCTCCCGTGACTGTGTGAGTTTCTGTAAGGAGTTCACCTTCTCCCGTGACTGCGTGAGTTTCTGTAAGGAGTTTATGTTCTCCCGTGACTGTGTGAGTTTCTGTAAGGAGTTCAGCTTCTCCCATGACTGCGTGAGTTTCTGTAAGGTGTTCACCTTCTCCCGTGACTGCGTGAGTTTCTGTAAGGAGTTTATGTTCTCTCATGACTGTGTGAGTTTCTGTAAGGAATTCACCTTCTCCCGTGACTGTGTGAGTTTCTGTAAGGAGTTTATGTTCTCCCGTGACTGCGTGAGTTTCTGTAAGGAGTTCACCTTCTCCCGTGACTGTGTGAGTTTCTGTAAGGAGTTTATGTTCTCCCGTGACTGCGTGAGTTTCTGTAAGGAGTTCACCTTCTCCCGTGACTGCGTGAGTTTCTGTAAGGAGTTTATGTTCTCTCGTGACTGCGTGAGTTTCTGTAAGTATTTCACCTTCTCCCGTGACTGTGTGAGTTTCTGTAAGGAGTTCACCTTCTCCCGTGACTGCGTGAGTTTCTGTAAGGAAGTCATGTTCTCCCGTGACTGCGTGAGTTTCTGTAAGGAGATAATGTTCTCCGGTGACTGTGTGAGTTTCTGTAAGGAGTTCACCTTCTCCCGTGACTGCGTGAGTTTCTGTAAGGAGTTTATGTTCTCTCTGACTGTGAGTTTCTGTAAGGAATTCACCTTCTCCCGTGACTGTGTGAGTTTCTGTAAGGAGTTTATGTTCTCTCGTGACTGTGTGAGTTTCTGTAAGGAATTCACCTTCTCCCGTGACTGCGTGAGTTTCTGTAAGGAGTTTATGTTCTCCCGTGACTGTGTGAGTTTCTGTAAGGAGTTCACCTTCTCCCGTGACTGTGTGAGTTTCTGTAAGGAGTTTATGTTCTCCCGTGACTGCGTGAGTTTCTGTAAGGAGTTCACGTTCTCCCGTGACTGCGTGAGTTTCTGTAAGGAGTTTATGTTCTCCCGTGACTGTGTGAGTTTCTGTAAGGAGTTTATGTTCTCCCGTGACTGTGTGAGTTTCTGTAAGGAGTTCACCTTCTCCCGTGACTGCGTGAGTTTCTGTAAGGAGTTCACCTTCTCCCGTGACTGTGTGAGTTTCTGTAAGGAGTTCACCTTCTCCCGTGACTGTGTGAGTTTCTGTAAGGAGTTCACCTTCTCCTGTGACTGTGTGAGTTTCTGTAAGGAGTTCACGTTCTCCTGTGACTGTGTGAGTTTCTGTAAGGAGTTCACCTTCTCCCGTGACTGTGTGAGTTTCTGTAAGGAGTTCACCTTCTCCCGTGACTGTGTGAGTTTCTGTAAGGAGTTTATGTTCTCCCGTGACTGCGTGAGTTTCTGTAAGGAGTTTATGTTCTCCCGTGACTGTGTGAGTTTCTGTAAGGAGTTCACCTTCTCCCGTGACTGCGTGAGTTTCTGTAAGGAGTTCACGTTCTCCTGTGACTGTGTGAGTTTCTGTAAGGAGTTTATGTTCTCCCGTGACTGCGTGAGTTTCTGTAAGGAGTTTATGTTCTCCGGTGACTGTGTGAGTTTCTGTAAGGAGTTTATGTTCTCCCGTGACTGCGTGAGTTTCTGTAAGGAGTTCACGTTCTCCTGTGACTGTGTGAGTTTCTGTAAGGAGTTTATGTTCTCTCGTGACTGTGTGAGTTTCTGTAAGGAATTCACCTTCTCCCGTGACTGTGTGAGTTTCTGTAAGGAGTTTATGTTCTCCCGTGACTGCGTGAGTTTCTGTAAGGAGTTCACCTTCTCCCGTGACTGCGTGAGTTTCTGTAAGGAGTTTATGTTCTCCCGTGACTGTGTGAGTTTCTGTAAGGAATTTATGTTCTCCCGTGACTGCGTGAGTTTCTGTAAGAAGTTTATGTTCTCCCGTGACTGCGTGAGTTTCTGTAAGGAGTTCACGTTCTCCCGTGACTGCGTGAGTTTCTGTAAGGAGTTTATGTTCTCCCGTGACTGCGTGAGTTTCTGTAAGGAGTTTATGTTCTCTCGTGACTGTGTGAGTTTCTGTAAGGAATTCACCTTCTCCCGTGACTGTGTGAGTTTCTGTAAGAGTTATTCTCCCGTGACTGGTGAGTTTCTGAAGGTTCACCTTCTCCCGTGACTGTGTGAGTTTCTGTAAGGATGTTCACCTTCTCCTGTGACTGTGTGAGTTTCTGTAAGGAGTTTATGTTCTCTCGTGACTGTGTGAGTTTCTGTAAGGAATTCACCTTCTCCCGTGACTGTGTGAGTTTCTGTAAGGAGTTCACCTTCTCCTGTGACTGTGTGAGTTTCTGTAAGGAGTTTATGTTCTCTCGTGACTGTGTGAGTTTCTGTAAGGAGTTCACCTTCTCCCGTGACTGCGTGAGTTTCTGTAAGGAGTTCACGTTCTCCTGTGACTGTGTGAGTTTCTGTAAGGAGTTTATGTTCTCCCGTGACTGCGTGAGTTTCTGTAAGGAGTTCACCTTCTCCCGTGACTGTGTGAGTTTCTGTAAGGTGTTCACCTTCTCCCGTGACTGCGTGAGTTTCTGTAAGGAGTTCACGTTCTCCTGTGACTGTGTGAGTTTCTGTAAGGAGTTTATGTTCTCCCGTGACTGCGTGAGTTTCTGTAAGGAGTTCATGTTCTCCCGTGACTGTGTGAGTTTCTGTAAGGAGTTTATGTTCTCCCGTGACTGCGTGAGTTTCTGTAAGTAGTTCACGTTCTCCTGTGACTGTGTGAGTTTCTGTAAGGAGTTCACCTTCTCCCGTGACTGTGTGAGTTTCTGTAAGGAGTTCACCTTCTCCCGTGACTGTGTGAGTTTCTGTTAGGAGTTCACCTTCTCCCGTGACTGCATGAGTTTCTGTAAGGAGTTCACCTTCTCCCGTGAGTGTGTGTGTTTCTGTAAGGAGTTCAAGTTCTCCTGTGACTGCGTGAGTTTCTGTAAGAAGTTTACGTTCTCCCGTGACTGTGTGAGTTTCTGTAAGGAGTTCACCTTCTCCCATGACTGCGTGAGTTTCTGTAAGGTGTTCACCTTCTCCCGTGACTGCGTGAGTTTCTGTAAGGAGTTTATGTTCTCTCATGACTATGTGAGTTTCTGTAAGGAATTCACCTTCTCCCGTGACTGTGTGAGTTTCTGTAAGGAGTTTATGTTCTCTCGTGACTGCGTGAGTTTCTGTAAGAATTCACCTTCTCCCGTGACTATGTGAGTTTCTGCAAGGTGTTCACCTTCTCCCGTGACTGCGTGAGTTTCTGTAAGGAGTTTATGTTCTCCTGTGACTGCGTGCGTTTCTGTAAGGAGTTTATGTTCTCTCGTGACTGTGTGAGTTTCTGTTAGGAATTCACCTTCTCCCGTGACTGCGTGAGTTTCTGTAAGGAGTTTATGTTCTTCCGTGACTGCGTGAGTTTCTGTAAGGAGTTTATGTTCTCTCGTGACTGTGTGCGTTTCTGTAGGGAATTCACCTTCTCCCATGACTGTGTGAGTTTCTGTAAGGTGTTCACCTTCTCCCGTGACTGCGTGAGTTTCTGTAAGGAGTTTATGTTCTCTCATGACTATGTGAGTTTCTGTAAGGAATTCACCTTCTCCCGTGACTGTGTGAGTTTCTGTAAGGAGTTTATGTTCTCTCGTGACTGCGTGAGTTTCTGTAAGAATTCACCTTCTCCCGTGACTGTGTGAGTTTCTGTAAGGAGTTTATGTTCTCCCGTGACTGTGTGAGTTTCTGTAAGGAATTTATGTTCTCCCGTGACTGCGTGAGTTTCTGTAAGGAGTTCACCTTCTCCCGTGACTGCGTGAGTTTCTGTAAGGAGTTTATGTTCTCCCGTGACTGCGTGAGTTTCTGTAAGGAGTTTATGTTCTCTCGTGACTGTGTGCGTTTCTGTAAGGAATTCACCTTCTCCCGTGACTGTGTGAGTTTCTGTAAGGAATTCACCTTCTCCCGTGACTGTGTGAGTTTCTGTAAGGAATTCACCTTCTCCCGTGACTGTGTGAGTTTCTGTAAGATGTTCACCTTCTCCTGTGACTGTGTGAGTTTCTGTAAGGAGTTTATGTTGTCTCGTGACTGCGTGAGTTCCTGTAAGGAATTCACCTTCTCCCGTGACTGTGTGAGTTTCTGTAAGGAGTTCACGTTCTCCTGTGACTGTGTGAGTTTCTGTAAGGAGTTTATGTTCTCTCGTGACTGTGTGAGTTTCTGTAAGGAATTCACATTCTCCCGTGACTGTGTGAGTTTCTGTAAGGTGTTCACCTTCTCCCGTGACTGCGTGTGTTTATGTAAGGAGTTCACGTTCTCCTGTGACTGTGTGAGTTTCTGTAAGGAGTTTATGTTCTCCCGTGACTGCGTGAGTTTCTGTAAGGAGTTTATGTTCTCCGGTGACTGTGTGAATTTCTGTGAGGAGTTTATGTTCTCCCATGACTGCGTGAGTTTCTGTAAGGAGTTCACGTTCTCCTGTGACTGTGTGAGTTTCTGTAATGAGTTTATGTTCTCTCATGACTGTGTGAGTTTCTGTAAGGAATTCACCTTCTCCCGTGACTGTGTGAGTTTCTGTAAGGAGTTTATGTTCTCTCGTGACTGCGTGAGTTTCTGTAAGAATTCACCTTCTCCCGTGACTGCGTGAGTTTCTGTTAGGAGTTTATGTTCTCCCGTGACTGTGTGAGTTTCTGTAAGGAATTTATGTTCTCCCGTGACTGCGTGAGTTTCTGTAAGAAGTTTATGTTCTCCCGTGACTGCGTGAGTTTCTGTAAGGAGTTCACGTTCTCCCGTGACTGCGCAAGTTTCTGTGAGATGTTTATGTTCTCCCGTGACTGCGTGAGTTTTTGTAAGGAGTTCATGTTCTCTCGTGACTGTGTGAGTTTCTGTAAGGAATTCACCTTCTCCCGTGACTGTGTGTGTTTCTGTAAGGAATTCACCTTCTCCCGTGACTGTGTGAGTTTCTGTAAGGAATTCACCTTCTCCCGTGACTGTGTGAGTTTCTGTAAGGAATTCACCTTCTCCCGTGACTGTGTGAGTTTCTGTAAGGAGTTTATGTTGTCTCGTGACTGCGTGAGTTCCTGTAAGGAATTCACCTTCTCCCTTGACTGTGTGAGTTTCTGTAAGGAGTTCACGTTCTCCTGTGACTGTGTGAGTTTCTGTAAGGAGTTTATGTTCTCTCGTGACTGTGTGAGTTTCTGTAAGGAATTCACATTCTCCCGTGACTGTGTGAGTTTCTGTAAGGTGTTCACCTTCTCCCGTGACTGCGTGTGTTTATGTAAGGAGTTCACGTTCTCCTGTGACTGTGTGAGTTTCTGTAAGGAGTTTATGTTCTCCCGTGACTGCGTGAGTTTCTGTAAGGAGTTTATGTTCTCCGGTGACTGTGTGAATTTCTGTGAGGAGTTTATGTTCTCCCATGACTGCGTGAGTTTCTGTAAGGAGTTCACGTTCTCCTGTGACTGTGTGAGTTTCTGTAATGAGTTTATGTTCTCTCATGACTGTGTGAGTTTCTGTAAGGAGTTTATGTTCTGTCGTGACTGTGTGAGTTTCTGTAAGGAGTTTATCATCTCCCGTGACTGGGTGAGTTTCTGTAAGGAGTTTATGTTCTCCCGTGACTGCGTGAGTTTCTGTAAGGAGTTTATGTTCTCCCGTGAATGTGTGAATTTCTGTGAGGAGTTTATGTTTTCCCGTGACTGCGTGAGTTTCTGTAAGGAGTTCACGTTCTCCTGTGACTGTGTGAGTTTCTGTAAGGAGTTTATGTTCTCCCTTGACTGCGTGAGTTTCTGTAAGGAGTTCAGGTTCTCCTGTGACTGTGTCAGTTTTTGTAAGGAGTTTATGTTCTCCCGTGACTGTGTGAATTTCTGTGAGGAGTTTATGTTCTCGCATGACTGCGTGAGTTTCCTCCGGGTGCTGCAGTCCCTTCCTACATATAGGTTAGTATGATAATTGGTCACATGGTTGTATTTGGGCAGTACAGTTCGTGGGTCCGGAAGAGCTTTTACTGCACTGTATCTCTAAATAAAAATATAAACAAAAATAACATGGGGATCAGATGAAATGCTGTCACATGATGTGGGAGCTGGTGGACCCCATTGCGGTTCCTGGAGGCCACATCTACAGCAAGTGTTGGGTGCTCGAGGAACTCAGGCTCAAAGTTGTGAACTGGATTCCGAGCTTCAAATGCTGCAATGCATCGGAGAGAGGCACACTGTACACTGCACACGGTGGTCACCCTTCAAATTCCATCTGTGGCCATGGGCAAGAAGCGTGACTGCAAGTAAGGCAGGTAGCAGGATCCCAGAGATATTGCTAGAGGAACTTCATCCCTTGAGCTTGCCCAAGAGGTCCGAGGTGTGAGGATGAGAGTGGGAGCTATTGGAAGGATGAACCAATGAACCATGGCAGCATGCTTCAGAGAACCATTCAAGGGAGGGGAGAGAAGAGAAATGCGGCTGTACTTGGGGATAATGTAGTCAGGGGAATAGACCCAATTCTCTGTTGCAATACAGAAAAGTCTCGAAGCCTGAGCTGTCAACCTGACGCTGGTGTTCAGAACATCTCATACGAGTTGCCGGAGAATTTGGAATGTGAGGGGAACGATCCAATTGTCATGATCCATGTGGGTACCAATGACATGGGAAGAAAAGGACAGTGGTTCTGCTGAGGGAATTTGTGCAGCTAGGGGCTAAATTAAAATGCATAATAATAAAAAAAAGTATGGATAAAGTAAAAGGGAAGGAGAAGAAAAAATTCTGAAGTCTCAGTTTGTGAGATAGCAGCAGGACAGTGTTAGAGAAGGCAATTCATTACTAGATCTTTGAATGCTTCCTGGCCAACATGTAGTGAAGAGAGTTGTTGGGACAACATGTACTGTATGTCACACCACGCAGTGCACTTTATTCTTAAAGATACACATAAGCACATATGCGTGTAGTATCCACTCAGCCTGTGAGGGTTACAACACCTCATTATCCCAACACATGAAGTGGAGCTTTGGTGTTCAGCCCCCAGCCATTTTTCACCCTCTAAGCAGTGGGTAAATGTCCTCTTATGTAAGGAAAATATTTTACCTAATGAAGGGTGTTGACCCTGACCATATGTTTCCCTCCAGAGATGCTGCCAGACCTACTAAATTCCTCCAGTAGTTTAATTTTTGCTTCAGATTTCATCATCTGCAGCCTCTTGAGTCTCTGTGTTACTGGTTGCTTTATAAGGGAATCTGAGTAATTTTGATTGTGGGATTTTTATTCTGGTGAAAGGATAATGTCTGAAATGTAAACAGTGGACCAGCTCCAGCCTGTTCCATTTTCAATCTTCTGCAGTACTCACTTCGGCCACTTGCTGGCGCCAGTGGACCTGTTTCATAAACTAACAACAAACTAACACCAGTTACGAAGAGGAATTAGTTTCTCTGCAGTTTCAATGCTACAAAGACCTTCTTCCAGCAGCACATCTCTCCGTCTGCAGAAGCTGTCAGTATTCCTTGTCCATGTTTTACCCCCTATCACCCTTTCATTCTCTTCAAATCAAGTGCAATTTCCACCATTATCCACAGTTTAGTACTGAATTAATTGGACAATTGCACATAAAACATAAGAAATGTCAGCTTTTGGAAGGACTATGCATCCTGATTACATTCGTCATTGGCTGTGCTTTCCCTTAGATTTCTGTATCCCAGAGATTTCCTCCACAGTTTTACTTTCATCTGCTGGTTGATTTTTTAGTCTGCCACTAATCTTTGGTTGGTATGTGCCCTTAAAATAATCAATTCATCCTCCACTAGTTTACTTGGCCCTTTATCTCCAAGTCATTTATGTATGCTTTTTATGTAATCTATTAGATTAGCTTCTTTAACCTTCCTTGTCTCAATCCTTCTCTGAACTGTTCACTACTCCAGGGTTACAGTGAAGATCTGTTGCCTTTTCTTCATTATCAATGGTCTCTTCATGCCCACAGTATCACCCTTCCGATATCTATAGCCTCCACCATGTTGGGCCTGTATCCCTCTTCATCCAAGGCATGACCAACCACAGAGAGTCTCAAACACCTCTACGTAACTTTCTGTTCAGTGGGTCTTTCATAAAGTCTGCTGCTGGCAATGATTATCAGTTAGAGAATACATTTGCAATTGGTTTTAAATAAATGCGAGTGAAGCAAAGAAGCATGAGAACAGAGAGAACACACGAGCAAAAGTGCTTGCTTCAGATTCACCTATCAGACTTGCATGGAAATGTACTGTTAACAACCTTGGGATGTGCTGGGACAGCCCACAAGTGTCACCACGCATTCTGACACCAACGTTCAGCAGAACAACACAAGCACAACAACAAGTCTATAGCAACAAAACAATTCCCATTGTAAAAGCTTTTATAGATATGTAAAAAGGAAAAGACTGATAAAGACAAATGTAGGTCCCCTGCAGACAGAAACAGGTGAATTGATTATGGGGAGCAAGGACATGGCAGACCAATTGAATAATTACTTTGGTTCTGTCTTCACTAAGGAGGACATAAATAATCTTCCAGAAATAGTAAGGGACAGAGGGTCCAGTGAGATGGAGGAACTGAGTGAAATACATGTTAGTAGGGAAGTGGTGTTAGGTAAATTGAAGGGATTGAAGGCAGATAAATCCCCAGGGCCAGATGGTCTGCATCCTAGAGTGCTTAAGGAAGTAGCCCAAGAAATAGTGGATGCATTAGTGATAATTTTTCAAAACTCGTTAGATTCTGGACTAGTTCCTGAGGATTGGAGGGTGGCTAATGTAACCCCACTTTTTAAAAAAGGAGGGAGAGAGAAACCGGGGAATTATAGACTGGTTAGCCTAACGTCGGTAGTGGGGAAACTGCTGGAGTCAGTTATCAAGGATGTGATAACAGCACATTTGGAAAGCGGTGAAATGATCGGACAAAGTCAGCATGGATTTGTGAAAGGAAAATCATGTCTGACGAATCTCATAGAATTTTTTGAGGATGTAACTAGTAGAGTGGATAGGGGAGAACCAGTGGATGTGGTATATTTGGATTTTCAAAAGGCTTTTGACAAGGTCCCACACAGGAGATTAGTGTGCAAACTTAAAGCACATGGTATTGGGGGTAAGGTATTGGTGTGGGTGGAGAATTGGTTAGCAGACAGGAAGCAAAGAGTGGGAATAAACGGGACCTTTTCAGAATGGCAGGCGGTGACTAGTGGGGTACCGCAAGGCTCAGTGCTGGGACCCCAGTTGTTTACAATATATATTAATGACTTGGATGAGGGAATTAAATGCAGCATCTCCAAGTTTGCGGATGACACGAAGCTGGGTGGCAGTGTTAGCAGTGAGGAGGATGCAAAGAGGATGCAGGGTGACTTGGATAGGTTGGGTGAGTGGGCAAACTCATGGCAGATGCAATTTAATGTGGATAAATGTGAAGTTATCCACTTTGGTGGCAAAAATAGGAAAACAGATTATTATCTGAATGGTGGCTGATTAGGAAAAGGGGAGGTGCAACGAGACCTGGGTGTCATTATACACCAGTCATTGAAAGTGGGCTTGCAGGTACAGCAGGCGGTGAAAAAGGCGAACGGTATGCTGGCATTTATAGCAAGAGGATTCGAGTACAGGAGCAGGGAGGTAGTACTGCAGTTGTACAAGGCCTTGGTGAGACCACACCTGGAGTATTGTGTGCAGTTTTGGTCCCCTAATCTGAGGAAAGACATCTTTGCCATAGAGGGAGTACAAAGAAGGTTCACCAGATTGATTCCTGGGATGGCAGGACTTTCATATGAAGAAAGACTGGATGAACTGGGCTTGTACTCGTTGGAATTTAGAAGATTGAAGGGGGATCTGATTGAAACGTATAAGATCCTAAAGGGATTGGACAGGCTAGATGCGGGAAGATTGTTCCTGATGTTGGGGAGGTCCAGAATGAGGGGTCACAGTTTGAGGATAGAGGGGAAGCCTTTTAGGACCGAGATTAGGAAAAACTTCTTCACACAGAGAGTGGTGAATCTGTGGAATTCTCTGCCACAGCAAACTGTTGAGGCCAGTTCATTGGCTATGTTTAAGAGTGAGTTAGATATGGCCCTTGTGGCTACAGGGGTCAGGGGGTATGGAGGGAAGGCTGGGTTCTGAGTTGGATGATCAGCCATGATCATAATAAATGGCGGTGCAGGCTCGAAGGGCCGAATGGCCTACTCCTGCACCTATTTTCTATGTTTCTATGTTTCTATTCCTCTCTCCCAGACCCCTCATTCACATTCACATAGGCATCTCTGGGATTTTGCTTCGGGTTTTACCTGGGGTGGTGAAAGCAGACTGGAATGAACTGAATCTTTTGGGTTAACATCTCTTCATCCTTGCTGACTAACAGTAAGAATGAATATTGCACGATCCTTCAGAGACATAGACCCCTCTTTATACCTTTGCCGTATTATACGGCACAAAATGAGATAGAACAAGAGCCAAGCTCCTAGCACAGAGCACCACATGACACTGGATCATAACAAGCTGGACTGCTGTCTCCCATGCATTCTAAAGACATTGGGCCAAGGCATGTATCAAAATGTGAGGGCAAACCTGGTGAAGTCATAATACAGAACTCCATGTATTACATGGAGCTGAATGCTCCTACAACCAACTAATCAGATTGATGCTGCAGTCCTGCTATGTTTTTTTAATGAGTGACAGTGGACAACTAAATGGAGGAGAAGGCAGCTCTGAGAACATCCCCATCCTCAACAAAAGCAGGGCCCAGCATGTGTACAGTAGAACACTTGGACTCCAGACTAGCTGTACCACTTATCAAACTGCTCCAACAAAATTATAGCAAGAGAATGTGAAAATTTACCCAGGATTGTCCCAAGAAGAAAGTGCAGGACAAGCCCAGTCCAGCTGATTATTGTGCAATCAGTTAATCATCATAAAAATGATGGAAGGTGTCCTAAGACCATAAGATTTAGGAGCAGAATTAGGCCATTTGGCCCATCAAGTCTGCTCCATCATTTCATCATGACAGATCCAATCTTCCTCTCAGCCCCAACCTCCTATCTTCTCCCCGTATCCCTTCATGCCCTAACTAATCAAGAATCTATCAACCTCTGCCTTAAATACACATAAAGACTTGGCCTCCACAGCTGTCATTGGCAAAGAATTCCACAGATTCACCACTCTCTGGCTACAGAAATTCCTCCTCATCTCTGTTCTAAAAGGACACCCTTCTATTCTGAGACCATCATAGGCTATCCAGTGATGGTTCTAGACTCTCCCATCATAGGACACATCCCCTCCACATCCACTCTATCAAGACCTTTCACCATTCAACAGGTTTCAATGAGATCACCTCTCATTTTTCTGAATTCTAGCAAACACAGGTCCAGAGCCATTAGATGCTCTTCATATGACAAGCCATTCAAACCTGGAATCCTTTGAACCCTCTCCAGTTTCAGCACATCCTTTCTAAGATAAGGGGCCCAAAACAGCTCACAATACTCCAAGTGAGGCCTCACCATTTGCCTTCCTCACCACAGAATTAACCTGCAAATTAACCTTTAGGGAATCCTGCACAAGGACTCCCAAGTTCTTTTGTACCTCAGATTTTTGTATTTTCTCTCCATTTAGAAAATAGTCAACCCTTTCTTTTCTTTCTCTCAAAGTCCATAACAATACACTTCCTGACACTATCCCATCTGCCATTTCTTTGCCCATTTTCCTAATGTAAGTCCTCTGTAGCCTCTCTACTTCCTCAAAATTACCTGACCTTCCACCTACCTTCATATTATCTACAAACTTTGCAACAAAGCCATCAATTCCATCCTCATTAAAAGAAGCAGTCCCAACACAGACCCCTGTGAAAGACAACTAGTCACAGCAACTAATCTGACAAGACTCCCTTCATTTCCAAGTAATACTCACCAGCTGCCCTTCAATGCCTGGTTTGTGTTTTGCCACGAATAATCACCTTCAGAGTTCATCACAGCTTTGGTCCAAACTTGGTGCCTAGAGCTGAATTGAAGAGGTGAGATGAGTGACCACCTTTTGACCGAGTGTGCTTATTCAGTGGTGTCCTTTCACCAGAAGGCCAGAGGTAGGAATGCAAATGAAGCAGTCCCACCTGTCTGCCGCATGGTCTAGACAACATTCAGGTTTGGTCTAATAAGTGGTAGGTAACATCCACGTGACCCAAGTAGCAACAATAGATACTTCCAGAAATGAAACAGGCAAATGAAATGTTTGACATTAAAACAGTTTACCACCAGCATCCCTCAGGTCAGCACTGACCAGGCTGAAAATACTCTTCCGATGGCACTGGTGATGCCCGGGGACTACTTACAGGCGGCAAAAGACAAAACAAAGAAAACTACTAAATACTTTATTAGTAACACTTTATTAATAACATTCACTGCTAACAATGGAGAGGTGTACAGAGGAGAGGAACAGAATTGGGCCATTTGGCCCATCAAGTCTGCTCCATCATTTCCTCATGGCTGATCCAATCTTCCTCTCAGCCCCAATCTCCTGCCTTCTTTCCATATCCCTTCATGTCCTGACCAATCAAGAATCTATCAACCCCTGTCTTACCACAGAGTCAACCTGTAAATTAACCTTCTGGGTGTCTTGCACAGGACTCCTAAGTCCCTCTGCACCTCTGATGTTTGAATTTTCTCCCCATCTAGATAATAGTCCGCACTATTGTTCCTTTTACCAAAATGCATTATCCTACATTTCCCAACACTGTATTCCAACTGCCACTTTTTTGCCCATTCCTCCAATTTGTCCAAGTCCTGATACAATCGCATTGCTTCCTCAGCATTACCTACCTCTCCACCTATTTTCGTAACATCCACGAGCTTTGCCACAAAGCCATCAATTCCATTGTCTAAATCATTGACAAACAATGTGAAAAGTATCAGTCCCAATACTGATCCCTGAGGAACACCACTAGTCACTGGCAGCCACCCAGAAAAGGCACCCTTATTTCCACTCACTGCCTCCTGCCTGTCAGCCATTCCTCTATCCATGCCAGTAGGATTGTATAGGATTTTACCTTGTTAGTGATTCGATAGGTTTCAATGAGGTCACCCCTCATTCTTCTGAATTCCAGTGACTCCAGGCCCAGAGCCAGCTGAGACTCTTCATATGACAAGCTGTTCAATCCTGCAGTCATTTTCATGAACCTCCTTTCAAACCTCTCCAGTTTTAGCACATTCTTTCTTAGATAAGGGGCCCAAAATTGCTCACAATACTGTAAGTGAGGCCTCATCAATGCTTTATAAAGTCTCAACATTACATCCTTGCTTTTATATTCTAGTCCTCTTGAAATAAATGCTGACGTTGTATTTGCCTTCCTCACCACAGACTCAAGCTGCAAGTTCACCTTTAGGGAATCCTGCACAAGGACTCCCAAGTCCCTTTGCGCATCAGATTTTTGAATTTTATCTCCATTTAGAAAATAGTCATCCCTTTCATTACTTCTACTAAAGTGCATGACCCTACACTTCCTGACATTGTATTCCATCTGCAATTCTCCTAATCTGACTAAGTCCTTCTGTAGCCTCTCTACCTCATCAAAACTATCTGCCCCACCACCTTTCTTCATATCATCTGCAAACTTTGCAACAGCCATCAATTCCATCATCCAAATCATTGACATACAACATAAAAAAAATCAGTCCAACACAGACCCCTGTGGAACACCACTAGTCACCAGCAGTCAGTCTGAAAAGACTCCCTTTATTCCCACTCTTTCCCTCCTGCCAATCAGCCACTGCTTTATCCATGCTATAATCTTACCTGTAATACCACAGGCTTGTAGCTTGTTAAGTAGCCTCATGTGTGGCACCTTGTCAAAGGCCTTCTGAAATTCCAAGTATGCAATATCAACGGATTTTCCTTTGTCTACCCTGCTTGTTATTTCTTCAAATAATTACAACAGATTTGTCAGGCAAGATTTTGTCTTGAAGAAACTATTGCTGACTACAGCCTATTTTATCATGTGCCTCCAAGTACCCTGAGACCTCATCCTTAATAATCAACTCCAACATCTTCCCAACCACTGAAGTCAGACTAACTGGCCTAAAATTTTCTTTCTTCTGCCTCCCTCCCTTGAAGAGTGGAATGAAATCTGCAAATTTCCAGTCTTCTGGAACCATTCCAGAATCTAGTGATCCTTGAATTATCATTACTAATGCCCACATGTTCTCTTTAGCCACCTCTTTCAGAACTCTGGAGTGTGCACCATCTGGTCCACATGTCTTCAGACCTTTCAGTTTCCCAAGAACCTTCACTCTAGTTATGGTAACTTCACACACTTCATGCCCCCTGACACCTGGAACTTCCACAGTGAAGACTGATGCAAAATACTTATTCAATTCATATGCTATTTCATTGTCCCCCATTACTACCTCTCCAGCATCGCTTTCCTGCATCGATGCCAATAGTCCCACCTGATGAAGGTGTTTGTATCTGAAACATTTGCTGGTTTCTCTTTCCACAAACGCTGCCTGATTTGCTGAGTTTTTCCAACATTTCTGTTTTTATTATTGTTCCTCCAGTCCTCAGCTCTAAGATTACCCTCTCTCATCCCCATCCCAATCGTTCTGAAGACCAGGACAAAATGATTCAGTATCTCTATAGTCAATGAATTGTAGATCACAACAACCCTCTGGGAAAAGCTTTTCCTCATATTTTCCCTTGCAATATTATCCCAAAACTTTAAATCTGTGGCTCTTGATTGTTGAACCAGTGGGCACTACTCTCCCTCTGACCCTGTAAACCAGGTCACTACACACCCTCTGACCCTGTAAACCAGGTCACTACACACCCTCTGACCTTGTAAACCAGGGCACTACACACCCTCTGACCCTGTAAACTAGGTCACTACTCTCCCTCTGACCCTGTAAACCAGGTCACTACACACCCTCTGACCCTGTAAACCAGGTCACTACTAACCCTCTGACCCTGTAAACCAGGTCACTACTCTCCCTCTGACCCTGTAAGCCAGGTCACTACACACCCTCTGACCCTGTAAACCAGGGCACTACTCTCCCTCTGACCCTGTAAACGAGGTCACTACTCTCCCTCTGACCCTGTAAACCAGGTCACTACACACCCCCTGACCCTGTAAACCAGGTCACTACAAACCCTCTGACCCTGTAAACCAGGTCACTACACACCCTCTGACCCTGTAAACCAGGTCACTACAAACCCTCTGACTCTGTAAACCAGGTCACTACTCACTCACTGACCCTGTAAACCAGGTCACTACACACCCTCTGACCCTATAAACCAGGTCACTACAAACCCTCTGTCCTTGTAAACCAGGTCACTACTCACCCTTTGACCCTGTAAACCAGGTCACAACACACCCTCTGACCCTGTAAACCAGGTCACAACACACCCTCTGACCCTGTAAACGAGGTCACTACACACCCTATGTCCTTGTAAACCAGGTCACTACTCACCCTTTGACCCTGTAAACCAGGTCACTACACACCCTCTGACCCTGTAAACCAGGTCACTACTCTCCCTCTGACCCTGTAAACCAGGTCACTACCGACCCTCTGACTCTGTAAACCAGGTCACTACTCACCCTCTGACTCTGTAAACCAGGTCACTACTCTCCCTCTGACCCTGTAAACCAGGTCACTACACACCCTCTGACCCTGTAAACCAGGTCACAACACACCCTCTGACCCTGTAAACGAGGTCACTACTCTCCCTCTGACCCTGTAAACCAGGTCACTACCGACCCTCTGACTCTGTAAACCAGGTCACTACTCACCCTCTGACTCTGTAAACCAGGTCACTACTCTCCCTCTGACCCTGTAAACCAGGTCACTACACACCCTCTGACCCTGTAAACCAGGTCACAACACACCCTCTGACCCTGTAAACCAGGTCACTACACACCCTCTGACCCTGTAAACCAGGTCACTACTCTCCCTCTGACTCTGTAAACCAGGTCACTACCGACCCTCTGACTCTGTAAACCAGGTCACTACACACCCTCTGACCCTTTAAGCCAGGTCACAACACACCCTCTGACCCTGTAAACCAGTTCACTACCGACCCTCTGACCCTGTAAACCAGGTCACTACTCACTCTCTGACCCTGTAAGCCAGGTCACAACACACCCTCTGACCCTGTAAACCAGGTCACTACACACCCTCTGACACTGTAAACCAGGTCACTACCAACCCTCTGACCCTGTAAACCAGGTCACTACTCTCCCTCTGACTCTGTAAACCAGGTCACTACCGACCCTCTGACTCTGTAAACCAGGTCACTACACACCCTCTGACCCTGTAAGCCAGGTCACAACACACCCTCTGACCCTGTAAACCAGGTCACTACCGACCCTCTGACCCTGTAAACCAGGTCACTACTCACTCTCTGACCCTGTAAGCCAGGTCACAACACACCCTCTGACCCTGTAAACCAGGTCACTACACACCCTCTGACCCTGTAAACCAGGTCACTACCGACCCTCTGACCCTGTAAACCAGGTCACAACACACCCTCTGACCCTGTAAACGAGGTCACTACACACCCTATGTCCTTGTAAACCAGGTCACTACTCACCCTTTGACCCTGTAAACCAGGTCACTACACACCCTCTGACCCTGTAAACCAGGTCACTACTCTCCCTCTGACCCTGTAAACCAGGTCACTACCGACCCTCTGACTCTGTAAACCAGGTCACTACTCACCCTCTGACTCTGTAAACCAGGTCACTACTCTCCCTCTGACCCTGTAAACCAGGTCACTACACACCCTCTGACCCTGTAAACCAGGTCACAACACACCCTCTGACCCTGTAAACGAGGTCACTACTCTCCCTCTGACCCTGTAAACCAGGTCACTACCGACCCTCTGACTCTGTAAACCAGGTCACTACTCACCCTCTGACTCTGTAAACCAGGTCACTACTCTCCCTCTGACCCTGTAAACCAGGTCACTACACACCCTCTGACCCTGTAAACCAGGTCACAACACACCCTCTGACCCTGTAAACCAGGTCACTACACACCCTCTGACCCTGTAAACCAGGTCACTACTCTCCCTCTGACTCTGTAAACCAGGTCACTACCGACCCTCTGACTCTGTAAACCAGGTCACTACACACCCTCTGACCCTGTAAGCCAGGTCACAACACACCCTCTGACCCTGTAAACCAGTTCACTACCGACCCTCTGACCCTGTAAACCAGGTCACTACTCACTCTCTGACCCTGTAAGCCAGGTCACAACACACCCTCTGACCCTGTAAACCAGGTCACTACACACCCTCTGACCCTGTAAACCAGGTCACTACCGACCCTCTGACCCTGTAAACCAGGTCACTACTCTCCCTCTGACTCTGTAAACCAGGTCACTACCGACCCTCTGACTCTGTAAACCAGGTCACTACACACCCTCTGACCCTGTAAGCCAGGTCACAACACACCCTCTGACCCTGTAAACCAGGTCACTACCGACCCTCTGACCCTGTAAACCAGGTCACTACTCACTCTCTGACCCTGTAAGCCAGGTCACAACACACCCTCTGACCCTGTAAACCAGGTCACTACACACCCTCTGACCCTGTAAACCAGGTCACTACCGACCCTCTGACCCTGTAAACCAGGTCACTACTCTCCCTCTGACTCTGTAAACCAGGTCACTACCGACCCTCTGACTCTGTAAACCAGGTCACTACTCACCTCTGACCCTGTAAACCAGGTCACTACCGACCCTCTGACCCTGTAAACCAGGTCACTACTCACCCTCTGACCCTGTAAACCAGGTCACTACCGACCCTCTGACCCTGTAAACCAGGTCACTACTCACCCTCTGACCCTGTAAACAAGGTCACAACACACCCTCTGACCCTGTAAACCAGGTCACGACGCACCCTCTGACCCTGTAAACCAGGTCACGACTCACCCTCTGACCCAGTAAACCAGGTCACTACTCACCCCCTGACCCTGTGAACCAGGTCACCACACGCCCTCTGACCCTGAAGACTGTTTTTTGTGATCAGATTTCCTGTACCCTCTCATTTTTGGCAGAGTAACCCTGGAGATGCAATAGTCTAACAAATCATGTAAACCCAAACCCCTCTGATAATGAACGCCCTTAGAGTTCTGCCATTTAGAATATGGTGGGCTAGATTGTGCTGCATTATATCCAACCCTGTGGTGCTTTTGGGTAAACCTTTATCTCACTGCAGCAAAGACCCAGGTTCAAAACTAGTTTGGCAGGGGGATTGGAACCGGCTGATAGGGCTGAAGATGAGGTAGTTGGTTTACAAACAGAGACAGTGTGTAGTGAGATTCCCAGCAAGGAGGGCCTGATGATGGGGCAAAATTGCAGTCAACGGGATGAGTTGCAATGTAACATTATAGCGATTAGTGAACCTTGGCTACAGGAGGGGCAGGACTGGCAGCTTAATGTTCCAGGATTCCCATGTTTCAGACGTGATAGAGGCAGAAGAATGAAGGGTGTGGGGGGGTGGCATTGCTAGTCAGAGAAGATGTTACAGCAGTGCTCAGGCAGGACAGATTAGAGGGCTTGTCTACCGAGGCCATATGGGTGGAGCTGAGAAACAGGAAAGGTATGACCACATTAATGGGGTTGTATTATAGACCACTCAATAGTCAGCGAGAATTGGAGGAGCAAATCTGCAGAAAGATAGCAGACAACTGCAGGAAACATAAAGTTGTGATAGTAGGGGATTTTAATTTTCCACATATTGATTGGGATTCCCATACTGTTAAAGGTCTAGACAGGTTTGAGTTTGTAAAATGTGTTCAGGAAAGTTTTCTAATCAATATATAGAAGTACCAACTAGAGAGGATGCAATATTAGATCTCCTATTAGGAAACGAGTTAGGACAGGTGACGGAAGTGTATGTAGGGGAACACTTTGGTTCCAGTGATCATAACACCACTAGTTTCAACCTGGTTATGGATAAAGATAGATCTGGTCCTCGGGTTGAGTTTCTAAACGGGAAAAAGGCCAAATCTGAAGAAATGAGAAAGGATCTAAAAAGCGTGGATTGGGACAGGTTGTTCTCTGGCAAGGATGTGATTGGTAAGTGGGAGGCCTTCAAAGGAGAAATTTTGAGAGTGCAGAGTTTGTATGTTCCTGTCAGGATTAAAGGCTAAGTGAATAAGAATAAGGAACCTTGGTTCTCAAAGGATATTGGAACTCTGATAAAGAGGAAGAGAGAGATGTATGACATGTATAGGAAACAGGGAGCAAATAAGGTGCTTGAGGAGTATAAAAAGTGCAAAAAATACTTAAGAAAGAAATCAGGAGGGCTAAAAGAAGACATGAGGTTGCTTTGGCAGTCAAAGTGAAGGGTAATCCAAAGAGCTTCTACAGGTATATTAAGAGCAAAAGGATAGTAAGGGACAAAATTGGTCCTCTTGAAGATCAGAGTGGTTGGCTATGTGCGGAACCAAAGGAAATGGGGGAGATCTTAAATGGTTTTTTTGTGATTATATTTACTAAGGAAACTGGCATGGAGTCTATGGAAATAAGGCAAACAAGTAGTGAGGTCATGGAACCTATACAGATTGAAGAGGAGGAGATGCTTGCTATCTTGAGGCAAATCAGAGTAGATAAATCCCCAGGACCTTGAAGGAGACTAATGTTGAAATTGCAGGGGCCCTGGCAGATATATTTAAAATGTCGGTATCTACGGGTGAGGTGCCGGAGGATTGGAGGATAGCTCGTTGTTCCGTTATATAAAAAAGGCTCTAAAAGTAATCCGGGAAATTATAGGCCGGTAAGTTTGACGTCGGTAGTAGGTATATTATTGGAAGGAGTACTGAAAGATAGGATCTACAAGTATTTGGATAGACAGGGACTTATTGGGGAGAGTCAACATGGCTTTGTGCGTGGTAGGTCATGTTTAACCAATCTATTAGAGTTTTTCAAGGAGGTTACCAGGAAAGTGGATGAAGGGAAGGCAGTGGATGTTGTCTATATGGACTTCAGTACGGCCTTTGACAAGGTCCCGCATGGAGGTTAGTTAGGAAATTTCAGTCACTAGGTATACATGGAGAGGTGGTAAATTGGATTAGTCATTGGCTCAATGGAAGAAGCCAGAGAGGATTGCTTCTCTGAGTGGATGCCTGTGACTAATGGTGTGCCACAGGGATCTGGATGATAATGTGGTAAATTGGATCAACAAATTTGCTGATGATACAAAGATTGGAGGTGTAATGGACAGTGAGGAAGGTTTTCAAAGCTTGCAGAGGGATTTGGATCAGCTGGAAAAATGGGCTGAGAAATGGCAGATGGAGTTCAAAACAGACAAGTGTGAGGTATTGCACTTTGGAAGGACAAACCAAGGTAGAACATACAGGGTAAATGGTAAGGCACTGAGGAGTGCAGTGGAACAGAGGGATCTGGGAATACAGATGCAGAATTCCCTAAAAGTGGCGTCACAGGTAGATAGGGTCGTAAAGAGAGCTTTTGGTACATTGGCCTTTATAAATCAAAGAATTAAGTATAAGAGTTGGAATGTTATGGTGAGGTTGTATAAGGCATTGGTGAGGCCGAACTTGGAGTATTGTGTACAGTTTTGGTCACCAAATTACAAGAAGGATAAGGTTGAAAGACGGCTGAGAAGGTTTACAAGGATGTTGCCGGGACTTGAGAAAGTGAATTACAGAGAAAGGTTGAATAGGTTAGGACTTTATTCCCTGCAGCGTAGAAGAATGAGGGGAGATTTGTTAGAGGTATATAGAATTATGATGGGTATAGTCATAGTCATACTTTATTGATCCCGGGGGAAACTGGTTTTCGTTACAGTTGCACCATAAATAATAAATAGTAATAAAACCATAAATAGTTAAATAGTAATATGTAAATTATGCCAGGAAATAAGTCCAGGACCAGCCTATTGGCTCAGGGTGTCTGACCCTCCAAGGGAGGAGTTGTAAAGTTTGATGGCCACAGGCAGGAATGACTTCCTATGACGCTCTGTGTTGCATCTCGGTGGAAAGAGCCTCTGGCTGAACGTACTCCTGTGCCCAACCAGTACATTATGTAGTGGATGGGAGACATTGTCCAAGATGGCATGCAACTTGGACAGCATCCTCTTTTCAGACACCACCGTCAGAGAGTCCAGTTCCATCCCCACAATATCACTGGCCTTACAAATGAGTTCGTTGATTCTGTTGGTGTCTGCTGCCTTCAGCCTGCTGCCCCAGCACACAACAGCCACCAAGACTCGTAGAACATCCTCAGCATCGTCCGGCAGATGTTAAAGGACCTCAGTCTCCTCAGGAAATAGAGACGGCTCTGATCCTTCTTGTAGACAGCCTCAGTGTTCTCTGACCAGTCCAGTTTATTGTCAATTCGTATCCCCAGGTATATGTAATCTCCACCATGTCCACCCTGACCCCCCAGATGGAAACAGGGGTCACTGGTACCTTAGCTCTCCTCAGGTCTACCACCAGCTCCTTAATCTTTTTCACATTAAGCTGCAGATAATTCTGCTCACACCATGTGACAAAGTTTCCTACCGTAGCCCTGTACTCAGCCTCATCTCCCTTGCTGATGCATCCAACTATGGCAGAGTCATCCGAAAACTTCTGAAGATGACAAGACTCTGTGCAGTAGTTGAAGTCCGAGGTGTAAATGGTGAAGAGAAGGGGAGACAAGACCGTCTCCTGTGGAGCCCCAGTGTTGCTGATCACTCTGTCGGACACACAGTGTTGTAAGCACACGTACTGTGGTCTGTCTATATTCACTCTATTCTATAGATAGAGTGAGTGCAAGCAAGCTTTTTCCATTGAGGCTGGGGGAGAAAAATACCAGAGGACATGGGTTAAGGGTGAAGAGGGGAACGTTTAAAGGGAACATTAGGGGGGGCTTCTTCACACAGAGAGTGGTGGGAGTGTGGAATGAGCTGCCAGATGAAATGGTAAATGCGGGCTCACTTTTAACATTTAAGAAAAACTTGGACATGTACATGGAGGAGGGATATGGTCCAGGTGCAGGTCAGTGGGACTAGGCAGAAAAAGGGTTCAGCACAGCCAAGAAGGGCCAAAAGGCCTGTTTCTGTGTTGTAATGTTCTATGGTTCTATAAAAGGTGGACAAAATCCAAAAGGGTGATTACAGGTCTGAAGGTGTTACCTTTGAATGCACGCCATATACAGAATAAGATAGGTGAACTTGTAGCACGGTCAGATATTGACAGGTATGACGTTGTGAGCATCAGTGAATCATTGCTGAAAGAAGATTATAGTTGGGAGCTTAATGTCCAAGGATACACATTGTGTCGAAAGGACAGACAGGAAGGCAGAGAGGGCGGTGTTCCTCTGTTGGTAAATAATGAAATCAAATCATTAGAAAGAGGTGACATAGGATGGGACGGTGTTGAATTATTTTGCATAGAGCTAAGAAACTGCAAGGGTAAAAAGACTCTGATGTGAGTTGCATACAGACCCCCAAACAGTAGTAAGGATGTGGCCAACATATTACAATGGGAGATAGAAAATGCATGACAAAAGGGAAATATTACAATAGCCAAAGGAGATTTCAATATGCAGGTAGATTTGGAAAATCGGGTTGGTGCTGGATCGCAAGGGGGGGAGGGAATTTCTAGAATGCCTGCGAGATGGCTTTTTAGAGCAGCTCCTGGTTGAGCCCACTAGAGGGTGAACTATTCTGTTTTGGGTGTTGTGCAATGAACCGGAATTGATTAGAGAGCTGAAGATCAAAGCCAAAGTACATTTATTATCAAAGAATATATACTTACCTTGAGATTCGTCTCCTTACAGGCAGCTATAAAATAAAGAAACCAAATAGAACCCATTGAAACAAAAGAAGACTGTCAAATACCCAACGTGCAGAGAAAGAAAAGAAAGAAAAAACATGCAAACAGTAAAAGTAAAAATAGCATTCAGAACAGAAGTTCACGAAAGTGAGTTCACACTGTGATAGTTACAGGCCACAGCCACAGCTCAGTGCAGAGATGAGTAAACCTTGCGGAGTAACAAGTTGAAGTTCAGCACGAAGATGAATAAACCTCGCGGAGCAGCGATTTGAACCAACCCAGACCCTCACCTCCAGCCCAGACTCCCTGTCCTTTGCAACCTGGCCCAGTGCTTAAATCATCCAGACCTTGCTGTCAGACCCAGACCCTACTGTTTTGATACCCTCAGAACCCTTAGTGATAAGTGATCATATTCACCCTGAAATTTGAGAAGGAGAAGCTAGTTAGCCATATCAGTATTACAGTGGAGTAAAGGGGATTACAGAGGCACGAGAGAGAAGTTAGTCAGAATTGATTAGAAAAGAACACTGGCAGGGATGATGGCAGAGCAGCAACGGCTGGAATTTCTGGAAGCAATTCGAAAGGCACAGACATATACATCCCAAAGAGGGAAAAGTATTCTGAAGGCAAAATGGCACAATCATAGCTAACAAGAGAAGTCAAATCCAACATAAAAGCCAAAGAGAAAGCATATAATAGAGCAAAAATTAGTGGGAAGTTAGAGGAACAGAAAGCTTTTAAATTCCAACAGAAGGCAACTAAAAAAAATCATTAAGAAGGTAAAGACGGAATATGAAAGTAAGCTAGCCAATAATATTAAAGAGGATCCCAAAAGTTTATTCAGCTACATGAAGTGTAAAAGAGAGGCGAAAGTGGATATCGAACCACTGGAAAACAATGCTGGAGAGGCAGTAATGGGGGACAAGGAAATGGCAGATGAACTGAATAAGTATTTTGCATCAGTCTTCACTGTGGAAGACACTAGAAGTATGGTGGAACTTCCAGATGTCAGGGGTCATGCAATATGTAAAGTTACCATTAATAGGGAGAAGGTTCTTGGGAAACTGAAAGGTCTGAAGGTAGTTAAGTTACCTGGACCAGATGGTGTATACTCCAGAGTTCCAATAGAGGTGGCCTAAGAGATTGTGGAGGCGTTAGTAATGGTCTTCCAAGAATCACTAGATTCTGAATGGCCCTGGAAGACAATAAAATAGCAAATATCACTCCACTCTTCAAGAAGGGAGAGGGGCAGAAGAAAGGAAATTATGGGCCAGTTAGTCTGACCTCAGTGGTTGGGAGAGTCTAAGACCAGAAGCATAGCCTCAGAATTGAGGGGCGTCCTTTTAGAATGGAGCTTAGAAGGAATTTCTTTAGCCAGATAGTGGTGAATCTGCGGAATTCATTGCCACAGGCAGTTGTGGAGGTCAAGTCTATGTATATTTAAAGCAGAGGTTGATAGGTTATTGATTGGAGGAATACAGGCAGAAGATTGGCGCTGAGATGAAATGGATCAGCCATGATGAAATGGCAGAGAAGACTTGATGGGCCAAATTGCCTAATTCTGTTCCTTGGTCTTGGGTGCTGTCTGTGTGGAGTTTGCATGTTCTCCCTGAAGTAATGCGGGGTTCAAATGTTTCCATTTATTATCAGAGAATGTATACACCTGGGTTTCATGTGGGTGCTCCAGTTTGCTCCCCCATCTTAAAGTCATATGGATCTTTAGGCCATTTCAAATTGCCCCTAGTGTATAAGTGAATGGTAAAATCTGGGGGCAGTTGATGTGAATATGAGCAAAATTAGGCCACCTGGTCCATCAAGTCTGCTCCACCAGTCGATCATGGCTGATATATTATCCCTCTCAACCCCATTTTCCTGCCTTCTCCCCACTCTGACTAATCAAGAACTTATCAATCTCTGCTTTAAATGTACTCAATGACTTGGCCTGCCATCTGTGGCAACAAATACCACAGATTCACCACCCTCTGGGTAAAGAAATTACTCCTCATCTCTGTTCTAAATTGATATCTCTCCGTTCTAAATTGATATCTCCCTGTTCTGAAGCTATGACCTCTGGTCCTAGGCTCCCTTGCTGTTAGAGAAATCCTCTCCATGTCCACTCTATCAGGTCCTTTCAATATTCAGTAGGTTTCAATAAGACCCTCCCTCATTCTTCTAAACGCCAGCGAGATCGAGCCCAGAGCCACGAAACGCTCCTCATATATTAACCCTTTCATTCCTATGTTCCTTCTCATCAACTTCCTCTGGATACTCCAATACCAGCACTTCCTTCCTTAGATATGAGACTCCAAACGTGGGCAGAATAATACACAATAATATAGATTTAGTGTCAAGGGAAAGTTGGCGTGGACTCGTGATATAGCTGTAGCATGATCAGAAACAGCATTGTTCAACTGATCTGACCTGAGTTCACTCTCAGTGTATAAACACAACAATGGGGCAGACAGAATCTGGGGATTGGATCCTAGCTCATCTGAATACCACTACATTCCTGCATTCAGAGCTATGTGGCAAGTTCCTGATCTTTGCATCCTGTTCCTCTCTTCCAGCCAGGGCTGGCATATAAACAGCAAAGCTATTCATTTTAATGAGGTCATCAACTTTCATTAAGAAGGTGTATTATGTCAGAAACAGAAGAGATTCTTCAGATGCTGAAAATTCAGAGTAATACACACAAAACGCTGGAGGAACTCAGCGAGTCAGGCAGTGTCTATGGAACAGAGTTGATGTTTGGGGTTGAGACCTAGTGAAGCATTTTACGTGAAGTCAAGATTTCATTCATTTTAGGTTGCTGTATATTTACATTTTTAATTAGTTACCAACCATCTAAGACATTCTTAAGGATTTTTTTAAAGTTTGTTTTTTTTTACTGTTTTAATCCATTTTCACCTGTCTTTAAATGCTTCTGAACATCAGAAATATTTAGAAATAGCCGGTAAGGCCTTTGATGGTGATAAACTGAGAGAACCATCAGGGTAAATGAGGCTTCACGTTCCACCACCTGATGCTTAGTCACTCCTCTCCACTCACCTCACTTTGCAAGAGTTCTTTCTGGAGGCCTTAGCATGAGGCATAGAACTGATTAGGTCTGGAATCCAAAAAGAAGCGTAGAGCTTTGAGACCTTCCTGATGGGGGATGGAAGTATATAAAGACTGGACATCCATGGTGAAAATAAAGCGGTGGGGGCCAGGGAACTTAAAATCATCGAAAAGTTTAAGAGCGTGAGAAGTGTCACGAACATAGGTAGGAAGGGATTGGACAAGGGGGGATAAAACCGTGTCGAGGTATGCAGAAACGAGTTCGGTGGGGCAGGAACAAGCTGAGACAATAGGTCGGCCAGGACAGGCAGGTTTGTGGATCTTGGGTAGGAGGTAGAAACGGGAAGTGCGGGGTGTTGCTTGTCTATTTTTCATTTTAAAGCAACTATGCAATTTCTAATTTGAAAGATTTTATTTGATTTCAAATACACTACAGAGTTTATTTAATTATGTTCTTTCAATCATTTCACGATCATCTGAAAATGATGTTGAAGTTTAATGACCTCTGATGAATGGGAAGGCAAACATGATGAAAATCTGTGAGTTCTACAACAAGAAGCCCGTGTCTCCTGATAATATGATACATTTCTTAACATAATATAACGTATATCAGAATTGAAATTTCCCACTTTGGAGCTGCACTAGTTTATCCATAGTCTGATATTAACACAAGAGACTCTGTAGATGCTGGAAATCCAGAGCAACACACAGAATGTGGTGGATGACCTCTGCAGGTCAGGCCTGAAGTGTCAACAGTTTATTCCTCTCCATTGATGCTGTTTGACCTACTGAGTTCCGTAGTCTTGTGTTTTGTTTTGACAAACTGAACACAATGATATTTATAGTTTTTACCTGGGACATAAAACTTTCACTACTGTGGAGCCACAGTTTGTTTCTAATCCCATTTTGCCTTCCAGCTTTGCTTAACTATTCTGTTTCACATCTTAACAAAGTCAAAGTCAAGTTTATTATCATAGACACAGATAAATTAAAAACTTAAATCAGCATCACAGGCACATAGCATCATATAAACAGCATTCAGAAAAAAATCATAAATTAATCAGAACCGTGTTTATTATCACTGGCACATGTAGGGAAATTTGTTGTTTTGTGGCAGCAGTACAGTGCGATTGTATACAAATTTACTATAATTTACAATACAAATGATAAAAATAAATGAATAAATGGTGCAAAAAGAAAACAAAGTAGTGAGGAGGTGTTCCTGGACCATTCAGAAATCTAATGGCGGAGGGGAAGAAGCTGTTTCTGAAATGTTGATGTGTGTCTTCAGGCTCCTGTACCTCCTCCCAACGGTGAGTTCCTTTACAATGGATGGCACCTTCTCAGGGTACTGCCTTTTGAAGATGTCCTCGATCATGGGGAGACTGATAACCACGAAAGAGCTGGCTGAGTCTTCAATTCTCTAACAACAGGAATTCTGCTGATGCTGGAAATTCAAGCAACACACATCAAAGTTGCTGGTGAACGCAGCAGGCCAGACAGCATCTCTAGGAAGAGGTACAGTCGACGTTTCAGGCCGAGACCCTTCGTCAGGACTAACTGAAGGAAGAGTTAGTAAGAGATTTGAAAGTTGGAGGGGGAGGGGGAGATCTAAAATGATAGGAGAAGACAGGAGGGGGAGGGATGGAGCCAAGAGCTGGACAGGTGATTGGCAAAGGGGATATGAGAGGATCATGGGACAGGAGGCCCGGGGAGAAAGACAAGGGGGTATGGAGGAACCCAGAGGATGGGCAAGGGGTATAGTGAGAGGGACAGAGGGAGGAAAAGGAGAGTGAGAGAAAAAATGTGTGTATAAAAATAAATAACGGATGGGGTACGAGGGGGAGGTGGGGCATCAGCGGAAATTAGAGGAGTCAATGTTCATGCCATCAGGTTGGAGGCTACCCAGATGGAATATAAGGTGTTGTTCCTCCAACCTGAGTGTGGCTTCATCTTTACAGTAGAGGAGGCCGTTGATAGACATGTCAGAATGGGAATGGGATATGGAATTAAAATGTGTGGCCACTGGGAGATCCTGCTTTCTCTGGCGGACAGAGCGTAGGTGTTCAGCAAAGCGGTCTCCCAGTCTGCGTCGGGTCTCGCCAATATATAGAAGGCCACATCGGGAGTATCGGACGCAATATATCACCCCAGCCGACTCACAGATGAAGTGTCGCCTCACCTGAAAGGACTGTCTGGGACCTATGTTCATGACACTTCTCACGCTCTTAAACTTTTCGATGATTTTAAGTTCCCTGGCCCCCACCGCTTTATTTTCACCATGGATGTCCAGTCCCTACATACTTCCATCCCCCATCAGGAAGGTCTCAAAGCTCTCCGCTTCTTTTTGGATTCCAGACCTAATCAGTTCCCCTCTACCACCACTCTGCTCCATCTAGCGGAATTAGTCCTTACTCTTAATAATTTCTCCTTTGGCTCCTCCCACTTCCTCCAAACTAAAGGTGTAGCTATGGGCACCCATTTGAGTCCTAGCTATGCCTGCTTTTTGTTGGGTTTGTGGAACAATCTATGTTCCGTGCCTATTCTGGTATCTGTCCCCCACTTTTCCTTCGCTACATCGACGACTGCATTAGCGCTGCTTCCTGCACGCATGCTGAGCTCGTTGACTTTATTAACTTTCCCTCCAACTTTCACCCTGCCCTTATGTTTACCTGGTCCATTTCCAACACCTCCCTCCCCTTTCTAGATCTTTCTGTCTCTATCTCTGGAGACAGCTTATCCACTGATGTCTACTATAAGCCTACTGACTCTCACAGCTATCTGGACTATTCCTCTTCTCACCCTGTCTCTTGCAAATATGCCATCACCTTCTCACAATTCCTCCGTCTCCGCCGCACCTGCTCTCGGGATGGGGCTTTTCATTCCAGGACGAGGGAGATGTCCTCCTTTTTTAAAGAAAGGGGCTTCCCTTCCTCCACCATCAACTCTGCTCTCAAACGCATCTCCCCCATTTCACGCACATCTGCTCTCACTCCATCCTCCCGCCACCCCACTTGGAATAGGGTTCCCCTGGTCCTCACCTACCACCCCACCAGCCTCCGGGTCCAACATATTATTCTCCATAACTTCCACCACCTCCAACGGGATCCAACTCCTTCTCTGCTTTCCGCAGGGATCGCCCTCTTCGCGACTCCCTTGTCCATTCGTCTTCCCCATCCCTCCCCACTGATCTCCCTCCTACCACTTATCCTTGTAAGCGGAACAAGTGCTACACATGCCCTTACACTTCCTCCCTTACCACCATTCAGGGCCTCAGACAGTCCTTCCAGGTGAGGCGACACTTCACCTGTGAGTCGGCTGGGGTGATATACTGCGTCCGGTGCTCCCGATGTGGCCTTCTATATATTGGCGAGACCCGACGCAGACTGGGAGACCGCTTCGCTGAACACCTACGCCCTGTCTGCCAGAGAAAGCAGGATCTCCCAGTGGCCACACATTTTAATTCCACATCCCATTCCCATTCTGACATGTCTATCCACGGCCTCTCCTACTGTAAAGATGAAGCCACACTCAGGTTGGAGGAACAACACCTTATATTCTGTCTGGGTAGCCTCCAACCTGATGGCATGAACATTGACTTCTCTAACTTCCGCTAATGCCCCACCTCCCCCTTGTACCCCATCCGTTATTTATTTATATACACACATTCTTTCTCTCACTATACCCCTTGCCCATCCTCTGGGTTTCCCTCCCCCCTTGTCTTTCTCCCCGGGCCGCCTGTCCCACGATCCACTCATATCCCCTTTGCCAATCACCTGTCCAGCTCTTGGCTCCATCCCTCCCCCTCCTGTCTTCTCCTATCATTTTGGATCTCCCCCTCCCCCTCCCACTTTCAAATCTCTTACTAGCTCTTCCTTCAGTTAGTCCTGACGAAGGGTCTCAGCCTGAAACGTCGACTGTACCTCTTCCTAGAGATGCTGCCTGGCCTGCTGCATTTACCAGCAACTTTGATGTCTTCAATTCTCTGCAGCTTTTTTTGATCCTGTGCATTGGAGCCTCCATATCCAGCAATGATGCAACCAGTTAGATTGCTTTCCACCTGTCGAAATTTGCACGTCTTTGGTGTCATACCAAATTTCATCAAACTCTGAATGAAATGTAGCCAGTGGTGTGCCTTCATGATTGCATCAATATGTTGGGCCCAGGATAGATCCTCTGAGATGCCGATGTCCAGGAATTTAAAGCTACTTACTCCTGGATCAGGACTGGAGTGTGTTCTCCTGATTCGCTCTTTCTGATGTCCACAATCAATTCTTTAGCCTTACTGACATTGAGTGCAGGGTTGTTGTTGTGACACCACTCAACCAGCTAATCTGCCTCATTTGCTCGTCACCATTTGAGGTTCTGCCAGCAACAGCTGTAGATTTGTAAATGGTGTTTGAGCTATGCCTGGACAGAGTAGAGCAGTGGTCTGAGCATAACTAACCATAAATTACACACAATTTTTACAAGAGAACACAAACAGAATTTTTAGAAGTCCATATAACTACTAGGTAGTCAAAGTGGTCATAGTTTTGCTAAACTGTGGTGATTAGTATTTTGCTGTTTGGTTCAAGATCTGAATATTATTCTTAAACCTGTGGGGTTTTGCCAAGTTACTAGGTTTATTAGTTCTGATAAACGGAAGTAGCTTGAAATTTTTACTTAATTGAAACAAAATGTAAATGGATATTTTACTGGGTCAGAAACATGGGTTGATTTTGAGATTGGTGATCTCAGCACTGAGATTGTATGATGATGAAGTACCTCACAAACTGTGGTATGCTGCTCCTAGTATTTGAGCTGAGCCTTGGTAAACACCAAGGCAAAGAAGTAGCCACAAGCTCTCTCCTTTGTTTTCATTAATGGTCAGATCAAGTTGGCTGTGCCCTCGGCTGCAAGGGAAGGTTGGATCTCCATGCTGCAGGTATATTTCTGAAGGCAGAGGGACCTCGCAGTCAGTCCAGGAGGAGCTGAGAAGCTGAATGCCCGATACCAGTGCATCTGGTGTTGCACATGGAACCCAGCTGTCAAGCCGGAATGTAGTCAAATTCCCAGCAGGACCTAGGAAATGTGCCTCTGTGATCCAGCTCCAGGTAGACTTGTCTTAGGATCAGAATCCCTATTCCTTATGGATCCCAAACCTGGGGATTAGAAAGGCAAAGGTAATCTCATTTATTTATTTTGCTTATGTTACTTTATTCATTCATTAATAATTTCTTAATGTATTTCAATAAACATTAATATTTAAAGCAATTTTAATATTTAAATAGAAATTGGAAAATTGGTTTATTGTTGGTTGCCATTGACACAGATCAATTCATTATAACAATGCATTCAGGTAGTACAGATAACAGAGGGCAGAGTAAGTTACAGTGAAATATTCAAGAGTCTTATAACAGAGGGATAGAAGCTGTCCTTCAGCCTGGTGGTAGGTGGTATGTGCTTTTGGGCTTTTGTATCTCCTGCCTGATGGGAGGAGGGAGGAGGGAGAATGTCCAGGATGGGGTGGGTTTTTGATTTTACTCGGGCAGTGAGAAGTGTCGATAAAATCTCTTTGGGAAGGCTGCTTGAACTGGTGTGTATCTAAATATCAAAGATATATAGAAGTATATCTTCTATCAGACTCGTGAATTAACATCTTATATAATGAAGATGAATCCTGATGAAAGGTCTCTGCTGTTTGTTCCTCTCCATTGATGCTTCCTAACCTGCTGAGGTCCTCCAGCGTTCTATGCGTTGCCCTGGATTTCCAGCATCTGCAGAATTTCTTGTGTTAATGAACTCTTGCCTCATCATTTTATTTGCTACCTGTACAGCACTTTCTCTTTAATGTATTTATTTAGAGATACAGTGCAGAATGTGACCTTCTGTCCAAGTGGGTCGTACCACCCAGCAGCCCAGCTATTCAACCTTGACCTCGTCACGGGACAATTTACAATGACCAATTAACCTACCAACCGGAATGTGGGAGCAAGCACATGGGGAGAACGTGCAAACTCTGTACAGACGACATTGGAATTAAACTCTGAATTCCACCGTCCTGCACTGTATAGCATTGTGGAAACCATTATATTACTGTGGTGCCCTGTGGTAACACAATTGTAACACTATATCCTGCATTTTGTTGTTTCCTGCTTTGTACTTACTGCATATATGGATTAATCAGTCTGGAGGGCATAAAAACAAAAGCTTTTCATTGCATCTTGGGAAGTGACAATAATAAACTCATTACCTATTATTTTTAAGAACTGGAATCCCTGCTGCATCCACAACTGTAATTTACCTGAGAGCTGCTACATCCAGTAAAGACTGACTTGCTCCACTCTGTTACTTGCCTTAGCATTCAGCAACACAGGAAGTCTGACAGAGACTACAATAATGTCATTTAAGTTGTTCCCTCTTCAGTGCAACAAAGTCGTGATGCACTGTGAAGGAAATAGAGAACAGAATAGAGCAGACAAAACTTACAAGAATGTAGCCAGGCCTGGAGGGACTGAGTTATTGGGAGAAGTTGTACAGTCAAGGATTTTATTCTTTGGAGCACTGGAAACCAAGAGGTGATGTTATAGAGGTGTAAAAAATCATGAGGGGAATAGTTAGGGTGAATGCACGTAATCTTTCTCTGAGCGAGAGGAAACCAAAAACTAGAGAGCATATGTCTAACATGGGAGGAGGAAACTTTAAGGGGAAATCTTTCACAACAAAAGTTGTACCAGTTGTGAAATGAGCTGTCAGAGGAGGTAGCTGACATAGGTACAGTAACAACTTTTAACCACAGGTACATGAATTGGAAGATTAAGAAGGCTATGGACTAAACGTTAGCATATTGGACTAGCATAGATGGGGTATAAGACCATAAGACATAGGAGCAGAATTAGGCCATTCAGTCCATCGAATTTTCTCTGCCATTCCATCATGGCTGATCCCGGATCCCACTCAACCCCATACACCTGCCTTCTCACTATAAACTTTTATGCCCTGACTAAGCAGGAAACTATCAATTTTCACTTTAAATATACCCACAGACTTGGTCTCCACAGCAGTCTGTGGTAGAGCATTTCACAGATTCACTATTCTCTGGCTAAAAAAAATTCCTCCTTACCTCCGTTCTAAAGGGTCTCCGATCAATTCTGAGGCTGTGTCCTCTAGTTCTGGATACCCCCACCATAGGAAACATTCTCTCCACATCCACCTTATCTAGTCCTTTCAACATTCAGTAGGTTTCAATGAGATCCCCCTTCATTCTTCTAAATTCCAGTGAGTACAGGCTCAAAGCTGCCAAACACTCCTCACATGTTAACCCCTTCATTCCCAGAACCATCCTTGTGAACCTCCTCTGGACTCTCGCCAATGACGACATATCTTTTCCGAGATAAGTGTAGGCTGACTAGTGTCTTATAAAGTCTCAGCATTATCTCCTTGTTTTTATATTCTATTTCCCTTGAAATAAGTGCCAACATTGCATTTTTTAGATTAGATTATGAAGACATGCAGTCCTCTTTTATTGTCATTTAGTAATGGATGCATTCAGAAATGATACAATATTTCCTCTGGTGTGATATCACAAAACACAAGACAGACCATGACTGAAAAAACTAACAAAACTACATAATTACAACATATAGTTACAACAGTGCAACAATACCATAACTTGATGAAGAACAGTCCATGGCACAGTAAAAAGTTCAAAGTCTCTCAAATGTCCCACATCTCACGCAGACGGGAGAAGGAAGAAAAACTCCCCCTGCCATGCCCGACCACAGTCCGACTCTGAGTCGTCCCAAAACTTCCAGCTCTCCGACACCGAGTACCAAGCACCATCTCTATCTGAACGATTCGACCTCAATTTCGGTTGCCAACAGCAGGCAAAGCCGGGGATTTGAGGTCTTCCCTCCGGAAGATTTCTCGATCGCGCAGTAACAACAGCAGCGAACCTGCGTTTCAGAAATTTCTCCAGATGTTCCTCTGTGCTTTCACATCCGTCTCCATCAAATCAGGATTGTTCACGGCCCCTATTTAACAGATACAATATCATTTTCACCGGAGAGCTGCGCACACATGGCGCGCTGCTATCTCCTCCTCCCGCTGCTATCTCCATTTACCTTCTTTACCACAGTCTCAACCTGTAAACTAACCTTCTGGGAGTCTTCCACGAGGACTCCCAATTCCCTCTGCACCTCTGATGTTTGAATTTTCTCCCCCTTTGATAATGGTCTGCACTATTGTTCCTTTTACCAAAATGCATTATTATACATATATATTCCATCTACTGTATATATTATTTTATATTTCATCTGCCACATTTTTGCCCATTCTTCCAATTTGTCTTAGTGCTTCTGTAATCGTATTGCTTCCTCAGCACTACCTACCCCTCCACCTATCTCCGTATCATCTGCAAACTTTGCCACAAAGCCATCCCCACCAACAGACCCACAGCATTGTCTATGCCTTCCTGCCTGTCCTTTTGATACGAAGTATATTAAGCTCCCAACTCGGACTTTCGTTCAGTCACAACTCAGTGATGCCCACAATATCATACCGACCAGTCTCTAATTGTGGCATGGGTTCATCCACCTTAATCCAAATACTATGTGGATTTAAATACAGCACATTCACCTTTTTTTCTTCAGGGAGTGGAGGACATGCCCAACATACCTTCTAGCTTTGTATTTCACAACCTCTACATTCTTTTCTTTATGTTCAGGTTAACAGGTGCTGGTTGCGAGGTTCTGGCAGTGGGTTCTGGTGACACAAGTGCAGTAGAGGTCACAGGTAGTGAAGCTGGCCAACAACTGGATTTGACTGAGATATCCTAGAGGCTTTGAATCTGGAGCTAGTGGGAGGCAGTCCGTTATGAGTCAAAGACATCACCTGGGCAAAGAGTAGGCCAGATCAGGATACTGAGGCTCAATGGGAAGAGTTGGTAATGTGTTTACACAGTTCAAGAGAGCCCTTTCATAGGAGCTTCAGAGCAGAATCTATAAAAATGGAAGGGCAGAAGGACAAGGTGGTTGTATGAGGATTAGAGACTGAATCTGACATAAAGAATACTGATGGAGAAGAAGAGACTACGAGAGTGCAGCTGAAGGGCTCTTTGTTGTCAAGTCTTGCATTGACAGAATTGCTGAATGGCCTGAATCTAACACAGAATGAAATGGATACTTTAAGAGGGAACTGCATTTCAGTGTGGAGTTCAAAGCTCTGAATAGCAGGTCAGAATAGCTGTGGACTTTTTGATTTCAGTCCAAGACAGAGCAGCCAAAGTGCGGCAAAAGAAGAGTTGTCAGGACAGAGGTGAAATTCCTCGGAATAATCCAGGAAGGGAGAGTCAGAGGAGGGGACGCCATGGCTTTAAAAGCAGGAAAGAAGAAACTTCCAGTGTTCACAATAAATTACCGAGCGAGTTAGAGTACAAGACAGTTTGAAAACAGGGGAACAATGATGGGAAGGTTAAAAGCCAACTAAAGCAGAGGTTCTATTATTATATATTAATCATAACTTATATATCGAGCACAGACAAAGTAGTTCAAAGTACTTTACAATGGAATAAAGTTCAAACATAAAAGTAAAAGACAAAAATGATACTAGTTAAAAGCAAGGTTAAATAAATAGGTTTTAGACCATAAGACAAAGGAGCAGAAGTCGGCCATTCGGCCCATTGAGTCTGCTCTGCCATTTTATCATGAGATGATCCATTCTCACATTTAATCCAACTCCCTTGCCTTCTCACCATAACCTTTGATGCCCTGGCTACTCAGATACTTATCAATCTCTGCCTTAAATACACCCAATGACTTGGCCTCCACTGCCACCCGTGGCAACAAATTCCATAGATTCTGGCTAAAAAAATCTCTTCGCATCTCTGTTCTGAATAGGCGCCCTTCAATCCTTAAGTCATGCCCTCTTGTACTAGACTCCCCCATCATGGGAAACAACTTTGCCACATCCACTCTGTCCGTGCCTTTCAACATTCGAAATGTTTCTATGAGGTCCCCCCTCATTCTCCTAAACTCCAAGGAATACAGTCCAAGAGCGGTCAAACATTCCTCATATGTTAACCCTCTCATTCCCAGAATCATTCTAGTGAATCTTCTCTGTACCCTCTCCAACGTCAGCACATCCTTTCTTAAATAAGGAGCACAAAACTGCCCACAGTACTCCAAGTGAGGTCTCACCAGCGCCTTATAGAGCCTCAACATCACATCCCTGCTCCTATACTCTATTCCTCTAGAAATGAATGCCAACATTGCATTCACCTTCTTCACCACCGACTCAACCTGGAGGTTAACCTTAAGGGTATCGTGTACGAGGACTCCCAAGTCCCATTGCATCTCCGAACTTTGAATTCTTTCTCCATTTAAATAATAGTCTGCCCGTTTATTTTTGATCTGCCTGTTTTAGTCTGGTGTTTAAAAGCGTCCCTTGTTGTTTTAGGTGTTGAGTTCCACAGTTTAGAAGCATAGTTTCAAAAAAGGTGACCTGCCAATTTACTTTTGAGGGAGATTGTTTAAATTTACGAAGACTGGAGAGCTCATGCAGGATTATAAAATGAAAGGGATTCTGTGATGTACTCTGGTCCCAGACCATTGAGAACTATAAGCCTAGTAAGAGAAGTTTAAAATCATTTCTAAAAGTTAGACAAAGCCAATGGAGAGTGTTAAAGTGAACTACAGGCCAAGTAGTTGTACACGTATTAAAAAGCCCTTCGGCCCATTTACACCAATCACACACTAATGTCATTTATTCTGCCCACATCGCCACCACCTCCCTTCAGACTCTACCACTCACCTACACAATAAGGGCAGTGTACAGCACCCAATTAACCTACTGACATGCACATCTTTGTGGCCTTGGGACTATACTCACTGGAAATAAGAACGAGAAGGATCTCATTGAAACCTATCAAAACCTATATGTAGTGGATGTGAAGAGGATGTTTCCAATGGTGGGTAAGTCTAGGACCAGAGGCCACATTTTAGATTAGAAGGATGTCTTTTTAGGAGGAATTCGTTCAGCCGGAGGGTGATGAATCTGTGGGATTCCATTGCCACAGACAGTTGCGGAGGCCAAATCTTTGGGTATATTTAAAGCAGAGGTTGATAGATTCTTGATTAGTAAGGGCTTCAAAGCTTACAGTAGAAGTCATGAGAATGGGAAAGTAAATCTGCCCTGATGGGCCAAATGGTCTAATTCCTTGCCTATGTCTTGTGGGAGGAATCTAGTGCACGAGGAAAGCCATGCAGTCACAGGGTGTCAGTAAACCCTGTGTACTGTAGATAGTGTCCAAGGCCAGGATTGAACCCAGGTCGCTAGAGTTTTAGGCTCTGCTAGGTTTGTGATTTCTTATGGGGTAAGGGAAAAAATGTCAGTACCTGTGGAATCAAATAACACCTCAAGCAGTAGTGCTGAAGACTTGAGCTCCAGTGAAACTGTGTTTCTCCAACCTGTACAGTGTAACTCTGGCATCTACCTGACAGTGTAGACACCTTCCCAGGTATGTCCTGATCCAATCCAGTTATTTGCCAGCCGATCAGTCCACTCTCAGCAAACTAGTGTGAGCTGCTGTAAAATTGTACTTAACTCACCAATAATTACAAAAGGATGCTCATGTTTGGTTTTACCAGGACCGTTTGGCTTCAGACCTTATAAAAACCTGCAAACAGACAAGGAGCTGAATTATAGAAGTGAGATGAGCGCGGCTGCCTTGACAGCAAGGCAGCATTAGCAAGAACAGCATCAGTGAGGCATCGAAAGGAAAACATTCCAGTAGCTAGAGTCAGACCTCATGTCAAGGAAGACAATAGTGGTTAATAGTAATGAATCCATCCAGCTCCAGAAGTTCATCAGGGCACAGTCCCTGACCTAACCTTCTTCACCAATGTCCTTTCATAAGATCAGATGATTGCAAGATGTCCAATTCTGTTCACAACTTAGCGAATGAAGCATCCCAGACAAGACCTAGACAACATTTGGGCAAAGTTTGATAAGTGGTAAATAACATTCATGCCATAACAGCCATCTAGTATCTATAATTGACCTTTAATTTAATTACCCCACCATTGATATCATTCGATCATTAACCAGATACTCAAATGGACCAGCCACATAAATACTGTGGTTACAAGAGCAGTTCTGAGGCTGGATAACCAGTAAGTACTGAATCACCCCTTGACAGCCAACACTCTTTACAGCATCCACAGGGAAAACATCAGGAGCATGATGGAATACTCTCCCCTTATCTGGATGAGCGTCTGCTTGAAACCATCCAGGACAAAGTGGCTGCTTGCTTGGCACGTGATCCTTTACCCTAAATATTCATTCTCTCCACCACTGGCACTTCGAAAATCCATTGTACATCATCAATAAAATGCACTGAATACATAAAACATAGAACATTGCAGAACAGTACAGGCCATTCAGCCCACTATGTTGTGCCAACCTTCTAATTGACTTTAAGATCAATCTAACCCTTCCCTCCTACATAATGCTCCATTTTTCTATCATCCATTTCCCTATCTAAGAGTTTCTTAAATGCCCCTAATATATCCGCCTCTACACCACCCTGGCAGAACGTTCCACACATCCACTACTCTCTGTGTAAAGAACTTACCTCAGATATCCCCTGTATCTTCCTCCAATCACCTTAAAATTATGCCCCCAGGTATTAGCCATTTATTCCTGTGCAAAAGTCTCTGGCTGTCCACTCTATCTATGCCTCTTATCTTGTGTGTATAAGTCACCTGTCATCCTCTTTTGCTTAAAAGAGAAAAGCCTTGACTCACTCGGCATACCTTCATGAGGCATGCTCTCTATTCCAAGCAGCATCCTGGCAAATGTCCTCTGCACCCTGTCTAAAGCTTTTTCATCCTTTCTATAAAGGGGCAACCAGAACGTAACACAATATTCCAAGAGTGGACTAATCAGGATCTATAGAGCTACAACATTACCTTACGGCTCTTGAACTCAATCCCCTGACTAAAAAAGGCCAAAACACTATACAATCTTATCAACTTGCACAGCAACTTTGAATGACCTGTGGACATGGACTCCAAAATCCTATTGTTCCTCTGCACTGATAAGAATCTTGCCATTAACCAGGCCTTCGAGCCACACTGCTCCTGCAACCCCTGACAAACCCAATTAACCCTAACCTAATCACAGGAGAATAAACAATGACCAATTAGCCTTCCCGGTATGTCTTTGAACTGTGGGAGGAAACTGGAGCACCCAGGGAAAACACATGCATCCTATGGGGAGGGCATACGGACACCCTGGAATTGAACTCTGAACTCTGAACTCTGAAATGTCCCTAGCTGGTAATAGCATCATGCTATACTCACAACACGCCTTCTTCTTCCCACCCTCCCCACACCTTCTTTATCAGGCCTTTGCCCCTTCCCTCTTCAGTCCTGACGAAGGGTCTCGGCCCGAAATGTTGACTGATCATTTCCACGGATGCTGTCCGACCTGCTGAGTTCCTACAGCGTGTTGTGAGTGTTGCTTTGACCCCGGCATCTGCAGAGTATTTTGTGTATAGCATCATGCTAACTGCTATACCACCATGGTGCCCACACTTCACACTTTTCTGGTTGAACTCCATCTGCCACTTCTCAGCCCAGCTCTGCATCCTATCAGTGTCCTGTTGCAAACTACAACAACCCTCCAGACTATCCACAATTCTATCAAGCTTCTCATCCTCTGCAAACTTACTAACCCACCCTTACACTTCTTTATCCAAGTCAGTTGCTTATTACGGATTTGAGAATTATGGAATTACATGAATATAACAGGAATTAACAGTTTTAGTTCTTAATGTAAATTACAGGCAGCAATCAGTTTGAAATTAAAATTGCAGCCTTGTATACTGACAGTTCTGTCTTCAGAGCACGGGCTTCTGGCCCACAGTAAGGGCCTGGGCTGCTCAAGTGCTGTAGTTTCTAAAGTGAATTGACCACCAAATGTTCCTATATGCATCAGCCAAACATAAGACAATGGAATTACGTTAATTGGTCTACATCAGACCAAGCCACACTACTGCAGTTAAATTAAATCATTGTGAATGAGCTCAAGGAAGTTTGCAGACCGGACTGTCATTGTCACATGGCATAGTCACATTTGTCACACACCAAACATGGTCACATGCAGATTTGATCTGCCAACAGTTGGGATATTTATGTACTCCGATAGTTTCAATAGTAATCATGGGTAAGCACAAAATACTCTGCAGATGCTGGGGTCAAAGCAACACTCACAACACGCTAGAGGAACTCAGCAGGTCGGGCAGCATCCGTGGAAACAACCAGTCAACGTTTCAGGCTGGAACCCTTTGTCAGGACTGAAGAGGGAAGGAGCAGAGGCCTGATAAAGAAGGTGGGGGGAGGGTGGGAAGGAGAAGGCTGGTAGAGTCCAGGTGAAAAACCAGTAAGGGGAAAGATAAAGGGGTGGGGGAGGGGAAGCATGGAGGTGATAGGCAGGAAAGGTGAAGAAGGAATAGGGGAAAACACAACCCCACCAGCCTCTGGATCCAGCACATTATCCTCCGCAACTTCTGCCACCTTCAACAGGACCCCACAACTAAGCACATTTTCCCTCTCCACCCCTCTCTGCTTTCAGCAGGGATCGATCCCTCCGCGACTTCCTGATCCACATGTCCCTCCCCACGGATCTCCCACCCGGCACTTATCCCTGTAAGCTTAAGTGCTACACCTGTCCCTACACCTCCTCTCTTGCCACCATTCAGGGCCCCAAACAGTCCTTCCAGGTGAGGCAACACTTCACTTGTGAGTCTGTTGGGGTCATCTATTGCATCCGATGCTCCCGGTGCGGCCTCCTCTACATCGGTGAAACCTGACACAGATTGGGGGACTGCTTCGTCGAGCACCTCTGCTCCGTCCGCCACAACAGACAGGATCTCCCAGTAGCCACCCACTTCAACTCTGCTTCCCATTCCCATTCGGATATGTCCATACATGGCCTCCTCTACTGCCATGATGAGGCTAAACTCAGGTTGAAGGAGCAACACCTCATATACCGTCTAGGTAGTCTCCAGCCCCTTGGTATGAACATAGAATTCTCTAACTTCCAGTAATTCCCTCCCCCTCCCTTCCTCTGTTCCTATTTCACTCTGCCCCCTCCCCCAGCTGCCTATCACCTCCCTCATGGTTCCGCCTCCTTCTACTACCCATTGTGTTTTCCCCTATTCCTTTTTCACCTTTCCTGCCTATCACCTTCCTGCTTCCCCTCCCCCACCTCTTTATCTTTCCCCTTACTGGTTTTTCTCCTGGAACCTACCAGCCTTCTCCTTCCCACCCTCCCTCCACCTTCTTTATTGGGCCTCTGCCCCTTCCCTCTTCAGTCCTGACGAAGGGCTCCGGCCCGAAACGTTGACTGATCGTTTCCATGGATGCTGCCCGACCTGCTGAGTTCCTCCAGCGTGTTGTGCGTAATCATGGGTATCTGGGTTCTCTATCCTCAGAAGCTTTTCGACCATCCTGGTGAATTACTTTGTCCCAGCAAAGGTATTTGAACATTCGCAGTGTCTCTCGCTGTACATGGTAGCACTGGAATTGTTAGATTCAGAATATTGAAGTCAACACTGTCATTGTAGCTACTGAAATTGCATTGAATCAGCTACTGTTATCTTTGTTCCTGAGTTAAAAATGTAATGTAGTTGGGGTGAGGGAGACTGCAGGAGAATGACTATGCGTCATTATGAACAATATCACTACCTTTAGTGTATCTCCATGGACATTCACGACATTACCCATCCAGGCTACTCCAACTGCATCTGTGTTATCTACCTGCAAGCATGATCATAGCATCAGGTGTATGAGAGCACCTCCACCTGGAGGTTCCCCTGCTAGCCACACATTATCCTGACTTGGTCTTTCAGTTTTGCTGGTTCTAAACTCCACAACTTGCTACTCAACATTGCCATGGGAATATCTTTGTAAGAAGAATTGCAGCTGATCACCATTATCCTTTCGAGAGCAATTAAGATGGAACACTCTGATCCCAAAAATTAATTACTAAAAAATGTTAGGGAAACCAAGATTGAGGGTGTAGTGGACAGCGAAGAAGACTATCACAACTTTCAGCAGGATCTGGCCCAGTTGGAAAAATGGCAGATGGAATTTAATGCAGACAAATGTGTATCTAAGTTTGATGATGATACTAAATTGAGTGGAAAAGCAAATTGTGCAGAAGATACAGAGAGTTTGCAGTGAGATATAGATAGGTTAAGTGAGTGGGCAAGGGTCTGGCAGATGGAGTACAATGTTTGTAAATGCAAGGTCATCCACTTTGGAAGGAAAATGAAAGAGCAGATTATTATTTACATGGTAAAAAATTGCAGCATGCTGCTGTATGGAGGTACTTGTGCATGAATCACAAAAGTTTGGTTTGCAGGTACAGCAGGCTATCAAGAAGCAAACGGAACATTGGCCTTCATTGCTAAAGGGATTGAATTTAAGAGCAGGGAGGTTATCTTAAAACTGGATAGGGTACTGGTGAGGCCTCACCCGGAGTACTGAGTCCATGGTCAGATCAACCATGATCTTATTGAATGGCAAAGCAGGTTTGACAGGCCAGATGGCCTACTCCTGCTCCTATTTCTTATGTTCTTATGTTAACTGGAAGTGGAACTGAGAAGGTTCAAGGTCCCTAGCAGCCAGAGACCAATCTGAGATCCTGAGATAATTAGATTAAAATTCTAAACACTTGGGATACTGAAAATAATGATCTGCCACGCAGTTTGCTTTCAAACCGATGCGCTTTTCACATCATTAACCACAGCAATCAGTTTCTTGGTTGAATATTTCCACAATGTCATCCTTCAGATGAGCTGAAGAAAGTTGTCAAATACAGTTCATAAAAGTTCCATCCAACTTTCCCTTCCCAACACTTCTCCATATATTGCCCGTTTCAAGAATCGACCAGGGATAACTCTCCCTGTCTGAATAGCTGTGGGATAGTTTAAACACTTCTCCCCATTTCCACATCAACTTTCCATTTCAAATCCACTGATTTGAATGTGGGCTCCTGCCTTGCAGCACGCTCCAACCGGTAATAAATACCTGCAACCACTCAGCCGATTTCATGTGTTAACAAGAGGCAACACCCTCCTGCTGCCTGAGGACTTTGAACTCCAGTTATACATTTGCTTCTTTCTATGGGCTGTTTTGCAGCTTGTTTAAGGGAAGGTGTGTAAATTATTAATTGGAGGTGTCACTCATATACTGAGTACAACTACTTTCACAGAATATTTGCTCAGTGAAGATCTTTATTTTAGTTGATTTTACTAAATATTTTGTAGCTGGAAACTTGATTTTAGTTTTAATGAAACTTACTATTTGCCATTCAAATACTTCCCACACTCTCTATTGAAACAGTACAAATTAAACAAGCATTTGTCAATAAAAGTTTTAGCATAAAGTATATGAGTTGAACTGTGACCTCATAAAAATCATTGATTACTATTGAAATGACAATAGCTCAAATCGTCCTTTAGACACTCATAACAGTGGAGAGGAATAATCAATGTAATTTTCTTTGTGGAGCTTTCAGTTCCAGACAATTGAGTTGGTTGCAGCAGTGACTCATTTCCAGCTATTTCTCCACATTTGTATAACTACTATTATTTATGCTGTCTTATTATATTTGTCATAGTTGCAACTAAATGATCATGGTCTCATACTCAGATTTCTCAGTTTTCAGTAGCTATGAATGTGCGATATGTTGGGTGACTTTGGGAAAGGAGACCTACAAAATGATTCCACGCTTAAAGCATATCAGCCACTGGAAAAAGGCTCTAGTAATTCGATTGTTTTACTTGAGAGCATCATTGAATTAGAAATGAACTATTTGAGGTCCATAAATTAATTGGAAGTCTGATTAGGATGCTTATTAACACAATGAGGGGAGAGCAATGAATACAAGCAGTAAGATACGGCAGAATATAGGCTGTTCCTTCCCCAGGGAATTTAGAGCCTCTGGAATTCACTACCACATAGCATTGTGAATCCTAACTCAATTTTTCTCTCCACAGATACTGTTTCACCTACTGAGTGTTCCCAACACCTTCTGTTTTTTATATGATTGCTAACCATTTGGCCTTAGAGCCGGACTGCTTCATTTCTGTGGGAAGAGATCACATTCCCTACAAGCTCAGTGATTTTAATGCTATTCTTGTTTGAAGACCATAAGACATAGCAGCAGAATTAGATTACTGCAGTCACTCCATCATGGCTAATTTACTACCCCTCTCAACCCCACTTGCCTGCCTTCTCCCTGTTATCTTTGATGCCCTTTCTAATCAAGAACCTATCAACTTCTGCTTTACATATTTCCAATGACTTGGCCTCCACAGCCATCTGTGGCCATGAATTTCACAGATTCAGCACCCTCTGACTGAAGAAATTCATCACTGCTGTAAAGGGAGTCATTCTAGTCTGAGGCTATGCCCTCTGGTCCTAGGCTCCCCCACTACAAGAAACACCCTCAACACATCCACCCTATTCAGGCCTTTCAATATTTGATAGGCTTCAATATGATTCCCTCCCCACCTCCCCCCACATTCTTCTACTCCAGTCAGTACAGACTTAGAGGCGTCAAATTCTCCTTTTCATTCTCAGTATCATTCTTGTGAATTTCCTCGAGACCCTCTCTAACGCCAACACATTTTCTTAGATAAGGGGCCAAAACCGCTCATGATACTCCGTGTAATCTGACTCAGCAAGGCTTGCTTCTCTATTCCGGTCCTCTCAAAATGAATGCTAACGTTTCATAGAAAACCTACAGCACAATACAGGCCCTTCAGCCCACAATGCTGTGTCGAACATGTACTTACTTTAGAAATTACCTAGGGTTACCCATAGCCCTCTATTTTTCTCAGCTCCACGTACCTATCCAGGAGTCTCTTAAAATTACCATCACAGGAGATAGCATATCATGGAAGGAAATGACCTGGATGAGGAAGTGAAGGGTTGGGTTAGTAAATTTGCTGATGATACAAAGGTTGGGGATGTTGTGGATAGTGTGGAGGGCTGTCAAGAGGTTACAGTGGGACATTGATAGGATGCAAAACTGGGCTGAGAAGTGGCAGATGGAGTTCAACTTAGATAAGTGTGAAGTGGTTCATTTTGGTAGGTCAATAGGATGGCAGAATATAGCATCAATGGTAAGACTCTTGGCAGTGTGGAGGATCAGAGGGATCCTGGGGTCCAAGTCCGTAGGACACTCAAAGCTGCTGTGCAGGTTGACTCTGTGGTTAAGAAGGCATACGGTGCATTGGTCTTCGTCAATCGTGGGATTGAGTTTAGGAGCCGAGAGGTAATGTTGCAGCTATATAGAACCCTGATTAGACCCCACTTGGAGTACCGTGCTCAGTTCTGGTTGCCTCACTACAGGAAGAATGTGGAAATCATAAAAAGGGTGCAGAGGAAATTTACAAGGATGTTACCTGGTTTGGAGGGCATGCCTTATGAGAATAGGTTGAGTGAACTCAGCCTTTTCTCCTTGGAGCGACAGGGTATGAGAGGTGACCTGATAGAGGAGTACAAGATGATGAGAGGCATTGATCGTGTGGATAGTCAGAGGCTTTTTCCCAGGGCTGAAATGGCTAGCGCAAAATGGCACAGTTTTAAGGTGCTTGGAAGTAGGAACAGAGGAGATGTCAGGGGTAAGTTTTTTTAAGCAGAGAGTGGTGAGTGTGCGGAATGGACTGCCGGTGACGGTGGTGAAGGCAGATACGATAAGGTAGTTTAAGAGACCTCTGGATAGGTACATGGAGCTTAGAAAAATAGAGGCAATGGGTAACCCTAGGTAATTTCTAAGGTAAGGTCATGTGCGGCACAGCTTTGTGGGCCAAAAGGCCTGTATTGTGCTGCAGGCTTTCTATGCTTCTTTGAAATCATAGGCAGACAACGCTGCCAACCACCGATGGCCTGTGACATCCAGTTTCGCCGAGGTCAGGATATAAGTTAGGGGATTGTTGTCCATCCTCACCTCAAACTTGGACCCGCAGAGATAATCACTCAGCTTATCCACCACTGCCCATTTCAACGCCAGATATTCCAGCTTGTGCATGTGATAGTTTTTCTCAGAGGGTGACAGACTCCGGCTGACAAACGCAAAAGGTCTCAACCCGGTGCCCTGATCCTAATACAGGACACCCCCTAAACCCTCTCTGCTGGCATCTGTATGCAGTACATATGGCAATCGGGGGTCTGAAAAAGCCAGCACAGGTGCCTGGGTCAGCAGCTCCTTCAGCGACTGAAAGGCCTCCTCATATTTTGCATCCCACCACAGTCCAAAGGGCTCCGATGCACTAAGATACTCTCCGCCCTCCTGTCCTTTTATCCCCCTTCCTTTCTTCCCCAAGGGAGGATAACCACACAGAAGCTGATTCAAAGGGTGACTCACTTTCATGTAGCCCTTCACGAACCTCTGATAGTAACCACAGAACCCAAGGAACGAGCACAGAGTGCTCACAGTCTGGGGTCTTGGCCAAGCGTCACTGCCTCTATCTTAGAAGGATCTGTAGCTACTCCATTGTGAGACTGTGTGCCCAACATAGCTGACAGACGTTTTGCAGAACTGGCACTTGTCCAGGGAAAGTTTTAACCCTTCATCTTTCAGGTGGCCCAGCACCTTCTGTAGCCTTGCTTCATGTTCTTCCAAGGTGAATCCAAACACTATGAGGTCATCCAGATACACAAATACCTCAAGCAAACAAGAGAAAACACCTACACTCTGTCTGCCAGAGAAAGCAGGATCTCCCAATGGCCACACATTTTAATTCCACAGCCCATTCCCATTCTGATATGTCAATCTACTGTCAAGATGAAGCCACACTCAGGTTGGAGGAACAACACCTTATAGCCTCCCACCTGATGGCATGAACACTGATTTCTCTAACTTCCGTTAATACCCCTCCCCGCTTCTTACCCCATCCCTTATTTATTTATTATTCCCCTCCTTTTCCTCTCTTTTTTCTTTCTCTGTCCCTCTCACAGTCACACCTTGCCCGCTTTCCATCTTCCTCTGGGCTCCCCTCCCCGTTTCTTTCTCCCTCGGCCTCCAGTCCCATGATTCTCTCCCTTCTCCAGCTCTGTATCCCTTTTGTCAGTCAACTTTCCAGCTCTTAGCTTCATCCGTCCCCCTCCTGTCTTCTTCTATCATTTCAGATCTCCCCCTCCCACTTTCAAATCTCTTATTAACTCTTCCTTCAGTTAGTCCTGACGAAGGGTCTCGGCCTGAAACGTCGACTCTACCTCTTCCTAGAGATGCTGCCTGGCCTGCTGCATTCACCAGCAGCGTGTGTTAGCTCAAGCAAGTTCATATCCCTCACCGTCTTCTCCATGACACGCTGGAAGGTTGCAGGGGTTCCCGATACGCCCTGGAGCATCCTTTTGAACAGAAAAAGTCCCAGGGGACATATAAATGCCATCTTCTCTTTGTCGGCCTCACTCATGGGGATGGTCATAGTCATAGTCATAGTCATACTTTATTAATCCCGGGGGAAATTGGTTTTCGTTATAGTTGCTCCATAAATAATAAACAGTAATAGAACCATAAATAGTTAAATAGTAATATGTAAATTATGCCAGAAAATTATGAAATAAGTCCAGGACCAGCCTATTGGCTCAGGATGTCTGACCCTCCAAGGGAGGAGTTGTAAAGTTTGATGGCCACAGGCAGGAATGACTTCCTATGACGCTCTGTGTTGCATCTCGGTGGAATGAGTCTCTGGCTGAATGTACTCCTGTGCCCACTCAGTACATTACGTAGTGGATGGGAGACATTGACCAAGATGGCATGCAACTTAGACAGCATCCTCTTTTCACACACCACCGTGAGAGAGTCCAGTTCCATCCCCACAACATCACTGGCCTTACGGATGAGTTTGTTGATTCTGTTGGTGTCTGCTGCCCCAGCACACAACAGCAAACATGACAGCACTGGCCACCACAGACTCGTAGAACATCCTCAGCATCATCCGGCAGATGTTAAAGGACCTCAGTATCCTCAGGAAATAGAGACGGCTCTGACCCTTCTTGTAGACAGCCTCAGGGTTCTTTGACCAGTCCGGTTTATTGTCAATTTGTATCCCCAGGTATTTGTAATCCTCCACCATGTCCACACTGACCCCCTGGATGGAAACAGGGGTCACCGGTGCCTTAGCTCTCCTCAGGTCTAGCACCAGTTCCTTAGTCTTTTTCACATTAAGCTGCAGATAATTCTGCTCACACCATGTGACAAAGTTTCCTACCGTAGCCCTGTACTCAGCCTCATCTCCCTTGCTGATGCATCCAACTATGGCAGAGTCATCCAAAAACTTCTGAAGATGACAAGACTCTGTGCAGCAGTTGAAGTCCGAGGTGTAAATGGTGAAGAGAAAGGGAGACAAGACAGTCCCCTGTGGAGCCCCAGTGCTGCTGATCACTCTGTCGGACACACAGTGTTGCAAGCACACGTACTGTGGTCTGCCAGTCAGGTAATCAAGAATTCATGATACCAGGGAAGCATCCACCTGCATCGCTGTCAGCTTCTCCCCCAGCAGAGCAGGGCGGATGGTGTTGAATGCACTGGAGAAGTCAAAAAACATGACCCTCACAGTGCTCGCTGGCTTGTCCAGGTGGGCGTAGACATGGTTCAGCAGGAAGACAATGGCATCGTCAACTCCTAGTCGGGGCTGGTAGGCGATCTGGAGGGGATCTAAGTGTGGCCTGACCATAGGCTGGAGCAGCTCCAGAACAAGTCTCTCCAAGGTCTTCATGATGTGGGAGGTCAATGCCACTGGTCTGTAGTCATTGAGGCCGCTGGGGCATGGCGTCTTCGGCACAGGGACGAGGCAGGACGTCTTCCACAGTACAGGAACCCTCCGGAGCCTCAGGCTCAGGCTGAATACATGGCGAAGTATTCCACATAGCTGAGGGGCACAGACTTTGAGCACCCTGGTACTGACACCATCTGGTCCTGCAGCCTTGCTTAGGTTGAGACGTTTCAGCTGTCTTCTCACCTGTAGAGCTGTGAAGCCCACCACAGTGGTTTCGTGTGGAGAAGGGGTATAGTCATGAGAGCAGGGTGGGGGACTATGAGGAGGGGTAGGAGGGGAGAGTGGAATATGTGTTGGTTGGGGGCCGACAACAGATGGCGCATGTATGGGATGGGCAGGGGCCACGCTGTCAAATCTGTTAAAAAACAGGTTAAGTTCATTGGCCCTGTCCACACTGCCTTCCGCTCCTCTGTTGCTAGTTTGCCAGAACCCAGTGATGGTCCTCATCCCCCTCCAGACCTCTCTTATGTAATCTGGTAATATCCACTCCTCAAGTCCAGCACACTGAACCAATCGTTCCCCTCAATTCTCAGAAATGATAGAACCCCGTCTTTGAAGTCAGCTATGGGAAACTCGACTTGTGACTCGGCCTGCTCCACTACACTCCCCTCCTCCCTGACAGTATGGATTGGCCATAGGCCCACCTCACCTGGGGCACTGATAGAAACTGGTAGTTCCACTGGTGTCCTGTCAGCACTAGTCTGAACTAAAACAAGGTCTGCGCCTATCGAGCCTCCGCCCTGCAATTGTAGTTTTGCCAACAACTTTAACAGTACTAAAAGGTCGAATTAACAACTCACCTGGAGTACGAATATCCACCCCACTCCACACACACACATTAGTTACCAGCACTCGGCAGCACCCATACCAGCACAGACTTGAACACACAACCCAAAAGTTCAATGCTCAGGGGAATCACACAGCATCCAACGAAATCAATCAACGAGCCCCCACAATTGTAACCCCCAGGTTCAGCCAGCATGTGTTTGTCTGGGGGAAGACAGCCTCTGGCCCAGCCAAACTGAGAAATCTTGTTTGTGTGGATGCTGCGTGATGTGTTGCCCGGTTACTAATCCGAACTGCAAAATATCATATGCAATTAAACAACTGAGCTCTATAATTCTTAATCTGATTATAGATTAGTATCCATCTATAACAGTAAATCTGTTAATCTGTTGGTAAAGAAAAGAAAAAGAAAAAGGGTCCATTTTAATGAAACAGTCTAAAGTGCACATTGGAGCTCACAGTTCCGTCCATTCGTTCCCCATTGACCTCCTCCGAGCATCGTCGACTCCCAGACCCTCACTCCAAATCCACTCCGTCCTGTGGTCTACTGACTCTCTCCACTCATGTCTTCTCTCATCATCTCTCGCCAGCAAAAGATCATGAATACCTTCTCTCAGACACACAAGAAAGAAACAACATGCCTCTCATTGGATGGTGCACATTCCAAACCCCCGTTATCTATAGTCATAACCCAAACATTGCTACTACAGAGAAACCATTACATTAGCAGTGAAACCTTACAGAGTGTTACACTAATGAGCTTAAACTTCTCTCATTTAGCTCTAAAAGCATTTTGCAGACATAGACCTCAACTTAATGCTCACAGTTCACAACTAATATTGTAAAGCTAACTTCCTGGGGCACATAAAACTTTCAAACTATAAACACATCAGTTGTTGATAAGCTATATGATATTATTCATCTGTTCTGCAAGCTTCCTTAAACATAGCAACTTAGAGTCAGCTAGTCTGTTTCTTCTTCTCCTTCGGTTGTCCATCGAAATCTGATGACGACATCCACTCCTTGAACGGTGAGATCTTTGATGACTATACAGTCCTATCCTGGACGCACAAGCTCTATTGCAGGTGGGATATGTATATGTAGTAGCGGTGGCAACCATGGCTGCACTTCTCTTGGCTCTCTTCTGCTGTCTTCTGGTTGTTCTTTCCATCTCCAGAATATGGCACAGCTGTCACCAAGTGGTACGGTCAGCAGCAACCTCCTCCAGGTCTTCGGGTCTGATCTTGCACTTCCTTAAAGCATTCTTTAAAGCATTCTTCATCTGAACCTTATAGCGCTTCTTTGGCCCTCCAACTGAGCGTCGACCATGATGTAGCTGGCCGTATAACACTCTGCGGGGAAGCTGACATGGGGGCATCCTTATCACGTGCCCCAGCCACTGCATCTGACGCTGGGTGATCATGGCCTCAATACTCCTGCAGTTGGTCTTTACAAGTATTTCAGTGTGAGGCATCCGCTCACGCCAGGTAATTCCCAGGATGCGCTGGACGCAGCTTATGTGGAAGCGCTCCAAGGACTTGATGTGAGGGCTGTAGGCTACCCAAGCTTCACAGCTATAAAGGAGGGTGGTGACACAGACTGCTTGGTATACGGCGACCTTTGTGGACGGACGAAGGCTCCTGTTCTGAAAGACTCTACGCCGAAGTCTCCCAAAGGCAGCTGATGCCTGTTTAATGCGGCTCTGGACGTCGTTGTCAATGCCACTATCCTCAGAGTGAATGCTCCCCAGATATTTGAAAGATGGCACTACTGACAGCTTTTCATCACCAACAGTGAAGGCAGGTAGAGTGGGTGGGACACTGGTACTCCATTGGCAAACCACTTCTGTCTTGGTGGTATTGACAGTCAGCCCCATCCTGCTGTACGCTCTCTCCGCCACAGCAAGGACAGTCTGAAGATCCTCCGGCCACAAAGAGCACAGTCATCTGCATACTGCAGCTCCAGGACCCGCTCTCTACGGAGTTTGGTTGTTGCATGGAGCCTCCTGATGTCAGAGAGGTTGTGATCTAATCTGACATCCACTGCCACACCGCTGCTGTCTTCAATCTCGTTGTGGAGAAGCTTGGTAACACACAAGAGGAAAATGTTAAAGAACACTGGTGCTAGTACATACCCCTGCCTCACCCCTGTGCGTACAAGGAAGGGCTCGGACTCTTGTCCTCCTATGGTCACCCGAGCAGTCATCCCATCGTGGAACTGGCGGAGGATGTTAACAAATTTATTGGGACAGCCAAACCTGAGGATAACATCCCATAAGAGCTCTCTTTGCACAGTGCCAAATGCTTTGGAGAGGTCGACAAAGGCCATAAACAGGTCCTGATGTTGCTCCCGGCACTTTTCCTGAAGCTGCCGGGCTGTGAAGATCATGTCGATTGTGCTCCTGTTCTTCCTAAATCCACACTGCGATTTAGGCAGCATTGACTTGGTGATGTTGCTAATGAGTCCCTGAAGCACCACCTTAGCCAGAACCTTTCCAGCAACAGAAAGGAGTGATATGCTCTTACTATTGCCGCAGATGGCTTTGTCACCCTTGACAACGATGTTTGTATTTCTCCATTGCTATGGGATGTTCTCATCAGTCCAGGCCTTGGTAGAGGGTGCGCATACACATGTACCCTCTGTTCTTCAGTAACTCAGCAGGGATATTGTCAGTGCTGGGGGACTTGTTGTTTTTAAGGGAATGGACAGCTGATAGAACCTCCTGGAAGGTTGGTGGTAGACTGAGGTTGTGGATAAGAGGACGTTCAGGCAGTTCGTCCAGGATGGTGGGGTTTGTGTCAGAGTCCTGATTAAGCAGGGTGTTAAAATGCTCAGCCCACCTTAGCAGAATGGTATTCTGATTCTTCAGAAGAGTTAGACCATCTGCTGTTTTCAGGGGAGTAATGCATCGATTTATTGGGCCGTAGGTGGTTTTGACAGCATTGTAAAAATTATGCATGTCATTATTATTGGCAAAGGACTGGATTTCATGTACCTTTTCAGTCCATCACTCATTTTGTATGGCCCGTATTGCCTTTTGCACTTTCCTCTGAGCTGCCTGCCAATGCTGTCTGATGCTGGTGGATGATGGGTTGTCTAAAGTTGCCCGGTGTGCTTTGTGCATGTCCTTAAGCAAGTTGTGGATAGTGTCTGAGTTATCGTCAAACCAGTCTTGGTGGTCCCTGCTCTTATGGCCGATGGATTAGGCTGCTGCCTCATAGAGCTCAGAGCTGATATAGGTCCACTGTTGTTCCATGGTATTTTCTGAGCTCAGACAAGGTTCCAACTCCCTTAGTTTCTCAGCTAGGATGCGTCGAAACTCATTTCTTGCTTCTGTGTTTCTCAGGCAGTTGCAATACAGCCGCTTTTTATTGGGTTTTTGCAGCTGCAATGGGGGGACGCACTTTCATATGGAGCTTGGCCACAATCATACGGTGGTCACTCCAGCACTCAGCACCTCTCATGGCACGGGTGAAGAGAACATCCTTGATGTCACTACGTCTCACAATGATGAAGTCGATCATGTGCCAATGTTTTGAGTGAGGATGCATCCATGAGGTCTTATATTTTGCCTTCTGTTGGAAGACGGTGTTGGTTATGGTAAGGTTATGCTCAGAACAAAGAGTAAGTAGCCTCATGCCATTTGCATTCACCTTGTCAATACCATGCCTACCTAGCACTCCACTCCAAATCCTGTTGTTCTGTCCCAGCCTAGTGCTGAAGTCCGCAAGCAAAAGGATCTTGTCATTCTTAGGGATCTGGCAAAGAGCTTCATCCAATGTCTGATAAAAGCATTCCTTGGCCTCATTTTCAGATGGCAAAGTTGGTGCATAGGCACTGAGAAGCGTGGCATAATGTTTCTTTGCCGGGGGGATACTGAGGGTCATTAGTCTTTCACTAATGCCAACAGGTGTTTCTGTGAGACTTGGTAGAAAGGTGTTCTTGATGGCCAATCCTACTCCGTGGAGATGTTGTCCACCTGGGGGGAAATCTTTCCAGAAGAAGGTGTAACCCATCCCTTCCTCTGTTAAAGAGCCTTCATCCAGGAGCCTGGTCTCACTCAGGGCAGCAATGTCGATGTTATAGCGCCTCAGCTCCGCAGCGATTAAGGCTGTTCTCCGGTGAGGTCTGTCAGAGATGCCATACGAGTCCAGGAGAGTCCTTACATTCCATGTTGTCAGTTTTAGGTTGTATTGTTTCTTATTTCAACCACCGTAATGGAATAACTCGATAGGCGCGGTAACCTATCCAGGTGAGTGATTGAATGGGCAATTTTTAGGCCACCTTTTCTAGGCCCTTCCCCAATTGGGGTGAGCAGTGTGGTCCCTAAATAGGGCTGCTCAGTCACACAGGGGTCTGCCAAAAACAGCTGCCACTCAATCCCAGTTGCTAGCGACCAAATACCCTGTGCCGCTGCTGTGCAGGGTTCTGACCAGGAGCTCCCAGTCCAATCGTACCTGCTCCCGTTGCCAGTCGCCCCATCGCCATCAGACTTCAACCATATGTAAGGTCCAGATGTTGTTCACCGTGGTCAGAGGTGGAGACCTGCGCAAGGAAGATTTTAAAGTGTCACAGGGGTGCGCCATCCCCAGTAGCACTATCTTCACTATGATGAGGTAAATCCCGGTGGCAAGGGTGATCCCAGGACAACCAGTCCCACATCTTGGCTGCCGGGTCCTTGGTCTGTTAAGGCCCATCTATTGCGCGCTGCCAGCACATTGCTTTTCTGTCAGGGTGTGCTCCCTTAGCCTTGTCTCAACAAACTTACCACTAGGCAGTGGAGCTATTTGCGCATAGCTGGGACAGTGGTTGACGGACGCCAGGGCGTGTCCACACAGTGGTGGGACTGCACGCCATGTCTCTGGGGCCCACTGTTGCTCCGAGATCCCCTGTAATGGGTGGGTGGGAGTATCAGTGGGTGGCTGGGAGTAAATACTGAAAGGCTTTTATTAGCAGTAAAATGTGACCTCCAGCATGCTGAGTGTCTGCCCCTGGACTGAGAGAAGGAGCCAAGGCCCAGTCGCCTTTATTCAGGGGTCTGTGGGAAGAGCCACAGGGGCAGTAGCAGAGGGGTGTGTCCAGACAGGTAACCCAGTTACAACATATATATATGGTTTACCACATTCACCCCTCCTTTTTTTAAAAGAATCCCGTGGGGTGAAGTGACTGACAATATTTAAAACAAGTATATTTACAGGTCAAGTCTATCAGGCGGTCGAGTCCGTCGCTGTGATCTACGTAGCACCGGTGGTAATTGCACCCACAACGGTGGTTGTGCTGGCTCCGGCCTGACTTGAGGTGTCAGCACGTTAGGCGTCGGTAATCCCTTGTGCGTGTGCGTTGTGCCCAGTATGGGAGTGTCGTGTGGTGTCTGTGTAGGGCTTGGAGTGCACGGTGTCTCATGGGTACATATATCGGTGGATATGGGGTTAATACTCACCATGGAGTGTTCAGGGTAGGGGCCCGGTGCTCCTGCGGGCGCCAGGTTGCGGATGGAGACTGTGTCCTCCCGCCCATCAGGTAAAACCACATAGGCATACTGGGTGTTCGCATGAAGTAAGTGAACCCTCTCGACCATCGGGGAGTATTTATTGCTCCTCGCATGTTTCCAGAGCAGCACTGGACCCGGGGACGTCAGCCAAGTTGGTAGGGTGGTTCCAGTGGTCGATTTTCTGGGAAAAGAAAAGAGTCGCTCATAAGGGGTGGCATTGGTGGCCGTGCATAACAGGGAGCGGATGGAGTGGAGTGCCTCGGGAAGGACCTCCTGCCAGCGGGAGACCGGCAGTCCCTTTGACCTGAGGGCTAAGAGTGTGGCTTTCCACACTGTGCCATTCTCCTTCTCTACCTGTCCATTCCCCCGGGGATTATAGCTCGTGGTCCTACTAGTTGCAATTCCCCTAGCCAGTAGATATTGGCGCAGCTCGTCACTCATAAGCAAGGACCCTCTGTCACTGTAGATATAGCATGGGTATCCGAACAGAGTGAAAAGCTTGCGCAGGGTTTTTATAACTGACGTGGTAGTGGTGTCGGGGCAGGGGATGGCGAAGGGGAACCGCGAGTACTCGTCAATTACGTTAAGAAAGTACACATTGAGGTCAGTGGAGGGAAGGGGGCCCTTAAAGTCAACACTCAGTCGCTCAAAGGGCCGGGTGGCCTTGATGAGTGGTGCCTTTTCAGGTCGGTAGAAGTGCGGTTTGCACTCTGCGCAGATTTGGCAGTCCCTGGTCATCATCCTGATCTCTTCAGGGGAGTAAGGCAGGTTCCGGGCTTTCACGAAGTGGAAAAGCCGGGTGACTCCCGGGTGGCAAAGGTCTACATGTAGGGCGTACAGCTGGTTGATCTGCACGCTGGCGCACGTTCCCCGGGATAGGGCATCGGAGGGCTCGTTGAGCTTCCCAGGCCTGTACATGATGTCATAGTTGAAGGTGGAGAGTTCGATTCTCCACCTCAGAATTTTATTATTTTTGATTTTGCCCCACTGTTGGTTACTGAACATGAACGCGACTGAGCACTGGTCAGTCAGCAGGGTGAACTTTTTGCCGACGAGATAGTACCTCCAGTGCCTAATAGCTTCCACTATGGCCTGGGCCTCTTTCTCTACCGCAGAGTGCCGAATTTCAGGGCCTTGAAGGGTACGGGAGAAGAACGCCACTGGTCTTCCTGCCTGGTTGAGGGTAGCAGCCAGCGCAAAGTCGGAGGCGTCACTCTCTACTTGGAAGGGAATGGCCTCATTCACCGCATGCATTGCTGCTTTGGCAATGTCCCCTTTTATGCAGCTGAAGGCCGTGCGGGCCTCAGCTGAGAGAGGGAATGTGGTGGACTTGACCAGGGGGCAGGCCTTGTCTTCGTAGTTAGAGACCCATTGGGCGTAATATAAAAAGAAGCCCAGGCACCTTTTGAGGGCTCTGAGGGTGTTGGGAAGAGGGAGTTCCATCAGGGGGCGCATAGGGTCGGGGTCAGGGCCAATGACTCCATTCTCCACGACACACCCAAGGATGGCAAGTCGGGTGGTTCCGAACACACACTTGTCCTTGTTATAGGTGAGATTGAAAGCTTTGGCCGCTTGGAAAAATTTTTGGAGGTTGTTGTCGTGATCCTGCCGGTCGTGACCACAGATGGTGATGTTATCCAGATATGGGAACATGGCCTTCAGTTGGCACTGGTCCACCACCCGGTCCATTGCCCTCTGGAAGACAGATACACCATTCGTGACACCGAAGGGGACGCGCAGGAATTGATAAAGCCTGCCGTCTGCCTCGAAGGCAGTGTAAGGGCGGTCCTCCCAACGGATGGGGAGCTGATGGTAAGCGGATTTTAGGTCTATGGTCAAGTACACCTTGTACTGTGCTATCTGATTGACCATATCTGCAATGCGGGGTAGAGGGTACGCGTCGAGCTGCGTGAACCTACTGATGGTCTGGCTATAGCCCATGACCATCCTATTCTTCTCCCCATTCCGAACAACGACTACCTGCGCCCTCCAAGGACTTGTGCTTGCCTCAATGACCCCCTCCCTGAGCAGCCGCTGCACCTCTGACTTAATGAAAGCTCTGTCCCCCGCGCTGTACCTTCTGCTTTTAGTTGCCACAGGTTTACAGTCGGGGGTCAGGTTGGCGAACAGCGGTGGGGAGGGATCTTGAGGGTGGAGAGGCCGCAAGTGGTGTCGGTAGTGCGGCAGTTGGCATGGTGTTGGGTGGGATGTGCGGGTCGGTGTGTGTGGGTGGTCAGTAGTGGGGTATGTGACGTATCCCTACAAAACTGAGGATTTACGGCAGTGATTAGTGGGAGGGGCCCATCATACTCCATTGTCACGCTTTTCAGGTGGCTCTGGAAGTCGAGCCCCAATAGCACAGGGGCACACAGTTGAGGCATGATCAGTAACGTAAAGTCTCGATATTCTGTGCCTTGCACCACTAGCGTCGCTACGCAACCCCCCCGGATGTCTGTTGTATGCGACCTGGAAGCCATGGCAACCCTCTGACTTACCAGCCGTATCGCGAGTCTGCAATGCTGCACCATGTCTGGGTGGATAAAACTCTCCGTGCTGTCCGTGTCAAACAGGCAGCTTGTCCTGTGTCCTCCACCAGGATGTCCATCATTGACCTGGCGAGCTGTTGGGGAGCGCTTTGGTCGAGGGTCACGGAGCCAGGGTTGAGTCGCTGTCTTGGTCCGGCATGGTGGGGTGCCCCTTGAGCACCCGTTGGTCGTAGGCGGTGGGAGGTGGTGCCGACCAAGATGGCCACCCCCATGTCTTGCACGTGTTGGCGGCATGCAGGGAAGATGGCGGCAGGCAAGATGGCGACCCCCATGCCTCGCACACGGCGCTGCTCAATCCCGCTCATGGTTTGGACTTATAGACCTTGGCGAAGTGGCCCTTCTTTCCGCATCTAGAGCAGGTAGCTTCTCGGGCTGGGCAGCGTTTCTGGAGTGCTTCTAGAGTCCGCAGAAGTAGCAATTCATGGGCTCGCGACTGGCAGCAGCCAAGGTCAATTCGCCGGCGGGTTGCAGGGTCTGCGGCACCCACGAGGCCATTGGGGGATCCCGTGCCTGGAGAGCCCCGGAGTTGTGCAGAGCGGCCTCCAGCATGTCGGCCAGCTCGATCGCCAAACGTAAGGTAATATCAGCTTTTTCTGGTGGCCACTGGCGCACATACACTGACCTGGTCCCCGTGACGAAGGCGTCTCTCACTAGGAGCTCCGCATGCTGTTCTGACGTCAGACCCTGGCAGCCGCAGGTCCACACGAGCATCTGTAGTGCCCGGACAGACTCAGCACTCAATTCCCTGGGCTGCTGGTGTCGTGTCGCTAAGCGATGCCGCACGTAGATGGTGTTTAAGGGCCGCAGGTTTTGTCCTTTGAGTGCGCTCATCGTGCCGTCATAGCTCGGCTGGTCTCTGATCATCGAGTAGACCCGTGGACTGACCCTGGAAAGGAGAACTCTGTGCTTCGCTGTGGAGTCTGTTACGTAACCGGCAACAATGAATATTAATCGAGACAGGTTATATAAAAACAACCAAACATTTATTAAACATGTATAAGCGATAAGGAAAAAAAAACAAAGGAAAACTTTAACCGGAGGTTAACAGGTACGCAGCCATTCGTCAACTCCACTCGGCTCTGGTTCTTAAAGCGTTAAAGGCGAAAACAGTTCTTAAAGCGATACAGTCAGATATAGTTCTTAAAGCGATAACTTTGAAAGTCCAACAGTTTTACACATTCAATTGGGAGAGACATCTCTGGAGAAAGATTTCTTCACCAATGCACCTTTACTGCTGGTTCTGTCCACAGGATTCCCGATGCCAAAAATAAACAGTTTAAATCGACTGACCTTAAATTCCTTTAGAGAGAGAGCACCTTTTTGCATGAACACATTGCCCTTTTGCAAGAATCTCAATGCAGGTTTTCTCCAACGAAGATTCAATAAGGTCGATTCTTTATTAAACTGCCAAACGATGTGACTTCTCTCGATCCTTCACTTCAATGAATTCTTCACTCTCCCTTCAAAAACTGTCGGAATTGAGTAAATTGGCACTTCCAGCCACAAATTTCCAGTCCAAGTAATATGGAATCTTTCAACAAAAACAAATGCAACAGAAACAGAGGCACAACACGTCCTACCTGGAAATCTACAAACTCAAAAACTAACTGCGTCACCTGGGTTGACCCTTATATATTCACGGGGCACAGGTCATCACGTGACCTCACATCGGTGGGAAAATCACATCAGGTGACCTCCAAAAGACCATTACATCATTCTCACAAAAAAATAGATCTCCTTGAGCATGTAACACCTCCCTCCAAAAAAAATTTTGGTCTCTTGAAGAACAAAATTTTAACAATTAATACAAAAAAAAACAAAGGTATAAAATTTACAAAACACACAATACATACAATCTTATCTTTCATCCCTTTACAAACTAATGTACAGTAGGAGTGTTACAAATGATAAAATATCACTCCAAAAAAAAACTAATTTTCATTGTACATTTAACATCTAGACAGACAATCAGCGATCACATTGTCTTTACCCTTAATATGAGTGATCAAAATATTGTACTCCTGTAACATTAAACTCCAATTTAATAATCTTCTATTTTTGTTTTTCATCTTACTTAAAAACACTAATGGATTGTGATCGGTATAAACTGTGAGCGGTATATGCGTAGAACTAACATACACTTCAAAATGTTGCAAAGCTAAAACAAGAGATAACAATTCTTGCAACACATGTCAAAGTTGCTGGTGAACGCAGCAGGCCAGGCAGCATCTCTAGGAAGAGGTACAGTCGACGTTTCAGGCCGAGACCCTTCGTCAGGACTAACTGAAGGAAAAGCTAATAAGAGATTTGAAAGCGGGAGGGGGAGGGGGAGATCCAAAATGATAGGAGAAGACAGGAGGGGAAGGGATGGAGCCAAGAGCTGGACAGGTGATTGGCAAAGGGGATATGAGAGGATCATGGGACAGGAGGTCCGGGGAGAAAGACAAGGTGGGGGGGGGGGAACCCAGAGGATAGGCAAGGGGTATAGTGAGAGGGACAGAGGGAGAAAAAGGAGAGTGAGAGAAAGAATGTGTGTATAAAAATAAATAACGGATGGGGTATGAAGGGGAGGTGGGGCATTAGCGGAAGGGAAGTTAGAGAAGTCGATGTTCATGCCAAGTTAGAGAAGTCGATGTTCATGCCAAAGTTAAAGAAGTCGAAGTCACCCCCCTTGGAAATCTTCATGTTTCATTGTTTTACAACATGGAATCACAGTGGATTTAATTTGGACTTTTTTTACACTGATCAACGGAAAAATACTCTTTCCTGTCAAAGTGAAAATAGATCTCTACAAAGTAATCTAAATTAATTACAAATATAAAACACAAAATAATTGATTGCATAAGTATTCATCCACTTTAATATGACACACCAAATCATCACTGGTGCAGCCAATTGGTTTTAGAAGTCACATAATTAATTAAATGGAGATCTGTTTTTGGAGACCTGTGTGCAGTCAAGGTGTTTCAATTGATTGTGGTAAAAATACACCTGTATCTGGAAGGCCCAACTGCTGGTGAGTTAGTATCCTGGCAAAAGCTACACCATGAAGACAGAAGAACAGTCCAAGCAACTCTACAAAATGGTTATTGAAAAACACAAGTCAGGAGATGGATACAAGAAAATTTCCATGTCACTGCCTATTCCTTGGAGTACACTTAAGTCAATCATCAAGAAATGGAAAGAATATGGCACAGCTGTAAATCTGCCTCGAGCAGGCTGCCCTCAAAAACTGAATGACCGTACAAGAAGGGGACTAGTGAGGGAGGCCACCAAGAGACCTATGAAAACTCTGGAGGAGCTACAAGCTTCAGTGGCTGAGATGGGAGAGACTGTACATACAAAAACTGTTGCCTGGGTGCTTCACCAGTTGCAGCTTTATGGGAGAGTGGCAAAGAGAAAGCTACTGTTGAGAAAAACTTACATGAAATCTCGGCTAGAGTTGGCCTGAAGGCATTTGGGAGACTCTGAAGTCAGCTGGAATAAAGTTCTATGGTCTGATGAAACCAAAATTAAGCTTTTTGGCCATCAGACTAAATGCTATGTTTGGTTTAAGCCAAACACTGCACATCATCAAAAATACACCATCCCTACCATGAAGCATGGTGGTGGCTGCATCATGCTGTGGGGATGCTTCTCTGCAGGAGGCCCTGGAAGGCTTGTGAAGGTAGAGGGTAAAATGAATGCATCAAAATACAGGGGAATCCTGGAGGAAAACCTGATGCACTCTGCAAGAGAACTGCGAATTGGGAGATTTGTTTTCCAGCAAGACAATGAGCTCAAGCATAAAGTCAAAGCTACACAGGAATGGCTTAAAAATAAAGTTAATGTCCTGGAGTAGCCAAGTCAGAGTCCAGATCTCAATCCAACTGAGAATTTGTGGCTGGACTTGAAAAGGGTTGTTCACTCACAATCCCCATGCAATTGGGTAGAACTTGAACAGTTTTGTACAGAGGAATGGGGAAAAATTGCAGTGTCCAGATGTGCAAAGCTGGTAGAGACCTATCCACACAGGCTCAAGGCTGTAATTGCTGCCAAAGGTGCATCTACTAAATACTAACTTGAAAGGGGTGAGTAATTATGCAATCAATTATCTTGTGTTATATAATTGCAATAAATTTAGACCAATTTGTAGAAACTTGTTTTCACTTTGACACAAAAGTCTTTTCTGTTATCAGTGTCAAAAAGCCAAATTAAATCCACTGTGATTCAATGTTGTAGAACAATAAAACATGAAAACTTCTGGGGGAGGGGTTGAATACTTTTTATAGACACCGTATATCAGAAAGAAAATATTTTTATTTTAGTGTTACAGCACAGAGTGGGCCCTTCTGGCTCTTCAAGGCACACCACCTCAGCAGCCCCACATCCTGATTAACCCTACCCTAATCATGGGGCAGTTTACAATGAGCAATCAATCTACCTGGTATCCCTTTGGAGAGTGGGAGGAAACCGGATTACCCAGGGAAACCCCACACATTCCACAGGGAGGATGTACAGAGACTCAATAGAGAATGGCACAGGAACTGAACTCTGAACTCCGGAATACCTTAAGCTGTAATAGCATTGCATGACCTGCTTTACTATCGTGGCACCCAAAATACTTTGGATATCCTCTTTTATATTAGTGGCTATCTTACCCCAGATTGGTTTTGATCAGCTGAAGTGCTGAAGAAAAGTGTTTTTTTTTGTTATTGATCTTTTTTTCCCTCTTCTGAAAGTTACATGACAGTGGGATGGGTGAGTTAGACTATGAAGCCAGGTGGGTGGGAAAGGTAAAGGTCTGGCGAAGAATGAGTCTGATAGGAGAGGGGAGTGGACAATGGAAGAAATGGAAGAAGGTGGGGCACCAGGGGGAGGTGATGGGCAGGTGAGGAGAAGAGAGTAGAGGCCAGAGTGGACTTTGCACATCCATACTCATGAAATTCCATAGATGCATCGTGGAGTCTATCCTGACAAGCTGCATCACTGCTTGGTATGGAAACTGCACATCAGTGGACAGTAAGACTATACAACTGACCAACCTGTCACTGTCGCAAGCCTACCAGCCATTATGGGCATACTGTATATACAGAAAGGTGTTGAAAAAGGGCCAGGAAGGATCTCTCCCACTCTGTTCATGGACTATTTGACCTACTCCCATCAAGAAAGAGGCTATGTAGCATTCACGCTAGGACCACCAGACTCAAAAACAGTTACTTGCCCCAAGCAGTAAGGCTAATCTACACCTCCACCCACTGATCACCCCCAAAATACCCCCACCACCACTCCTTCGTCAGAGTCACCTTGTGTACAGTCACTCCTGTGACTAGTGTTACTTTATACATGTATCTTATGTGTTTATATTTATTGTGCTTTTTATTATTGTGTGTCTTTTTGTTCTGCATTGGATCCAGCGTAACAATTAATTCATTCGCCTTTTACATTTGTGTATTGGAATTGACATTAAACAATCTTGAATCTCTATGTCAGTGCTGTGGAGATATGGTTGCCATATCCAGTGATCTTTGTGTAACTACAAACGTACTTTCAACCTTGTAGAGAGATCGACTTATGGACATCTGTAAAAATGGAACCTGCTCGTAACATTGGGACAGCCTCTAGTTATCTCCCAAAAAAGCACCTTGTCTTTGCTACTGCTTTAAGCAATGCTCTTCCTTAGTTGATGGCTTTACATACTTTGGTACTCTCTGCTCCATATGAGTACTGAAGGAAACATACACCAGGGCAATTACAGTGTCTAAGTAGGAGAAAATGGAAGTGTCAGAATTAGACTTGTCATTTGAGTTAAAACTAGATTGATGAACTTGTGTCACAGAAAAAAAGATAAATTGGTTGATCTAATGTGGACATAAGATAATCAAAGCTGAAGAACTTTGCAAAGACAGGCAGCATGGAAAACGAGTGGGAATAGAACTGATAATGCAAGATTACTTAAGATAATGGTGAGAAAGGATCTTCAGGCAGCATCCAAGCTCAAAACATCACAGCCTCCGGAGCAGAGGATTTCCTTGCCAAAATCCTGAACCCTTGTGGTGAAAGTCTTCTGCGACAAATCCAAAGTCTAATCGTCTATAAGTGGGAAAAAGAGAACACTGAAGGGACCAACGAGGTGTTGTAATCATGACTGTATTTAACACAGCTCCCAGTGTGGTAGCTAGTGCCACTGAAAATGTCATAGTCCGCATCTATCTCAACAAGCTGAAGAGCAGGCCCTGAATCCTAGAGTGGATTTTGTCTGTCCAGAGGCACAGTGGGCACGATCTTCATTGCACAACTCCAAGAATAATGTAGGTGCAGTACCAATAAATAGATGTGGCCTTTTTTGATCTCACGAAATATTTGATTCCATCAATCAGGAGGGATTGAGGAGTACACTTCCTAAGTTTGGCTGCACACACTCATCTTCACCTTATGCATGGCTCATGATAGCAAGCAAACATGATATCAACACATTGATCTACAACAAATACTTTCACAATGAAGACCAAAGTCAGACAAGGTGATTGGGAGGGGTTGGTATGAGACAGGATCCTGAGGTGATGGTAGGAGAGAGGGAGTGACAGGATTGGCATTACGACAACACTCTTCTTGAACTTCCTTGCCACAATCTTGCTTCTCACTTCTGACAAACTTCCACAAGAATGAATCAGAATCAGATTTAATATCATCGGTATGTGTCATGAAATTTGTTAACTTAGTGCAGCAGTACAATGCAAAACATAATAATATAGAGAAAAAAATTACAAGAAGTATATACAGTGCCTATAAAAGATACTCACCCCCTCTTGCAAGTTTTCATGTTTTATTATTTTACAATATTGAATCACAGTGGATTTAATTTGGCTTTTTTGACATTGATCAACAGAAAAAGATTCTTGTTTCAAAGTGAAAACATATCTCTACCAAGTGATCTATATTAGTTACAAATATAAAACCCAAAATAATTGATTGCATAAGTATTCACCCAGTTTCTTTCTGTTCAATAGCCTCCCACCCCACCCATACCAAATGGTGATGCAGCCTGTCAGAATGCTCTCCATGGTACATCTGTAGAAGTATTTGAGGGCTTTAGGTAACACACCAAATCTCCCCAATCTTCGAATGAAACATAGCTGCTGTCTTTATAGCTGCATCGACATGATGGTATGAGATTAGATCCTCAGAGATCTTGACATCCAGCAACTTGAAATTGGTCACACTCTCCACTTCGGATCCTTCTATGAGGATTAGCATGTGCTTCTTTGTCTTACCCTTCCTGAAGCCCACAGTTAGCTCCTTGGTCTTACTGACATTGAGTGCAAGGTTCCTGCTATGACACTACTCAACTAGCTGGTATATCTTGTTCCTGTACACCCTCTCATCTCCATCTGAGATTCTGCCAACAATTGTACCATCAGCAAATTTATAGATGGCGTTTGAGCTATGCCTAGCCACACAGTAATGGGTATAGAGAGAGTAGAGCAGTGGGCTAAGCACACACCCCTGAGGTGTGCCAGTGTTGATTGTCAGCCAATGAATCTAACCTTCATAATCAATGGAAAGCTGTTGAACCGATGGTAATTGTACCTTCAGAACCAAGATGAGCCAAAGGTCAGCAGTTTATCTGCAGCCTGGAGATTACTCCTGTGTTTGAGCACACTCAGAGACATAAGAAATAGGAGCAGGAGTCGGCCATCTGGCCCGTCGAGCCTGCTCCGCCATTCAATAAGATCATGGCTGATCTGACCGTGGACTCATCTCCACCTACCTGCCTTTTCCTCATAACCCTTAATTCCCCTACTATGCAAATATCTATCCAACCTTGTCTTAAATATATTTACTGAAGTAGCCTCCACTGCTTCATTGGGCAGAAAATTCCATAGATTCACCACCCTCTGGAAAAAGCAATTCCTCCTCATTTCCATCCTAAATCTACTCTCCTGAAGTTTGAGGCTATGTCCCCTATTTCTAGTCTCATCTACCGGTGGAAGCAACTTTCCTGCCTCTACCTTATCTATCCCTTTCATAATTTTATATGTTTCTATGAGATCTCCTTTCATTCTTCTGAATTCTAGTGAGTACAGTCCTAGGCAACTTAATCTCTCCTCATCATATAACCCCTCATCTCTGCAATAACCTGGTGAACCTCTGCACCACCTCCAAAGCCAGTATATCCTTCCTCAAGTAAGGAGACCAGAACTGCATGCAGTACTCCAGATGCGGACTCGCCAGTACCCTCTACAGTTGCAGCATAACCTCCCTGCTCTTAAATTCAGTCTCTCTAGCAATGAAGGCCAACATTCCATTTGTATTCTTTATAGCCTGCTGCACCTGCAGACCAACCTTTTGTGATTCATGCACAAGCACTCCCTTATCGCTCTGCACTGCAGCATACTGCAATTTTTTACCATTTAAATAATAATCTGCTCTTTCATTTTCCTTCCAAAGTGGATGACCTCACATTTACAAACATTGTACTCCATCTGTCAGACCCTTGCCCAATCACTTAACCTATCTATATCTCTCTGCAGACTCTTGGAATCTTCTGCACAAATTGCTTTTCCACTCAATTTAGTATCATCAGCAAACTTAGATACACTACACTCAGTCCCCTCTTTCAGATCGTTAATATATATCGTGAACAGTTGTGGCCCAGCACCAACCCCTACGGCACACCACTCACCACTGATTGTCAACCAGAGAAACACTCATGCATCCCAACTCTCTGCTTTTTATTTGTTAACCAATCCTCTATCCATACTAATACATGACCTCCAACTCTATGCATCCTTATCTTATGGATAAGTCTTTTATGTGGCACCTTATTGAACGCCTTCTGGAAATCCAAGTAAATAACGTCCATCTGTTCCCCTCTATCTACTACGCTCGTACATCCTCAAAGAACTCCAGTAAGTTTGTCAAACAGGACCTGCCTTTTCTGAATCCATGCTGTGTCTGCATGATGGATCCATTTCTTTCCAGATGCCTTGCTATTTCTCCTTTAATGATAGCTTCAAGCATTTTCCCAACTACAGATGTTAAACTAATTGGCCTATAGTTACCTACCTTTTGCCTACATCATTTTTTGAACAGTGGCATGACATTCACCGACTTCCAATCCACCGGGACCTGCCAAGAGTCTAGAGAATTTTGCTAAGTTATCACCAAAGCCTCTACTATAACTTTTGCCATTTCTTTCATTACCCTGGGATGCATTCCATCAGGACCAAGGGACTTATCTATCTTCAGGTCCACAAGTTTATTCACCCTACCTCTTTAGTGATAGCCATTGTATTGAGGTCCTCACCTCCCATTACATCCATAACATCTCCTTTTGGCATGTTAGAGGTTTCGTCCACCGTGAAGACCAACACAAAATAGCCATTCAAGGCCTCGGCCATTTCCTCATTACCCAATATCAATTCCCCTTTCTCATCCTCCAAGGGACCTACGTTCACTTTAGCCAGCCTTTTCTGCTTTATATAGTTATAAAAACTTTTACTATTTGTTTTTATATTTTGTGCTAGTTTATTTTCCTAATCTACCTTCCCTTTCTTATTGCTTGCTTAGTGGTACTTTGTTGCTTTTCAAAGTTTTCCCAATCTTCAAGTTTCCCACTATTCTTGGCGACTTTGTATGCACAAGCTTTTAGTTTGATGCCTTTTATTTCCTTAGTTATCAATGGCTGGTTCTCCCCACCCTTACCGTTCTTGCATTTAACTGGAATACCCTTTTGTTGAGCACTGTGAAAAATCTCTTTGAAAGTCTTCCACTATTCCTCAACCATCCCACCATGTAGCCTGTGTTCCTAGTTTACACTAGCCAAATCCTCCCTCGTCCCATCGTAGTCTCCATTGTTTAGGCGTTATACTCTGGTTTTAGATTAGTGATCTTATAGTTAGGGATTCTCTTGGAAAGAGTGACCACAGTATGACTGAACTATTAAATTTAGATTGAACCAGATTTTAGATTGAACTATTGAACCCTTCATTTGTAAGAGAAATTCAGTCATACTGTGATCACTCTTTCCAGAGGATCCCTAACTACAAGATCACTAATTTTACCTATCTCATTACACAGGACCAGATCTAAGATAGCACATTCCCTTGTAGGTTCAGTAACATGCTGTTCAAGAAAGCCATCACGGATGCATTCTATGAAGTCCTGCTCAAGACTGCCTCAACCAACTTGATTCACCTAATCTATGTGCAAGTTAAAGTCCCCCATGATAACTGCTGTTCCATTCTTATATCCTTCAGATATTTCTCTGTTAATTGCCTGTGCCACTGTAATGTTGGCCGATAGACAACTCCCACCAGTGATTTTTTTTCCCTTTACTATTCCTAATCTCTAGCCGGATGGATTCAACATTCTTCTCCTTAGATCTTATATCATCTCTCACTATCGCCCTGATCTCATCTTGAATTAAGAGCGCTAACTCACCTCCCTTACCTTCCTGCCTAACCTTCTGTATTACCTGATATCCCTGGATATTTAATTCCCAATCCTCTCCATCCTGCAACCTCGTCTCTGTAATGGCCACTAAATCATACCGCTTTGTAGTGATTTGTGCCACAAGTTCACTGACCTTGTTTCGAATACTAAGGGCATTCAAATAAAGTGCCCTTACATGATGCTTTTAAAACCTTGTAATCTCTTACTCTTTTAGTCTTTAGTGAGGGTCATGTTTTTTGACTTCTCCAGTGCGTTCAACACCATCCGCCCTGCTCTGCTGGGGGAGAAGCTGACAGCGATGCAGGTGGATGCTTCCCTGGTATCATGGATTCTTGATTACCTGACTGGCAGACCACAGTACGTGTGCTTGCAACACTGTGTCCCTGACAGAGTGATCAGCAGCACTGGGGCTCCACAGGGGACTGTCTTGTCTCCCTTTCTCTTCACCATTTACACCTCGGACTTCAACTACTGCACAGAGTCTTGTCATCTTCAGAAGTTTTCTGATGACTCTGCCATAGTTGGGTGCATCAGCAAGGGAGATGAGGCTGAGTACAGGGCTATGGTAGGAAACTTTGTCACATGGTGTGAGCAGAATTATCTGCAGCTTAATGTGAAAAAGACTATGGACCTGGTGCTAGACCTGAGGAGAGCTAAGGTACCGGTGACCTCTGTTTCCATCCGGGGGTCAGTGTGGACATGGTGGAGGATTACAAATACCTGGGGATACGAATTGACAATAAACTGGACTGGTCAAGAACACTGAGGCTGTCTACAAGAAGGGTCAGAGCCGTCTCTATTTCCTGAGGAGACTGAGGTCCTTTAACATCTGCCAGACGATGTTGAGGATGTTCTACGAGTCTGTGGTGGCCAGTGCTATCATGTTTGTTGTTGTGTGCTGGGGCAGCAGGCTGAGGGTGGCAGACACCAACAGAATCAACAAACTCATTTGTAAGGCCGGTGATGTTGTGGGGATGGAACTGGACTCTCTCACGGTGGTGTCTGAAAAGAGGATGCTGTCTAAGTTGCATGCCATCTTGGACAATAGTAATATGAGGTCATATTACTATTTAACTATTTATGGTTCTATTGCTATTTATTATTTATGGAGCAACGGTAACGAAAACCAATTTCCCCCGGGATTAATAAAGTATGACTAATGAGTACTATGACTACGACTATTTTTGCACTTGACTTTTCTTCACTCCACTCTCACTTTTCTCTTTTTTATCTTTTGTTTTTTCTTTGCCTTTATCCACACTTTTTTAACTTTATCCATACTTCTCCAATCTGTTGAACCCACCTCACTACTATTTAGCTTAAAGCCTTATCCACAGCCCTAATTATGTGATTCCCTAGGATCCAGGTCCCATCACAGTTCAGATGGAGCCTGTCCCATTGGTTCTGCTCCCTCCTTCCCTAATACTGGTGCCAATTTCCCATGAATTCAAACCCACTTCTCCCACACCAGTCCTTGAGCCAATCATTTAACTCTTTAATCTTCTTGACCCTATGCCAAATTGCATGTGGCTCAGGAAGTAATCCAGAGATTACTACCTTTTTGGTTCCCCTTTTTAACTTAGTCCCTCGTTGCTCAAATTCCTTCAGCAGAACCTCTTTCCTTGTTCTACCTATGTCGTTAGTACCCACATGGACCATGACAACTGGATCTTTCCCCTCCCACTGCAAATTCCTCTGCAGATTAGGTAAGATGTCCCGAACCCGGGCACCAGGTAGGCAACACTGCCTTTGAGACACTCTATCCTCGTGACAGGGAACTCTGTCCATTCCCCTGACTATACTATCCCCAATTACCACCACATTTCTCTTCTCTCCCGCTTTTTGAATGGCTCCCTAAACTACGATGCCATAGTTAGGTTGCTCATCCTTCCTACAGCCCCCACTCTCATCCACACAGGGAGCAAGAATCTCAGACCTGTTGGACAAGCTCAAGGGTGGAGGCTCCTCCAGCCTTATTTCTTGGATCCCATTACCTGCCCCACTCGCAGTCACACCCTCTTGTCCCTGACCATAGACCGAATTTGAGGCAGCTAATCTAATGGGTGTGACTCCCTCCTGAAACCGAGAATCCAGGTAACTCTTCCCCTCCCTGATGTGCCACAGTGTTTGAAGCTCAGATTTTCGGTCATCAACTTTGATCCTGAGTTCCTTGAACAGCCAACACTTGCTGGAGATGTGGTCACCAGGAACCACAATGGGGTCCACCAGCTCCCATATCATGCAACTACAGCACATCACCTCATGCTGCATCATCCCTACTTCATTTAATTAGCTATAATTTAGTGACTTTTTATTCAACCACTACAAAAGCCTTACCTGTGCCTTCTCGCCGGAGCCTCTTGAGCCAAAGCCTCGAGTTCCCACTCCTACTCTGATCCACTCACACAATGGCCGCTCTGCTTTCACCCTGCTTTACTTTTATTTGCTCCTGCTAATGAATTGTGAATAGATTGGTCCACCGCTAATGCCACAGACTGAGCTATGAAGTGGAGTTAACTTTCACTGAAGCATATGAGATTAGCAAGCTCAAGCTCAATCTCCACAAGACAAAAACCCTCTACCAACTTGCTTTTGCTGCACCTACTGCCATCCTACAATAAACATTCATGCTGAGACCCAGGAAAACCTGAACCAATTCCCATATCTCAGGCGTCACCTTTCGGCAAAGGCAGACATTGATGAAATTCATCATGTCAATGTATTTTATAGGATAGAGGGAAAAAAAATTCACCATTACCTCCAATAGATGATATAGAATACCAGTATTAAGCAGAAAAAAAATTTAAAGAATGTAAAATTGTAGAGGAATGCAGCAAGCATAGATGTTCCTCTCAGTTCAGAAGCTGAGAGAATTATTAATAGTGGGGAGTAATGAAAATAGACCATAATGTTAAATAAATATTTTCTCTCTGTCTTCTCATTAACACACAATAAACATTACAAAAAACAAATTACATTGCAACCAAGAGGCAAAAAAAGGGACGTAAACATTTGTTGACCCAGAATTTCAATGAGCGTTTCACCGATCAGCTAAGCCCATTTGTGCTGTGGAATGATGTCTGTGAGAACTTCCTCAAGGGAACTGGCTCCAACCGGACTGCTGAGGCCCCCTGAGGGTGCATAAATCATGCAGGAAATGAGTTTGTCCCACAGGCTGAACTAGCAGTCAAAGTTGTCTCTGATGTTGAAAAACATTCTACAAGGTCCAACAACTATTAAAGAATGGCAGCTCATAACAGCTGGGTTCATGTGACCAAATTCTTGCTGCCTCCAAAAGTTCAGAAGGAGGTGATTACTGGATGCATTGGATGAGATTTTCCAAGATTCCCTTGAAGTGCTGAACACAAATTCTTCACCCTTCAATGTTTCACAACACCAAGTCAAAGATGGGAAATGAAACTTCTTTCTGAATACCACCTACCATTTTCCCTCAGATGATGCATCAGTGCTCCTCCATGTTAGAGAACAGGCAAAATGCATTGAATATAGCAATGGTATGGAATGTCTTTTGGATTGAGGTGTTCAGTGCCCACCGCCAAGAGTAGCATGATAATGCTACCAGAAATAAAGCTGACCTCTGGGTCCACGGCTGGTAACAGTCATTTGGTGGTCACTTCTGAAAAACTCATGCCACACACACTTCTCTTCCCATCAGCAGCACAGCAGAGGAAACTGCAAGCAGTTTCAAACTCCTGGGAGTGCACATCTAACATAACCTCTCATGGTCCTAGAACACAGTCCACAGTCAAGAAAGTTCACTAACACCTCTACTTTTTGAGAAGGCTGAAGAGAGCTGGAGAGTGCACATCAATACTCATGACCTTCTACAGATGCATGTTGAGAGCATCCTAACTTGTTACATCATTGTGTAATATAGAAAGTGCCGAGGTAGACAGACAGGCATTACAATGGGTGGTTATAGCTGGCCAACACATCACTGGCATATATACAGAAAGGTGTTGGATAAAAGCCAGCAATATCATGAAGGACCCAACCCAACCCTCTTATGGACTGTTTGTCCCACTCCCATCAGGGGAGCGGCCACTCAGCATCCACACCAGGACCACCAGACTCAAAAACAGTTACTTCCTCAAGCCATCAGCTTTATCAACAACCCACCATATCAGCCACACTCAACAGCTACTTGTACATTGTGTTTTATAGGATTGTGAGGTGAGGGCCTCTGTCGGTCAGAGATACTGCGTCATAGCTGTCTGGATACACAAGCCTGGGCAGTATAATATGGAGAGCAAACTGTTGCCCACGTAGCAAGCTCCCCCTCTCTATGCATCTGATGAACCCAAAGGAATGGCATAGACCGATACAGTTTGGTATCAGCAACGTTGCAAGAGTTGCCAGTCAATATTGAACTCAATGTAGGGCTGCCTTAGAGACTCCATCTCTGGATCTTTCCCTCGGGCTTTACTCCTGAAGCCTTCCCCATGAGTGGGTATAGCTGCAAGTAGTGGAGGTTTCAGATCAGAGTTTTTCCTTCTTCTAGATGAGCTGCCAACCACGGCTGATGAGCCCCATCTGCCCAAAATGACTGATTTTTAGGCGCCAGTAACCTGACTCTGCCCCTTTTCCTGTCAGTAAAAATGGGTCTGCCAGGCTTAGTAGCTAAGCTACACATAAAGGCCAAGTCCAGCTCTCAAGTCCAAGAGCTGGACTTGGTTGTCAGAGGCTATTTGAGATGCACACCATTAGGAGCGTTTAAAAGGTAGTGACAGCTTATCCCCATTACCACTCCTGGCTATAACAACCTTTAGGAACTGATAGGATTGTAACAAGCTTACATTTATTGTTTTTTATACTGCATCCCATCTGGAGAAACAATCATTTTGTTCTCCTTTACACTTATGTATTGAAGAATGACAATAAACAATCTTGAATCTTGTTCATCTCATCTTCACACTGAGGAACCCTGAATCATACTGTCAGCTAGAGGGGATGAAGTCAGAACAATTATTACAGCTCAAAACCAAGCATCCAGGAGACACTGTGAGTTATCAACAGCAGAAATGTGGAAGCTCACCCCTATATGCTGATGGCCCAGCATTTCTACCTACCATTGCAATCAAGCCAGGAAATCAACTCTGCTTCAGAGAGGAGTATAGAGATATTCATTTACTCTACACTCCAGGACCTCAGGATTGGTACGTGCTAGTGAGGCCAAAAATTGGAAGATCATACAGTGTAACACGTGGCTAAGGAAATGGTGCAGAAGGGAAGCTTTCAGAAATTTGGTTCTTTGGGCTCTCTACCAGGAAAGTTGGGAACCGTACATTAGGGATGGTTTGCGCCTGAACTGAATTGGTGGTGGGGGGGAAGGGGGGAATATCTTTGCTGGAAGATTTGCTAGTGCTGCATTGAGGGTTTAAATTAGAGTTGCAGGGGGATGGGAACCAGAGCACCAGAGTGGATAGTGGAGTGGCTGTGGGGAAAGATGTAGCTAAGTCATTAATTGAAAGGTTGAGCATGATGTGATTAATGTTCTGAGCTGCGTATATTTCAATGCAAGGAGTATTGTTGGAAAGGTGGATGAGCTTGGGGCATGGGTCAGCACGTGGAATTGTGATACTGTAGCCAGTGAGACATTAGTGAGACTTGTTGCATGAGGGGAAGGTCTGGCAGCTCAATAATCCAGGGTTCCGTTGTTTTAGGCGTGAGAGAGCAGGAGGGATTAAAGGGGAGGAGAGCATTATTAGTCATGGAAACTTGAAATTCTAAGTTGAGAAAGGCTTCTTTTGATGTATCATAAAGGATCTGGCAAGTGTGGATTGGGACAGGTTGTTTTCTGGCAAAGGTGTACTTGGTAAGTGGAAAACCTTCAGAAGGGAAATTTTGAGAGCACGGAGTTTGTATGCTCCTGTCAGAATAAAAGGCAAGGGGAAAAGGTTCAGCCTATCCATTCCATGCTGAAACCATTTAAACTGCCGACTCCCGTTGACCTATACCGGGACCACAGCCCTCCATATTCCTACTATCCAAATTTCTCTTAAACTTTGAGATCAAACTCACAGGCAGCACTTCTGCTGTCAGCTCATTTCACACCTTCATGACCTTCTGAGTGAAGAGGTTTCCCCTCATGTTCCCTTTAGATTTCTTATCTTTCACCCTTAACCCATGACCTCTAGCTGTAGTTCCACCCAATCTCAGTTAAAAAAGCCTGCTTGCATTTACCCTATCTATACCCCTCATATTTTTGTATATCTCTATCAAATCTTCCCTCAATCTTCTACGTTCTAAAGAATACAGACCTAACCTATTCAATCCTTTCTTATAATCCAGGTCTTCCAGACCTGGCAACATCTTTGTAAATGAATATTTTGCATCTGTATTTACTCAGGAGATGGATACAGAGTCTATAGAAGTGAGGCAAAGCAGCATCAATGTCACGGACCCTGTACAGATTTCGGAGGAGGAGGTGCTTGCTATCCTCACACTTGTCTGCATAAAATTCCATCTTTGCAAGTTTTCTCTGTACTCCTTACATCTTTCCTGTAGTTAGGACATCAAAACTGCATACAATCTCCAAATTAGGCCTCATGAACATCTTATACAACTTCAACATAACATCCCATCTCCTCTTCTCAATACTTTATTTATGAAGGCCAATGTGCCAAAAGCTTTCTTTAGACTCTGTCTACCTGTGACACCACTTTCAATGAATTATAGACCTGTATTCCCCGGTACTTTTGTTCTACCCCGCTCCTCAGTGCCCTACCATTCACAGTGAAAGTTCTATCCTGGTTGGTCCAAAACCTCGCACTTGCCTGCATTAAATTCCATCTGCCATTTTTCAGCCCATTTTTCCAGCTGATGCAGATCCCTTTGCAAACCATGATAGCCTTCCTCACTGTCCAGTATACCCCTGTTCTTGGTGTCATCTGCAAAATTAATATAGATGACAAACATCAAAGCACCCAGCACCGATCCCTGCAGCACACCACTAGTCACAGGCCTCCAGTCAGAGAGGCAACCATCAACTACCACTCTCTGGTTTCTATGATAAAGCCAATATCTAATCCAATTTACTTCCTCATCCTGAATGCCAAGCAGCTGAACTTCCTTGACCAGCCTCCCATGCAGGACCTTGTCAAATGCCCATGTCGACAACATCCACTGCCTTGCCTTCATCTACTTTCCTGGTAACTTCCTCCAAAATCCCTATCAGATTGGTTAGACATGACCTAGGATGCACAAAGCCATGCTGACCATCCTTAATCAGTCCCTGTATGTCCAAATACTTGTACATCTGGTCCCTTAGAATACCTTCTAGTGACTTTCCCAGATCTGTTGTCAGACTCACCAGTTTATAATCTCCTGGTTTATGTTTAGAGCCTTTTTTAAATAGCAGAACAACATTGGCTACCCTGCAATCCTCTGGTACCTTTCCTGTTGCTAAGGATGTTTTAAGTATCTCTGCTAGGGCCCTGCCTCCTGTGGGGTCCAAGGGAACACCTTGTCAGGCCCTGGGGATTTATCCACCCTGATTTGCCTCAGGATAACAATCACCTCCTCCTCCATAATCTGTACAGGGTCCATGAAGTTGACACCACTTTGCCTCACCTCCATAGACTCTGTGTTTGTTACCTGAGTAAATGCAGATGCAAAATATTCATTTAATATCTCCCCCCATCTGTTTTGGCTTCACACATGGATTACCATTCTGATCTTCCAGAGGATCAGTTTTTTTCCCTTACAATCCTTTTGCTCTTAACATACCTGTAGAATATTTTAGGATTCTACTTCACCTTGTCTGCTAGAGCAACTTCATGCCTTCTTTTAGCCCTCCTCCTAATTTCTTCCTTATGTGTTCTCTTGCATTTCTTATATTCCATAAGCTCCTCATTTGTTCCTACTTGCCTATACCTGCTATGCATCTCCTTTTTTCCTCTTACCAGGGCCTCAATATCTCTTGAAAACCAAGGTTCCCTACACTTATTACCTTTGCCTTTGATTCTAACAGGCACATACAAACTTTGTACTCTCAAAATTTCATTTTTGAAGGGCTCCACTTTCCAAGTACACCTTTGCCAGAACACAGCCTGTCCCAATTCACAGTTGCCTGATTATTTCTGAAACCATCGAAATATCCTTTCTCCAATTTAGAATCTCTACCCGTAGACCAGACTTGTCTTTTTCCATATTTACTTTGAAACTAATGGCATTGTGATCACTGGATGCAAAGTGTTCCCCTACACAGACTTCTGTCACCTGCCCTGTCTCATCACCCAACAGCAGATCAAGTATCACACACTCTCTTATTGGGACTTCTATTTACTGATTTAGGAAACTTTTCTGAATACATTTGGCAAACTCTATCCCATCTAGTTCTTTTACAGTGTGCGAGTCCCAGTCAATATATGGAAAGTTTAAATCACCTACCATAACAACCTTGTGTTTCTTGCAGCAGTCTGCAATCTCTCTACAAATTTGTTCCTCTAAATCTTGAGGACTGTTGGGTGCTCTGTATTACAGCCCCATCAATGTGGTCATACCTTCCTTATTCCTCGGTTCCACCCATAACACCTCACTAGTTGAGTTCTCCAGACTGTCCTGACTGAGTACTGCCATGACATTTTCCCGGACTAGTAATGCCACCCCTGGAATATTTTAGCTTTCCATCTTGCTCCTCCTGAAACCAAGTCTCACTAATGATACAATGTCATAATTTCATGTATTGAACTCATCCATCTTTCCCACAATACTCTTGGCAATACTCTTACGCAGCTCAGGACACTAGTCTCACCATGCTCGATATTTTGATTCCTAACTTTGTCTGAGGTCTTACCAACATCTGGCTCCACAACCTCTCCACTCACTGTTCTGGCATTCTGGTTCCTATCCCCCTGCAACTCTAGTATAAACCCCACCAGGCAGCATTTACAAACCTTGCCACTAGTATATTAGTCTCCCTCCAGCTCAGGTGCAAACCAACTCTTCTGTACAGATCCCACCTTTCCTGGAAGAGAGTGTGATGATCCAAAAATCTTATGCCCTCCCTCCTGCACCAACTCTTTAACTACATGTTAAACTGTATAATCTTCTTAGCAATACACACAAAATGCTGGAGGAACTCAGCAGGCCTGGCAGCACCTATGGAAAAGAGTAAACAGTCGACATTTTGGGCTGAAACCCTTCATCGGAACCTGGATGCATTTCTTGCAGTTGTGATCATCAGGGACACTGGAAGTCTCCTTGCCTTCTGACGTCCTGCAAGAGGAGCATTCTGCCTGGCAACTCCACTGTCCTGCCTGGGCAGATATAAAGAAGGGAAGGGAAAAAAGGAACTGATGAAGGATCTCAGCCTGAAATGTCAACTGTTTACTCTTTTCCATAGATGCTGCCTGGCCTGCTGAGTTCCTCCAGCATTTTGTGTGTATTAAATTGGATTAGACAGGATTGGATTAAATTGCAGGAGAAGCAGAGGGTGGTAATAGATAGCCTACTTCTATAGACTCTGACTGGAGGCCTGAGACTAGTGGAGTGCCGCAAAGAATGGTGCTGCATCCATTGTTGTTTGTCATCTGTTCCAACAATCTGGATGATAATGTGGTAAACTGACACCAAGATTGGGGATGTAATGGACACCAACGAAGATTATCAAAGCTTGCAGCAGTATATGAAATAACTTGAAAAATAGGCTGAAAAATGGCAGATGGAATTTAATGCAGACAAGTTACAATTTGGGGGGGTGGACCTTACACAGAGAGTGGTAGGGCACTGAGGAGTGTGGTAGGACAAAGGGATCTGGGAAAATAGATCCCTAATTCCTTGAAAGTGGTGCCACAAGTAGATAGGGGCATAAAGAAAGCTTTTGGTACATTGGCCTTCATAAATCAAGGTATTGAGTACAGGAGTTGGAATGTCATGTTGAAGTTTTTTAAGATGATGATGAGGCCTAATTTGGAGTATTGTGTGCAGTTTTGGTCACCTACCTACAGGAAGGATGAAAATAAGATTGAAAGAATTCAGAGAAAATTTACAAGGATGTTGCCAGGACTTGATGACCTAAATTATAGGAAGAGGTTGAATAGGTTAGGACTTTATTCCTTAATGTGTAGAAAAATGAGGGGAGATTTGATAGAGGTATGTGAAATTATGAAGTGTATAGATAGGGTAATGCAAGCAGACTTTTTTCACTGAAGTTAGCTGAGACAAGAACTAGGGGTCATTGGTTAAAGGTGAAAGTGAAATGTTTAAGGAGAACATGAGGGGTTTTCACTCCACTCAGAGGATGGTGAGAGAGTGAAATGAGCTGCCAGTGGAGGTGGTTTATGCAGGTTCGACAGCAACATTCAAGAGAAATTTGGATTGGTACATGAATGGGAGGGGTATGGAGAGCTATGGTCTGGGTGCATGTCGATGGGACTAAGCAGAATAATAGTCTGGCATGGACGAGATGGGCTAAGGGCCTGTTTCTGTGCTGTTGTGTTCTTTGGCTCTATGACTCTAACCCATATACAATAGCTGTAGGTTTATCATCTACAAAAGGCAGTGTTGTTATTTGCCACGACACCTACCAAACCTGTGACAAATTCAGTCAACCCACCATGTTCCTCTCCAACCCCAAGATAATATCCTTACCTAACACCAGACAGGCATCAAAGCCTTCAGAACCTACAGAAAGCTGTAAACACAACCAAGACCATCTCGTGTACCCTAGGCTAGGTAAAAAGCATTTACAGAAATTAAAAAAAAAGGGGGGGTGTGGTTAGTGCTCCGGAATTTCAGATTTTACTGTTGGGCATTGGGCAATTAATATTAGGTACTTAAAATTTTGGTGACGAGACTTGGATGCAATTTCAAGTCCACATTGGGTAAATCTTGAATGTAATTCATTACAAGGGTTTTCATTGGGTTCTGTTTTAGGGACTTCGCTTCCTTTCATTCTTTCTAAATTGTATAAACAAATGAATAATCCAATAGTTAAGCATACTTTACATATATGGTTTCAATTTTGAAAATTTTTTGGGTTGAACCAATTTATTTTAGCAAGTCCTATTATATCTAATTTCTTTTTTCAACCTTCCACTATGGATCAAGCTTATTTAGATTGGAGAATCAAAGGTATAGTACGATTTCGTGATTTATTTTTGGATAATTGTTTTATGTCCTTTGATCAACTATCGAATAAATATAATTTACCTAGATCTCACTTTTTTAGATATCTACAGGTTAGAAACTTTTTAATTACTGTTTCTCCTAATTTTCCACACTTATATCCAATGTATATTTTGGAAAAAATTTTAGATTTAAATCTTTCTCAGAAAGGTGTTGTAGCAATTATTTATAATATAATTATGAATTTATGTCCTGTTGTAACTAATAAAATTAAAACTGATTGGGAAAGAGAACTTAAGATTACTGTACTGATTGAAAAATGGGAAAAAATTCTTCAATTACTTAATTTATCTTCTATATGTGCTAAACATGTGTTGATACAGTTTAAAGTAGTGCACAGAGCTCATATGTCCAAAGATAAATTATCTCGTTATTACTCTTATATTAATCCTATATGTGATAGATGTCACTCCAAGATAGCTTCTTTAACTCACATGTTTTGGTCATGTCCTTTGTTGAAAAAATATTGGAAAGATATTTTTGATCTTATTTCAACGGTTTTGAATATAGACTTACAACCTCACCCAATTACTGCTATTTTTGGGTTACCAATGATAGAATCAAATCATTTAACCTCCACAGCTCGTCAGATGATTACATTTCTTACTTTAATGGCTAGAAGATCCATTTTGCTGAATTGCAAAGAGATTAATCATCCTACCATATTTCATTGGTTTTCACAAACTATGTTGTGTTCAAATTTGGAAAAAATTAGAAATGCGGTTTATGACCCTTCCATTAAATTTGAAAAGACTTGGAGGCCATTTATTCAGCATTTTCATATGATGTAATTTGACCATTTCCAAACTTATTTTACATCTCTGTAATGTTGGTTGAGAGGAATGGAGTCATCGACACTAAGGTTTTCTTTTCTCTCATTTTTTACGATGTTAAAAAACAGCCCCGGTCTTTTTTTTAGTTTAGTTGATTAATTCTGTTTAGATTAGGTTTTTTTTGGGGGGGGGGGTTATTATTTTTTTTCCTTTTTCATGATTTTTTTCAGATATTTTTCTTTCTTTTATATTATTCATTTGTCTCCTATATGACTGGGAGTTTTACCATTTAAGTATTATCTGGCTTTATAATCACTCATGTTAATTATAACAATGTATTCCCAATAACTTTGTACTACTATCATGTTATGTTTATATCTTTATGAAACTAATAAAAAGATTGAAAAAAAGACCACCTCATGTTCATTACTTCTTTCCACCCATTCCACCTCTGCTGCACTGCTTCAGGAAGAGTATGGTAATATCACTGAAGATGCCTGCCAGCATGACCATTCCCATTGCTCTCTTCGACTCTTTGGGAGAAGATACAGGGGCTTAAAAGCCCAGACAACTAGACCCAAAAATGGCTTCCTCCCCATTGCTATCACATTTCTGAGCCTGTCACCTTCCCAGTGACATTGCCACACTTTTAGGTTCTTATTTCTACCTCCCTTGGTTAAAAACCATTATTTCTACTGTTGTTAAAAACTTCTTTTTGCACTAACTCAGACTGCATGGTTATACTTTGCACCATTCTGCTGTTTTGCACTCATCACTGTATTTATTACCATACAATCGAGGAATTTCATTGTACAATAAACCAGACAGATTCTGATTTGCACTTTTCCATTAAATTCCCCTTTGTTCTCCCAATTTGTATCTGTATCATAGTGCTGTGATCAGCTTGCTCATTCCCTCTTCAATCTCTGCGTACTAGTTGGACAAGTGCAAGGCCGAGGCTCCCGCAACACCTTCGGAGTCCCTTACAATGACACCCTCTTGCCCTCATGGCCAATTCTATGGTACTTAATCTAAGGGGTAAAACTTCTTCCAGAAACAAAGTGTCCAGATGACTTTCCCCCTTTCTGATGCACTGTTGTGTTGAAATCTTTGACTTTAGCTTATCAACTGAGCTCACAGGGAGCTGTGGGTGAAATGAATCCCAGTATTTTCTATCACTTCCCACATACCAAATACATCACCTGCCTGTCTTAAAATATTTACGTAACCTAATAAATTTCTTTCAACAACATCCTGAAAGTCTATACTTCCTTAGGTGTGAAGAGCTAACAGTTAATGAATACCCTTGGAACTGATTGTTCAGTGACAAGTGTCCATTATTTCTTCCAGTTTCCTGAAATTTGCATAAAGGATCTTATTCCCCTTCCTGCCATCTCATTGATACCAAATATGCACCATGATCTCTCTTCACACTGTTCCCTCAAATATTCTGTAGTTCTTCAGTGACATCTTGAAAGAAGTATGCCTGTAATCACAGAAATTTTGCCCGCTCCAATTATCAAACCCTCCCTAACTCTCTCATTGGTACCATGGAATTGTTTTCCCCAGAACTGTGGCTCTCACAGTTTGAGACTAGATACAGCCAGGGGATTCCATCAGTACATTCATCAATCCCTGGTTTATAAAATGATTCGTTAAGTGAAATATAGCAAGTCTAAAAGGTTGGGTAAATTATATCATTGGTAGACTGCGGATCTGTGGGCAGAGAGTTACATGTGTTCAATGTAGCAAATTGAAAAGTTTGTAAACTGTGGATATGTACACTAAAGAGTCAGTAAATTATAGAGAGAAACTTGAATGGAATATTTGTAAATTGAAGAAAATCAGTACATGTCTAACCCTCTGCGTCAATATTTATACCTTTCAGCTGTGGGGTGAATACCCCTGTAAAGTGCTATCCATGAAACTTCACTTGTATGGCAACAGTTGCTGCTCAAGCTCTGAAATTCTCAGCTATAAATTAGGCCAAATGCAAAGACATTGACAAGTGGGTAAAACACAAAGAAGACCAGTACTGTTTGTCCTGAAGAATGGTCTCGGCCCAAAATCTCGACTGTTTATTCATTTCCATAGATGCTGCCTGACCTGCTGAGTTCCTCCAGCATTTTGTGTGTGTTGCTTTGTTTAATCTTATTTGATTTCAGCCTCATTCAGATGAGAAAGAGTAAGATGGTGATGAGGGGGCATATAGGAGTGAGGTAGTTTGGTTGGTTGAGTAGTTTTGCAACAACAACCAAAATAAGAACATCAGCAAGATCAAGAAATTGATTGTGGACTTCAGAAAGGGGAAGTTGGGAAAACGCCTACGGGTCCAGCAGTGGAAATGATGTACAGTTTCAGGTTCCCGTATATCAACATCCTGAAGGATCTATCCTGGCCCCAATACATTGATGTAATCACAAAGAAGGCATTGCAGTAGCTCTACTTTGTTAGAGTGGAGGAGATTTAGTATGCTAGCAAAGACTCTTGTATGAAGGCTCCAATGTATAAGATTGTAAGAGTCTGACTTGGCCAGCTAGCACAATCATGGGCACAAGCCTCCCCCACCACTAGGCCATCTTCAAGAGGCGATGACTCAAGAATGTGGCATTCATTATTAAGGACCCTCACTATCCAGAACTTGCCCTCTTCTCATCATCGAGGAGGAGATACAGGAGCCTGAAGAGCCACACTCAATGAATTAGAACGGCTTTTTCCTCCCTACCATCAGATTTCCCAACAGTCCATGAACCCATGAACACTACCTCATTATTCCATTAGCTTTTAATTTTGCAATTTATAGCAACTTTTATGTCTTTGCCTATAGTGCTGCCACAAAATAACACATTTCATGACATACAAGCCTGTGACAATAAATCCAAATTTGATTCTGAAGATATACGAACTGTTGAAAGCTAAGTTCAGTTTGATTATCAGGTGATGTAAAGCATGGTCAATATCTGGAATCATTCTTCAGGTTATGCAGAACTACATAATCTGGCTGGTTCTGGAGACAATTAGCAAGGACCCTAGATTTCCACAAAATGATTGGGGAAGGTAGGTTCATTCCAAAATTCTCTAGAAGACCAATTTGCTTCGAGCTTATTTTTAAAGTGAATTATGGGGAGTGACAGAATTTCATAAAACTTATCAATCCTTTGTCAATTGTTTGCAGTTTTTAACATGTTAAAGTAAAAAAAGTTAAAAATCTAGTTTATTGCCATGCACATGTAACTCTCAGGTTCGGCCAGCACGTGTTTGTCTAAGGGGAGACGGCCTCTGGCCCAGCCAAACTGAGAAATCATGTTTGTGTGGATGCTGTGTGATGTGCTGCCTGGTTACAAATCCGAACTGCAAAATATCTGACAGTATACTGTATGCAATTAAACGATTGAACTTTATGAATCTTAATCTGACTATAGGGTTAGTAAAGTAAATAAAAAGAAAAAGGGCCCATTTTAATGAAACAGGCTAATATGCACGTTGGAGCTCACGGATTTGTCCATTCGTTCTCCATCGATGTCCTCTGAGCATCGCTGACCGTTGGCTCTTCGCTCTGAGTCCACTCCGTCCCCGGTCTACCAACTCTTTCCATCCACGTCTTCTCTCTTCATCTCTCGCCGACAAAAGACCACAAAATCCCTGCTCCCAGACCCATAAGAAAGAACAACATGCCTCTCATTGGACGGTGCACATTCCAAAGCCCCTGTTATCTCTAGTCATAACCCAAACATTGCTGCTACAGAGAAACCATTACATTTGCAGTGAACATTACAAAGAGGCCAGTACATTACAGCGTGTTACACACATATACACAAGTTCGTATTTTTCTTTATTCTCAATTCTTATAAATAGGGCTTTGTTTGCAATGTGGTTTTATATTTATTCGAGTGAATACTTTTGTAAAGGAGCAAACTTTGGACAAATTTAAACTTGATCAACACATTTTGTAATTTTATTTAATCTGAGAGTGGGAGAGTTTGTATTGGGATTTGAAGCAAACGGTGTTTTGAGGGAAGAAATTATAGTTATTGATAAGATGGAAAGTATGTAAATTACATTGCTCTGCCTGCCATTCTAAAGGAAGTTGTAATCCAGTTAAAACTGCGAAAGGGATGTATAATATACAATTCTTTATGAAGGTGTTAAGAATTCATCTGCTGCTTTCCTAAACAGTAATTTTTGAATTTTGGTTTTAGTTTGTCTAATCATAACAGTGAAGGTTTCCTTCATTTTAAGAACAAGCTAGCATCAAGTATATTTACAATGTTATTAAGTTTCTTAAATGTATAGTTTGTATTTTCCTTTATCTTTTGGCAGTAGGCTAATGATTTTTTTCATTTACTTTGGATTAGCATGAGTTTGTGGCGGAGCTTTTGGTCTCCTGATATTGATGCTTAGTTCTAAGGCTGTTTCAGAGTTCTGCTGGAAAATCCACTGGAGAAGTAGGCTGTTAAATTTTCAGAAGTTTCCATTCTAAGTGAATGAACCTGAAGCACATTGATTGGGTGTTGGAAAAAGATGAAACCAGTTTCAAGTTCAAGTTCAATTGTCACTCAACCATAGACATGAATACAGTCAAACTGAACAGTGTTTCTCTGGGGCCACAGAGCCAACAGTCACACAACACACAGTGGAAAACATAGAATATTAAAAAGTAATAATATATCCGATTCTCTGAGTGTCATGGCCTGTTGATTATTGGTGCATGAATGTTGTCCTGGAGCCATGTTTCAGAAAGAACAGCCCGCAGCAGTCCAACTTGTCTCCCACCAGTGAACACTGGAGGGGCCAGCCTCCAACCCTGTGCAAAATCCAGCAGGATACAGCCAACTTCAGTGTCTCCTGACTCAGCGGCTGCAAGGCATGAATGAGGCCTGATCCGTGCAGCTCGTGGTTCTTGCCAAAGGACCAGTGAATAGGACTTAGGACTACCAGTGTTTTTGGAAACGAGCAGTCAATGTCTCGGCCCAAAATGTTGACTATTCGTTTCCACATATGCTGCCCGACCTGCTGAGTTCCTCCAGTGTGTTGCTTTGACCCCAGCATCTGCAGAGTATTTTGTGTTTACCAGTGTTTTACAGGGTCCAAGTCAATCACTTCATCCTTTTAGTGCAGCACCACTGATGGTGCCTTCTTCTCTCAGTGGCAGAAGCAGGCTGCAACAATGGCTGCTCTGTCGCTATCCAGCAACTCACTCGTGCAGTAAACCTGCAACACTTGAGGTTCTTGACATCCAGCAGTGTCTTGCAATATGATGAAAAGGACACAAAATTTCAACATTTGCACCTTTGGTTGGACCCAGAAAAGCAGCTACATCTGAGTGCACTGTGATCTTACTGGAAACCATATATTGCATGTCAAATTGTAAATATTTTCTTTTGGGAATGGTGAATATTTATTACCTTATTGAGGTACAGCGCAGAATAGGCCCTTCAATCCACGTCACCCAGCAATCCCCAGATTTAACCCCAGCCTAATCATGGCATAATTTACAATGATCAATTAACTGACCAACTGGTAAATCTTTGGACTATGGGAGGAAATCTGAACACCCAGAGGAAACACACGCGGTCACAGGGAGACCGTACAGTCCCTGTACGCGATCACAGGGAGACCGTACAGACTCCATACTCGCGATCACAGGGAGACCGTACAGTCCCTGTACGCGAACACAGGAAGACCGTACAGTCCCTGTACGCGATCACAGGGAGACCGTACAGTCCCTGTACGCGAACACAGGGAGACCGTACAGTCCGTGTACACTATAACAGGGAGACCGTACAGACCCTTTACTCACGATCACAGGGAGATCGTACAGTCTCTGTACTTGATCGGAGGGAGACCGTACAGTCCCTGTACACGATCACAGGGAGACCGTACAATTCTTGTTTGGTGGTCACGGAGACCGTACATTCCCTGTACGCAATCACAGGGAGACTGTACAGTCCCTGTACGCGATCACAGGGACTGTACAGTCCGTGTACACTATCACAGGGAGACCGTACAGACTTCTTACTCGCGATCACAGGGAGACCATACAGTCCCTGTACGCGATCACAGGGAGACCGTACAGTCCCTGTACGCGATCACAGGGAGATTGTACAGTCCCTGTACGCGATCACAGGGAGACCGTACAGTCCCTGTACGCGAACACAGGAAGACCGTACAGTCCCTGTACGCGATCACAGGGAGACCGTACAGTCCCTGTATGCGAACACAGGGAGACCGTACAGTCCCTGTACGCGAACACAGGGAGACCGTACAGTCCCAGTGCGCGATCACAGGGAGACCATACAGTCCCTGTACGCGATCACAAGGAGACCGTACAGACTCTTTACTCGCGATCACAGGGAGACCGTACAATTCTTGTTTGATGGTCACGGAGACCGTACAGTCCCTGTATGCAATCACAGGGAGACCGTACAGTCCCTGTACGCGATCACAGGGAGACTGTACAGACTCCTTACTCGCGATCACAGGAAGACCATACAGTCCCTGTACGCGATCACAGGGAGACCGTACAGTCCCTGTATGCGATCACAGGGAGACCATACAGACTCCTTACTCGCGATCACAGGGAGACCGTACAGTCCCTGTACACGAACACAGGGAGACCGTACAGTCCCTGTACGCGAACACAGGGAGACTGTACAGTCCCTGTACGTGATCACAGGGAGACCATACAGACTCCTTACTCGCAAGCACAGGGAGACCATACAGACTCCTTACTCGCGATCACAGGGAGACCATACAGTCCCTGTATGTGATCACAGGGAGACCGTACAATTCCTGTTTGGTGGTCACGGAGACGGTACAGTCCCTGTACGCAATCACAGGGAGGCTGTACAGTCCCTGTACGTGATCACAGGGAGACCGTATAGTTCGTGTACACTATCACAGGGAGACCGTACAGACTCCTTACTCGCGATCACAGGGAGATCGTACAGTCCCTGTACGCGATCACAGGGAGACCGTACAGTCCCTGTACGCGATCACAGGGAGACCGTACAGTCCCTGTACGCAATGACAGGGAGACAGTACAGTCCCTGTACGCGATGACAGGGAGACCGTACAGTCCCTGTACGCGATCACAAGGAGACCGTACAGTCCCTGTACGCGAACACAGGGAGACCGTACAGTCCGTGTACACTATAACAGGGAGACCGTACAGACCCTTCACTCACGATCACAGGGAGATTGTACAGTCTCTGTACTTGATCAGAGGGAGACCGTACAGTCCCTGTACGCGATCACAGGGAGACCGTACAATTCTTGTTTGGTGGTCACAGAGACCGTACATTCCCTGTACGCAATCACAGGGAGACTGTACAGTCCCTGTACGCGATCACAGGGACTGTACAGTCCGTGTACACTATCATAGGGAGACCGTACAGACTTCTTACTCACGATCACAGGGAGACCGTACAGTCCCTGTACGCGATCACAGGGAGACCCTACAGTCCCTGTACGCGATCACAGGGAGACCGTACAGTCCCTGTACGCGATCACAGGGAGACCGTACAGTCCCTGTACGCGAGCACAGGGAGACCGTACAGTCACTGTACGTGATCACAGGGAGACCGTACAGTCCCTGTATGTGATCACAGGGAGACAGTACAGTCACTGTACGCGAGCACAGGGAGACTGTACAGTCACTGTACGTGATCACAGGGAGACCGTACAGACTCCTTACTCGCGATCACAGGGAGACCATACAGTCTCTGTACTCGATCACAGGGAGACTGTACAGACTCTTTACTCGCGATCACAGGGAGACCATACAATTCTTGTTTGGTGGTCACGGAGACCGTACAGTCCCTGTATGCAATCACAGGGAGACCGTACAGTCCCTGTACGCGATCACAGGGAGACTGTACAGACTCCTTACTCGCGATCACAGGGAGACCGTACAGTAACTGTACACGATGACAGGGAGATCGTACAGTCCCTGTACGCGATCACAGGGAGACCGTACAGTCCCTGTACGCGATCACAGGGAGACCGTACAGTAACTGTACGCGATGACAGGAAGACCGTACAGTCCCTGTACGCGAACACAGGGAGACTGTACAGTCCCTGTACGCGATCACAGGGAGACCATACAGACTCCTTACTCGCGATCACAGGGAGACCATACAGACTCCTTACTCGCGATCACAGGGAGACCGTACAGTCCCTGTACGCGATCACAGGGAGACCGTACAGTCCCTGTACGCGATCACAGAGAGACCGTACAGTCCTTGTACGGTGGTCACAGGGAGGCTGTACAGTCCCTGTACGCGATCACAGGGAGACCATACAGACTCCTGACACGTGGTCACAGGGAGACCGTACAGTCCCTGTACGCGATCACAGGGAGACCATACAGTCCGTGTACGCGATCACAAAGAGACCGTACAGTCACTGTACGCGATCACAGAGAGACCGTACAGTCCTTGTACGCGATCACAGGGAGACCGTACAGTCCCTGTACGCGATCACAGAGAGACCGTACAGTCCTTGTACGGTGGTCACAGGGAGACCGTACAGTCCGTGTACGCGAGCACAGGGAGACTGTACAGTCACTGTACGCGATCACAGGGAGATGGTACAGTCCCTGTACGCGATCACAGGGAGACCGTACAGACTCCTTACTCGCGATCACAGGGAGACCGTACAGTCCCTGTACGCGATCACAGAGAGACCGTACAGTCCTTGTACGGTGGTCACAGAGAGACCGTACAGTCCCTGTACGTGATCACAGGGAGACCGTACAGTCCGTGTACGCGAGCACAGGGAGACTGTACAGTCACTGTACGCGATCACAGGGAGATGGTACAGTCCCTGTACGCGATCACAGGGAGACCGTACAGACTCCTTACTCGCGATCACAGGGAGACCGTACAGTCCCTGTACGCGATCACAGGGAGACCGTACAGTCCCTGTATGTGATCACAGGGAGACCATACAGACTCCTTACACGTGGTCACAGGGAGACCGTACAGTCCCCGTACGCGATTACAGGGAGACCGTACAGTCCCTGTACGCGATCACAGGGAGACCGTACAGTCCCTGTACGCGATCACAGGGAGACCGTACAGTCCCTGTACGGTGGTCACAGGGAGATTGTACAGATTCCTTACATGCAGTGGCTGATCTGATCCAAAGATTACCTGCAGGTCACGCCTGACACTCCTCCTCAGTAGATAGCCACAATTATTTATAGCCCCTAGATCTGCCTATTTTCTGAGATGAAAGACAGCCTGTGTGTCCTTTTCCTGGCATTTGCTGGGGCTGAGGCAGTTGAGTTTGATTGATGGAGATGCCCAGTTGTCTTGAATAGAAGATTAGAAGTTGCAGAGGTTATGAAGAACGGGACATAGTTGTAATAGAGGAGTCCCTGACCTGGCTTGGTCCCGGGCTGTTCTGTGTCCTGCTCTGGCCAGGTGGCTCCACTCCGGCCTCACCCTGTTCCTTTCTTGACTTGGTCCGGTCCGTTTGGTGTCTGCGTTGGCTCTTGCCGTGACCAGGTGGCTCCAGGTTGAGGTCGGTACTCACTCGTGCACTCCTCCAGCGCTCCGTGCCTTCGGCTGCCGACACTGGCAATGCGCAGGCGTTGTGTGTGGCGGGGCTGCTGTCGCTGCTGCCGAGGTTTGGCGTTGTGTGCGGCGGAGAGTTCGTGGCCAGGATCCTCTGCAGAAAGCTTGAGCGGCGCTGGTTTAGCATAGATCCCATTCTCACCTTCGGATTTCCCCGCCGCCTGGGAATGCGGCACGGTGGCCGGACGGTGGCGATTACGGGGGTACCCGCCGGTTAGCGGCCGTAGAGGGTGTCCCGCCTCCGGCAACTTCGCTGGCTCCGCCTGACATCCATGGGAGTTCCCCGGGCCCGGGCTCGTCTGGCCGCCGCTCTCCGGGACCATGTCCGCCAAAGAAACGGCAGCCTGCAGGAAGTTCCAAGCCAACGTCTTCAACCGGAGCAAGTGTCAGAACTGCTTCAAAGCCCGGCAGTCGCACCTGGCATCCGACCAGGATTTGAACCAGGTGAGCGGCCGGAGGGTGCGGGACGCGTCGGGTGGTTGGAGCTGAGAGCCGGATCCGTGTGCAGTGGGTTAGAAGACGCCGAGATCACCCCACACAGCCCACTGGTGTCCTGGGACAGAGCGCTGCCTCTCCCCCGGACAGACTCCCCTCCCCCACTCCCCCCCCGGACAGACTCCCCTCCCCCACTCCCCCCCCGGACAGAGTTCCGTCCCCCTCCCCCGGACAGAGTCCCCTCCCCCATTCCCCCCCCGGACAGAGTTCCGTCCCCCTCCCCCCCCGGACAGAGTTCCGTCCCCTCCTCCCCCCCTCCCCCCTCCTCCCCCCTCCTCCCCCCTCCCCCCCTCCCCCCTCCTCCCCCCTCCTCCCCCCTCCCCCCTCCCCCCCCCTCCTCCCCCCTCCCCCCTCCCCCCTCCTCCCCCCTCCCCCCTCCCCCCCTCCTCCCCCCTCCCCCCCGGACAGAGTTCCGTCCCCTCCTCCCCCCCGGACAGAGATCCGTACCCCCCCCCGGACAGAGTTCCGTCCCCCCCTCCCCCCTCCCCCCTCCCCCCTCCCCCCTCCCCCCCCCGGACAGAGATCCGTCCCCCCCCCCGGACAGAGTTCCGTCCCCCTCCTCCCCCCCGGACAGAGTTCCGTCCCCCTCCTCCCCCCCCCGGACAGAGTTCCGTCCCCCTCCTCCCCCCCCGGACAGAGTTCCGTCCCCCTCCTCCCCCCCCCGGACAGAGTTCCGTCCCCCTCCTCCCCCCCCGGCAGAGTTCCGGCTCCCTCCTCCCCCCCGACAGAGTTCCGTCACCCCCCCCCGGACAGAGCTCCGTCCCCCTCCTCCCCTCCCGACATTTCCGCCCCCTCCCCCTCACCGTTCCCCTCCCCCTCGTGTACCTCTCCCTGCTCCCACCTCCCCTCCACCCCCTCTCCCTTGCCCCCTCTCCCCCTCACCGTTCCCCACCCCCTCGTGTACCTCTCCCCTGCTCCCACCTCCCCTCCACCCTCTCTCCTCTCCCACCCATCCCCCCTCCCCTCCATCCCCCCCACCCCCCATCCCCCCTCCCTCCCTCCCTCCCTCCCCCCTCCCTCCCTCCCTCCCCCTCCCTCCCCCTCCCTCCCTCCCTCCCTCCCTCTCCCTCCCTCCCTCCCTCCCTCTCCCTCCCCCTCCCTCCCTCCCTCCCCCCTCTCCCTCCCTCCCTCCCCCCTCTCCCTCCCTCCCTCCCCCCCTCTCCCTCCCTCCCCCCCTCCCTCTCCCTCCCTCCCTCCCTCCCTCCTCCCTCCCCCTCCCTCCCTCCTCCCTCCCCCTCCCTCCCTCCCTCCCTCCTCCCCCTCCCTCCCTCCCTCCTCCCCCTCCCTCCCTCCCTCCTCCCCCTCCCTCCCTCCCTCCTCCCCCTCCCTCCCTCCTCCCCCTCCCTCCCTCCCTCCTCCCCCTCCCTCCCTCCCTCCCTCCTCCCTCCCCCCCTCCCTCCTCCCTCCCCCTCCCTCCTCCTCCCTCTCCCTCCCTCCTCCTCGCTCTCCCTCCCTCCTGCTCCCTCTCCCTCCCTCCTCCCTCCCTCTCCCTCCCTCCTCCCTCCCTCCTCCCTCCCTCTCCCTCCCTCCTCCCTCCTCCCTCCCTCCTCCCTCCCTCTCCCTCCCTCTCCCTCCCTCCCTCCTCCCTCCCTCCTCCCTAATCATGGCATAATTTACAATGATCAATTAACTGACCAACTGGTAAATCTTTGGACTATGGGAGGAAATCTGAACACCCAGAGGAAACACACGCGGTCACAGGGAGACCGTACAGTCCCTGTACGCGATCACAGGGAGACCGTACAGACTCCATACTCGCGATCACAGGGAGACCGTACAGTCCCTGTACGCGAACACAGGAAGACCGTACAGTCCCTGTACGCGATCACAGGGAGACCGTACAGTCCCTGTACGCGAACACAGGGAGACCGTACAGTCCGTGTACACTATAACAGGGAGACCGTACAGACCCTTTACTCACGATCACAGGGAGATCGTACAGTCTCTGTACTTGATCGGAGGGAGACCGTACAGTCCCTGTACACGATCACAGGGAGACCGTACAATTCTTGTTTGGTGGTCACGGAGACCGTACATTCCCTGTACGCAATCACAGGGAGACTGTACAGTCCCTGTACGCGATCACAGGGACTGTACAGTCCGTGTACACTATCACAGGGAGACCGTACAGACTTCTTACTCGCGATCACAGGGAGACCATACAGTCCCTGTACGCGATCACAGGGAGACCGTACAGTCCCTGTACGCGATCACAGGGAGATTGTACAGTCCCTGTACGCGATCACAGGGAGACCGTACAGTCCCTGTACGCGAACACAGGAAGACCGTACAGTCCCTGTACGCGATCACAGGGAGACCGTACAGTCCCTGTATGCGAACACAGGGAGACCGTACAGTCCCTGTACGCGAACACAGGGAGACCGTACAGTCCCAGTGCGCGATCACAGGGAGACCATACAGTCCCTGTACGCGATCACAAGGAGACCGTACAGACTCTTTACTCGCGATCACAGGGAGACCGTACAATTCTTGTTTGATGGTCACGGAGACCGTACAGTCCCTGTATGCAATCACAGGGAGACCGTACAGTCCCTGTACGCGATCACAGGGAGACTGTACAGACTCCTTACTCGCGATCACAGGAAGACCATACAGTCCCTGTACGCGATCACAGGGAGACCGTACAGTCCCTGTATGCGATCACAGGGAGACCATACAGACTCCTTACTCGCGATCACAGGGAGACCGTACAGTCCCTGTACACGAACACAGGGAGACCGTACAGTCCCTGTACGCGAACACAGGGAGACTGTACAGTCCCTGTACGTGATCACAGGGAGACCATACAGACTCCTTACTCGCAAGCACAGGGAGACCATACAGACTCCTTACTCGCGATCACAGGGAGACCATACAGTCCCTGTATGTGATCACAGGGAGACCGTACAATTCCTGTTTGGTGGTCACGGAGACGGTACAGTCCCTGTACGCAATCACAGGGAGGCTGTACAGTCCCTGTACGTGATCACAGGGAGACCGTATAGTTCGTGTACACTATCACAGGGAGACCGTACAGACTCCTTACTCGCGATCACAGGGAGATCGTACAGTCCCTGTACGCGATCACAGGGAGACCGTACAGTCCCTGTACGCGATCACAGGGAGACCGTACAGTCCCTGTACGCAATGACAGGGAGACAGTACAGTCCCTGTACGCGATGACAGGGAGACCGTACAGTCCCTGTACGCGATCACAAGGAGACCGTACAGTCCCTGTACGCGAACACAGGGAGACCGTACAGTCCGTGTACACTATAACAGGGAGACCGTACAGACCCTTCACTCACGATCACAGGGAGATTGTACAGTCTCTGTACTTGATCAGAGGGAGACCGTACAGTCCCTGTACGCGATCACAGGGAGACCGTACAATTCTTGTTTGGTGGTCACAGAGACCGTACATTCCCTGTACGCAATCACAGGGAGACTGTACAGTCCCTGTACGCGATCACAGGGACTGTACAGTCCGTGTACACTATCATAGGGAGACCGTACAGACTTCTTACTCACGATCACAGGGAGACCGTACAGTCCCTGTACGCGATCACAGGGAGACCCTACAGTCCCTGTACGCGATCACAGGGAGACCGTACAGTCCCTGTACGCGATCACAGGGAGACCGTACAGTCCCTGTACGCGAGCACAGGGAGACCGTACAGTCACTGTACGTGATCACAGGGAGACCGTACAGTCCCTGTATGTGATCACAGGGAGACAGTACAGTCACTGTACGCGAGCACAGGGAGACTGTACAGTCACTGTACGTGATCACAGGGAGACCGTACAGACTCCTTACTCGCGATCACAGGGAGACCATACAGTCTCTGTACTCGATCACAGGGAGACTGTACAGACTCTTTACTCGCGATCACAGGGAGACCATACAATTCTTGTTTGGTGGTCACGGAGACCGTACAGTCCCTGTATGCAATCACAGGGAGACCGTACAGTCCCTGTACGCGATCACAGGGAGACTGTACAGACTCCTTACTCGCGATCACAGGGAGACCGTACAGTAACTGTACACGATGACAGGGAGATCGTACAGTCCCTGTACGCGATCACAGGGAGACCGTACAGTCCCTGTACGCGATCACAGGGAGACCGTACAGTAACTGTACGCGATGACAGGAAGACCGTACAGTCCCTGTACGCGAACACAGGGAGACTGTACAGTCCCTGTACGCGATCACAGGGAGACCATACAGACTCCTTACTCGCGATCACAGGGAGACCATACAGACTCCTTACTCGCGATCACAGGGAGACCGTACAGTCCCTGTACGTGATCACAGGGAGACCGTACAGTCCCTGTACGCGATCACAGAGAGACCGTACAGTCCTTGTACGGTGGTCACAGGGAGGCTGTACAGTCCCTGTACGCGATCACAGGGAGACCATACAGACTCCTGACACGTGGTCACAGGGAGACCGTACAGTCCCTGTACGCGATCACAGGGAGACCATACAGTCCGTGTACGCGATCACAAAGAGACCGTACAGTCACTGTACGCGATCACAGAGAGACCGTACAGTCCTTGTACGCGATCACAGGGAGACCGTACAGTCCCTGTACGCGATCACAGAGAGACCGTACAGTCCTTGTACGGTGGTCACAGGGAGACCGTACAGTCCGTCTACGCGAGCACAGGGAGACTGTACAGTCACTGTACGCGATCACAGGGAGATGGTACAGTCCCTGTACGCGATCACAGGGAGACCGTACAGACTCCTTACTCGCGATCACAGGGAGACCGTACAGTCCCTGTACGCGATCACAGAGAGACCGTACAGTCCTTGTACGGTGGTCACAGAGAGACCGTACAGTCCCTGTACGTGATCACAGGGAGACCGTACAGTCCGTGTACGCGAGCACAGGGAGACTGTACAGTCACTGTACGCGATCACAGGGAGATGGTACAGTCCCTGTACGCGATCACAGGGAGACCGTACAGACTCCTTACTCGCGATCACAGGGAGACCGTACAGTCCCTGTACGCGATCACAGGGAGACCGTACAGTCCCTGTATGTGATCACAGGGAGACCATACAGACTCCTTACACGTGGTCACAGGGAGACCGTACAGTCCCCGTACGCGATTACAGGGAGACCGTACAGTCCCTGTACGCGATCACAGGGAGACCGTACAGTCCCTGTACGCGATCACAGGGAGACCGTACAGTCCCTGTACGGTGGTCACAGGGAGATTGTACAGATTCCTTACATGCAGTGGCTGATCTGATCCAAAGATTACCTGCAGGTCACGCCTGACACTCCTCCTCAGTAGATAGCCACAATTATTTATAGCCCCTAGATCTGCCTATTTTCTGAGATGAAAGACAGCCTGTGTGTCCTTTTCCTGGCATTTGCTGGGGCTGAGGCAGTTGAGTTTGATTGATGGAGATGCCCAGTTGTCTTGAATAGAAGATTAGAAGTTGCAGAGGTTATGAAGAACGGGACATAGTTGTAATAGAGGAGTCCCTGACCTGGCTTGGTCCCGGGCTGTTCTGTGTCCTGCTCTGGCCAGGTGGCTCCACTCCGGCCTCACCCTGTTCCTTTCTTGACTTGGTCCGGTCCGTTTGGTGTCTGCGTTGGCTCTTGCCGTGACCAGGTGGCTCCAGGTTGAGGTCGGTACTCACTCGTGCACTCCTCCAGCGCTCCGTGCCTTCGGCTGCCGACACTGGCAATGCGCAGGCGTTGTGTGTGGCGGGGCTGCTGTCGCTGCTGCCGAGGTTTGGCGTTGTGTGCGGCGGAGAGTTCGTGGCCAGGATCCTCTGCAGAAAGCTTGAGCGGCGCTGGTTTAGCATAGATCCCATTCTCACCTTCGGATTTCCCCGCCGCCTGGGAATGCGGCACGGTGGCCGGACGGTGGCGATTACGGGGGTACCCGCCGGTTAGCGGCCGTAGAGGGTGTCCCGCCTCCGGCAACTTCGCTGGCTCCGCCTGACATCCATGGGAGTTCCCCGGGCCCGGGCTCGTCTGGCCGCCGCTCTCCGGGACCATGTCCGCCAAAGAAACGGCAGCCTGCAGGAAGTTCCAAGCCAACGTCTTCAACCGGAGCAAGTGTCAGAACTGCTTCAAAGCCCGGCAGTCGCACCTGGCATCCGACCAGGATTTGAACCAGGTGAGCGGCCGGAGGGTGCGGGACGCGTCGGGTGGTTGGAGCTGAGAGCCGGATCCGTGTGCAGTGGGTTAGAAGACGCCGAGATCACCCCACACAGCCCACTGGTGTCCTGGGACAGAGCGCTGCCTCTCCCCCGGACAGACTCCCCTCCCCCACTCCCCCCCCGGACAGACTCCCCTCCCCCACTCCCCCCCCGGACAGAGTTCCGTCCCCCTCCCCCGGACAGAGTCCCCTCCCCCATTCCCCCCCCGGACAGAGTTCCGTCCCCCTCCCCCCCGGACAGAGTTCCGTCCCCTCCTCCCCCCCCCCCCTCCTCCCCCTCCTCCCCCCTCCCCCCTCCCCCCTCCTCCCCCCTCCTCCCCCCTCCCCCCTCCCCCCCCCCTCCCCCCTCCCCCTCCCCCCCTCCCCCCCCCCCTCCCCCCCCCCCCCTCCTCCCCCCTCCCCCCCCGGACAGAGTTCCGTCCCCTCCTCCCCCCCGGACAGAGATCCGTACCCCCCCCCGGACAGAGTTCCGTCCCCCCCTCCCCCCTCCCCCCTCCCCCCTCCCCCCTCCCCCCCCCGGACAGAGATCCGTCCCCCCCCCCGGACAGAGTTCCGTCCCCCTCCTCCCCCCCGGACAGAGTTCCGTCCCCCTCCTCCCCCCCCCGGACAGAGTTCCGTCCCCCTCCTCCCCCCCGGACAGAGTTCCGTCCCCCTCCTCCCCCCCCCGGACAGAGTTCCGTCCCCCTCCTCCCCCCGGCAGAGTTCCGGCTCCCTCCTCCCCCCCGACAGAGTTCCGTCACCCCCCCCCGGACAGAGCTCCGTCCCCCTCCTCCCCTCCCGACATTTCCGCCCCCTCCCCCTCACCGTTCCCCTCCCCCTCGTGTACCTCTCCCTGCTCCCACCTCCCCTCCACCCCCTCTCCCTTGCCCCCTCTCCCCCTCACCGTTCCCCACCCCCTCGTGTACCTCTCCCCTGCTCCCACCTCCCCTCCACCCTCTCTCCTCTCCCACCCATCCCCCCTCCCCTCCATCCCCCCCACCCCCCATCCCCCCTCCCTCCCTCCCTCCCTCCCCCCTCCCTCCCCCCTCCCTCCCCCTCCCCCCCCTCCCTCCCTCCCTCCCTCCCCCTCCCTCCCTCCCTCCCTCCCTCCCTCCCTCCCTCTCCCTCCCTCCCTCCCTCCCTCTCCCTCCCCCTCCCTCCCTCCCTCCCCCCTCTCCCTCCCTCCCTCCCCCCTCTCCCTCCCTCCCTCCCCCCTCTCCCTCCCTCCCCCCTCCCTCTCCCTCCCTCCCTCCCTCCCTCCTCCCTCCCTCCCTCCCTCCTCCCTCCCTCCCTCCCTCCCTCCCTCCTCCCTCCCTCCCTCCCTCCTCCCCCTCCCTCCCTCCCTCCTCCCCCCCTCCCTCCCTCCCTCCCCCTCCCTCCCTCCCTCCTCCCCCTCCCTCCCTCCTCCCCCTCCCTCCCTCCCTCCTCCCCCTCCCTCCCTCCCTCCCTCCTCCCTCCCCCCTCCCTCCCTCCCTCCCCCTCCCTCCTCCTCCCTCTCCCTCCCTCCTCCTCCCTCTCCCTCCCTCCTCCTCCCTCTCCCTCCCTCCTCCCTCCCTCTCCCTCCCTCCTCCCTCCCTCCTCCCTCCCTCTCCCTCCCTCCTCCCTCCCTCCTCCCTCCCTCTCCCTCCCTCTCCCTCCCTCCCTCCTCCCTCCCTCCTCCCTCTCCCTCCCTCCTCCCTCTCCCTCCCTCCCTCCTCCCTCCTCCCCCTCCCTCCTCCCTCCTCCCTCCTCCCTCCTCCCCCTCCCTCCCTCCCTCCCTCCTCCCCTCCCCCCTCCCTCCCTCCTCCCCTCCCCCCTCCCTCCCTCCTCCCCCCTCCCTCCCTCCCTCCCTCCTCCCCCCTCCCTCCCTCCTCCCCCCTCCCTCCCTCCTCCCCCCTCCCTCCCTCCCTCCCTCCCCCTCCCTCCCTCCCTCCTCCCCCTCCCTCCCTCCCTCCTCCCCCTCCCTCCCTCCTCCCCCCCTCCCTCCCTCCCTCCCTCCCTCCCTCCCTCCCTCCCTCCCTCCTCCCCCTCCCTCCCTCCCTCCCTCCTCCCCCTCCCTCCCTCCCTCCCTCCCTCCCTCCTCTCCCTCCCTCCTCCCTCCTCCCTCCTCCCTCCTCCCCCTCCCTCCTCCCTCCTCCCCCTCCCTCCTCCCTCCTCCCTCCCTCCCTCCCTCCTCCCCCTCCCCCCTCCCTCTTCCCCCTCCCCCTCCCTCCTCCCCCTCCCTCCTCCCCCTCCCCCCCTCCCTCCCTCCTCCCCCCTCCCTCCCTCCTCCCCCCTCCCTCCCTCCTCCCCCCTCCCTCCCTCCTCCCCCTCCCTCCCTCCTCCCCCTCCCTCCCTCCCTCCTCCCCCTCCCTCCCTCCCTCCTCCCCCTCCCTCCCTCCCTCCTCCCCCTCCCTCCCTCCCTCCTCCCTCCCTCCCTCCCTCCTCCCTCCTCTCCCTCCCTCCTCCCTCCTCTCCCTCCTTCCTCTCCCTCCCTCCTCCCCCTCCCTCCTCCCTCCTCCCCCTCCCTCCTCCCTCCTCCCCCTCCCTCCTCCCTCCTCCCCCTCCCTCCTCCCTCCTCCCTCCTCCCTCCTCCCTCCTCCCTCCTCCCCCTCCCTCCTCCCTCCTCCCCCTCCCTCCTCCCTCCTCCCCCTCCCTCCTCCCTCCTCACCCTCCCTCCCTCCTCCCTCCTCCCCCTCCCTCCCTCCTCCCCCCTCCCCCTCCCTCCCTCCTCCCTCCTCCCACTCCCTCCCTCCGCCCAGCTCCCCCTCCCTCCCTCCTCCCCCTCCCTCCCTCCTCCCCCTCCCTCCCTCCTCCCCCACTCCTCCCTCCTCCCCCTCCCTCCCTCCTCCCTCCTCCCCCTCCCTCCCTCCTCCCCCTCCCTCCCTCCTCCCTCCCCCCCTCCCTCCCTCCCTCCTCCCCCTCCCTCCCTCCCTCCCTCCTCCCCCTCCCTCCCTCCCTCCCTCCCCCCCTCCCTCCCTCCCTCCCCCTCCCTCCCTCCTCCCCTCCCTCCCCCTCCCTCCCTCCTCCCCCTCCCCCCTCCCTCCCTCCTCTCCCTCCCTCCTCCCCCTCCCCCCTCCCTCCCTCCTCTCCCTCCCTCCTCCCCCCTCCCTCCCTCCCTCCCTCCCTCCCTCCCTCCTCCCCCCCTCCCTCCCTCCTCCCTCCCTCCTCCCTCCTCCCCCTCCCTCCCTCCTCCCTCCCTCCCTCCCTCCCTCCCTCCCTCCCTCCCTCCCTCCCTCCCTCCTCCCCCCTCCCTCCCTCCTCCCCCTCCCTCCCTCCTCCCCCTCCCTCCCCCTCCCTCCCTCCTCCCCCTCCCCCCTCCCTCCCTCCTCCCCTCCCTCCTCCCCCTCCCCCTCCCTCCCTCCTCTCCCTCCCTCCTCCCCCCTCCCTCCCTCCCTCCCCCCTCCCTCCCTCCTCCCCCCTCCCTCCCTCCTCCCCCCTCCCTCCCTCCTCCCCCCTCCCTCCCTCCCCCCCCTCCCTCCCTCCTCCCTCCCTCCTCCCTCCCTCCCTCCCTCCTCCCCCTCCCTCCCTCCCTCCCTCCCTCCCTCCTCCTCTCCCTCCCTCCTCCCTCCTCCCCCTCCCTCTTCCCTCCTCCCCCTCCCTCCTCCCTCCTCCCCCTCCCTCCTCCCTCCTCCCTCCTCCCCCTCCCTCCTCCCTCCTCCCCTCCCTCCTCCCTCCTCCCCCTCCCTCCTCCCTCCTCCCTCCTCCCTCCTCCCCCCTCCCTCCTCCCCCCTCCCTCCTCCCTCCTCCCTCCTCCCCCTCCCTCCTCCCTCCTCCCCCTCCCTCCTCCCTCCTCCCTCCTCCCTCCTCCCTCCTCCCCCTCCCTCTTCCCTCCTCCCCCTCCCTCCTCCCTCCTCCCCCTCCCTCCTCCCTCCTCCCTCCTCCCCCTCCCTCCTCCCTTCTCCCCCTCCCTCCTCCCTCCTCCCCCTCCCTCCTCCCTCCTCCCCCTCCCTCCTCCCTCCTCCCTCCCTCCCTCCTCCCTCCTCCCCCTCCCTCCTCCCCCTCCCTCCTCCCTCCTCCCTCCTCCCCCTCCCTCCTCCCTCCTCCCTCCTCCCTCCTCCCTCCTCCCCCTCCCCCTCCCTCCTCCCCCTCCCCCCCTCCCTCCTCCACCTCCCCCCCTCCCTCCTCCCCCCCCCCCCTCCCTCCCTCCTCCCCCCCCCTCCCTCCCTCCCTCCCCCCCCCCCCTCCCTCCCTCCCCCCTCCCTCCCCCTCCCTCCCTCCCTCCCTCCCTCCCTCCCTCCCTCCCTCCCTCCCTCCCTCCCTCCCTCCCTCCCTCCTCCCTCCCTCCCTCCCTCCCTCCCTCCCTCCTCCTCCCTCTCCCTCCTCCCTCCCTCCCTCCCTCCCTCCCTCCCTCCCTCCCTCCCTCCCCTCCTCCCTCCCTCCTCCCTCCCTCCCTCCCTCCCTCCCTCCCTCCCTCCCTCCCTCCCTCCCTCCCTCCTCCCTCCCTCCCTCCCTCCCTCCCTCCCTCCCTCCCTCCTCCCTCCCCTCCTCCCTCCTCC